>NC_056745.1:1424269562-1424869562 GCF_019279795.1 Protopterus annectens
TCCCTTCTTTACTTACTTCCTTACTTCTATCAAATTCTCTTCCCTGACTTTCTCTCTAAATATACCATAAGCCTGTTTTTCCCTCACTTCAGACTGCAACTTCTGTATGTATTAGACAAACTTACCTTTAATTTCTCCATAAACTGTCTAAAATGTCTCTAAATATGAAGACTGCTATATAACTTGCATTGATTCTTAACAAAAGTTTTGATATTATGCCTAATTTGTTATAATTATTTAACTGTAGATGTTTTGTTTTACTTTTGAAGATTGTAAAATTAGTATTTTTAAAATGTTTTGTAATAATTTGGAGCGTTTCTCCCTGGGCCTCCTCTGGAAACAGGCTTCTACCCAGTCAGACTTTCCCAGTAATCAAATGTCAATAAATAAACAAACTGTCAGTTTAAATGCAATGCAAGATGCTGCTTTTAGTTTTCTTGGATATGAATGACTATCAAAAATTTGTCATTTTTTTTAAAAAGGCAAAATTGTAGATTTAGATTTGTGGACTCCTGTAATTTAATTTTAACTGGAACTACAACAGCTATAATAAATGGAAAACTACGTTAGTTATTTTAACATTTACTGAAACTTCTTCATAAATTCATCATAGGGATTTATTGGACAACTAGTTCATAAATGAAGAATGTACACGCTCCAGTAAAATGGATGAGGATCTAGATGCCACAGGACTTGTGTACATGTTTAGAATTGCATACATCAACATGAAGGATGAAAAATGAAACTAAAAGGATCTTTTGGATCCTTCATACTTCTCTGAATTTCCTACCACACACATTTGAACAGCACATCTGAAATCCAAACCATTATCTAATTAATGTGCATGCCGCATTCTTTTACCTATTACTGAAATGTACAACCACTGCTTCCACAGACAACGTTAAGGCAACCATTTAAAAAAATAATTTCACTAAACCATGCACTGTTTAGAAATAAAGTTTCTAATCTTTAGCACAGATCTCTCTCTCATATCTCAAGAATCTTTCACCAACCCCACAATATCTCATTTTAACTAGTGTAACTGCCTATTCTTATCTTATTCTGCATACCTGCCTTTCTCCACTACTTCCTTATACTTACCTCCCACTTTGAAACCCAGGCTATCCCTACTCAAATCTTGAAGTGTGTTATCACCTATTCAGAAAGTACAGTTGTGTACCTACCATAAATGTAGATGTTCGAGTGTATTCACTGTTGCAGTCATTACACTTGGGTTATCCTGCTGGCAGGCTACCCGCAGTCGGCCCGAGTTCCAAAGTCCTGGTCCGGCGTTGGTTGCTGTCGCCTCTTCCCTGATGTCAGTGCTCCAGGGGTATAAAACATGCAGCCAATGCCATTTTCTTCAGTTTTTCTTGCCCCAGATGTCAGGTGCCCCCAAAAGGGTAGGCTAAAAATTATGCTCATAAAAAAGCATGCACAAACATAAACCTTACCTTTATCTAAAAGCAAATACACCACATAGGTTGTATAGAATAGAGAAGTACAGATAAGTCCCAGCAATGAAAGGGGGATGGTGGGAGGGTAACCTGGACTGCAACAGTGAATACACGCGAACATCTACATTTATGGTACACAACTGTACTATGTTCATCGTGTTTCACTGTTGCAGTCATTACACTTGGGTTGAATCCCAAAGCTGAGGTTGGGTGGCTGGGCCTAAATAGAATTAGGAATGGCTATGAGGCCCTGCAGAACTGCAGTGGCAATACCTGCTCTGGATTTAGAGTAAAGAGGTAAGTGCTAGTGCTTTGTAAAAGTGTGCACTGAAGTCCAAGTTGCAGCCTCCAAAATGTCCTTGGTTGGTACTCCTCTGAGGAAGGCTGCTGAAGTGGCTGCTGCTCTGGTTGAATGTGGCCTAATGCCCTTAGGCACTGATTTGCCATGTTGTGAATAGCAGAAACGAATGCAGTGGCCTATCCATTTTGAAATACTCTGCTTTGAAATAGCTTTTCCTTGCGATCCTGCAGCATATGCCACTAAGAGTTGCTCAGTCTTTCTGAAAGCTTTAGTTTTGTCCAAGTAGAAGCGTAGCTGTCTGTGTATGTCCAAAGAATGCAGAAGTCTCTCCCCCTTATTCTGTGGGTTTGGATAAAAGGTAGGCAAATGAATGGTTTGGTTAGGAGCCACACTGGACACTACCTTAGGCATAAATGTTGGGTTTGTCCTTAGAGAAACCCTGTCCGGATGGAAAATTACAAAAGGTTCCACAGCCATTAGTGCCTGTAACTCTGAGACTCTTCTTGCTGAAGTTATTGCTAGGAGAAGAGCTGTTTTCCATGATAAGTATTTCATCTCAGCTGTATTGGCTGGCTCAAAAGGAGGCAGTGTGAGCTTTTCCAAGACAAAATTGAGGTCTCATGCAGGTACTGGAGCTTTCCTTGGCGGTCTTATGTTTTTGGCTCCTCTGAGGTACTGCCTTAGCAGTGGATGTGAAAAATAGGTGGGTCTGTATTGTAATGAGCTGATATGGCAGAGGCATGGATCTTAATAGATGAGAAGGATAGGCCTTTGTCCAGCATCTCAGTTAGGTATTGTAAAATCTGAGGAATATGTGGTGCAAGTGTGTCCATTCTGTGAGCCTGGTTCCAAGCATAGAATCTCTTCCATTTTTCTGCATAAGATTTTCTGGTGCTGGGCCTCCTGGCCTCCAAAATAACATTCATAACTGCTTTAGAGAGAGGTGTGTTCTGAATGGTTACATTATCCGCCATGCAGCCAGATTTAGGGTTCTGAGTTGGCTGTGCAGGATCTGATTGTCTTGTTGGGTCAGCAAATGAGGAATTTGAGGTAATGCCCAGGCTGGGCCTTGAGACAAGCTTTTTAGGACTGGGTACCAGTGCTGGCGTGGCCAGTCTGGGCAATCAGTATCATTTTTGGCTTCTTGTCTGACCTTTAGGAGTACCTTGGGGAGGAGAGGCAGTGGAAGAAAGGCATATACTGTAAGGGTTTTCCAGCTGAATGATAGGGCATCCACTTTCCATGCTTGTTTGTGATAAGTCCTTGTGCAGAATCTCTGTAGTTGGCAGTTGTGAGGGGAGGCAAATAGATCTATGTCTGGGCATCACCATTTCCTTGTTATCATGCTGAAGATTTGTGGATCTAGTTTCCACTCGTGAGGGTCCATGAGGTTTCTGCTTAGTTCGTCTGCCAGAGTATTTGTCTTTCCTGGCAGGAATTGTGCTTGCAGGTGTACTTGATAAGTCAATGCTGTGTTCCACAAAGTCATGGCTTGTCTGCAGAGGGGGTAGGAATGTGTGCCTCCTTGCTTATGTACCACATGACTGTAGTATTGTCCGATTTTATCATCGGTTGTCCTGGATGAAGTAGATCCTTGAAGGCTGTCAGGGCATTCTGTACAGCTAGCATCCCTTTTTGATTGATATGAAGATGCATTTGGTTTGCGGGCCATGTGCCCTGAATACATTTTCCTGCCATGTGGGCCCCCCAGGCATAATCTGATGCATCTGTTGTTAGTGTCTGCCTGGCTGTGGGTAAAGTGAATGGTTGTCCCTTGTTGTGGTGATAGGCTTATGCCCACCATCGAAACTCCTGTTGTAGGCAGGGAATGAGGGTAATTAATGTTTCCAGGCTGTGACAATGTTGAGTCCAAACACTTTTTAGATACCATTGTAGTTTCCTCATATGCAGTCTTGCATATGGAATTAGCAGAATGCAGGATGCCATGAAGCCCAAAGCCTTCAGAATTTTTCTTGCAGATAACTGGGTCTTTGTTGAAATCATTTCGAAGTAAGACGTCAGTTGCCTTTGCTTGTCTGGCGTGAGATAAGCCATCTGGGCAGTTGTATTTAAGCTTGCACCCAGGAATATTATCTCTTGAGAGGGTACCAGTTTTGATTTATTTTTGGTCACTGTGTACCCTAGGCAAATTAATAGTCTTTTTACAAACGCCAGATGCTTCAGTAGAATGTCCTTGTTCTCTGCTTGAATAAGGCAGTCATCCAAATAAAGACATATTTGTATTCCTCTCTGTCTGCAAAATGCAATTACTGGTGCCAGGCATTTTGTGAAGACTCTGGGCGCAGTAGATAAGCCAAAGAGCAGTGCAGAGAATTGGTAGTGCATTGAGCTAGCTATGAATCTGAGGTATCTTCTGCAAGACTGTCTGAGACATGCAGGTATGCTTCTTTGAGGTCCAAAGTTACAAGCCAAGCCTTCTTGCCCAGCATGGGCAGTAGCTGCTGCAGAGTCAACACTTTGAATTTTGGAATGTCCATAAAAGTATTTAGAATAGACAGGTCCAGTATTGGTCTCCAGCCTTTGTCCTTTCTGGGTACCAAAAGTCTTGAATAAAATCCTTTTCCCTGCTCTTGCTGTAGTACTCGCTGAATAGCCCTCATGTCCATGAGGGATGAAACTTGCTTTTGTGCCTCTGCCCATTGATTGTGTGGCAGGTCTGACATACCTTTTGTCTTTTGAAGGGTGTGAAAGTGGAACCTGTAGCCTTGAGACACTATATTCAAGACCCATTTGTCCTGGGTGATCATGTGCCAATTTTGTGAAAAAAGTGCTAGTTTCCCCCCTAAGGGTGCTGCCAAAAGATAAGCACTTGGCATTGGCAGGGGAAAGTCATTGGGACTGTTTCCTGTATGGCTGTGATTTGTCTTCTCCGTTTTTGGAGGTAGAAGCACATTTTTTAGGCCTGTATGAGCCTTGGGGCTGGGATCTGCCTCTAGGGCGTCTGTATCTGCCTCTTTGTGGCCTGACACTGGAAAGGACCAATTCTTAGAAGGCCAGTTCCTGCTAAATCTGGGTGGCTGTACCTGTAGGAAATCCTTAACTGTCTGCATAGTTTTTGCTTTATCCTCCATTTTCTTAAACACCTCTTCTGCCATAACACCAAATAAAGTATCATGGTGAAATGGAGCATCCAATAATTTTGCTTTAACGTGATCAGGCAGATTCTGTCCTTTAACCAAGCATGCCTTATAATGACAGAACCCATAACAGCGGCCCTGCAAGAGGCCTCCAGTGAATCAAAACCACATTGCAAAGTATGCTTTCCCACTTGTTCAGCTGCATGCAATAAATCCTGCATATCCTTATTATCAGAACATTCAGAATTTGTCAACATTTTCTGTTTCAACAGTGACTAAGTATTGCTGACATTTAAGCATATGAAACTGACAATTTAAAGCCCTTACAGCCAAGATAGCAGAAGTGTAAACCTTTTTCCCCCATCTGTCCAGTGCCCTAGAATCCCTATCAGAGGGGACAGGGTTTTTTTGCAGTGGAAGCCTTGACCCCTTTGAGACCCTGAGATATAGTTTCTGGGTCGTCAGCAGCAGGGTTTTTATATAGAAATTTATGAGAGTCTGGGACCCTGTAGTATCTGTCTGGCTTAACAGGTGCAGGGGATAAAGAGTCAGGCGACAGGCCGGACTCTGAAAATACATCATCTACAATGTCTAGAACAGGTGGAATAGCAAGAGGTCTGTGCTGAGGTAGTAAAAGAAAGTCTCTGAGAATTTTCTTAGATTCTGAATAATCTTGGCTTTCCCAGTGGAAATGCTCCCTCATGGTATGCAGGGTTTCCCCAAAAGAGTAATCCTCAGGAGGAGAGGCTGAAGGAATAGATTCTTCAGCATCAGAATCCTCATAGGGAGGAACAGAGTATCCCTGTTCAGAAGAGGAGTCAGAGGAAATGGAAACCTGATCAGAAGAATGATATTCTTTCGCTTGCCTAGGCCTCTTATCAGGAGGGGGATGGGAACCCCTGATCAAAGTAATTAGGTCTTCGGCCATTTTAAGCATCTGTTTCTTAGGCATGGAAGTCTGTCCAGGAGAATGCTGTACTTGTTTCTTTGTCTTTAGAGCTGTTTTAGTCTTTGCCTTTGAAGCTGAGGTTGGCTTGACATATAACTGTGTAGGTCTGAAAACACCCTCAGAAGCCGATGCCTGCTCAGCGGCTCTGGACCCATATGAGGGAATAGTTTCCGAGGTTCCAATACCTTGAGTATCCAGAGGCCTAGTCGGCTCCACGTGGGAGTCAGAACCGGCCTGTGGCTCTGAGGTAGCGGGCGTCAGGGGCTGCAAAAGCACCTCACTGAGAACCGGCGACTGGCCTAGCGGAGGCCTCGTCGTCGGTTTTGGACCTCGAATGCCTGTCCTTTTCCTTGCGCTTTTTATAAACTCCGGTCATCGGCTGTTCCGACGGCATTATGTAATTAAATCTTTGGCCAAAGTAATGAAAGGCAAAATCGAACCGACGCTTAATAGTGCGTTGGTTAAATCTAGCACAAAACCGACAGCTAGCAACGTCGTGGTCAGGGCCTAGGCAAGGAATACAGTAAGAATGAAAATCCTTATGAGGTATTTGCTTCCCACAAGAAATACAATTGCTAACTTTTTCTGACATTGGTCTGGAGCAAGAAAAACGTGTCCCCAATGGGGTACTTAGCTTTAATGAAGACTTCGGATCTGAAATTCGATTTTGAAAATCTCAGGAGTCAGCCGACTGGCACATGCGAACTGCTTTTGCTTCGGGCACCGCACGGCAAGAAAGACTGAAGAAAATGGCTTCAGCTGCATCTTTTACACCCCCGGCGCACTGACGTCAGGGAAGAGGCGACAGCAACCGACGCTGGACCAGGACTTTGGAATTCAGGCCGACTGCGGGTAGCCTGCCAGCAGGATAACCCAAGTGTAATGACTGCAACAGTGAAACACGATGAACATCTGCTTTTAATTTCCAATTATGCTCTTTTTTCCTACTGTAAATCATGAATATAATTTACTACATACTTTCATAACTATTTACTGCAAAACACTCCTATGTAAATGCATTGTGTATATTAATGCACAACACTCCTACGTAAATGCAATTTGTATTATGCATTGTCATGATTGTAACACTCCATGTTTCGTTGTTAACTTACAAAGAGCTTTTATTTACTTAAGTTTGATGATCGGGGAAGTCCACTGGGCCAGAGGAGCCCGTTTTCAGTGGAGACCCATGGGAGAAAAGCTCCAAAACAAATTACAGTTACATTTGAATTTACAACTTGCAGGTTACAAAGAAAGGGCAAAAATTTATACATTTCAATTACAGTGCAGCGGTTAGCATTGTCGCCTCACAGCAAGAAGTTCTCCGGTTCGATTCTCAGCTGGGGTGCCTTCTGTGCGGAGTCTGCATGTCCTCCCTGTGGTCGCGTGGGTTTCCTCCGGGTGCTCCGGTTTCCTCCCACATCCCAAAGACATGCAGTAGGTGGATTGGACACTCTCAATTGGCCCTAGGTGCGAGTGTGTGCGTGTGTGTGCCTTCTGTGGAAGGTTGGGCGCTGGGCTAGCAACTTGACACCGTAAAAAAACTCCACTGCCAATCATGAGTGGACAGATGATGCTGTGGTGACCCCTAACTGGGAAAAGCCGAAAGAAGAAGAACAAGATTGCAAGTTACTAGGGGCACAAGTAACTTTGCAGAACAAGTTAAAGACATTTCAGACTGTGTAATACAGTTTGTTAAAAGCTCAAGTGAGTAAAACATTTAAAATATATAGTAACTAGCTTATAACGGTAGGTAGAAGTGATCAGATACAGAGTGTAATTCGTAACAGTTTTGTAACTTTACTTAATTTGCATATACTCCATGTTTCATTGTTAACTTACAATGAGCTTTTCTTTGTAAACAAGACAAAACCTTGCAACGGAACGAATCAGGCAAAGTCCAATACAATGAGCACAAGGTCTAATAGTCCTGTAATGAAACCATGACAAGTCCTCAGGTATAACAAATAATCCACAGGAAGGAAACTTATTAGAAGGTGGCAAGTGCTTTCGCAACAGAGCTTCTTCAGACCAAGTGCTTGGAAGAATTTCAAGTAGTAAAAATTAAGCTTTCCTGACAGGCCAGAGGGGAAAGAAAGCAAAGTCCTGCAGTACCAACACGCCGAATAAGGACCAACTCCTAGAATCATAGGACAAGAAATAATACTTGCTGAAACTGTGAAAGTACAGTTGTGTGAGTAAACAGTAGATGTTCAAATGAGCACTGCCACAGTATCCTTAGCTTTATGGGTTACATCCTGCAGAGAATATAACAGCCAGTCAGCTTCCAAAGCTTCAGGGCATCTTCCACCTGCCCAAACCATTATTCAGCTCAAGCTGAGCAGACTAAAGAAGTTATTTCTTACCATAATGTTCCATCTGCGTTGTTGATCTTCATTCATTCATGACTGATGAGTCTCTGTTCTGTTCTTGGAACAGACTCAGTCGTTATAACAAGCTCGTGCCAGCCAAAAAAACTCTCGAGGCAAGCTTACCCATAGTGCTCCTCTCTATCACCTCAGATCGAGTTTGCCCATAAGAAAAGATAGCAGAGGCTTTGTCTGAGCAAATTCCTTATCATGAAGCTAGGACCAAATCTGAACCTCCAGGAGTCTTTTAGAGGGGGTAGAAGGTTGGGATGTCATGACTGAATGAAGAACAACACAGATGGACCGTTATGATAAGAACATAAGTTCTTTATCTGATGTTGTTAATCTACATTCATGACTGATGGGACAGAGTCCCTAGCTACTTATGTCCATGAGAAGCCCTATGGAAGGATATTCTTGAGCACCACTGAGCCAAAAGATGCCCCCCCCCCCCCGGAGTCCAAGTCCAATTTGTAATAAATGTATGAGGAGTAGCCCATGTGGCTGCTGCACAAATGTTATCCATGGAAGCTCTTGAATGGAAGGCAACAGATGTCGCAATTGATCTGGTCGCATGCGCTTTGACCTTAGTTGGTAGAAGGACTTTGTTTTGTTGGTAGGCATAGGAAATACAATCTCTCAACCATTTAGCTAAAGTTACTTTAGAAACAGGTTTTCCCAATTTTGGCCGCATGAAGGATATGAATAATAGGTCAGATTTTTGTAGTGATTTAGTCCTGTCCAAGTAGAAATGTAATTGTCTATGCACATCAAGGAAATGCAGATAATATTCTCCTTTATTAGAAAACTTGGAGAAGACTGTCAAGTCAACTGTTTGATTAATTAATTGAAATCCGAAATAACTTTGGGTAAGTAGGAGGGGTTAGTCCATAGTGATACCAAGTCTTTCTGGAAAACCGAAGCCAAAAAGGGGTCTACTCTTTTCTCTCGAGACCAAACTATGAATATTTTCCATTTACTGAGACAAAGTTCCGTGGTGGATGGTTTATGGGAAGGCAGAAGAATGTTCCGCATAGGGGAGGATAGATTATTCTGCCTGGCAATTACTGGAAGTGGAGGAACAAAGCTGTCAGCTTGATACTTGATATGTTTGGATAGATCAATCCTTGAGGGTGCAACAGCAATTCCAGAGTTGGATCCAGAATCCACGGTCGGTGGACTAGGTGAGGCCAGAGGAAGGGAAACCAAACTTGTCGGGGCCAATAAGGTGCAATGAGGATTACTCTGCTTCTCAACCAGAGAGCTTTCTTTAGGAATTGTGGGATCAGAGGAAGAGGAGGAAAAGCATAAAGACGAACTGTGGGCCAATCATGTAAAGACAGATTGGAATGCTAGAAGCACTGCCCTCAGTTCTAGAACACTGATATGCAGGTTGGCCTCCATGGGCGGCCATATGCCTTGAACCGTCTTTCCCTGAAAATGGCCCACCCCTACCCCTCAGGTATGCATCCGTGGTCACTATGGCCTTGGGTTGAGAGGGTGAGAAGGGATGACTCCATAGGTCCTTTTCTGGCTTCCTCCACCAACATAAATCTTGTTTGCATTAATTTATGCGGATCGGAAAGGACATAGGATAAGTTAAAGGGGACCACTGTGATGCTAGAAGCCACTGTAGAAGTCGCATGTGTAGTCTTGCTAGGGAAGCTATAGTAATCGATGGTGCCATTGATCCAAGTAGTTGAAGGACTGCATGAGCTGAAACCTTGTCCTGAGAGAGTATCACCCGGAGCTGAGACCTTAGTCGTTGGAGCCTGTGAACCGGGAGGACGACTAGCTGATACCAAACAAGAAAAAACAATAGAAAACGAAACGTCACAGCAACCTTGAGACCAAAAGTCCAATTGTTAAAATCCTGAACGCAAGTTTTATTAAAAAGAAACAGCAAGCGTTTTCGCCATTAAACAAATGTAGCTTCATCATAGACCCATGTTTAAATAATAACAGGCAGGAAATGACATATACAAGACGTCACAATTTGTTCAATTAAAAAAAAACCTAATACAAGTCAATGATCTAATCAAATACACAAACACTACCCATGTCTATTCTATACATGAAAAACATATATAATTTTGTCACGCAAAATATAATAAAAATAAAAGCCTTTGCTTAAAACAATTAGTATAGAATAAACTTATTAAAATTCTACTAAACCAATAAGCTTCAGCAAATAAACTAAAATCACAAAGAAACAGATATTTATCTAGACACCACATGTTAAAACAAGGCTAAAACCCATTCTTGTAATAAAACAGCAAATAAAATGCCCTAATAGTCTGATACAAGTGAAAGGAAAAAAGGGGACACACCAATATGAGAGGTGTGCACACCTAAATGAGTATAGCCCACAGTAAATCGTACCTCATCACAAATAACTCCTAAGTTTTAATACTGCAGATGTATTGCAGTTCACATTTAGACCGGGAAACCTGAAGGCATCTAATTTAAGTTGCCATTCAAGTTCACGGTTCTCAAGTATTAGAGAATAAGGACCACCTCTGATACTTACAGGTACATGATCAATTGCCATAAAATGGAAGCTGTGTCCGGGGTAAATATTGACATGTTTAGCCAGAGCATTAATCGCACTTGTTGTTCCTAATTGCATAAACATGCTCATAAATCCGTTCACGGACTTTTCGGTCCATCTTACCGATGTAAAAAGCAGGACAGCAATCACAGGAAGTCATGTAAATGATGGATTTAGTTTCACAATTTAACCTATGGAAAATCTGGTATTTCCTATTCCTAACAACAAAGCTGTTTCCTATTCTTACCACCTTACACCAGTTACAAAACCCACATTGGAACATGCCAGTTTGTCTACTAAATGTATTATTTATCATGTTCCTCTGTAAAAGTTCTTTTAGGTTACTACCCCTCTTATAAGTAACTCTGGGCCGAACACCCAGTTTTTCACTCAAGAAAGTGTTATTAGAAATAAAATGCCAGTTTTTACAAATAATAGACCAAATGGACTGAGAATTAGTACAAAAGATTGTGACAAAGCTCAATGTAAAAGAACATTCGTTATTGGGTGGTGTTCCACCAAGGTCCAATTTCGGGCTTGTGGAAAGTAAGGACGGGGTTTGGCTATAAGAAGAAGAAATGAGTTGGTCACTATGAGCCTGATACAATAGGGGTTTATAAAAACCATCAATCCTTTTTGCTGATCCTTCCTCAATGAGCTCCTCCAATAAAGATAATGGATAACCACGATTACCTTGAGGTAATTACATTCAAAGTGGAAATCAACCAATGAACTGCACATCCTTCCTGCCCGCACAAGCTGTCCCTTAACAATAGATCGCTTCTGCTTAAAAGGGTGGGAGCTTGAAAAGTGGAGGAAGGAACTGCAGTACGTGGGCTTCCTAAAGATGGTAGACAAATACTCTTCCTTTATAGGGTCTTTAAATTGTTTTAAGCAAAGGTTTTTATTTTTATTTTATTTTTATTATATTTTGCGTGACAAAATTATATATGTTTTTCATGTATAGAATAGACATGGGTAGTGTTTGTGTATTTGATTAGATCATTGACTTGTATTAGGTTTTTTGAATTGAACAAATTGTGACGTCTTGTATATGTCATTTCCTGCCTGTTATTATTTAAACATGGGTCTATGTCTTGATTATTTTTCTCTGATGAAGCTACATTTGTTTAGTGGCGAAAACGCTTGCTGTTTCTTTTTAATAAAACTTGCGTTCAGGATTTTAACAATTGGACTTTTGGTCTCAAGGATGACTAGGCAAGACTGAGTGTCGAAAGTTGCTCCTATGAATTCCAGATTTTCAGTAGGTGTCAGTTTGGACTTTTCTTCGTTTATTGAGATCCCTAACAATCTTGCTAGCTGCAGGGTGTAATGTAAGGCTTAAAGCAGTAGATGCTCGTTAGGGACGGTAAGGAGCCAACCATCTAAATATGGAAACACACAGAATCCTTGTATTCTCAAGTGAGCTGTTACCATTGTCATGCATTTGGTGAACACTCTGGGGGCTGTAGAGAGACCAACGGGCAGCACTCTGAATTGGTAGTGATTGGCTCCCAGCTGGAAGTGGAAGAATCTCCTGAGAGCGTTTGTCCATTTTTATGTGATATTACACATCCTGGAGATCTATCAAGCACATCCAACTGTCTTTCTCCAGGAAAGGAAGGATAGACTGAACCGTGACCATCCAGAATTTTGTCTGGCCTCCAGTCCCCTATCTTTTTTGGCACTAAAAAGAACCTTGAGTAAAATCTGGATTCTATCTTGTCTGGTGGGATTGTTTGGATGACTCTTTTTAGAAGCAGCTTTTGAATTTCCTGAGCTCATGCATCTCGTTGACTAGGTGGAACATCAGGAGTCTGCCTTTGCGGCTTCAGGAAAGAACTGAAAGTGATGTAATGACCTCTGGAAATTATCGTCTGCACCCAAGAATCCATCGCTATGGATTGCCAGGCAAGGTGGTCCAGAGAAATTTGTCCCCTGACTGCTACCAGAGGTAAGCAATCGGGCCAGTCTTCAGGACCGCTGATAGGGCTGTCCAGAGAAAAAATCTCTAGATCCCTGATTACGTGGACACCCTCTGTATTGGGAGATGCATCTTCCTGAGGAGTCCCTCCCCCCCTACCCCGGGGGAAAACTCACCACGTGTGTCACGGAAAAGACCATGGGATTTCCTGTACCACATCTTTCCACTCCTCTGATGCCTAGAGTAGGATTGTTGAAGAGTGGAAAAATGCATGCCCACAGCAGACAGGGTCTTGTCAACCTTTCAAACCTGGCTCATGTGTCTTTTACCTTTGGGCCAAAAAGAGAGGAAGTGTCAACGATAGCATTGACAAAGAAAGACTTGAAAGGATCCGCAAAGTCACATAAGCGCATCAAGGCATGACGTCTCATGACAACGCCTGCACCCACTGCTCTAGCTGCCCCTATGGTAGTAAGAGAAATCAACCACATGGACGAATTAGATATGGATTCCAGGGTGGCAAGCTGTGAGGAAACTTTGTCACGTACTTCATCAGATACTGCTCCTGCTAGGGTTTCCGGGATTTCCGTAATCAGGTCTCTCTGGAGACAGGTAAAGTGTGCCAAGTAATTCAAGGACTGAATGGCAAAGGTTGATAAAGCATACACCCACTTCCCTAATCTGTTCATCATCTGAGACTCCCTGTTTGGAGGATGGACAGCAGAACTCTCCTCGATGAGGTCTTTCCTAGTGACCGCTGTCACCATCATAGCATCTACTGCCAAACCTTTAGACCAATGACAGTGATCCTCTGGAGGGGAGAAAATTTTGTCCGGTCTCCAGGGGAATAGGCTCAAGTGTGTCAGGACTCTTTCAGGTGTGATGCACGATGAGCTGAACTAGATCATCTGCATGTGGGGTCACCCAAGAAGTAGAGGGTCGAGCACAGAAAGCCTGCAAGAATACAGGCTCCTCAGAGGAAGGGTTGGAGGGCTTCCAGTCTCCTTGCTGCTTTAAAGATTTCTAGTATGCCCCCAAAGGAGACATTTTCATGGGGTGATCGAGGGGACCCTTCCCCCTCATCGTAGTCCATCTTCGGTAAGAGATTCTTCAGGGGAATCCACTTGCTTCCTCTTGCATGATCTCTTACAAGGTGGTTCCTCAGTGGGGGCATCTGATGAGGACTCTGAAGACAGGGTGCCCTGTGGTAGGGTATCTTGAGGTTTCCATGCTCGATGGCCAAGGGTAGTGAACTGTGTCAGCTGCAGTTCATAGGACATGTATATGTGGCATTCTGGCACCAAAGGAACCAGCTGTGAACCTGCCGAGGCAAATGCCCTCTCCATCATCTGGAAAGTAGGCCCACCCGAAGGGGGATTGGAGCCCAGAACTGACCAAGAAAGACAACCTCAGAACTGGGGTCACACCCTGCTTCGATGAGCCTGCCAACAGGGAGGGAGCTGCAAGAGGACTTGGAGCAGTCAAAGCAACTGGAACCATAGATGGCGCCATAGATAAAATAGGCACCATACTAGAGGTTACGGTGCTGACAGACCAGTCACAATCTCGAGGATGGGTCAGCTCCGATTGAGTCAAGGACCATAGGGTAGACTCTGGAGCCATGGTAAAGGATAAGTGTCAGCATCGAGGGCTCCAATACCTGCAGGGAGGTTGAAGGAGGAATATATGTCAGAGTCTGTGGAGAAAATTCCTCAGCTCTGGGTGGGAGGGGGATTTAGGAGGAGTAGGAATTCCTCTGGCTGCAAGGAGCTGATCCAGGAGTCTCACTATGTCGAGCTCCAAAAGACTCCTGGTGGTGCGGGTTGACATCCCCGATGGAGAATCAGGCCATTCAAAAAAATTGACTCAATTGCTGTCCGAGAAACGGATCTACTGATGGGGAATATTAGGTCCGAACCAAGGTTTCACCCTTCGGCACCATTGTCAATAGACCAGAAGGTTGTGTTGGGTGGGTGGGGGTGGGGGGGTGACCTGAAATGGGGAGACTATTTTTGGTGCCGAGAGGGGCAGTGGTACTGTAGCAGTGGTCGGTACCATAGGTGTTGAAGATATAATCGGTTCCGTAGCGGAGGACGACACTGTAAATGGAGTTTTAGGCTCCAGTGCCGAGATAGGTGCAGAAGTCAATTTTGGATGTTTAGCTTTTGGTTCCAAGGGGGACTTGGCAGATTTAGATCCATTAGTATGAGGACAGGACAGAAGAGACTGGCTCCTCCTCTTATGTTTCTTTTTAGGAGTGGTTGAGACCTCTGCCTCAGATAAAGCCTCTGAGAAAGGTGTTTTCTTTCTCTCAGTTAATGTGTGGGCACTACAGCCCATACATAGTTCACATGCAAGTTGAATGTACAAGTGTGGAATACCAAAGCACTAAATGAGGACAAATGTCTGTCGGAATTTGGCATTTTCCCGCTACACTTACCACACTGTTTAAACCCGGTTGCCCTCCTCTTATCAGCCATTATCACCAAGAGTCTACAATTCAAATATCAAGTTACAACAGCAATGAGGGAAAGGCCCTGTTAGAACAGCAGCAGACAAAAAAACACACACACAGTCAAGGAAAGAAAGACTGATTTTTTTTTTTTTTTGATTACCAACAATGGTAATAAAGAATACCCAACAGGTAAAGGGAAGAGAAAAAGGGGGGAATACCAGCGATGGCATTAATAATTACCACAGAGGTAAATAATTACCAGAGAGGTAAGGTAGGGCCTGTACCAGTAATGGTATGAAGAAATACCAAGAATAGGTAAGAAATAATAAAAAACAAAATCACTCAAGCAGATAGAATATGGCTAAGCAAACTATCAACGACTACTAGTAGTAGTATTAAAAGGGAAAAATCTCAAAGGTAGCAGAAATAATATAGAAAGAGGAATAGAAAATCTGAGGTGATAGAGAGAGGGGCACTGAGTAAGCTTAGCATGAGAGTTTGTATGGCTGGTGTAAGCTTGCTATAATGGCCAAGTCGGTTCAGAGAACAGAACAGAGACCCATCAGTCATGAATGAATGAAGATTAACAACATGATGTGGAGCTTTTCTCCCAGGGCATCTGCTGAAAAAGGACCTGTATTCAGTCAGAATTTCCCGGTAAACAAATGTAAATAAATAAATAAATAAACATTAGATCACAGGTTTGGGAGCCAAGCCCTTCAGAGTTTTCATGAAAAAAGAGACAGTGAGGCTGAGCCCTGAAAACACAATGCTAGGAAAAAGAAGTTATGTACTTACCATAACGCTCCATTTGAGTAGTTAGACTTCATTTGTCATCAGCCTGTGGGTTTCAGATCCGGATCAGGTCTGAGCTCCAAGCTCCTCCCCTTACTCATAATACCACTGCACCTCCTTCCTTCCCTCAGATCGAGTTTGCCACCCAACAAATGAGCCTGATCAGCAAAAACCTGACCCACAAGAAAACGCAAGAGGGCCACAAAGGCACTATTCTCAGTCACTTCACATGAATGAACCCAATAACAAGGCCGGGGGAAGGAGGGAGGGATGGTTGATGACAAATGAAGTCTAACTACTCAGATGGAATGTTATGGTAAGTACATAACTTCTTTATCTGAAGTAGTTATCTGAAGTAGTTAACTTCATTTGGTCATCACCCTGTGGGACAGAGTCCCCAACTACCATAACCTTGGGAGGCCCTCATGGAAGGCTATTCCAGAGCACCGCGGAGCCAAATGATGCTCTCCCTCTGGAAACCATGTCCAATTTATAATGAGAAATGAAAGTATGAGATGAGGACCACGTAGCCGCTGAGCAAATATCGTCCAAGGATACTCTGGACCATAAAGCAGCTGACGTAGCCATGGACCTGGTAGAATGGGCATAAACCCTCCCCGGAATAGGCATACCTTTTATCTTTGTAAACCTGCAGAATGTAAAGGGAAATCCACTTGGCAATTGTCACCCTGGAAACTGGTTTGCCAAGAAAAGGTCTAGCGAAGGACACAAACAATTGGTCAGACTTGCGAAAGGGCTTAGTCCTTTGTAAGTAGAAACATAACTGCCTTTGTACATCTAACAAATGTAGTTTATATTCCCGCTCGTTCTGAAAATTTGGAAAAAGGACAGGCAGATTTGATTGATATTTGATTCTGAAGCCACTTTAGGCAAAAAGGAAGGATTAGTCCGAAGTGAGACCCTGTCTTTATGAAAAACCATATAAGGGAATAATGCTTGAAGTTCTGACACTCTCCTAGCCAAGGTGATAGCCACTAGGAAAGCTGTTTTCCAAGACAAAAATTTCAAGGCCAAAGAGGCAGCTGACTTGAAGGGCGGAGCAACTAACCGCTGTAACACTAAGGTAAGATCCCAAGGAGGAGTGGGGTCCTTAACTGGAGGCCGTAAAAGAAAGGTCCCTTTAATGAAGGTTTTGCAAAGTCTGGAAGAAGCCAAAGACCCCATGTTTTCGCCTACATGGAAATTAGAAATTGCAGCCAGTTGAACTTTCACAGTAGAAGATCTGACGCCCTGTTGGAAAAGGTGTGCTAAAAATTCAAGAACCGCTGGCACTGGAGCCGTAAAAGGATCTAGATCCCTCTAAGAAGCCCAGATCGAAAAACGCTTCCATTTACTACAGTAAACTTTTCTGGTAGATGACTTGTGGGCTGTCACCAAAATAGACTTAATGGGGAAAGAAATTCCGGGAGTCCTGGCACTCAATGGAACTGGAGCAGCCAAGCCGTGAGCTCCAGAATGCCCAGGTCTGGAAGAGGAATCCACACGGGTGTGAAATAAGATCCGGAATTGGATCAAAGGAGGAGCTACCAGATGAGACTACAGATAGAGAAACCAGATGTGGCGAGGCCAGAATGGGGCAATGAGGATGACTCTGCTCCCCAACAGACGGGCCTTCTGTAAAAACTTTGTCATGAGGGGTAACAGAGGATATGCATAAAGAAGACCGGGAGACTAAGAATGGACCAGAGAATCTCTGGGGATTCCCGCTGTGGGGGGATCAGAGCGAAGAACTCGTTGCACTTCACGTTAGAAGGAGATGCAAAGTGATCACAGCAAGGCCGACCCCACTCGAGGAAGGTCTGCTCCGTTACACCAGGATTCAGAGACCACTTGTAAGGTATTAGGATAGTTCTGCTCAATTTGTCCGCTAGTATGTTGGACCGACCCAGAATGTGCATTGCTATCAGAAAACGCTTGGTGGAGATCGCCCATTCCCACACTCTCATGGCCTATCGACAAAGGGTGTAGGATCTGGTTCCTCCCTGTTTGTTGATGTACCAGACCACTGATATGTTGTTTGTCTGAATCACAATAGTTCTCAGAGAAAGAAAGGTATGAAGGGCCTGCAATGCTAATAAGACTGCCCTCATCCCTAGAACACTGATATGCAGCTAGGTCTCCTTTAGGGACCATGTGCCTTGGACTGTCCTGGCTGAGCAATGCCCCCCCACCCTAGTGGGGAGGTGTCAGTCGTCAACGTGACTTGATAAGGGGCTACAACAAAGGACCATCCCTCTTCTATCTCCAGAGAGTGGAGCCACCAGAGGAGGGACTTCCTGCACACCTCGCTTATGCTAAATGGATGAGTCAATGGCCGATCCAATATGAACCACTGGACCGCCAATGTCCACTGCAGAACCTGCATGTGAAGACGAGCACAAGGAAGAAGAGTGATAGTGGCTGCCATGGATCCTAGGGCTCTTACCACTGCGGCTGGGAGAAAGGGATACTGAAGAATCACAAGGACATGAAGATGAAGGCTTCGATCCCGCTCTGGAGTCAGAAAGACTTTGGATTGCAATGTGTCTATTCTCGCCCCTATGTAGTCCAGGACCTGAACTTGGCTATATTTCTAGTGATGCCCAGCAAGTCTGACAACTTCTGGAAATAATCCCTGGCTTGACCGAGTAGATGCCTGGTGGGAATGGCAAGGAGCCAATCATCCAGGTACGGATAGACTTGTATGCCCTGAAGCCTCAGGTGAGCCGCTACTGTTGCCATGACCTTGTTGAACACCCTGGGGGCTGTGGTGAGACTGAAGGGTAGAGCCTGGAACTGGTAGGTTTATAGAGCACATCCAGTCATTTTCATGCAGGTAAGGCAGGATAGATTGTAAAGTGACCATCCGGAACTTTTCTTTGGCAACTGACAGGTTCAGAGTGGAAAGGTTGAAAATCGGCCTGGAGTCCCCTGTCTTTTTTGGCACCAAAAAAAAAAAACCTGGAACAGATGCCTGATCTGGAGTGATCTGGGGGGGGGCAGGCTGGATGGCCCATTTGCTTAGCAGCTTTTCTACTTCGATGGCTGCTGCCTCTCTTTGCACGGGTGGAATGTCCAGGAGGTGTTTTGGGGAGAGGGACGTGTCACAAAGGGAATTGTGTAACCTCTGGATATTATTTGGAGCACCCAACTGTCTGTTGACACTGACTCCTAAGCCATCGGGTGCATAGAGAAACGGCCCCTGACTGCCACCAGAGCAGAGCAGTCCGGCATCCCCTCAGGGCTGCTGTGCGGGTCTGTCCGAGAACGATTCTCGAGACCCAAAGTTCTTCAGACCCCCCCCCCTTTCTCTGGGCCAGTGTCTGTCTTGTCCCCCTCTGCCTCTAGGGGAAAAGGAGTCCTGAGTGTCCTGGGAATACTGAGACTTCCAGAACCACATCTTCATTTGCCCCCACTGATTCCTGGAGAAGGATCTTTGGGGGTTAGAGAAGCGGATCCTGATGGCAGACATTGTATTCCCGTCCTTCTCACTCTGGACTAGTGTGTCACAGACCGTCTTCCCAAACAAGGAAGAGCAGTCATAGGGAGCATTCACAAAAGATGCCTTGAAGGGTTCCGCAAAATTACATAGTCTGAGCCAGGCGTATCGCCTCATAGCAAAGCTGGACCCGGCAGCCCTTGCCACTCCTTCGGTGGCATGAGAAAGGAGTTGCACAGACGTGTTGGTAACCACTTTCAGAGTGGCCGTTCATGTAGAGAATGTACATTTATCCTCTGGCAACATGGACTCTGAGGGGGACGCTGTGAAGTCTTTGATCAGGTCACGCTGCAGTTTGGTACCATGGGCCATATAGTTCAGCACCCTTATACAAAAGGTGGCTAAAGCACAAGTCCGCTTTCCCAACCGGTCCATCATCCTGGACTCTCGGTCCGAGGGATGGACCGTGGAACTCTCCTAAGCCAGGACCGTGGAACTCTCCTAAGCCAGTTCCTTCTTCGTGGCTGCCTCTACCACCATGGGATCCACTAGGGACCCTTTGCTCCAGCTTGGTCTATCCACAGGGGGCTCAAAATTTTATCTGGACATTTTGGTATTGGCTCCATGATGTCCGGTTCTTTCCATGCTCTGGTGGTAATGTGGTCCACAGGGAGGGGGGGAGACACCCAAGAAGTAGATGGGCCCCTGTCAAATGCCTCCATAAACACAGACTAGTCTGAGGAAGGCTTGGGGGCGGACCAAACCCCCCCTCCCCACTGTCGCAGGATCTCCATGATGTTTCCAAATGAGACATCCTTGGGGGGTGGATCTTGGGGAGCCTTCCACTTCCTGCAAGTTGGTATTCTCCGTGAGGGATTTGGGGAAGTCCAAGTGCCTCCTCTTGCACTTACGTTTGTGAGGAACCTCTTCGCAGAGCTCACGAATTGCTTGGCGTTCCTCGGGGGGGGGGGGGGGGGGCGGAGAGTCTGGGGCATGTCGATCATGGGCTGTCCCTGCATGGGCAGACTGGCAGAACATGCACCCAGAATAGAGGGGGTCGGGGCAGACTCCAAGGAGATAGTCAGGGGTCTCGATCCATTAGTGAGAACCCTTTCCCCCACACTGAATGCTGAGGGGGAGCGAGCCTCCCGAGCAACTGACAGAGAAGATGCCCTCCCTGGATCCGACACTGGGATTGGAGCCGAGCCAGAAGGTACTGAGGCTCCAAGGGGTAGGTCTCGGCCTAACAAAGTTGGAGCCAAAGGGGAAAAACCCAACCCCTCGGGATCAGACGCCCAGGCTATGGCTCCGAGAGCTCGGATCCGATGAGCTCAAGGTAACTGCCGGCATAGAGGTAGCTGGTACCATCGGCGCCGACCCCGATTCCAGGACCTCTCAGATACAGGAACTCAGAAACCAGAGGACGGATCGGAGAAGGAGCAAATGGCGCAAATAGTGGCAGTCAGCTACCCCCTCCAGAGGGAGAGGGAGCCAGCAAGACCCCCATCTGAAGCTGAGTGCAAACAAACTTTCGCATAAATCTGCCCACGTCGGCTTCAGAAAGGCTTCTAGTTGACCTAGAAGAGGCCACAGATGTCGGCCGGGAAAGACGGTGACTGGAGGCCCTAGACAAAGGCCAAACCTCCTCCAACTCTGGGGAAACCTCTGAGATCAAAGCCGACAGAAAGTGGGCTTGGAAGGTGCAGGACGCTTGGGAGGAGGACCTGCCGGATAGGAGTGCTCCAGTGATCTCTTCCTCCCTTTCTCTTTTTCACAGTGCCTCTCTCTCTTTTTTCTTCTCCCTTTCCCTGAGTCAGTGGTCGGGAGGGTGAGTCCCAGCCTGGGAGGGAGGAGAGGACACAACAGTAGTGGAGTGGTCACAGCTGTAACTGCCGCTACAGAAGATCATGAGACAGCCGCCTCCTTCAAGATTAATTTAGCCTTACGGTCTTTTAAGGCCCTGGGGTTAAACCCCGCACATTTGGTGCACTCAGTGGCCAGATGAGCTGCCCCTAAACAAACAATGCACAGAGTGTAGCCATCCACAGGGGATAATTTATGGCCTCAGACTGTGAATTTTCTGAAGACCAACTTATGTTGATCTGCCATAATAGTGGCTGGATACGCAACCCCAACACTCAGACACACACTCAAACACGAGACGGGAAAGGGGAGGAGAAGGCCTACGCTAACACTAGACTAAGAGCAAACTACTATAGATTTTTTTTTTAAACTAACTTTTAATCTCAATGGAGAACATGAAGGGGAGGAATAAAGGAACACTTTCACTCAAAAAACCCCGAAACACCAGTCATACTACCTGGAGCTCAGCAATCAAGATGAACGCGAAGCCGCGGCAAATGAGATCTGAGGGAATAAAGGAGGTGCAGTGGTATTATGGGTAAAGGGAGGAGCTTAGAGCTCAGATCTGATGCTGGTGAAACTGCCATCTCGGATCTGGTCCAGATCCAAAACCCAAAGGTTGATGACCAAATGAAGTTAACTACTTCAGATCAATAAAGTATACACCCTGGCAAAAACAACACACCAACAAACAAGGGAGATGGTACTTCAGTAGTGATCATCAAACATTCTTGTCCTCACTAATATGGGACAGTGCTGCACAACCCCTTGTGTAATGTTCACTCTGGTAAGGTCAGATCAGAGAAGTCTCCTTTGAAGTAAATAAAGCCCCAAACACCAGCTAACAATGGAATGTTCAGGAACTACTCTAAGACTAATTTCCTACTATTAAGTGATAACCTAGCAAAATTTCAAGTCTCCATAAACCCTGGAAACACTGCTGCCAATACAGAACTCTTCACAGAAACCCCAAACAAGCATGTTAACAGCTGCATAGAGGCAGCCATAACCACCAGGAACAAGTACACAACCAACTCAAACAACAAGCCACTGGTAAAATCGCATCATCAACAGACTCTACAACAGGACAACACCCAGCAGGATAAAAGCACTCTCATCAAATAAAACAAACTCCTCAGAGGTAAAATAAAATCTACCAAAGCAAAATTTAAGGTAAATCACATGGCATTATTTACCTAACTCTGCAACCTCAAAGACAATACATAACTGTGTACAGAGCTCACTGTTAGTACAGTCACTTATACCGAACCAGAGGATATAGCATACTTACTGGAAGACAAATTGAGTTCTAACTTTACCCTTTTCTTCCACTCAACCTCCACTCAGGAAATACCATCAAAAATAATTCCCCCTCTATTAGTAGTAACAGGTCCTCAATGCTCTCCCTAAGGCCAGGAACATTGATCAATGGGCCCAGACACTATCCCAGGATGCCTTCTAAATAAGCATGAAATATGACCCATCAAACCATCTGGAATCACTCTTTAATCGTAGCCTCCAAACAGTCTTCATGCTCAATGAATGGAGAACAACAACAGTCATCCCCCCTCTGCATCTGCACAAAGGTGGGCCATCTACAGACCCTGTAAACTACAGACTCATAAGTCTCGCTAGTCCCATATGCAAAGTCATGGAAAGAATCATGTTGGAAATGATCAGCAATGACAAAGGAAACCTCCAGACAATGGACCCAAACCAGTCTGGTTTTGTCCAGGGCAGGGCATGCCTACTTAACCTGGTAAACTTCTTGATCTTTTTATGTATGCAACACAAATCTTAAAGTGACACAGCAGAATTTCACCACTTAATGATTCAGCTTTACGTTACAATTCGGTATTATGGGACTCTGTATATTTAAAGTTTCAGGATTATGATCTTTCACGTTTATCATATCTGTCTTCTGTAGGTTGGTCTACTGGGATTTCACCATTTAGAAATTTAGAAGTAGACCCACATATATATATATATATATATATATATATATATATATATATATATATATATATATATATATATACCTATATATATATATATATATATATATATACATATATATATATATATATACATATATATATATATATATATATATATATATATATATATATATATATATATATATATATATATATATATATATATATATATATATATATATATATATATATATATATATATATATATATATATATATATATATATATATATATATATATATATATATATATATATATATATATATATACCTATATATATATATATATATATATATATATATATATATATATATATATATATATATATATATATACCTATATATATATACCTATATATATATATATATATATACCTATATATATATATATATATATATATATATATATATATATATATATGTATATGGGTTCACTACATAATCCCGAACTTTTGAAATACCGAATTTCAAAAGCTTGAGACTATAAACCCGAAACTGCTAAATACTGAAACTACACAAGCGCAAAATTTAAAATCCTGAACATCTAACACACATACAGCACACACATACACATAGCTTCCTCCCACAATCAAACATATCACACTACACCACAGATAAGCAGGGGGGGGGGCAAGCCCCCTACACCCCCCACACACCCCCTACTTAAATATTCTAACTCCGAGATTGCACAGACACTCAAGGCAAGCTCACACCCACACGTTACAGTCCCTCACATACACACATCACAGTCACAACATACACTTACACACACTAAATCCCCTCACGAAAACACACACATACTTACCTGAACCACAACACCAGAAGCGCTAATTCAATATTTTCGAACATTGGGATTTTGAATTTCGCTCTTCTGGTCTTTCGACTACATGGTCTCAGGCTTTTGAAATTCGGTATATATATATATATATATATATATATATATATATATATATATATATATATATATATATATATATATATATATATATTCATATTCAGTCAGGCAGCTGCTTTGGACATGATTTGGCTGAAAGTCAGGTGATTCAAGGTAGATTAAAAGGGGGGGGGTTCTGAGGCATTCTTTGGTAAGGACTAGTGCACTGCTCATTCATAAAACATTTCACTGTGAAAGTTGCATTTTCCATCCAAATATAATGTTTGACTCCCAGCTCAAAAAGACAGTTGTGGGTGACTGTTGCTATAGGGCTTTCTAAGACATATGAAAGGGGACTTAAAGAGGTCATAAATGTATGCTGCTCCAGAAACCATCATTGTGCTTGCAAAACACATGCACTGGCAGCAGGAGATAAAAATTAACAGGAAATTAAGTCCTTGGTGACCAGATAGCAGTCAGAGCCTTAGTGATTAAATGACCTATGTCTGCTGCTGATTTTTTTAATCTTGAGTTCACACAGATAGCTCCAGATCCTCAATTATTGTTAATAATAGCCCACAAAGTCCTCTATCAGCCCGAACGCACGCCCATACCCAAAAATATAACTACCCCATACAGCAACCTAAAAACAGTCCGCTCTTATGATAAAATGCTGGTACAAACTGTTAAATCCAAAAACTTAGCAGGTGAGTCATTATTTTGCAACTATGTTGGTAAAATCTGGAACAGACTCCCTGCCGAACTTACAGAAATTAATTCTATAAACCAATTTAAAACGTCTCTCAAAATATACCTAAAAAGTCACTGGCTGTGCTCCTGTACCAACCCTGACTAACCATCTCACCATTCACTTTACTACCTGGCTATCTGTAGAAAAGTCTTAAAAAGTCTGAACCATTGACTAACACTCTCAAATGTATTGTACTACTGAATGATATGCTACCTTACTCAGCCTTGTACCACTAAAAATGTTCTAACAAGAAAATTAATATTGTAAAGTTTTTAACTATGTATGTATTCCAATAATTCTCTAACTGGTATCTATATATAACTGTATAAAAGTGCTACTGTTAACTTTTCTGTATCTATCCACATGTGGAGCTTTTCTCCCCAGGCCTCCACTGAAAATAGACCTGTATCCAGTCGGACTATCCCGGTTGTTAAATGTAAAATAAAATAAAAATAAATAAACTAAGTTAACAGAAATGGGAACCTCTGAAAACCGAAATACTCCAGAGCTAATCACTAGAAAGATAACCTTCAGTGTCGGTGTACTGATGCGCAATAGAAATGGACAGAACTAGGAGTGACTTTTTTAGCTACTTCTATCTTTCAATGGTACAATGTAATCCTGCAAATTATCTTGTTCTTTGATGTTCTCATGTTTCAAGTAACAATCTCTGAATTTGGACTTTTCGTGACTTCTATTCATAGAAGGGGCCTCTGGTGGGGACTTTGGCCCTGAATTGTTTGCTGTCTGGTTAAAATCCTAGTCGGACTGTTTTGGTTTGGACCCACAACCAGTAAAGTACAGCTGTGTATGTAAACTTGCCATAACAGTAAATGTGTGAATGATCTTACTTATATTACAGTGACTGAACTAACAGCAGGGCTTTTGCACATCTGTACTATGTTCATAATATTGATCACTGCAGCTGTAGTCTTAGCTATGTGGGTAGACCACTCCAGCTTATTACATTTGGGAGGTCAAAAGAAAAGTGTCTAGTAACCCCTGTTGAATAGTCCTTGTAAAGCCAGATCTACTTGGAGAAAGAATCACGCTCATAGTGCTTTGTAAAGTATATATATAAGTATACAGTGGACCAAGTTTCTACTTCGAGATTACTTCTAAAATTCAAACCTTTCCAAAAAAATGTAGATGAAGCCAAGGCCCTGGTAAAGTGGGCCTTGACCCTGCCTGCAATAGATTTGTTCTGGTGAGTATAACAGAAGGTAATAGCCTAAGAAAACCTATTTGCGATACTCTGTTTTGACACAGGTTGTCCTTTCTTCTTACCTTCACAAGAAATGAACAATTGATCCGAAGATTTGAAAGATTTAATTTTGTCAAGATAGTACCCGAGTTGTCTGTAGACATCCAAGGTATGGTGCGGCATCATTTTGGGTTCAGGAAAGAAAATGGGGAGATAGATAGTTTGGCTTAAAGTAAACTTGGATATGACTTTAGGCATAAAAGAATGACTAGTTCTCAAGAAACCCTGTCCCTGTGGAAAATGAGGTAAGGCTGACTCACCATTAGAGCTTGCAACTAATACATAAGATGTGTAGCTGGCTTACCCAACATCCTGAGCAAAAAAAAAAAAAAAAAAAAGAAGACTCCCCCAGCTCTCCAAGTAGAGCAAAAAACAAAAAACAAAGGTCAGCTCTGATAGAGTGCTCATGGCAGTCTAAAGCCTGAAGCACATGTCCATCCCACAGAAATGCCGGTACATCTCCCAGGTCTACGCTTACACTTATCAAGGTTATCAAACTTGTCCGAGATTTGGGATGTATGGCTTGGCTTACAAAGACCATTGTATTCGTTAGCCTAGTAAACACCTATGAACCTATAAGAAGGTCAGCTAAGCAATGGATGACAGCAAAACAGTTCACACTGCCTACCCTGACCTGAAAAATATAACAGACACAATATTCTACTCGAGCATTGACAACAAACTCATGAGGTTAGGTATAAACTCTTATATTACCTGACAGAAAGTTGGCTGGCTCACAGGCAGGGCTTAGAAAGTTAAAAGTGAGGAGTCCACAAGAGGCCAGTCACAAGCGGAGTCCCTCAGGATCAGTCTTGGGACCAGTCCTTTTTGGCATTTAATTCTCGGGCTGACTAAATTTGCAGACAACTGCAAATTAGGAGCAGTCAAAGAATCCCCCACAGATACTAATGTTCTTCAGGAAGGGATGATGCAAACAAATAACTTGTGCCAGAGCCATGGACTAAAACTAAATGCCAAGAAATGCATACTAGTATCCTTGGGGAAGTCATCCACCCCTGGTAACTATCATACTGATCAAACACCTCTAAGAGTTGACCCAGTAGACAGGGACTTGGGGACACAGACATAATCTAGGTTTTGACCATCATGTGTCTACAGTAGTGAGGAAATCATTCCATGTTGTGCAGCTTACAAAGGTATGGCATCTAGGTTCAAGGAGGTCATTGTTCCACTGTATTCAGCATTCTTGAAACCTATCATTGAGCACAATGCTCTATTTGGTATGTACTTAACCAGGAACATCCAGAAAGTGGAACGCTCACACAGATTCCTCACAAAAACTATACAGTGCATAAGTAACATGTCCTCTGCAGACTGCTTCAAAGCCCTATCCCATATTCTGTCTCATACAGGCCCGTTGAGGGGAGAGCTATATCTGGCATACAAGGCATTATTAATCCACACCCTGATGGACCTCCTGCATATCTACATAACAAACAACAGAAATACCCATTCTAAAGTCACAAACCTTGCCTGTGATATAAATAGGACCTGTTGGGGAGTCAGGTATGTATCCCAGAGACTACCCCCTCTCAGGATCAGGCTCCCCCATCCACACAGTTTTGCTCTGATGGAATGTTGAATGAGACTGTGCTGTAAAGCTCTACCCAAGTTAACACAGCTAGCATGTAAATGTTAAACGACCTGGTTCCCCCTTGCTTGTTGATGTACCACATGACTATGGTATTGCCTGTAACAACTTGATTCCTCAGGGATCAAAGATGATTCAGAAGTAAGCATTTTTTTCATATTTATGCGCTTAAATCTGTCTTTGGTGTCCCACACACCTTGCACTTTTATCCCTCCTGAAACCGTTTCCCAAGCAAAGCCCAAGGCTTTTGTGGTGATGGACTGCTTTGGAACAGGGAAGCAGATGGGGATGTCTGGATGCAAGGATATTTGCTGTCTCCACCAAATGATTTCCCTTCTAATAAATCCCAGCACAGGGATTTGAGAAGACAAGTGATGTTGGTGCTGAGACTAGAGAGACTTTGGATACCACTGTATCTTTCTCACATGGAGTTTTGCCAAGGGCATCATGAGAATCATAGATGTCATGAGACCCAAAATCCTGAGTTATTTGCAGTGATGGAATTCAAACAGTGCAAAACCTTTGAAACAGATATAGAGCTATTTTTTTTCCTGTGGAAGAAAGGCTTTTTGAACTGAGGTGTCTAGCTGACACCCCAGGAACACAATCCTGTGTGAAGGAGTCAAAGATTTTTGAATGTTCTCCTGGAATCCCAGCTTGTGTAAGAGACCTCTCTCACCCGAGTGAGAGATTCATGACATTTTAAAAAAGACTCTGCAAAGAAAAGAAAGTTGTTTAAATATGGAAAAATGTGGATACCCTGTAGCCTACCAATGAATTATAACTTGAAGTAGACACTTTGCGAACATTTTTGGTGCAGTGGATAGTCCAAAAGGTAAGGCAAAGAATCAATAAGTTTCTGTGTGTCTGGGTCACGTTAAGAAATGCATGAGGTCTGGATGAATAGGTATGTGAGAATAAGCATCTTTTAAATCTAGAGTTATTAGGAAACTTGAATGACGAAGTACTAATAGGTTGTGAAGTGACAGAACTTTAAACTTGGTTTAGGAAAGAAAGATCCACAATTGGTCTCCAAGCATCTTCTTTCTATGCCACTAAAATTACCCCCGAATAAAAACCTTTTCCCACCTGGGAAGGAGGAACTGGTTCTATCGCTCCCTGAAAATAGCATGTGATGAACCAACCATCCATCCACCCACAACCCCTTTTTCTCATTTTTGCATATGGGGTCGGGGTGTCACTTCAACAGTGACAGTCATCTAGAGCCAAAGTTTACACTGCCGGGTGGTTAGCCCTGCATTGATAGTTATTCTACAAACACACTCACATGCACACTAACACCTATGGCCAAATTTATAGTGTCCAATTCACTTACTATGTCTTCAAATTGTGGGAGGAAACCCACATGAACACAGGCAGGAAACCCACATGAACACAGGGAGGACATGCAGACTAAGCATGTGAAGAAAGACATGTGAAAATTAAGAGCGTCTTATCTAGTAAATGAGGGATTACTACATGGAAAGGAGGAATTCCCTTCCACTGCCATCTGTAACCTTCATGAACGATCAAGAACCCAGAAAAGTGGAGATTTAGACTTTTGCGAAAGGAAGAGGGACTGCCAGGGGTGGTAGTGGGGGTGGATGGGTGGCTGAGAAGGTTCTTGGGTTTGGGGGGGGGGGGGGCTGAATTCATTCTGGAACCCCCTTGCTATTTCTTCTCAAAACTTGTGTTTACCTGCATTTTGTTGAGACTGTTTACATCTCTATCCAAAGGAGAATTTAAAATTCTCATTTTTAACATCTTGGAGGCTCTGACAATTCAGCCATGCAAACCTCTTCAACATAGTACCAGTGATGAATGCCCTTTAAGTTTTCAAGTGAATCATACGCATACTGTAAACTAAACTATTTAAAGCATATTTTACGTCACAAGAAAAAACTACAAAACATTATTCATACTTTGTTAGTCAGAAAAAAAATAGCCTGACAATACAAAATTCTAATAATCAAAGCTGCAGAAGAATACACTTTTTTCCAATAATCTTCCCATTATTACTAGAAAGAGTAGGATTGGAATTAACTAAATATTTAGCAGCAGTAGGATTAACTAAAGCTACAGCTGCTGGGTCAGGTTTGGGAAAAGTATGCAAAAACTTACGATTGAGGGACTTGCATCTTATCTGCCTTTTTAGGGCAGCTGACTGGCCGTCAGGAAAACTGCAGGCAGTAACACACACATCCTCCAAAGCTGACAGAACTGGAGGAATAGGTAAAGGTTCTGGAAATTCCTTTTTTAGCAGCTCATGGTATTTTCTGAGAGACTGAGAAACCTCAGTGTTATCAGACTAAAAACACTGGGCCATTCTGGAAATGGTAATAGAGAAAGAGAAACCGCCACCAGCAGAATCAGAAAGTGAGCTCTTCTCAGAGTCTGAATCAGAAATCTGCAGGGTTGCCAACTTTTCAAATGTCCAAAGTGGGACATTTTTGGTACAGAAGTCAGATTTTTCAGGCTGAAACATACCCATGGCCAGTACAAAGGATAAAACTTCACTTTTTTTCTAAATAAAAGCTTATTCTTATAGCATTTTAGTTGTTTATTCTGTTTCTTATAATATCTAGGTGTTTCAGATGCAGAATAACTGTTTTATACAACTTTTACATAAAATATAGGAAATAATTTTGCTCTAAAATCTCGGGACATTTGCCATTTTTACACATTCTTTGCAGGACACAACTGTCCAAAGAGGGACTGTCCCTTGCAAAGTGGGACAGGTGGTAACCCTAGAAATCTGTGGAGAAAACATCTGTCTCTTAGGTTCATAGGTTCATACTAGGCTATCTGCCCAAGGGCATTTATAAGCCTAGCCCATAGTTATGTGGCTTTCGCCACCCCTTTAGTTTGAATAAAAACTATGCCTATCATTTTTCTGTGCCTCTGTCAAGCAGTGACACTGAAGTAATCCCTGGGGTATATCTGCGATCTCCCATCCATTGGTCAAGATTCCTCTTGAACAAGGCCAGCGAGGTGCTCTGCCTCACATGTACCGGGATTTTGTTCCACAGAATAGGGAGTCTCTGGGTGATGAATCTGTCCCTCCAGCACGTTCTATTTATAACCATGTCAAGGTTTAAGTCTCCCGCCCTTGTGGTTCTGAGGGATCTAGATTTTTTGAGGTGAAGCATATTCATCAAATCTGGGTTTGACATGGCCTTATATGTCAGGCACAGGTCACCTCTGAGCAAGCGGTATGAGACTGAATAGAGCTGGAGTTCTTTCAGTCGGGCAGCATAAGACATATTTTTGAGACCCTTTATCCTTTTGGTGAGGAACTTTTGGGGCCTTTCAAGCTGCAGCAGGTGTCTGGTCAGATACATTCCGAACGGGGCATTGTACTCAATCATAGGTCTAATGAGTGATGAGTACAGGGGGACGATGACCTCCCTTGATCTAGATGTGAATCCCTTCATGATCAGGTGGGCGATATAGAAGGTTTTCCTAACTACTTTAGCAACATGAGTGTCAAACGAAAGGCTACTGTCAACTTGGGTCCCCAGATCCCTGATGACTTTTTCTGTGCTCAGTGGATCTTCCTGTCCAGATTCAGAATATTGTATCTCTTTCAGCAATAAGCTGAAATGTACTACTGTGTTCTATTTATTCTTTTAAGTTTTCTTTCAGTCTGACATCAGAAAGGTACACAGAAGGTGGTTATGTTTTGATCATATGGGTGAGGGGACATGCTGCATATGTTTATGACAAAAGCCACTTGAAATATAGGAGTGTAGCCAATTTGAGTCTTCACTTTCATCCCTAACACCAGAGGGATACATACAAGTTATCTGTCTTTTTTTTCAGGTGGGGGGTGGGTAACCATTCTCAGACAGGACTTATGAATCCTTGCAAACATTTGCCCTCTCATTTTATTGTGAGCTACTACTCTGTCAACTTTGAACATCAGGCCTTGAACACAACTTTTTTTTTTTTTTAAATAAAAAACAAGACTGAATATTTTTTTCCCTCATGATTTCTGCTCAGGTCATCACTGGATGAAAAGGTGGGAAAAATGCACCTCACAGCATCTATAAGTGACTGCATGGTTTCTGGAAGACTGGCAACCTCCACAACCCAACTTCATTCACTTATTTTCTACACAGCTATTACTGTACAATCTTGGCCAGCTAAGGTATGTTGAAAAGATGCAAGACATAAGATTGAGGTGGAAAGTTTCAAAGCCCCCATGCTGAAGGATAACAGTCCAAGCTGCAAAATCTAATGCATTCTACGGGCAGCTACAAGAATGCATGGATCATGCCATCCCAAGCAAACCCAAGACTCACTCCTCCAAGAAAAGGAAACCAGTCCAGTGGGCTCCTGCCACAAACAAGCTATACAATAGGAGGAGGAAACTAGTACAGAAAAGAGTAAAATCCCAAGAAGGGAAGACATCCCTGATCAGTATCAGCAAGAAACTATGACCCTCATAAAATCATCCAAGGCGAGCTTTGAAAGAAAAATTGCCAAGGACTCCAAAGATAACCACAAGGCATTCTTTAGCTATGTCAATAATCTAAGTGGCAATGCTCAGATCTGCTCTGAGTTAGTGCAGAATGGCACAAAATACACTGAACCGACCGATATCACCAACATCCTGGCAGACAGGTTTAGCGCAAACTTCACCCCCCCTCTCACCCCCAAAAGGGTCTATAACCATACCATAAGAATATAGAGTCCCTGAAATCACAGACACTCAGGTTAAAACAGCCCTTTCCAAAGCCAAAAACACAGCATCAATGGGACTGGCCTGTGTCCCAGGCTGCGTCCTACACGAGCTCAAAGACAAACTAACCCCTCACCTAAACAAACTGTTCAAACTCAGCCTCTCCACAGGCTACATACCCATACAGTGGCGCACAGCAATGGTTATTCCGCTCCACAAACGTGGAGCCACATCAGACCCAGGGAACTATTGCCCTATAAGCCTGACTAGCTTGGCCTGCAAGGCTATGGAGCACATCATCATGGAACTCATTAACAGAGACACTGGGAACCTTCAAATACTGGACCCTACCCAGTTTGGATTTGTTAAGGGCAGATCATGCCCTCCTAGACCTGGTGGACCCTACCCAGTTTGGCTTTGTTAACGGCAGATCATGCCTCCTAAACCTAGTGGACTTCTTTTAGACAGTTACCAAGGCTATAGACAAGGGAAAGGTGGTACACACAGCCTACCTAGACCTCGCTAAGGCCTTCGACACCATTCCACATTCTGGTATTATAGACAAGCTTACCAGTCTGAACATAAACCCCTACGTCACAAGATGGGTTGCCAACTGGCTCATGGACAGAACCCACTTGGTGAGAGTTGCGGGAGCTAGGTACAACTCTAAACCGGTTACAAGTGGCATTCCCCAGAGCTCAGTCCTAGGACCCCTCCTGTTTGGCATATACTTATCAGAGGTACAGGCAAGCACAGAAGGACAATGGCTGACCAAGTTCGCAGATGACTGCAAACTAGGGGCTATAATTGACTCTCTGGCTGACACAGACATCCTTCAAAAGGATCTCACTGAGACGGATACCTGGTGTCAAAATCATGGCCTCAAGCTAAATACCAAAAAGTGCATAGTCATCCCCTTTGGAAAAAAACAAGTACCCACAAACTACCACATAGGTGGTAGTCCCCTAAATACGGAAGACGTAATAAGGGATCTGGGGATCCAAGTAGATAGTAATCTCACCTTTGATAATCACATTGCCAAAGTGGTTATAAAATCCTTCTACATGGCCCACCTAATCACAAAAAGGTTTGCATCCAGATCAAGAGGTCATTGTGCCCCTCTACTCATCACTCATCAGAGCCATCTTAGAGTACAACGCCCCATTTGGGATGTACCTTACAAGACACCTGCAACAGCTGGAAAGACCACAGAAGTACCTCACCAAGAGGATCAATGGCCTCAAACAGATGCCCTATGCAGCTCGAGTGAAGAAACTCCAGCTGTACTCGGTTGAATACCGCCTACTCAGAGGTGATCTCTGCCTGACATACAAGGCCATGTCCAACCCAGAATTGATGGACATGCTCCACCTAAACAAAACCTTATCCCCTCGAGCCACACGCTCTAGGGATCTAAACCTCACCACAACAATAAATAGGACATGCTGGAGGGATAGATTCCTGTCCCAGAGACTTCCCATGCTTTGGAACAAGATCCCAATCTACAGTCAGCAGAGCTCCTCGCTAACCCTCTTCAAGAGAAACCTTGACGAGTGGATGGGTAACAGAAAATACACCCCTGGGATCACTTCATTGGCTCTGCTTGACAGAGTATCAGTTAATTAATCAATGGGGCGGCAAAAGCCGACACACTCTGGCTAGGCTTATAAATGCCTTTGGGCAAATGACCTAGTACCTACCTATGAACCTATAAAACACATCAAACAGAAATTTCTTTCCTTAGTCAGTTTTTCATTACATGACAATGTTGTTTTGAAGGGTCTACAATGTACATCACAGCAACTGGGAAAAAAAACATGGCTTCAGGAAAAAGAAGGAAAAAGGAAAAATGTGAAAAAAGAAAGAAAATACTAATCTGTATAATGTAGGGAAGCCATGCTGGGGGTGGGAGATCTGTGCAGGGAGGGGGGATCAGGTGACACCATTTCAACTGAGACCAGCCGTACACAAAGGTTTATTGCAATGTAACATCATTGCAACTAAATGCCCATCTGTGTGATAGGCCAATTTGGTGTGACATAGAGGCCTGTTATAATGCAAGATCATTGAAACTACAGTTCATTCTATACAAAATACCCCAAAGCTTTCTTAGCTTGAGCTAAAAGGTTTCTTAGAAAGAGCAGTAACAACAGGGTGATACTTACTCTGGAAGTGTTATAGTGATTCAGATCCATAGCCTTGCCACACAGGAAAGAGAAGACCAAGACTCTGGCATAGTTTTACAGGACTGCCAGAGGTGGGGGGGGGGGGGGGGCACCTGAGGGTGCATATTGCCAGTCTGCTTTCTTTAGCTATCCTTGGTACGGAGAGTACTCTCATTTCTTCTCCGAACCTCTCTGCCATGTCTTTTTTTTATTTTGTTTGATGTGACTTGTTAGAAAAGCTTAATCTGTTTCCTGAAAAGGAACCTGAAGTGGAAGGAAATTTTAAATTGCATTTTGGAAAGGAAAGTTGAAAAATCTGGACAACCACTTGCATTTACTTTCCCCCTTCGTCAAACCACTTAAGGAACAAAACACTTTCTTCAAGGGGAGAGAATTCAGGATCTAAGCTTTGACATCCAATGGTTAAGTCTGAGACTGTAACTGGCAAATATTTTCAAAAAGACAGCGGCAGCAGCTCTGGACATAGCATCAGCAGTGTCAAACACATTTTAAAGAATGTGTGGCTATCAGAGACACAGGCAACACTACAGAATTCATAGATGGTTTAGCATCTGAAGGAGGGAGATCAGCAGTTAATTTCCTCAGAACTGCCAAAGGAAGCCAACAGAAAGTTAGACATATAAGCCTGACAATTTACTGTTCTATGGGTCAAGGTGGAAAAATAAACTTTCTATCCACACCTATCAAAGCTTTTTCCCAGTCTGTCAGAAGAGATAGGGCTAGCTGCTGTAAGTCGTTTGGTAGGAATTGACTGAGAGAAATTACTGCAAGTTCTGACCTATGGTTAGAAAAAAAGAAATTTGTGGACTAGGGACTTTATACAACTTATCATGCTTTCATGGACCAGGTGGTTGACTGTCAAGCAAACTCCAGGCCATCATAAAGGCATCCTCTAAGGTTGGCAACTCAGGAGGAACAGTTGCAGTGTGCAGAAAATCAACTCATATCAACTTTTTTAGATTCCAATATTTCTTTTTGTTCCCACTGAAACAGCTCCTACATTCTGGCAACAGAATCAGAAAGACAACTCTTCAAGAGAGGAATCTGAATAAAAACTTTCCTCAGAGTCCCCATTCTAAGGAGAGGGAACTAGAGAAACATAGTGCAATTCCTGTTCCTTGGGCTGGGAATCAGTACCCTAGAGAGGAAAAATATTTTCCACTTTTAAGAGAAGATTCAGCATTTAAAGACTGAAAACTCTAAATAAATCCTTCGAAAAGCCCAGCCAATTGCCATCATCTGCTTTAGGATAGGAAAAATGTCTAGGTTTACATTTCTTTTCTTCTGGGAGATCATCCAGAAAAAAACTGAGGCTTAATGAATGAAGATTTTCAGAGCAGCTTTACAAAGGGTATCCCTCAGTCCCCTCACCACTGCTGGCAAGGTGTTTTCCCCTTACCCAAAAGGGGCAGCTTAACAGCCACAGATAATGCGTCTGTCTCCCAGGTCTTAGTGGCTTCCCAAGGAGCAAAGGCAGTTTAATAGCCACGGTGGATGTCCCTGCCTCCCAGTCCTTAGTGGCTTTCTGATGGACAACACCAGAGGGACTGAGAGAATTGGAGGAAATAACAATGGTCCCAGTGGAGTCACCCATCAGCAGACGAGGCAAAAAGGAAGCCAGAGTGAAGACTGAAGCCTCCTGGATAATTCTTTTGTTGTTGAAGCTCAGGGAGAGATTGACAGTATTAACAGGATCCAGATCCATGTCCTTGCCACAAAAGAAATATGACAGGCAGAGGGGTGAGCCTAGAAAAGTCTGCAGTACCACCTGACTGAAAAATTACTTTCTGAGATAAACTGTTTTTAGTGATGACCACCAAACACACTAGTCCTGGCCCCTCGCAACACTGTTACGTAGAAATAGTACACTTTTCTTCACAAAAAATTAAATTAAACAAGGGACTCCCTATAAGGACCCAGGACCTTCTGTCAGTTGAAAGTGTCTGGCAAACAGTTAGCATACTTGGTAATGTATCCTGACAGGAAATTACAATTTTGTGATAATTATTGTTTTATTGTCAACCCTCAAGACCAAATGTCCAAGCCCCTAATTATAAAATCTGAGTTAAAAGTTCACTTTTCCTTAACAAATACATCAAAATTAAATATTTTCAAGGAATTCCCCTCAGGGAATTGTAACTTTGAAATATATGTTTGTGAGGTGAAATGTTTAGTGACAACCAATAAAAACCCAGACATCGTCTCAAACACAATTTTTTGATGGAAAAGAAATGCTTTTCTTCACAAAAACAGATGATGTAGAAGGTAATATCAAGAAGGATACTTATCTGCCCAACCTTGTAGAAGCGCTAGCCGACCCTTGATTGACCAAAGCCCGCACAGGAGCTCAGTCTTCAGGAGGATCAAGAAGTTTTGTAAATTTTGCCACCCTAGACACATTTATCCCCACTTCTATTGTGCAGGGCAGTGGTAAGGGTGTGTGGAAGGTGCCATAAAGCTTTGGAAGCTTGTCAGCTGGTCCAATCACTGTACCATATAGTTTAGGCTATTGCAGTAGTGATCGACAGATGTAATTTTAACCACATCAGTTGATCCAAGAGGGGTCCACTCCCCCACCTGTTAACTGGGATCCTCCTCTCAGTCATGTCAGGTAATCTGGTACAAACAATGACTTCCTGCTAACTGCATTAAGCTCACAAAGCTCCTGAACCAACTAGTTTACCTTGGCCACAAACACGGACAGTTCTTGCAAGTCAGGCACAAAAATACAGATATGAAATCTACACTGCTGACTAGTAATATACAGATATAAAGTTATTTGTCTGATAAAGAACTTCAACAGTGAGGCTGGATGAAGGGGACATCCAAGCATAGGGGTTGGGTAGAAGGTTATCTGCGACCAATCAAGGAGGTCCCCTTACACAGCAACTAATGTACTAAGAAAGTAAGTATGCATTATGACTAACATTAGGGATCCTTCCTTAATTAACCCTGTGACTGGGTTGAATCACAAACAGTAAATCCACCACAGCACAAGGAGTTAGAGGAGACCTCATTGACCAAGAATCAGAAAGATCTGAAATATGGACATACCAAAGGAAGCATGAAGCCTGGAGACATAGTTGACACAGCAATGTATGAAATGCTTGTTTACTAACAATCAAATCGCCATGGTACAGATTTCTGCAAAAGAGGCATTCTTGAAGCAAACCCTGGAAAGAGCCACGTCTCCAGCAGAGTAACCTTATGCCACAGCAGTTTTACAAAAGGGCAGCAAGTCACCTGATATAAAAATTAACTAACTAATAAATAAAATAAATAATACAGCTGGAAATCCACTTAGCAAGCATTTGTTTGATGACTACCAGCACCTTCCCTTCCATCGGCAAAATAAATGAAAAGCTGATCAATCTTCATAAATTTGTGGATAGACAGGGGATGCAGGCCTCTCTTTGGCCTGGTTTCTGCAGTGGCAAAGACAAAGATATGAATGGACTGCTTTAGACATAACTTGGAATCCACTTTTGGAGGAAATGTGGGCCGATAATGGTCAAATCATACTTAAGATGACCCTCAATACTTCCCCACACATAAAGGCAGCTGCAAAATCCCATAAGCAGAGGACATGATCACCAGGAAACACATTCTAATACCAGAATTTCAATGTCTTTGAACTAGCTGGTCAAAACAGGGACAAGTACCATGAAAGGGTAAGGCTTCTTGTAAAGATGGTAGAGATGCAGAACTCCTTTAAGGATGTGCTTGACTCAACAGTGCCGGGCCATAACCATGCCATTCCCCAAGGATGTGAAGGGCAGAAACAGAAAACGCATGAAAAGTGATCAAGAAATAATTTAGGAACAAATCTTATGTGTGTCCGAGACACTTACAAATAATCTGTACACTAGCCAAATGGAATGACACACTCTATCATTCCACCTACACAACGAATGTCTTCTACCTTCAGGCATATGCTTTCTAATCAGAATACTTCCATGTAGCCTCATTCACTTCTGACACCTTAGTAGGAAGATCTAGTTGGATCAGAAAGTCTACAGCAACTGAGTCCTAAAGTCAAGCAAGCTGTCAGGACACTTGTCAGAGCATCTTTGGCTTTGGCCAGTTAATTTTCTTGTATCACTAGAAATCTGAAAAGATGAACTGACAAGTATTAAAAAAAAAAAAAAAAGTTAGCTTTTTTCTTTACTTTATTTTACATTTGTTGACCGGGCTAGTCCAACTGGATACATGTCCATTTTCAGTAGAGGCATTAAGCTAATAAAAAATACATGGGTGATAGAGATTAGCATTAATAAGATGACTACAAAGTTTAGAAAACAATACACTAATACTAGATACATATTTACAGAGAAGAGGGTTTGAACTTTCATCATGATGAGGTTTAGAAAGCAATACACTACTACTACATACACAATTACAGAGTAGAGGTTTTGACAATCATGTTGAAGACTAAAGCAAGATCACGATATAAACTAAGAACTAAGGTTATTTCAAAATTCTGCACTCAAAGTGAAAAAAAGTTGCTAATATATACATAGAGGAAACATGCTCACAGAAGAATGCTTGTTATACACAGTTAATACTCAGAGGTAGATTTTAGTAAGACTAGGCTAGAGTCAGAAAGTAAGGAAGCTTGCTAATCCTAATATATGAAATTTTGGAGGGAGGTATACTGAGAAGCAGCAACAGTGAGAGGACAGGACATAGAGTAAAGGGGAGTGTTAAGTTTGGGTTAGTACATGGGCACAGCCATTGAGTTTTAAGGAGTATTTTTCGTTGTTTTTTGAAAAGTGGTAGTGAGGAAAGTGATGATAGTTTGCTGGGAAGCCTGTTCCAGGTTTTACCCACAGTGTTAGAAAAAAGAAAATCACCTGCATTGTTGTGGGACTTATGGATGGTTACTAGTAATTTATCTGCTGAACGAAGGGTTGTAAGGTTTTGTAGGGGGGTGATAAGACTATCGAGTATTACTGGGATGATACAGAATCTTGTGGGTGATATTAAGTTATTGAAATTTAAGTTGGTTTTGCAGTTCCAGCCATCCTAGCTGTTTGAGATTTTGACAATGGTGGGTTCTAAATGGGGAGCCAGTGACAAATCTGGCAATGTTGTTATAGGAGGATACTAGTTTGTTAATGCTGCTTTCGGATAGATTAGTATAAATGGGGGATGCATAGAGGAGGGTGGAGATCAGGTGGGTGTGGGCAGTGGTCGTTCTGGCTACTGGGGTAAGGAAAGGTTTTATCCGGTAAAGGGAACCTACTTTTCTATTCACTGAGTTAATGGTTGAGTTAATGTGTGAGTCAAAGTTAAGGTTGTGGTCAATTATTACTCCCAAGAGTTTGGTGGTTAGGTCAGGTGATATGACAGTGCCATTACTGGATAAAACTGTTAGATCTACTGGGGAGGATTTTAGTGTTGGAGTGAACAGCAAGAGTTTGTTTTTTGGGGGGGTTTAGGAGGCGGCAGCATTGAAGGAACCAGTTTTCTATTAAGTTAAATACTTTTTGGGTGACTGACTGGACTTCAGCTGAAGAAGAGGTGGCACAAATTAATGTGGAGTCATCTGCATATTGTATGCAGGTAGCTTGAGGAATATTTACATTCAGATCATTAATGAATATAGAGAACAGGAGAGGTCCCAAGATAGAGCCTTGTGGGACTCCAAGGGTGATAGGGAGATGTGTGGATAGGTTATTGTCCCAATGGACGGCTTGGTGTCTATTTTCTAAGTAGAACTTGAACCACTGTAATGCCTGTGTGTCAAGTGAGAGTGATTTGAGTATGTTTATAAGTAACTGATGGTTAACCATATCAAAGGCTTTAGAGAGGTCAATAAAAAGTGCAAAAGAAAGCACGCGGTTATTATGCTTTTTGTTAATACAGTCAGAAAAGGATAGGAGGGCAGTGGTAGTACTATGAACAGGCCTAAAGCCATGTTGACAGTCAGCTAGGAGGTTATTTTGGAGAAGGTGCTCAAGCAGTTGCTGGTGGATGCATTTTTCCATGATTATGGCTAAAGGAGAGAGTAAGGCTATGGGACAAAAGTTTGAGATTTCGGTTGAGTTGCCACACGTATAGTGGGATTATGTGGGAGATTTTCCAGAGAGATGGGATGGTACCTTCAGTAATGGTTCTATTAATTAGGATGGAAATGGGATAGGCCAGTACTTTTGCTGCAATTTGCAGGTATTCAGCTGGTAGCAGATCAGCTGAGGGTGTGCATGGTTTAAGTTTCTGAAGCAGGATGTAGATGAGGGATGTTAGTACTGGTTGTAAGTGAAAGGTAGGAGGTAAGTTAGTTAAGGAGGAAGGCAGACTTGAGCTAATAGGTGATAAGGAGTTCACTAGAGATTGGATGGTTTCAGTAAAAAAGGTACTGAAAGCATCAGCAATCTGGTTCCGAGTGTTAAGGGAGAAGCCTGATGGGGTTGGTGTCTTGGAATGGCCTGGGTGAAGAAGTTTATTAACACCTGACCAGAAACTTTGTGGTTTGTGTTGATTTTGCTGGTGTTTAAAGTATTGACTTTTAGTGGCATTTCTCAGCTGTTTTAAAGTTCTGAAGATCAGTTGGGTTTTTAGTAGTTCTCCATTTGGACCAGATTGTGTTTCTCAATAAGATTTTATGCCTAGTCTCTGTGTGCCATGGGGCAAGTTTACTCCTAGCTCTAATAGAGTGAGTGGGGGCATGGTAATCCAGGATTTGTAGGAATTTGAAGTTAAAATATGATACCTGCTACCTCAAGAGGGAAATGTTTTAGGGGTGACCAGTCACAAGTCTTAAGCTCTGCTTGGAAGCCTACTGGGACAAAATTTATTTAGCTTCGGGTAGTTCTAAAGATAGTTAAAGTTGGGAATAAAGGTCTTTTGTCTAATTATGTAAGTGAGTGGTCACTAATGTATTCTGGGAGGGTATCTACTTTATATGAGAGGGGATGGCTATTTACTAAGATCCAGTCTAAGGTGCTTTCTTTATTACTGGGTTTATGGATTCTGGTGGGGGTGGTGATTGTTTGGGAAAGCCATATAAGTTTATATGGGTAGTAGGTTTGGCAGAAGTACAGCTATTCCAATCTATATTAAAGTCACCAAGTACAATGGTTTCTTGTGAGAAGGATGTAGAGAGCCAACTGAGGGTACTTTCAAGGGTGTTGATGTTATTGCCTGGAGGATGGTAGGAGCAAACTATGTATATGGATTTGCTAGCATTGACCTGAAGCTTAGAAATAAGGATTTCAGCACCACTATCTAAAGGTCATTGTACATTTGCTGAAGTAACTTGTAACTCTGATTTGTACAGAATTGCTACCCCTCCACCCTTTTTGGTTATACGGTCTAATCTCAAAATATTATAACCAGGTGGGATGATTTCATTGTCTTGGGTTACTGGTTTGAGCCATGTTTCTGTTAGACATAGTATGTCAAATGAATGTATGTCTAACAGAGCATGTAGCTGGCTAACTTTATTGTTTAAGCTACATATGTTGAGATGTGCTATAAGGAGGGAGTTAGGGGTTCTAGTGGGGGTGTATGGGGTGGAGGGATGTGATAGTTGGGGGTTAGTTGGGACCTTGTTGTCTGGGCCTAGGTTGGGATGAATGTCACCATGTAGTAGAAGGTGTAGTTGGAGACTGTGTGTAGGCTTTAGGAGTTTACAGAAAATATTTTGTGACTTCCTGGCTTGGAGAGAAGTTATATGGGCTACCGTATGATACTTTGGTAAAAGATAGGTTGCTGAGGATGTTATGTTAATATGGTTTTGTGAGGCTAGGTAAGTTGGTAGTGATGTTTGTTTTAAGGAAAGGTGAGATCCAGCATAATGTAGGTGTGCGTAGAAGGTAAGGATGTAGGGTATAAATAGAATGGGTAGTAGTTTGATCTATCTTGGTGTGTAATTTAGGGGCATAGTGAGGGAAAAGATAAAATGTAGTCAGGAGGTAGGGGTTGATAGAGAGATAGTTTGGAGTGAGACTGTTCTAGAAGTGGTACTAATGAGTAGCAGTATGAAAGTAGGTGTGTAAGTATGTAATGTGTAATGAGTAACAGTATGCTACTGGGTGACAAGTGAAGGGGTGTGGTCTGAAGTATAAATTTAGGAGTACTAGGGGTGGTTGGGAATTGGGGTTAGGGTAGGGGAGCCGAGTGAGCCCGCAGGGCGAATGGAGCGGGTTAGAACAGATAAAAGAAGAAATTACAGAGACAATCTATGAGCAGCAGACTCGAGTAGCTCCTGGAAGTTGCAGATGAGTGGGGTGTGGTAGTTCAGCTGTTTGGTTACTAAGAGATAGTAGAGTGGAGTAAGAGGAATATAGCTAAATGGATGGGGAAAATTTAGGAGTACTCTGATACAGCAAGAAAATAGAATAGTAGTCTAAAATTTAATACGGGAGAGTAGGGATAAGGGATGCAACACAAGCCTAGATTAGTGTGCCACCTAATGGGAAAATGTATAGTACAGCAAAAAGCTAAAATGAAACAGAGATAACTAGAAAAGATGGCTCAGGTAACAGATACAAAGGGGAGACAATTAGTTACTTATGGGGTAGAGAGGGGTATGGCTGATGGGTACCTGGCTTAGTAGTGTGAAATGTATACAACACTAGGTATACAAAACAGTTCAGCTTAACAGTAGGTCTAGGGTAAAACATACTTTTATTTCCTTTGGGAACTGGAATTTAAAATAGGATAGCAGGTTTCTTGGGGTTGAAGATGGGATGGCTGAAACTAGTTGTAATGGGTTCTTACTGACCAGGCAGGAAGGTTTTCAATTCTTAGTGCAGGACTGGAGGTTGAAAATTTCTTATTTCCTTTGGGAACTGGAATTTGAAATAGAATGTCAGGTTTCTTTGGGCTGAAGATGGGATGGCTGAAACTAGTTGTAAGGGGTCCTTATTGACCAGGCAGGAAGGTTCCCAATTCTTAGTGCAGGACTGGAGGTTGAAAGTTTCTTATTTCCTTTGGGAACTGGAATTTGAAATAGGATGGCAGGTTTCTTTGGGCTGAAGATGGGATGGCTGAAACTAGTTGTAAGGGGTCCTTACTGACCAGGCAAGGAAGGTTCCCAATTCTTAGTGCAGGACTGGAGCTCGAAAGAGAGGAAAAAGACCCTCCGGAGCCAGGGAGACACAGCAGCATAATAAACAAACTCAGTGATGAAAAGTTAGATAAGCAGGAATAGTGGGAAGGCATAAATGTAACTCTCATGTCAAGATGTCTACTGCCACTTTCCCCTTACTATGTTGCACAGAGCAGAAAAGATGAAAGACTGCATTTTTTAAGTGAACATGATGATTTCCTGAGTGTCTCACACCTTGAAGACTGGAACCAGACAGCTTGTGTGTCTACAAATCCAGAAGAGGACAAGAGAAATTACTAAAACAGACTTGCAAGTATGTTCATTGCCTAGTGTATGTAAAAAAAAGAGTGTGATGCCTCTATTCATAGATTGTAGCCTCCTCTTTGTATAGATATGCTATGAAAAACTGGCTGTCTGACTAACTGGAGAATATCTGCAAAAACAGCTTTGTCTCCAATGCCTTTAAAGCTAGGAAGACTGCACGTAACTCTAAACTGGTTGATACTACGCCATTTACCATATGAATACTTTCAACCATGCAGAAATTGCACTTTCCACCTCACCAGAAAAGCACCTACTGTCAAGACCTTTGAAGGGTTTAGCTACATGAATGGCTGGCCTGCCTGTCAGGATGTTTGTGGGGATTGCTCACCACTCTGAGTTCCTAATAGCAGTTTGATGCCAGAAAAATGTGCACGGTAGCTTTGTAGTCAGTGATACTTCATAGTTCATTAAAACACCTGCTTCACTGGATATACAAATGCACCATATAGACTATGTTGGACATCAAACCCTGAAGCTGCAGTAGAGTCTAAAGTTGGATTTTTTCCTGTGTCCTCACAAAGGACATTCTGAGCCATGTCCATGACCAGGAACAACTGGGAATGAGGATTATCTAACTCTACACCTATGAAGGCAATCTTCTATGCTGGTTTTGGTAATGACTTCTGCCAGTTTATGGCACTCCTTCAAAGGAGTCACCTGAATGGAATGCAACTGCAAAAGCTCTAACTCTATGGAAGGATGTCACCATGGAGACCCTCTACAGAGCTATCAGAAGCCAATCATAGGTTCATAGGTAGGTACTAGGCTATCGGCCCAAGGGCCTACGTAAGCCTAGCCAACAAGGTTCCCTGGCTTACGCCACCCAAGAAAGTTATTTTCCTGTGCCATTGTTGAGCAGAGACACAGAATTGATCCCCGGGCTGTATCTCCTATTTCCCATCCACTCATCAAGATTTTTCTTGAAGAGTGCTAATGAAGAACTTTGCTTGACATAGATGGGTAGCCTGTTCCAGAGTATGGGAAGTCTCTGGGACAGGAATCTATCCCTCCAGCATGTCCTGTTTATTGTTGTGACAAGGTTTAGGTCCCTAGAGCATGTAGCTCGGAGGAATTGGGATTTCTTTAGGTGTAGCATGTCCAACAGCTCTGGGTTTGACATAGCTTTATATGTTAGGCAGAGATCACCTCATAGTAGGCGATATGCTACGGAGTAAAGCTGGAGTTTTTTGAGGCGGTCAGTGTAGGGCATTTGTTCGAGGCCAGTAATCCTCTTTATGAGGTACTTCTGTGGCCTTTCCAGCTGCTGCAGATATCTTGTGAGGTACATTCCAAAAGGGGCATTGTACCCTCTAATGGGTCTAATGAGTGTCGAGTAGAGGGGAACAATGACCTCTTTTTTCCTGGATGAGAACCCTTTTTTGATGAGGTGGTGCCATGTAGAAGGACTTCCTGACTACTGTGGCGATGTGACTATCAAAGGAGAGACTACTGTCCATCTGGGTCCCAAGGTTTCTTATCATGCATTTGGTGTTAAGTAGATTGCTGCCTATGTGGTAGTTCATGGGTACAGAGATTTTACCAAAGGGGATGACACTGCACTTTTTGGCATTGAGCTTGGGGCCATGGCTCTGACACCAGGCATCTGTCTCAGCGAGGCCCTTCTGTAGGATGTCCACATCATTTGGAGACTTGACTATGGCTCCTAGTTTGCAGTCATCTGCAAAGTTCATTAGCCAGAAGCCTTCTGTGTTAGCCTGTACTTCAGAGAGGTAGATAAAGAGGAGAAGTCCCCGGACGGAACCCTGTGGTACTCCACTTGTCACTGCTTTGAGGTCAGATTTGAAATCTGCAACTTTTACAGTGTAGGTTCTGTCAGTGAGCCAACTGGCAACTTATCTTGTGACGTAGGGATTTATACCTAGTTTAGTGAGTTTAGCTATAATTCCAGAATGGGAGATGGTGTCAAAAGCCTTGGCGAGGTCAAGATAGGCTGTGTGAACCACCTCATCTACGGCTTTGGTGACTGCCTCAAAGAAGTCGATCAGGTTCAGGAGGCATGATCTGCATTTCATAAACCTGAACTGGGTGGGATCCAGAGTTTGGAGGTTACCAAGGTCTTTGTTTATGAGTTTCATGATGATACGTTTCATGGCCTTGCAGACCAGGCTCATCAGGCTAATAGGTCGATAGTTCCCGGGATCAGTGGTGGCTCCCCCTTTGTGGAGTGGGATAACTGTTGCTGTGTGCCATTCAGTGGGCACAAAGCCTGATGCGAGGCTATTACTGAACATGGTGCTTAAGTGGGGAGCCAGTTCATTCTGAAGTTCGAGTAAAACGCAGCCTGGGATGTTGTCCGGTCCCATGGATGCTGTGTTTTTAGCTTTAGAGAGTGCAGCTTCTACCTGCGTAGTTGTGATTACAGGGACTCTGCATTCTTCCTGTATAGATATGGGCCCTTTAGGGGGTGAGAGTGGGGCAAAGTTAGCACTGAACCTATCTGCCAGGATGTTGGCAATATCAGTTGGTTCTGTAATTTTTGTGCCTTTGTGCTGTAATTCAGAGCAGATCTGGGTGTTGCCATTGAGATTCTTAACATAGCTATAGAATGCTTTGTGGCTGTCCTTGGAATTGGTGGTGATTTTGTTTTCGTAGCTAGCTTTGGAGGATCTTATAAGGGATCTCTCAGCTTCTTACTGAGGCTGACCAGGGAGCTCCTCCACTCATGGGATTTTACTCTTTTTTTGCAACAGTTTCTTCCTTCTGTTGTACAGTTTGTTTATGGCAGGGGACCACCAGATTAACTTCCTTTTTTTGGAGGATAGTGTCTTGGTTCTGTTTGGGATAGCATGATCCATGCACTCGTGTAAGTGCTTATAGAGTGCATTTGTGTAGGATTCAGCAGTTGTAACTGTATTGTCCATCTGCATGGGTGTCAAGAAGTTCACCACTAGGTAAAGGAACACAATGAGATTTTTCTCCTGTGAGGCTTTTGGACAACACTTTAGCAGCATGTGCTCTGTGTGTTAAGGAAATCTAAGCAGCAGCACTCTACTGGAAGTGATGCTCACCCAGCAACAGGGTCACACCTCCTGCTGAAAAGCCACCATCTCTAATAAGATGCACAAGATGCAATTGTTGATGTCATGACAGCACTTGAAACCATCCCTCCCTTTCAAAACAAGGAGGAGGCAGCATTGAAATTCCTGTTCCAAAAAATAGACAACTTCAATGGTCCTTCTACTAGTACTAGTGGAGTCTTGGGCTGTTACAAAAGTTCCAATAAGTTTGTTTGGCTGCTTAGAGTCCTTATTAACTGTGAAACTAAGCTGTAAGATCTCATAGATTAACATCAGAAACTATTTCATGGTTCGGGCAAATGTGATGAACTACCCCCCCCCCCCCCACAACCACTACCAGGACAAACCCAAATCAGTCAGGTCTGTTGTGACAGGGTTAGCAGGGTTTCTCTTTTGAGAAGATAGCAGTGGAGCTAGGGGCAAAACTGTGTGATGCTTAAGTGACCTAAATGAGTGGTAAGAAAACATATTCCTCTTTTGGGGATGGCTTGGTCAAGAAAAGGTAGGCCACAAAATCATATCTGTATAGTGGTTAGGACTGGCTTTATTCTCAAAAGGTCATTCAACAAGTCTTGACACTCCAGCTCAAACAGAACTACTAAACCGTACTCTTCAAATGGGCATGCAGAATATTGTTTCTAAGCTACTCCTTGAAAAAGTGTCTCAGTCATGCCATCTGATCAAGCACAGTCATTTAAACCTGTGACTCTGGCTACAGTATCAACAATCAAATCGGTAACAGGTCATATGGTAGCCCACTCTTGAAGCCAAAGGGCATCATGACTGCTTCCTTTTTTGAGCTCCGAGTCAGGCAACTTCTACCAAGGCTTGATCCATTAGGAAGAAGTAGAGACTGCATTTGGAAGATATGGAATAGGAGTATAGTCTCTTGCCCCATGTGTCCAGAGTTTTATATTCTCTGCCAGGCATCAGGATAGCAAACTGCTGTGGTCTCTGGGACATACAATGAAACAAAACAATTACACATTAGTTGGCTCATGGATGTAAGATTAGGGACTCATTTCCACTCAGCCTATAGTCTGCAAAAAAGTGGCGATCCAAGTGAAAGGCAAAACAGGCAACGTCTTGGTACTTCCAGGCTGCAGTGATAGCATCTTTGATCACTGGATCCATGGAGGATACAACTGAGAATAACTCCTCTTATTCCATTCACATATTTGGGAGGCTCCAGAGGAAAAGAATGGGACCATTGTTCACTTTGTACAGAATATCATGACCCTCAATGGCTTTCTAAAGGATGAATTATCTGTATGGTCATGGAGCTGCAGGGAGGACAGAAATTACCTTCCTTGTACACCTCTGAAACAATGACCTCCATGTCCTAAAAAACATCTGTAGAAACCTATGTGAGAAGGCGTCCCCAGTAGTTCAGGTGTCAGAACAAGCACCATCTCTCAAGTGCAGCATGCAACCAATAACTGCTGTATATCAGCAGAGGGAACTGGCTTTTGACAGCATGTCTGTCAAAGGCAGAATGTGGGATAGAGCAGAACGTGATAGGACTGGCACCAGCACTGCATCACACTTTGCTAAGAATGTAGTCTTGCTATAGCAGCTAAAGCTCTCACCAAACTTCAAACATCTGCATGATATGCAGGCCCTGAACTATGAGACCTTGCATTAGAAGGCCCAGTGGCACCTATGTCCCCTGGGCCAACACCTCCTAGGTCCAAATGGAGACTTGGGAGTGGTAAACCTTGGCCACAATTATCTCTGACACACACCTGGCTGACTACAGACCACTCCCTCAGATGGCATCAAGGGCTGGTTTAATCGACTGGGGTGGTGCTGCACCTACAATCGGAGACTCACCCTTCAGGGTAGGAGCTGGGGATGTATGTTCCCATCTGGTCCCCATGTCAGACTGAGGCAGAAGACTTGTAAGAACTTGAGACCATAGCAAACAAGTACCAGATCAGCAAATGTAGGTTCCAGAAAGTCCATTTAAGAAACAGATCTACCTCCAGGAGGATTAGGCTGCAGTTCACCAGCTGAGCTTCTGTCCTCATGATAGTACTTGCCTAAGCGCTGATATGTTTAATACAGAATAAGTCAAAAGTTTCTTCCTTCAAATCTGGCTGTGGCAGGGCTAAAATGTAGACATTTACAGCAGTGTTTCACATCATACTCTCCCAAAGACAGGTAACAGCAATACAGATGTGGCTCTAGATAAAGAAACTTTATGGTCACAGAGTAACATTATAGGTCTTAAGTATCACACCCGAGAACGTTTCACAGATATGCATCAGGACTGAAGTCTAAACTGTGCAGGACGTTGAAAAGAAATGCCATACAAAAGAGTTGAGCACAGGCTGACATAGCCAATAAGTATTGTCATGGCATGCACTGACAATAAGTGAAAGTTTTTGTGAAAAACAGCAATTTATGACTAATAGAAAAAATGAAGTTAAACAAAAGACCCATCAAAGGATGTTCTGAGTTTAGATTTGTCTTTCTTAATCTAGAAGCAGTCCCTTTGGGAGACATTTTTTTAATAAAATCAACAAAAGACATGGAGTAAAAATCAAAAGCAGAAGGATTCACTGCAAGGCTCTTAATGAAATGACCCCCTGGATTCATGGGTCATTGACATTACCAGACTTAAAATTGCTTTCTGTGCCTTTTTTACCAATACTGAAAAAAATACAGAAAGAGCCATGGAAACATTTATAGAATCTTTAACACTGTTTTCACTGTTGTTCAAAGACTTCTGAGACAGTACAGTTGTATAAGTAAACTTACTGCAACAGTAGATGTTCAAAAATGGTCACTACTGCAGTAGCCTTGGCTATATAGGTTATATCCTGAATAAGATGCAGCTGTCCAGCTTACACATGCCCAGACCACTAGTTATCTCAAGCTGAGTTGACTAAAAAGACAGGCTTGGGCACCAAGCCCTCCAGAACTTTCAATCCAAATGACCGAGGGAGAGAGAGAGAGAGGGAGGATAAAGCTCTGAAAAGCACAATGTTAGGAATATAAAAATGTATAAGTATCCTCAACCTGGCAAGAAAAGCATACAAAAATAAGCATAATGGATGGAAGAAGCAGTGATCATCTGAACATCTACAGTTATGGTAAGCTTATTTACAAAACAGAACTTTCTCAAAATTCTTTGAACAACAGTGCTAACAGTGTTAAGGGTATGTACATGTTTCTATGGCTCTTTCTGCATTTTTTCAATAGTGGTAAAAAAGGCACAGAAAGCAAGAGACCAGTCAGCACAATGGTTTAGCTCGTTGCCTCCCATGCACAAGGTACAAAGTTCGATCCTGACCTCCGGTCAATGGCTGTTTAGAGTTTGCAAGTTTGTATGTTCTCCCTGTGTCTCTGTGGGGTTGTTCTTAGCTCAGAAAAACAACCTGAGTGTTTTCACCTCAAACTCACCAATGAATAGAGTTGTGAGCAGCAGCAGACTCCACATGGTGCCCTGAAGAGTTGTACAGATCAACCACTTTGGACATCTAATGGAGTGGCAGTATCCTCAAGACAGGAGAACATGGATCACAGACTGTGACCCATGGCAGGGCTTGCCACTCGAAGGTGTAAAATATGGATCTAGGATAAGTGACAAGTGACCTATGCCAGGGAGTATGTGCCCCTATCGCCCAGTGTGTCTCCACCATAAAGCCCAGCAGCACTTGGCAATAAGCTACTGGCTGGTGTCTAGTTGGCCAGACTGAGTTACCTGGGATAGCTCTGTTGAGTAAAACCAATCAACCTGCCAAACATGAACTAAGAATCCTTGCTACACTTGATGTAGGTTCACTGACGGGATGCAGCTTGGAAATGGGTGACATCATAATACAAAGGTGGCTGGACATCCTATGTATCCAACAGACAAGATGGAAGGGCAGTGCAGCAAAGCCCCTTGGCCTGGGATCCAGAGTCTACTACTCAGTAGGAGCTCAGGCTAGAAAAACGGTGTCAGAATTGTGTTGAGACAGGCTTCAGAAAGCAGTGAGGGATATCAGAATTAGTGACAGAATCATGGCATAATTCATAATCTCAACCTATCACTAGCCTGTGATAGTGAGGAAAACAGTGCATTCATATAGCAGTTGCAGGACTACTAGCTAAAGCAGGACAAGAATTGGTGTTAATAATGGATATATTGTGACAGAACAGGATACAAGGACCGCCTGGTCCGCATGGGTGGGGAAATAGGAATAAAGGAGAGGCCATTTTAGACTTATTACAGTAGCCAATGCATGGTTCAGAAGAGAGACAGTCACAAGATCACATACAAGAGTGGACAGCATGCAACTCAGGTAGACTTCCTCCTAGTAAGGAAAGGGCACTGGGATAGAATCAATCATTTACATCCCCAGTGAAACAGTCAGCCCAGAGCATAAACTGTTGGTTGCCACAATCAGCTGCGAGCAGGTGTCAGAGAAGGCTTTAAGGTTAACAGAGACAAAGCTGAAGACCTGGAAACTGACTGGAGAGAAAGTACAACAGTTCAAGGAATTAAGAGGAGGAAATAGATGAGTTGAAGAAGAATGGCAGTGCCTCAAAACAGCATGTGTGAGGACTATAGAACTGATATGTGGCCGAGCCAGGTATGGAAATAAGGTTGTTGTTTGTCTTTCGGCTTTTCCCGGTAAGGGGTCGTCACAGCGGAACTCCGGTCCGCTAATGATTGGTAGATTTTTATGAAACGCTGAGGTGCCAGCTCAACGCCCAACCTTCAACGAAGGCACGCACATTTACGCACGCATGTCTTTCGAATGCTACCCAACTGCGGGGAGGACATGCAGACTCCACACAGAAGGCACTGCCAAACCAAGCCGAGATAAGGAAAACTGGTGGTGGAATGCAGAAGTCCAGAAAGTCATCGAAGGAAGGGGTGCAGGAAAAAGTGGGAGATAGAAAAGACCAACCAGGCTAGGAAGGAATACTGGTTCATTAAAGAAGCTAAGAAACAAGTTGCAATAACAAATAATAGGGCATCGGAGGCACTTTACTAGCTTCTGGAAAGTGACTCAGTAGGTGGCATAAAGAAACTATATCAGGTTGCAAGGCAAAGACAGATAAAGAAGATAGTCAGACACCTTTCATAAGGGATACCAGTAATAACCTACTCACTAGTCCACATGACATCAAAGGCAGCTTCTGAATGAAGAGAACCCCACAGAAGCTATGATGCTCCAGAAACAGCTCATGATGAGTGAAGAAGAGGAGCCTACCCTAGAAGAAGTAAGAATACCACAAAGGAAAATTAAGTCAGGGAAAGCACCAGGCTCACATGAGGTCACAGCAGATATAATAAAGATGTTGGGTGAGACAGGGGCTGAAATAGCTCCTGAGGGTGTGGAGAGAAAGACATATCCCAGATGACTGGAGAATACGCATACTCATGCCAGTGTACACGAGCAAAGGGAACACATCCACAACTGTGGGCAGTACAGAGGTATCAAACTCCTGTCACATTACATGAAAGTTCTGGAAAGGATGATTGATAAATTGATACACAGCGTAGCGGAAAGTATGATGGGAGATGAGCAGTTCCGATTCAGATCAAGATGCAGCACAAATGACCCGATATTTGCAGTGAGGCAGACAGTTGAAAAAAAGCTAGAGATGAGGAAAGAGTCCAACTGTGTGTTCCTAGACTTGGAGAAAGCATACAAGGTCCCATGAGAGCAGATATGGGCAGTACTGTGGTTGTTCGAAGTCCCAGAAACATTGGTAGAATGAGTGCATGCTATGTACAAGGACCTGATGACTCAAGTATGAACAGTGTTCAGTTTCACAGAGGGGTTCCCAGTGGGAGTGGGTGTGCACCAGGGTTCAGCTCTGAGCCCACTGCTGTACATACTGGTGATGGACTACATATGCAAACAGGTTGGAGGGGACTGATCAACAAATCCGCTGTATGCACACGATGTGGCATTACAGGCAGGCTCTGAGCAAGAACTTCAGTAAAGGATAGGGGAATTGAATGCAAAACAGAAGGCACATGGGATGAAACTAACCACAGACACGACAGTGGTAATGGCATCAAACTGGGGAACTCAGAAGAAGCTGGGAATTGAGATAGAAGGGAAGACAGTGGAACAGGTAAACAGTTTCAAGTATCTGGGAGGGAAGTCTGAATGAAGAGGTCAAAGCTAGAATCAGAAGGGCTGCAGCCAACTGGCATAGAGTCTCAGGTGTAGTCTATGACAGAAGAATGCCAAAGAAGTTGAAAAGTAAGGTGCACAAGACAGTGGTGTGACCAGTACTACTGTATGGTACAGAAATCTAGGCAGTAAAGGCAGATAAGGAAGCTGGAGGTGATGGAAATGAAGGGTGGTAGGATGCACACTGTAGGACAGACAAAACAATGAGGACATAAGAGCAGAAGACAAAGTAGCTCCAACTGCAGTAAAGATCAAACAGAACAGTGTACAGTGGGGTCAGACACGTGCAGAAAAGGTGAAGAAGATCTGGGGCAGACAAGAAGAAGATAAAAGGAAATGAGGGCATTCAGCAAAGAGGTGGATGAATTGTGTGAGAGAAGACCTGCGACAGTCAGTCAAGCATGAGTGTCAAAGAAAGCAGGAGTGTAGCACAGAAATGGCACCAGTTAACACAATACCCCAACCCCATGTAGAAAACGGAGAAAAAAAGGGCTGATGACTTAACACAACTGTACTATGTTCTTCATTAAGATCACTGATATAGTAGCCTTAATCTACATGGATAGATTACCATAGCATAGACTGAATTAGAGGATGAAGGTCTAGGAGCCTCTGGAGAATGGTTCTAGCAAAGCCTACACCTGGAGAAGGTATCTACTTTATAGTGCTTTATAAAAGTATGCACAGAGGACCAAGTTGCTTCTTGAATATTTTTAAATTCATCCCTTTTCAAAATGCCACAGCTGAAGCCAAGGCCATAGTAGAATGAGCCTTGAGCTTGCCTGGAATGGGTATAACCACTGTTACCTGGTCCAGGAAGGAGTTACCACAATGACCTTTCGAGAGTCTTTCTGAATGTTCAGAATTACCCTAGATATTAATGAAAAAGTTAGAAAAGCACAAGGGAACATTCCTGTCCAAGGAAAAGAACAAAGCATCTGTCTTCCAGGCCTTCGTGCATAGAGTCCTGGAGCAGAATTTTGCCAAATAATTGCCGAATGGTTCAAAAGATCTATATGAGGTTTCCCAAAGCTGGAACAATTCCTGAAAGACCCCCTGATTCAATTTCTATCAGAGTCCTACTCAGCTTGTCTGCTACACAATTTTGTTCTGAAAATATGCAAGATGCCTACAGAGTGGCAGCGCTGAAAAGCTACACCTCAGATAGTATGGCTAGTTTGCACAGAGGGTAAGATCTGTTCCCCTTCCCCCACCTATGTGCCACATCACCGTGGCATCGTCTTTAGAGAGTTGAGAGCACTTTTAAGTGCCAACATCTTTTTTACATTTCTATGTTTTGGTCCATCTTTTCTGCTTCAAAGACTCTGCACTTTTATCCCTACGGGCTGCTCCCCAACCAAAGCCTGAGGCGTCTGTTGTGAAAGATTGTGCTGGAGCTGGAAGGAAAAATCTCGATTCTCCACAGATACAAACCTACAGTCCAGAATGTCAGGGATGTTGATGTTGTGACCATACCCATTTTTTCGCATATGAAGTCTTGCTAGAGGAATCATGAAAATCAAAGAAGCCGTGAGACCCAAAATCCTGAGATATTCTCTCACAGGGACTGAAGGTTGAGTGGAAAATCTTAGAAATACATCTACATATAAAGATTATTTTTCCTGAGAAAGGAAAGCTCTTTGAACTGAAGTGTCTAGCTGACAGCCCAGAAACATAATCCTGTGTGAAGAACTCAAAACATTTTTTTTTTAATATTGTCTTGGAATCCCAGCTTATGAAAGAGATAGTTCACTCAAATGAGAGATTGCTGATACTCTGAAAAAGATTCTACAAGATAAGCAAGTAGTCCAAATATGGAAAAATGTGGATACCTTGTACCCTGCAATGAAATATACCTGGAGCTAGATGATTTCCGAACACTCTTGGTGCAGTGGATTGCCCAAAGGGTAAGGCAGAGAATTCATAACGTGATCCAAACACAAAGCCTTAAAAAAGCCTTAAGGCTAGATGAATAGGGATGTGATAACCATCTTTTAAATCTTGAGTTATCAGAAAACTTGAATGAGAAAGAAGAGTTAATAGGTTGTGAAGTGACATCATTTTGAAGTTGGGCACCATCACAAACAGGTTTAAGAAAGAAAGATCCAGAACTGGTCTCCAAGCATTTTTTTCCGTTTGCACTAAAAGCATTCTTGAATAAAAACCTTTCCCAACCTATGAATGATGAACTGGCTCTATCACTCCCTGTGACAGCATGTGATGGACAGGTGGAAAGAAGTAATTTGAGTTTGGGAGATAATGAATTACCCCCTGGAAAGTAGTAATTTCCTTCCACTGCCATCTGTAACCTTGAGGAAGGATCTTCACAACCCATTTGTCTGAAAAGTACAGTTGTGTACACTTACCATAAATGTAGATGTTCGAGTGTATTCACTGTTGCAGTCATTACATTCGGGTTATCTGCCTGCAGGTAGCCCTCAGCCGGCCTGAATACCAGATTCTTTGGATTTCTGCATCAGATGCTGTCGCTTCTTCCATGACGTCAGGTCATCAGGGGTATAAAACATGCAGCCGATGCCATTACATCAGTTTTTCTTGCCCCAGATGTCAGGTGCCCCCACAATGGGAAGCAATTATATGGCATGGAACACCCCCAGCAAAAAGCAAATACACATGATATAATATATACCAAACAAAAAGGAAAGGTAGAGCCAAGAGAAGTCTGGGGGTTGGAGGGAGGGTAACCAGGACTGCAACAGTGAATACACTTGAACATCTACATGTATGGTAAGTGTAGTATGTTCTTCGTGTTTCACTGTTGCAGTCATCACATTTGAGTTGATTCCCAAAGAAAAGGAAGGGTGGAGGCAGTTAAAGAGCATTGGGGTTAGCAATCATGCCCTGTAAGACTGCTGTGGCAAATCCAGCTCTGGATTTAGAAAAGATAGGCAGGTGGTAATGCTTGGTGAAAGTATGTACAGAGCTCTAGGTGGCAGCCTCCAGGATGTCCCTGGTAGGGACTCCTCTGAGAAATGCTGTAGAGGTAGATGCAGCCCTGGTGGAATGTGATCTTATCCCCTGTGGGGTATGTTTTCCATGGTGCTTGTAGCAGAAACGGATACAATGGGCCATCCATTTGGAAATGGTTTGCTTTGAAATGGCCTTCCCCTCTGCCGCTGTAGCAAAAGTAACTAGCAGTTGGTCAGACATTGAGAGGCTTAGTTCTGTCCAAGTAGAATCTAAGCTGTCTGTGCACATCCAGAGAATGCAGTATCCTTTCCCCCTTATTTTGAGGATTAGGGAAAAAGAAGGCAAATGAATGGACTGGTTTAGAGCTACACAAGACACCACCTTGGGCATAAAGGATGGATTAGTCCTGAGGGAAACCCTGTCCACATGGAAGATAATGATGGGTTCCCCACTGCCATGTGGGCCTGCAGTTCAGCTACTCATCTTGCTGAAGTGGTGGCTAGAAATAAGGCGGTTTTCTAGAAAAGGAATTTCAGTTCTGCTGTAGCAGCTGGTTCGAAGGGTGGAACAGTGAGTTTTTCCAATACAAAGTTAAGGTCCCAGGCCGGAGTGGGAGCTCTCCTGGGGGTCCTTAAAATTTTGGCCCCTCTAAGGAACTGTTTTAGCAGGGGATGAGAGAAGAGGGGTGGCTCTGTATTATAATGAGTTGAAATGGCAGGGGCATGAATTTTAATTGGAGAAAGATAGGCCCTTGTGTAGCATTTCTGTTAAATAATCTAGAATATGGGGTAAGCTGGGCACCATTGTGTCCCTCTGCTGAGCCTGGCTCCAGGAACAGTATCTTTTCCACTTTTTTTAATAGGATTTTCTAGTACTAGGCCTCCTTGCCTCAAGAATGACAGCCAGCACCTGCTTGCTGAGGGTTGCTAGGGGTGAGCTCAGGGAATTAGCCAGGCTGCAAGGTTCAGAGTTTGAAGCTGAGGGTGCAGAATCCGGCCCATCTGCTGGGACAGCAGGGAGGGGGTCCGTGGCAGATGCCATGGTTGTAGCCCTGTCAGACTGCACAAAAGGGGATACCAGTGCTGGCGTGGCCAGTCTGGGGCAATCAGTATTGTCCTTGGCTTGTCCTGTTTGATCTTTAGCAGAACCTTTGAGAGGAGAGGCAGAGGGGGAAAAGGCATAAATTGAGCAGGTTTCCCAGGAAAAGGACAGGGCATCCACTTTCCAAACTTGACTGTGAGGAGTTCTGGTGCAGAATTTGTTCAATTGGTAGTTCTGAGGGGAGGCAAAAGTACAGTTTTGTACCTACCATAAATGTACATGTTCGAGTGCTAATACAGCTGCAGTCATTACAGATGGGTTCTTCTGCCGTCAGGCGGGTCCTCAGTCGGCCGAATTCCAAAGTCTAGGTCCGGCGTCGGTTGTTGTCGCTTTCTTACCTGATGCCAGTGCGAAAGGGGTATATAAGACACAGCCGACGCCATTTTCTCATTTTCTTCAGTCTTTCTTGCCCCAGATGTCAGGTGCCCCCAGAAGGAAGGCTATATATATATATATATATATATATATATATATATATATATATATATATATATATATATATATATATATATATATATTATATAATCATGCAATGCAATATAATCAAGAATCAGTAGTTGCAAGCAAATACACCATAGAAGGATAACCCAATCAGGTTGTAAGATGAGGAGTTAGCCACTAGGTCTGTACCCAGAGGGGAAGGAGGGAGGAAAACCTGGACTGCAGCTGTATTAGCACTCGAACATCTACATTTATGGTAGGTACAAAACTGTACTATGTTCATCGTGCATACAGCTGCAGTCATTACAGATGGGTAGAATCCCAAAGCTACGCACAGGGTGGTAGGCACTAGGTGGAACTGGGAGGAGCCAGAATGCCCTGCAACACAGCAGTGGCAAAGCCTGCTCTAGTTTTGGAGTATAAAGGAAGGTGGTAGTGTTTAGTGAAGGTATGCACAGAACTCCAAGTGGCTGCCTCCAAAATATCTTTGGTAGGGACTCCTCTGAGGAAGGCTGCAGAGGTAGCTGTGGCCCTTGTGGAGTGGGATCTGATGCCTGCAGGTACAGATTTACCATGAAAGGAGTAACAAAACCGTATGCAGTGGCCTATCCATTTTGAAATTGTCTGTTTGGAAATTGGCTTCCCTTGAGCTCCTACAGCATAGGACCCAAAGAGTTGTTCTGATTTCCTGAAAGGCTTTGTTCTGTCCAAATAGTAACGCAGCTGTCTATGGATGTCTAAGGAATGTAGCAGCCTTTCCCCTTTGTTTTGAGGATTGGGGTAAAAGGTAGGTAAGTGTATGGCCTGATTTAAAGCTACCCTAGATACTACCTTAGGCATGAATGACGGGTTGGTTCGTAGGGAAACCCTGTCCTGATGGAAAATGAGAAAGGGCTGCACAGCCATGAGGGCTTTTAGTTCCGAGACCCTATGAGCTGAGGTAATAGCCAGAAGGAAAGCTGTTTTCCAGGACAAATATTGCAAATCTGTTGAGGCAGCTGGTTCAAAGGGAGGCAATGTTAATTTTTCTAGAATGTAATTAAGATCCCAGGCTGTATTGGTTGTTTCCTTGGAGGTCTTATATTCTTAGCCCCTCTGAGGAGCTGCCTTAAGAGTGGGTGAGAGAATAAGGGTGGATCAGTGTTGTATTCTGCAGAAATGGCTGAGGCATGGATTTTGATGGAGGAAAATGAAAGTCCACTGTTCAACAGCTCAGCTAGATACTGTAATATCTGAGGCAAATTCAGTTTTCTAGGATCCTGGCCCTTTTTCTCATTCCAAGCGCAAAACCGTTTCCATTTTGCGGAGTAAGCTTTTCTCGTAGATGGCCTTCTGGCCTCCAAAATGACATCCTGCACCTCCTTGGAGAGTAGGGTCTGTTGTGGTGTTAAGGAATTTTCCATGCAGCCAGATTGAGTGTTTTCAGCGGACTGTGAAGAATTTTGTAGCTGTGCTGAGTCAGGAGAAGAGGCATTAGAGGTAGGGTCCAGGGAGGAGAATGTGTTAGGCTCCTCAGGAGTGGGTACCAGTGTTGTCTTGGCCAGTCTGGAGCAATCAGTATCATCTTTGGTCTGTCTGCTCTTGCTTTCAAGAGCACCTTGGGCAGTAGAGGCAAATGTGGGAAGGCGTAAACTGTCCGTGCTGCCCAACTGAAAGAAAGGGCGTCCACTCTCCAGGCCTTTGGATGAAATGTCCTTGAGCAGAATTTTGTCAATTGATGATTCTTGTGGGAGGCAAAGAGATCTATGTCTGGCCTTCCCCACACTTGGATTATCTTTGTAAACACTTGAGGATGCAACTTCCATTCGTGCAGGTCTGTCATATTTCTGCTTAGATTGTCTGCCAGCGTGTTTTCCAAACCTGGCAGGTACTGTGCTTGAAGCTCGATTTGCCATTCCAGAGCCATGTTCCAAAGTGACATGGCCAGCCTGCACAGGGGTTATGAATGTGTTCCTCCTTGTTTGTTTATGTACCACATTACTGTGGTGTTGTCTGTTCTTATCCATAATTGCCCTGGATGCAGGAGGTCCTTGAAAGCTGTAATTGCATTTATCACTGCTAGCATTTCCTTTTGGGACCATTTGCCCTGAATGCACCTGTCTGTCATGTGTGCCCCCAAGGCGAAGTCTGAGGCATCTGTTGTGATGACTTGATTTGCTTGAGGCTTGCAGAATGGTAGACCTGTGTTTGTTTGGCATGCTTGGGCCCACCATAGAAATTCCTTTTGCAAACATGGAATTAGTGGTATTATTGTTTCCAAACTGTGGCTGTGTTGAGACCATAGGTTTTTTAGGTACCATTGAAGTTTCCTCATATGCAACTTTGCACATGGGATTAGAAGAATGCAAGATGCCATGAATCCCAGAGCCTGCAGGATTTTCCTTGCAGTTAGCCTGGTACAATTTGCTAGCATCTTGAAGTACTGAGTTAGTTGCCCCTGTTTTTCTGGTGTAAGATAGGCCATCTGGGTGTTTGTGTCCAAGTTGGCACCCAGGAAAATTATTTTCTGAGATGGTGTTAGCCTGGATTTCTCTTTGTTGACTGTGTATCCCAGAGAATTCAATAACCGTGTTACATAAGCCAGATGTTCCAGAAGTATGTGTTTGCTGTCCGCTTGGATCAGGCAATCGTCCAAATAAGGGTAAATTTGTATCCCTTGAAGTCTGCAGTAGGCAATTACTGATGCCAGGCATTTTGTGAATACTCTGGGCGCAGTAGATAAGCCAAATGGCAATGCAGAGAATTGATAGTGGATTGAACCTGCAAGAAATCTGAGGTATCTTCTGCAGCTTTGTCTGATTGGGACATGCAGGTATGCCTCCTTGAGGTCCAATGTTACCAGCCAAGACTCCTTACCCAGCATGGGAAGAAGCTGCTGTAAGGTGAGCATCTTGAATTTTGGTATGAGTAAAAATGTGTTTAGGATGGATACGTCCAAAATGGGTCTCCAATCGGTTCCCTTCCTTGGTACCAGGAATAGTCTGGAATAAAAACCTTGAACTTGTTTGTGAGTAGGTACCTCTTGAAAAGCTTTCATGTCCATGAGCTTTGAAATTTGTATTTAAGCCTCTGCCCTTTGATTGTGTGGCAGGTTCGGCATGCCTCTCATTTTTGGAAGAGTGTGAAAATGAAATCTGTAGCCTCTGTTTATAATGTCCAGGATCCATTTGTCTTTTGTGACAATATGCCAATTTTTTGAAAATAATGCCAGCTTTCCTCCCAAGGGTGCTGCCACCTGAGCCTTGCTTGGCATGCAAAGGGGAAAGTCATTGGGTTTGTTTCCTGTATTGTTGTGCACTGTCTTCGCCACCTCTTGGTGCTGGAGATTGCCATTGTCTGCCTCTATATGATCCTTGAGATTGTCCTCTGCCCCTTGCGCCTGTATCTACCTCTTTGGGGCTTGTCCGTGGCTGGAAAGGACCAGTTTTTTGAAGGCCAATTTCTGCTAAAACGTGGTGGTTGTAACTGTAGAAAAGCTTTGACAGTTTGCATAGATTTAGCTTTTTCTTCCATTTTCCATAGTATCTCCTCAGCATTAGTACCAAATAATACATCCTTTTGTAAAGGAGCATCTAGTAGTTTAGCTTTAACATGATCAGGCAAGGTTTGTTCCCTAAGCCAGGCATGTCTACGAATGACTGATCCTGTAACAGCAGCTCTACTTGAGGCCTCTAGAGCATCATAGCCACATTGTAAGGTGAGTTTACCCACTTGTTCTGCACTATGCATCATATCCTGCAACTCCTTCAAATCTGGTTGTTCAGGTTGTGACATTTTATTCTTTAATTGTGATAACAGAAACTGCTGATATTTAAGCATATGGAACTTTTAGTTATGTTCTCACCATAACTTCAGATGTTTGGGATCCATCTCGCCTACATTCTGACTGATGGGCTCGGAGCCGATCCCACGGCTCCGACTCGGCACGCTTATGCTATAGAGCGAGGCCTCTAATTGGCTGAGCTATCTTTATCCCAGGATGCACCACCACTAATCCCCCAGATCTTGTTTGTCCGCATTCATGCACACATGCACAGCTTGATTATATAACATTGTTAGATGTTTCAGATGAAACAACAGGATTCGGACCTTCTGATATCCTCTGATCTCCAAGGAAGGGGGAAGGAGGGTGGGTTATTAGGAATGTAGGCGAGATGGATCCCAAACATCTGAAAGTTATGGTGAGTACATAACTAAAAGATGTTATGTGATCCTATCTCGCCTACATTCTGACTGATGGGACAGCGTCCCTAGCACCTAAATCCCGGGTGGCTAATTGGAAAACACTCCTGAGCACTGTGGAACCAAATGAAGCTCGTCCTCTAGATGCCACATCTAATTTGTAGTGAGAAATGAAGGTATGCGGGGAAGACCATGTAGCCGCAGCACAAATGTCACTAATAGCAAGCTTAGAATGAAATGCTACCGAAGTAGCCATAGCCCTTGTAGAATGAGCCTTGACAGAGGTGGAAAGCTCTTTGTTAGAATAAATATAAGCTTGAGTAATACAGTCCCTGATCCATTTGGCAATAGTGACCTTTGTGACCGCGTTGCCCAACTTGTTTTCTGCAAAGGACACAAACAACTGATCTGTCTTCCTTGATTGTTTGGTCCTATCCAAATAAAAACGTAACTGCCTGTGGACATCTAGTGTGTGGAAAAAATATTCCGCTTTATTGGAGTATTTTGGGAAAAAAACTGGGAGCTCTAATGACTGTTGCAAGCATAAAGTAGAACAGACTTTAGGAACAAAAGAAGGATTTGGTCCGAGGGAAACCCTGTCTGTATGAAAAACCAAGTACGGGGGTTTCACTGACAAAGCTTGAAGTTCTGAAACCCTTCTGGCTGAAGTAATTGCCACTAGAAAAGCTGTCTTCCATGATAGAAACTTTAAATCACAGGTAGCTGCCGGTTCAAAGGGGGAAGAAGTCAAGGCACGTAATACTATATCGAGATCCCATGTAGGTGCAGGATGAGAACCCGGAGGTCTTAATAGAGCAGCACCTTTCAAGAAGGTCTTACACAACCTGTTGCTCATTAAGGGTGGGTCTATGGATTCATGAAAATTAGAAATCGCTGCCAATTGTACTTTGATGGTAGAGACAGAAGAGCCTTGGTTGAAAAGAGAGGTCAGGAACTTGAGTACTTCTGCCACGGGAGTAGAAATGGGGTCCAGGCCCCGGAGTTGAGCCCAGATAGCAAACCTTTTCCATTTGCTAGAATACAGTTTCTTCGTAGTAGACTTGTGGGCTGAAGACAATATGTGCACTACATCTGGGTCTAGTGCATGTCTCCTGACTATGGTCGGAAGAGGAGGAGCCAGGCCGTCAATTTTAATGTGTGTAGGGACTGGTGTAGTAGTCCCGACTGATGAATCAGTAGGTCTAGGACCTGGTCCAGGAACCATGGACCTTCCAGAGCATGTTTCTGAAGATAGGGAAACCAGACTTGACGAGGCCAGTAAGGAGCAATTAAGATCATCTTGCTCCTTAAGAAAGACGCCTTCTGAATTACCCTGGGTAGGAGAGGAACTGGAGGGAAGGCATAAAGCAGGCCGGTGGGCCAAGGATGGACTAACGCGTCCATAGGGCTCTTCCCCGGAGCTGGGGTTAGGGAGAAAAAATCTTTGCACTTCGCATTCAGAGGAGTCGCGAAGAGGTCGCAGCACGGAACTCCCCATTCGCTGAAAATCTGTCTTGTAATAGTCATGTTCAGAGACCATTCGTGAGGAGAGAGGATGGTTCTGCTCAACCTGTCGGCTATGACATTGGATTTGCCTGGTATGTGAGTAGCCACTAGGAAGCGTTTGGTCGAGACTGCCCATTCCCAGACCCTCATCGCTTCCCTGCAAAGAGGATAGGATCTGGTCCCTCCCTGTTTGTTCAGGTACCAGACAACTGACATGTTGTCTGAGTGAACAGCAATTACGCCCTGAGGCAGGTAATAGTGAAGGGCTTGAAGGGACAGGAGTACTGCCCTCATTTCTAGGATGTTGATGTGGAGAGAGGTCTCTTCCGGATGCCATTTGCCCTGGACTGACTTGCCCAGGGAATGCCCCGTCTGGGAGGCGTCCGTGGTCAAAGTGGCCACGGAGGAGGAAGAACAAAGGGTCGCCCTGATCCAAATTGGAGGACACTAGCCACCAGCGAAGGTCCCGTCTGCAAGATTCTGTGATCCATATTAGATGATTGAGAGGGAGTTCCTGAAAGGACCACTGAGTTGAAAGAAGCCACTGGAGGATTCTCATGTGTAACCTTGCCAAGGGAACTAGCAGAACTGTGGCAGACATCGATCCCAACAGCTGCATGACCATTCTGGCTGGGGCTTTGGACCTGGGGAGTAAGGCTCGAACCTGATTTTGTATGATCTGAATTCTGTCTGCAGGTAGATAGACCCGCATCTGGTTTGAATCTATCTCTGCCCCTATGAATCTTATTCTTTGAGATGGCCGTAACACAGACTTTGGCCAACTGAAGGTGATTCCGAGGGAATTGCCCAGTGATGTTGTGGCTTGCAGGCTCCGTAGAAGTAGATGCTTGGAGGTGGCAGTTAGAAGCCAGTCGTCTAGGTACGGAAACACCTGGAATCCTAGACTCCTCAAGTGAGCAGTCACTACTGCCAAGCATTTGGTGAACACCCTGGGGGCTGTGGTGAGACCAAAGGGCAGCGCACGGAACTGAAAATGACTGCCTCCTAGGCTGAAGTGCAAGTGTCTCCTGGACGTTTGATGTATTTTGATATGGTAATATGCGTCCTTGAGGTCTATGGAGCACATCCAAACACCTTTCTCCAACAATGGGAGAATGGTTTGTAAAGTGACCATTCGGAACTTGGACTTCTTGACTGAACGGTTTAGGTTGCTTAGGTCCAAAATGGGCCTCAAGTCCCTGGTCTTTTTTGGCACAAAAAGAATCTTGAGTAAGTCCCTAATCCGATCTGGTCTGCGGGGACCGGTTGGATGACTCCTTTGCAGCAGTTTTGAAATTTCTATGGCTGCGGTATCCCGTTGACTGGGTGGCGGGTCCGGGATTCTTTTGGACTGAGGGGGGGGGACAACAGAATGGGATGGAGTAACCTCCGGCGATAATTCGAAGCACCCATCGGTCCTGAGTGATCCCTTCCCAGGCCTTTAGGTGCTTCGAAAAACGACCCCCGACTGGCTCCGGAGCAGCACAGTCGGGCAATCCCTCAGGGACTATGAAAAGCTGAAGAGCCACGAAAGGACTCGCGGTCTCCAGTGTTGCGGGGGCCTCTGCCGCCTCTGGGACGGCGTCTTCCTGATGAATTTCCCCCTCCTCTGCCTCTGGAGGGGGAACCTTCCTGCTGAGAGGGGTAAGACTTCTGCAATCTCTGGAACCACATCTTCCCTCCTCTTTTAGCCTTGGGATAAGGCCGAAAGGGAGTGGAAAATCGTGCCCCTACGGCAGTCAGAGTCTTACCCTCCTGTTCACAGCGGGTAAGTGTGTCTTTCACCTTGGGCCCAAACAGGGAGGACCCATCAAAGGGGGCGTCGGCGAATGAAGACTTGAAGGCCTCCGCGAAATGACACAGGCGGAGCCAGGCTTGTCTCCGTAGAGCAATGCCTGTACCCGCCGCTCTACTCGCCCCTTCGGCCGCATACGAAATGAGCCTCATGGACGAGTTCGAAATGGATGACATTGTAGCCAGCTGAGATCCAACCGTCTGGGCCAGCTCCTCAGGCAGGTTACCTAAGAGAGTATCGGATAGCTCCTTAATCAGATCCCTCTGGAATCTCGTAAAGTGCGTCAGGTAGTTCAAAGACCTCAGGGTAAAGGCTGCTGAACTTAGGGTGCGCTTGCCGTACCGATCCATGCTCCTAGACTCCTTATTAGGAGGATGGACGGACGTAGAAGCCTCTGCTACATCCTGCTGTGTAGCAGATGCCACCACCATAGCATCCACAGCCACACCTTTCATAAGGAACTCTCTTATCTGGGGGCGCCGAAAGAAATTTGTTTGGACGAGCGGGCACCGGTTCCACAGAGTCCGGGTGTTCCCACGCCCTTCGATAGATCAAATCCAAGAGCTCGTCGAAGGGCGGAGACACCCAGGAGGCGGAGGGCTGAGCCCCGAAGGCCTCCAGGAACACCGACTCATCAGCAGAGGGAGGTTTGGACTGCCAGACGCCTCATTGTTTTAGGGCTTCCAGGATGTCTGCAAAGGAGACATCATCCAAGGACGACTTGGGGGACCCCTCTGCATCATCGAGATCGGTGTCAGATGTCAAAGACTCGTCAGGGGAGTCAACGTGCTTCCTCTTGCACGTTTTCTTCCTGGGAGGTTCTTCCAAAGAGGCTTCAGAAGGACCTCGAGGAGGGGGAGAAACCCCAGCGGGGGTAACCTGAGGCCCAGGGGCTCCGCTGTCTGCGGACAGGGGATCTGCCAACGACCCAGTCTCCAAATGTAGGGAAGGAGCTGGGGAAACTGTGGAGGTAGCCAAAGAAGATTTGGCTAGAGCACTCCTCATAGCCCTGAAGGCGGGACCACCAGAATCCTGGGAAGGTCCCCCCTCCGTGGCCACGACAGTGGACGGTACTCCCGCCGACGCACCAAGAGGGAGACTTGGGACCGAAGGTATCAATCCCGAAGCCCCCCCCCAGGGCCGAAGGAAGAAGTCCGTGCACTGAACTCCGACCCAGGAGCCGGAGTCGGAGCAAGGGTCGGGCCTGACCCTAACACCTCCACTGGTTCCACCAACACCTGCTCCAACAGTGCCGAAGCTGTTGGAGGAGGAAGTACAGTAAGGGAGTGGACCATCGGCTCCGAAGCCGAATGGGCTGGAGCCGAAACCATCTTTTGGAACACCGGAGACTGGAAGAGTCGAAGGAGCACCCTGTCGATGTCCGAATCAGACATCCTGGAAGATCTCGAGGATACCGATCGGGCCCGAACCGATTTCTCCATCGGCTCCGAAGGGCTCGGGGACCGGCTCCGAAAGGACTCAACAATTATCGGCTCCGAGGAAACCTTCAAGGAAATTTCCCTCGGCGCCAGTGTCTGAGCCGATGACCCTTATCAGCTCCAATATCAGTGGAGCCGATGAGGGTGACCCGCCTCTCGATGCCCCAGACCTCGGCTCCGAAACCAGAGGGGTCGAGGCTGGAGGCATCGAGGCAGACCGTTCCGACTACGGCTCCGAAGTCCGTGGAGCCGATGGAGAAGTCTGCTTTGCTTTTTTAGCCATCGGTTCCGACTGACTGGTCGGAGCCGGCGCTTTCCTCTTCTTAGAAGGAGACTGAGAGGAAGATAAAGCCTCCTCGAAAGAAGGCTTGATTAATCCTTTGAGGATTAATTTGTTTTTCCTCTCCTGGAGGACTCGGGAGGAAAATGCATGGCATACACTGCACGATTCCTGGAGATGTTTGGCGCCAAGACAATAGACGCACGAGGAGTGGTCGTCCGTTATGGACATTTTGAACCCACACCTCGTGCACTTTTTAAACCCGGAGGGTTTATGTTCCTTAGACATAGTTCTACAAGAAAACACAGACCACAACAGTAAACTTTAAGACACAGGTACAAAGTATGCCAGAAACTCAAAATATTTTAAACTGAAAAAAAAAAAAACTTTTTTTTTTTTTTTTTTACACACAGAAAGAGAAAGGGAAAAAAACAAGGAGGGTCAAGACCCTCTAACTCAAACGGGTACTTGACCCACACACAACCACTAAAGTAGTTAGTACAGGGGAAGGCCCCTCTAACTTAAACGGAACCTTCTCTGACAGGTAAATTTAAGCTAAACTCAATGAAACAACAAGAAACACACTCGTACACAAAAAATAGCCGTTAAAACAGCTTTTGGGTTGAAATGAGTGAACTACTGACAGGAAAAGAGACTATAAATATAGTACTTAGCCCAGCCAGTGTTGAGACCACGTCCAAGCTCTGTAAGCGGCAAACGAGATCTGGGGGATTAGTGGTGGTGCATCCTGGGATAAAGATAGCTCAGCCAATTAGAGGCCTCGCTCTATAGCATAAGCGTGCCGAGTCGGAGCCGAGGGATCGGCTCCGAGCCCATCAGTCAGAATGTAGGCGAAATAGGATCACATAACATCTGACAATTTAAGGACCTCATGGCTAGGGTGGCCGAGGTATATACCTTTTTCCTCCACCTTTCTAAGGATCTAGACTCTCTCTCTCGGAAGGTAATGGATTCTTAGCAGTAGAGGCCTTCATTCCCTTGGGGCCTTGAGAAATGGTTTCAGGGTCAGCATTATGGCTTTTGTAAAGAAATTGGTGTGAGTTAGGAACTCTGTAGTATCTATCAGGCTTGACTGGGGCAGGAGGCAGGGAATCTGGATTAAGGTAAGCCTCCGAGTAAACATCATCAAGTATGTCCAAGACAGGAGGTATCTCCAGAGGTCTGTGCTGAGGTAGCAAAAGAAATTCCCTAAGCCTTTTCTTGGAATCTGAAAAAACTTGGCCTTCCCAATGGAAGTGTTCCCTCAAGGTATGCAAGGTTTCCCCGAATGAAAAATCCTCTGGGGGGGGGGGGGGGATACAGAAGGAATGGACTGCTCTGCATCAGAATCTTCAAAAGGGAAGTACGAATGTTCCTCTTCATCAGAATGTTCTGAAATAATGGAGCCCTGGTCAAAAGAGGGAGAATCTTCCTCCACTCTGGGTCTCTTGTCCGGAGGGGGTTGGGAACCCCTGATAAGAGTAATTAAATCCTCAGCCATTTTGAGCATCTGCTTTTTAGGCATGGGGCCTGGAGATGGGCCCTGTGCAACAGGCCTCTTGGAATGCATGGCTGATTTAGACTTAGTAAAGGCCTTTATGGAAAAGGAAGAAGAAGGTCTGAAGACACCATGGGTGGAAGTGGACCTGTCCATATTAAGAGGCTCAACACTCAGAGTGGCTTCGGTAGCTGTAGTCAGGGTATGGGCCGAGGAACCTGCGGTCTCGGTTACAGAAGACACCGCCAGAGAAGTGTCGTCGGTAGTCAGGGGCTGCGTAGGCGCCTCGCTGAGAACCGGACCACGTGTAGCCGGTTTTGGCGTGGTGTCGGTGAAGACCGCGGACCTCGCGTGTCGGTCTTTGTCCTTGCATTTTTTGGACAAAACAGTAGTCAGAGTCTCCGACGACATTTTATAATTAAAAGCTTTACCAAAAAAGTGCTGGGCGAACTCCGCCCGACGCTTAATAGTGCGTTTATTGAAAGTAGCACAAAAGCGACAACCCGAGACGTCGTGGTCTGGGCCTAAACAAGATATACAGAGGGAATGGAAATCCTTATGTGGTATTTGCTTCCCACAAGAAATACAATTGTTAACTTTGTCTGACATCGGTCTGAGGCAAGAAAAGTTTCCCCAACGGGGTACTTAGCTTTAAAGACTTTGGTTTCCAAATTTTCGTAATTTCAGGAGCTGGCCGACCGGCACTTGCGAACTGCTTCTGCTTCGGGCACCGCGCGGCAAAAAAGACTGAAGAAAATGGTGACGGATGTGTCTTATATACCCCTGTCGCACTGACGTCAGGAAAGAAAGCGACAACAACCGACGCCGGACCTAGACTTTGGAATTCGGTCGACCGAGGACCCGCCTGACGGCAGGAGAACCCATCTGTAATGACAGCAGCTGTATGCACGATGAACATCAGGTCTACCTCTGGTGTCCCCCATTCGTTCCTCAGGAGTTTTAATATTTTGGGTTCCAGTTTCCATTCGCATGTGTCTATGAGATTTCTGCTTAAGCCGTCTGCCAGTGAATTTAGTTTGTCTGGCAGGAACTGAGCTTGCAGGTTCACTTGGTAGTTCCAAGGCTATGTTCCACAGAGCCATGGTTAGTTTGCAGAGTGGGTAGGAATGGGTTCCCCCCTGGTTGTTTATGTACCACATAACTGTGGTGTTGTCTGTCTTTACCAGTAGTTGTCCTGGAAGAATAAGGTCTTTGAAGGCTGTCAGAGAATTCTGTACAGCTAACATTTCTTTTTGATTGATATGCAAGTGCATCTGTTTTGGGGTCCATTTGCCCTGAATGCACTGCCCTGACATGTGAGCCCCCCATGCATAGTCTGATGAGTCTGTTGTTAGGGTTTGGGCGGCAGGGGGTAGAGTGAAAGGGAGTCCCTTATTGTGGTAGCAGGCCTCTGCCCACCAAAGGAACTCTGTCCTTAGACAAGGAATGATAGGAATCATTGTTTCTAGGTCCTGAGAATGTTGACACCATAGACTTTTCAGATACCATTGAAGCTTCCTCATATGCAGTCTTGCATATGGAATTAACAGAATGCAAGAGGCCATGAACCCCAGGGCTTGCAGGATCTTCCTTGCAGAGAGCTGGGTTTTTATGGCTAGTAGGTTGTCAAATAAACTTGTTTCTCCGGAGTGAGGACTACCATCTGGGAAGTTATGTTCATGCTTGCTCCCAGGAATACAATCTGTTGGCAGGGTACTAGGTGTGATTTCTTCTCATTCATGGTGTACCCCAGTGAGGTTAAAAATATCTTTACAAATGCCAGGTGTTGTAATAGCAAGTCCTGACTTTCTGCTTGAATCAGGCAATCATCCAAGTAGGGGCAAATCTGAATATTTCTCTGCCTGCAAAATGTAATGGCTGGAGTTAGGCACTTTGTGAATATCTTGGGCGCAGTAGATAAGCCAAAGGGAAGTGCAGAGAACTGAGTGCATGGAGTCTGCCCTGAAACATAGGTATTGTCTCTGCAGGATTCCCTTATTGGGATGTGCAGGTAAGCTTCCTTTAAGTCTAGGGTTGCCAGCCAGGCATCCTTGGCTAGCATAGGAAGAAGCTGTTGAACAGTTAGCATTTTGAATTTTGGAACCACTAGAAAGGTGTTGAGAATAGACAGGTCCAGAATAGGACACCAGGAGTTTTCTTTTCTGGGAATCAGGAACAGTCTTGAATAAAAACCTTGTCCCTTTTGTTCTGCTGGGACAGGGTGAATAGCCTGATACTGAGGAGAGAGAGCACTTGTTTTTGGGCCTCAGCCCACTGATTTAGGGGGAGGTCTGGTCATCTACTTGGGGTTGGTAATAAGTGGAATCTGTATCCTAGGGAAACTATGTTTAAAACCCATTTGTCCTGGGTAATGAGTTCCCAGTTTTTTGCATGCAGGGCAAGCTTTCCTCCTAAGGGAGCCAGTAGTTGAGCAGAGCTTGGAAGAGTTAAAGATAAGTCATTGTGCCATTTTTCCAAAGGGGGTGGCTTACTACTCCCTGCTTTGGAAGTGGGAGCCCCCAACTGCTTAGATCTATGCATCTCCTGAGACTGAAGTCTTGGTGGTCTGCTGCTCCTGGGTTTGGACTGAGAAGGCCTGGAAGGGACTGGAAAAGACCAGTTCTTTGAAGGCCAATGCCTACTGAATCTAGGAGGCTGTACTTGTAAGAAATCTTTAACAACAGTTTGCATAGATTTAGCTTTTTCCTCCATCCATTTTGGGACTTCTGCTTTGTTGCCAAAAAGGTGGTCTTGGTTTATGGTGCATCCAGTAATTTAGCTTTAACATGATCTGGCAAGTTTTGTTCCTTAAGCCAAGCATGCCTTCTAAGTACAGACCCAGTGACACCAGCCCTGCAAAATGCTTCCAAAGCATCAAAACCACATTGCAAAGTATGTTTACAACTTGTTCAGCAGAATGCATTAACTCTTGCAACTCTTTTGTGTTAAGCACAGTCAGGAATCAACATCATTTTCTGTTTCAATAGTCCCATAATATGCTGCTGATACTTTAACATATGAAATTGGCAATTTAAAGCCCTAATGGCCAAAGTAGCAGAAGTGTATACCTTCTTACCCCATCTGTCTAAAGCTCTAGAGTCCCTATCAGAAGGGGTACGATTTTTGGCAGTAGTAGCCTTAATGTCTTTTGGTCCTTGGGAAATGATCTCTGGGTCTGCAGTGGGATATTTGAAGAGGAATTTGTGAGAGTCAGGTACTCTGTAGTACCTGTCAGGTTTCCTGGGAGCTGGAGGCAAAGTGTCTGGGGTACGACTGGATTCCAAGAAAATATCATCTACAATCTCCAGAACAGGAGGGATAGCTAGAGGCCTGTGTTGAGGCAGGAGTAAAAATTTCCTAAGTCTCTTTTTGGACTCAAAATAGTCCTGGCTTTCCCAGCGGAAATGCTCCCCAAGGGTATGCAAGGTTTCACCAAAAGAAAAATCTTCTGGAAGGGAAGCAGAGGGAATGGAATCCTCTGCATCAGAATCCTAATAAGCAGATAAGGGTAAATCCTGGTAGTCAGACGGAACAGAGATATCAGATTCCTGATCAGAAGAGTCAGAAGGAAAATCAGTTCTAGGTCTGTTAGAGGGGGAAGGCTGGCTTTCCCTAATTAAGGTAATAAGGTCTTCAGCCATTCTAATCATTTGTTTTTGAGGCATATGGGTCTGAGTATGCGGTTTGGTCATCTGTTTTCTAGGTGTGGTGCGAGCTTTAGGCCTGAGGAATTCGGTATTTCGAGCTTGAAACAAAGTCGTCGGTTTAATATGAAAGTCAGTAGGCCTGAATACACCCTCAGAAGCTGGTGCCTGCATAGCAGCTTCGGACCCATCCCAGGTGGAGCAGCCGCAGGTTCCATAGTCGAAGAAGCATCTCGCGGCATACCAGACTCGAATGTGTCTCAGTAGAGGCCTGCGAATCTGTAGTAGCAGGTATCAGGAGTTGCAAAAGTGCCTGAGTACCGGCAGACTGGCGACTAGCTTAACAGAAGCATCATTGGCAGTTTTGGACCTATGCGATCTGTCTTTATCCTTACGGTTTTTCGGAAGCTTGGTAGTTGGATGGTTTAATGAAGCCATTTCTGAGTATGGAGATAGAGAACGAAAGTATTTAACTACAAAAATAGCCCAATGATGAATAGTTCGGGTGTTGAACAAGGCACAAAATCGACAGCAAGGGATGTTGTGGTCTGGGCCTTGATAGGTGACTCAGTAAGAATGAAAATCTCTATGAGGTATTTGCTTTCCACAGGCAAGATAACTGTTAATTTTTTTCTGACATCAGTTAGAACAAGAAAAAAGGATCCCCAACGGGGTACTTATCTTTTTGAAGATTTCAGGTCTGAAACTCGAAAACGAAAATTTCAGGAGTCAGCCGACCGGCACTTGCGAACTGCTTTGGCACTGCACGGCAAGAAAGACTGATGTAATGGTGTTGGCTGCATGTTTTATACCCCTGACGACCTGACGTCATGGAAGAAGGGACAGCATCCAATGCAGAAATCCGAAGACTCTGGTATTCAGGACGGCTGAGGGCTACCTGCAGGCAGATAAACCGAATGTGATGACTGCAGCAGTGAAACACGAAGTACATCTATCTATTGCCAAACAGAAGTGGAGATTCGGATTTTCTGAAGGAAAATGGGGGCTTCTGGGATGGATGGAAGGGAACAAGGTCCTTTGAATAGTCATTCTGACCTTCCCTTTGTTTTGGGGTTTCCTGAAAATGTTTTTACAACCTTCTTGCCATTTTTTCTTATATATCTGTTTACATGCACTGCACTGAGACTTTTTTTTTTTTTTTTTGCCAAAATTGAATCCCTTAAAAAAAATTTGAAAAGGAGGGTTGAAAATTTTGAGATTCTCTGTATCAACTTACCTCTTTTATCAAACTTATTGATCACCTCTGCAGTACAGGAACCAAAAACTATATCTCTAAACAAGGGAGAGTTTAAAATCTCATTTTATACATAATCTGGGGAAATTCTGAGAATGCAGTCAGACAAACCTTAAAAACAGTACCAGTTGCCATAGCTCTGGAAGAAGTATCAACTGAGTCCTATATACACTGTAAACAATCAGTAGTGACTTGTACAGCTGAAAAAACTAAATTATTTAAAGCAACATTTTCCTCACAGAAAGAAACTGCAGACAGAACATTCCTCATACTTTCACAATTAATCAAAATAACCTTTAACATACGAGCCTGACAATTTAGTTGTAGAAGCATACACTTTTTCAACATACTTATCAGAAACAGTATGATTGGAATTAAATCTTTAGCAGCAGTAGGATTAACTAAAGCTAAGCTACTGGGTCAGGTCTGGAAAGACTGTATAAAAATGAGGAACTTTATACATACTATTGTATGGTTTAGAGGCAGCTAGCTGATAAAATTGCAGGCAGTGATGAACCCATCCCCCACAGCTGACAGAAATGGAGGAATGGGCGACTATTCTGGAAATTCTTTCTGTACAGCTCATAGTATTTTCTGATGGACTGAGAAACCTCAGTGTTCTCCCACTGAAAGCACTGGAACATTATGGTCTCAGAGAATGAGAAACCTCCACAGGGAGGCTGAGAAACTGAGCTCGCCACGGAGTCTGAATCAGAAAACCTGCATCTGTCCCTTCATCTTCCAGTCCAAAATCAGAATCTTGAATCTGTTCAGGAAAAGAGGTACCCTTTTTTCTTTTAGCAGAGACCACCTTACAAGAAGGATCGATAGCCTGAACTAAACCCTGTGCCAAACCCAGTACATTACTCCTGTCCAAGGAGATTTGAGGAGTAGTGGATACATATTTAGTTTCTGGTTTATTTTTGACAATTAAAAAAGGACCAGCAGTGTTATTAATGGCTGTAGCAGTTTCCCCAAGGAAGGGCACAACATTCTGACAAGACAGTGAAGTCTTCCCAGTTCTCTCCAAGGACCATCAACAGTGGCTCCCCCCCTTGCCCACTGAGGGAACTCCAACAGTCAAAGAGGGCATGGCTAGTCCCCAATCCACAGTGGCTGTAGGTGCTACACCAGAGGGATCCAGGCTAAAAGATGAATGGACTGAGGAAGAAACCAACAGCAGAGTCACCCACCTGCTACTGAGGCAAACTGCTAGCCTGTTGTGGTGTCAAAGGCTGTTTGCTTAACTTTTTCTATTTATGGCTGAAAGAAAGACCGTCTCATAGGACCAGTAGTTTGTTCCATGGTCAAGCCAAAAATGATGCCTCTCTCTCTATAGAAAACAAGAAACAATAGCTAGTAAAAAATTAAATTCTTTAAAAAAGTCACTTCTTTTTCAAACAAAGACACAGTAAAAGGCACTTTTAAATACTTTTCCAACCCCAAAAGTAAAATAAACAATTTCTCCACAGGAAAAAAATGCATTTTAATTACTTTAAAAAAATAAGTTATGTACTTAACATTCCGTCTGAGTTGTTGCTTTTCAATGGTCTTCAACTTGAGGGACTCTGATCTGGCACGGATCCGATTCAGCTGCATACTCATCGGATCCCAAGTCCAAGCTCCTCCCCTACCCATAATGCCCCTGTCGCCCTCCCTCAGATCAAGTTTGTTGCTGAACAGCAGCATCCCAACCTAGACAATCATGCCAATAAACCTAGCACAGCCCATAAAAAGGCTTATCAAAGGGTGAGCTAGCCTGGATAGTGGGCTATGCCTCTTCCATCCTGTCCACTACACGGCCCACACAAGGCAGGGGGAAGGAGGGAGGGATGGCTGAAGACAAATGAAAAGCAAAAACTCAAATGGAATGTTATGGTAAGTACATAACTTATTTATCTGTTATTTTCATTTGATGTTCAACCAGAGGAACAGAGTCCCCAGCTACCAGTAAACCCTGGGAGGTCCTCATGGAATAATGTTACAGAGCACAGCTGAGCCAAAGGATGCCCTGCCCCTGGAAAGATCATCCAATTTATAATGGAAAATAAATGTGCGTGATGATGCCCAGGTAGCTGCAGAGCAGATATCATCTAAAGAAACCCAGGACCAAAAAGCCACAGAAGTAGCAATAGACCTGGTGGAATGCGCTCAGACATGCCCTTGTGGAGATGACCCTTTGGCTCGAAAGGCCAACGAAATGCATTAAAAAATCCAGCGAGCAAATTTTGTTCTATACAAATAGAAACGCAGCTGCCTGTGTACATCAAGCAAGTGCAATTTGTACTCTCCCTTATTTTGGAAATTTGGAAAGAAAACTGGCAAATTGATGACCTGGTTATTATTAGATTCTGATGCCACCTTTAGTAGGAAAGATGGATTGGTCCGCAGGGATACCCTATCTTTATGGAAGACCATATAAGGAGACTTGACAGATAAAGCTTGGATCTCAGAAACCCTCTTGGCTGAGGTAGTTGCTACCAAAAAGGCAGTCTTCCATGACAGCAACTGTAAATCAATCATGGCCGCTGGTTTGACAGGAGGAGAAACCAAGGCCTGCGGCACAAAGGTAAGATCCCAAGGGGGTGTTGGGTCCTTAACCAGAGGCCTAAGAAGAAAGGTACCTTTCAAAAATGCCTTACAAAGTTTAGAAGATGCCAATGAAGCCGAATTTTCACCTATGTGAAAGTTAGAAATTACTTCTAATTGTACCTTAACTGTAGAGAAACTAGCACCATGATTAAAAATGGCTGTTACAAATCCCCAAATGGCTAAAACTGGAACAGTGAAAGGATCTAGGTCATGCTGAGAAGCACAGATTGAAAAACACTTCCATTTACTTGAATAAACCTTCTTGGCAGAAGATTTGTGAGCCGCTACCAACATCTTAACAGGAGAAGACAGCCCAGGAGTCCTAGCTATCATGGGAATTGGAGCAGCCAAGCCGGGAGCTTCAGACTGATTCTGGCTGAGGAATCCCTGAGGGATGTGTAATCAGATCTGGAACCGATCTTGCATCCAAGGTGGAGACATTACAGGAGACCACAGAGTGGGGAACCAAACTTGGCGAGGCCAGAAAGGGACAAGGAGGATCACTGAGCTCCCAGGCTGTCGAGCTTTCTAAATGAACTTGGGAATTAGAGGGAGCAGAGGATACGCATACAGTAGACCGCAGGGCCAAGCATGAACTACAGCGTCTCTGGGGAACTCCCCTGGAGGGGGGTTCAGAGTGAAATACTCGCTGCACTTCACTGACCCCATTTTAGAAAGATCCTTTCTGCTACTGAAGGATTCAGAGACCACTCATAAGGTGTTAGAATAGACCTGCTGAGCCTGTTTGCCAAACTGTTGGACCTCCCAGGAATGTCCACTGCCACCAGAAAAAGGCTGGTGGAGATCACCCACTCCCACAGTCTCATGGCGTCACGGCAAAGGGGATAAGATCTGGTTCCCCCCTGTTTGTTGATGTACCAGACTGCTGACATATTGTCCGTCTGTATGGCAGTAGTCCTCGGAGGAAAAAAGGCATGGAGATCTTAGAATGCCAAAAGCACCACTCTCATCTCCAGGACACTAATATGCAGATTGGTCTCCAGACAGTACCATGTGCCTTGTACCATCCTTCCCATCCAATGCCCCCCCCCCCCCCAAGCTGGGAGGTCTCCATGGTCACTGTGATCACAGGGGAGGGGAGGGAAGAACAAACGGCTGTCTATGAAGGAGGTCTGGGGATCAGAGCCACCAAAAAAGGGGGTCCCTGCACACATGGGATAGTCAAACAGGATGTGACAATGGAAGGTCCAGCAAAGACCACTGAATGGATAAGGTCCATTGCAGAATCCTTATTTGGAGACATACTGTTGGGATAAGAGTGATCATGGCTGTCATGGACCCCAACGCCTGAAGAACAGAGCCTGCTGGGGGGAAGATTGGCTTGGAGAACGTAGAGCACATGATGGCGGAGACAGAACAATCTATCTGGAGGTAGAAAAACCCTACCCTGGGTAGTGTCTAGCCGAGCACCTACAAAAGCCAGTACCTGCACTGGTGTCAGCTGAGACTCGTTGAGGTTAATGGTAATACCCAGGTACTGAGTTGAAAAGGGTTAACACATTTATTCTATTTCACACTGCATAAATCTGTACAAACTGCAGAAGCATTCCAATCTTGTAATGTCATGAAATATGCGCAGTTATGATCTTTGCTTATGCTCTGGAAATTTACAGGGAAGCTTATAATTTCTGCTAGTGTCAGGAAAATAATAAATAGATGTATCACTTCTAATGTCATGAGATTTAGACAAAGGGTTATTGATTTTCTGCTTATGCTATCAGAAAATACACAGCTGCAGAAGCTATTGATAATGAAGACAAAAGGCTGCTTGAAAATACGAACTGCAATCAGCATTTAATTGTACCTAAGCTAGAAAAGTACCTTGAAATGTAACATATGTATTAGAACTACACAATAGAAGCTTGTAGTGGGCTAAAGCCCCCAAGGTCCCTTCCTCCATGTCACCATCTGTGAGGGACTCCTGTAGCTCCTGGGGCGAACAGGCAATAGGCTGTCCCTGAGTGGGCAGGATGGCAGATTCCAGCCCAGAAAAAGAGGGAGCCTGGACGGACTCTGAGGATGAAAGTTGTCAAGGGTCTCAAAGGAGCCGAGAGAACCCTCTGCACAACCTCAAAGGCAGAAGGCGAGCGAATCCCCAAAGTCAGAAGGACCGACCCGAAAGTCTCGAAGTCAAGACCATCCCCTCGGATCAGATGATCCGAGAGTCTGTCGGCTCTGAAAACGTAGGAGTTGAGCCACTCAGGACTACAGTAGGCATCAAGGTACTAGAAACAATCAGCGCTAACCCCTCGACATCCAGGAACCTTGGACCCAATTACTCCAAAACCAGGAGTCGGACCAGAGGAGGAGTAATGGGAAGAAAGGTGGACTGCATGGTCCCGTCCCTAGAGGGGGATGGAGAAGGTAAGACTCCCAACTGGATCTGGGCCCAAAGAAACTTTCGGATCATTCTGTCCACCTCGGCTCCAGACAGGCTCCGAGAGGACTGAATGGAAGACGCTGCCAACTCAGGCCTGTAGTGGAGCCGGGGGGAAACAAAGTGGAGACCAAGCCTGAGAGTCCTCTGGTGAAAAGTGAGGTGACCTGACCGAGGAGAGCTCTGGCTCAGACCCGGGTGGGACTTGGTCAGAGGTCTGACCAAGGAAGAACAGTCTGGGGACCACTTCCTTGGCTGAGCCCGATCCTTGGATTAGGCCTTCTCTCCGTACCTGGACTTCTTGGCAGCAGGTTGAGTCCCAGAAGCCGGAGCAGAGGAAGAAGCAGCAGAGGCCTCTGCTGGAGGTGGGAGAAGGCCTTTCAGTACGAGTTTGTTCCTCCTGTCGATCAACGTGCAGGGGTTGAAGCCCGCGCAGATCAAGCAGGAGGAGTTTAGATGCGGAACACCCAAGAAGACCATGCACAGAGTGTGGGCATCAGATTGGGTAAGCTTATGCCTACACTCTGCGTACTTCCTGAACCCATGTTTGGGGGTATCAGCAACACACACACACACTATAGAAAGCTAGAAAGTGGTGAGAGAGAGATTTTTTGTTTTTTTAACAGATGCCTGAGCGCAAAGAGATAGGATAGCGTTAGAAAAAATAAAGACAGGTAAAGGAGAAGAAAAAGAGAGAGCAAAACCCCCAAAAAGCACAACTTACTATAAACAGAGCTTGGAAAGAAGGATGCATGCTGCTGATCAAACAAGCAGCAAAAGAGAACTGGGGGGACAGGGGCATTATGGGTCAGGGAGGAACTTGAACTCTGGATCCAATGCTGGAGTATGCAGATGAGTCGGATCTGAGATGGATCCAAATCCCTCAGGTTGAAGATCAAATGAAAACAACAATTTCAGATTAGCTTTTGAACTGAGAAGAAAAAAGTGCGCTCTCATTGAAATATACAATACAGTCTCATGGCAGTCCATTAAAACACAAACTTCAAGCTTAAAAATAACTTTCCCACACAGGAATGCATTAATAAGCAAATAATTTTTAAAATGGAAGATTTTCCCCCAAAGGGAACTTACCTGTCCAGCAAAGTAATATTATAGGCCAACTGTAGATATTAGAATGCCTTGGAGGAATGTACTCCATAGGGACAAGAAATCTTCAAAGGGCTTGGCATCCAAACCCATCTTGTTTGTCAGTTAACTTGAGGTGACTGACTGCTGGGGTGTGGAAGATGACCGGCTGTTGCACCCTATGCAGGATATAACCCATACAGCTAAGGCTACTGCAACAGAGAAAAAATAATGAACATCTTAAGGGACTCTGGTATCTTGTAGAATCTGAGGGTTGCAAGGCAAGAGATAAAGACGTGGATTCAAAAGCATCCAAAAATGCTTCCAGGACTGGAGAGACAGGGAAGGGGGCTATAGTATCTCTTTTGACTCCCAATCAAAATGTGTCATCATATTTAAAATGGTCTCCTGAAGGATGTCTCTTCCACAGGGGACTTGGGAGCTATGGAATCCTCATCATCTGAGGGAACCTGGCCAGGAGACTGAATATGACAGGAGTAGCCTAATGAATGGTCATCAGAATCTGAGGCCTTCTGCTCTTCAAAGGTACATTCCACAGTGACGTTCTACGGAGTGGGAGGAGTGGCTGCAAAGAAAGATGGTTTAAGAGTCATAATGGCCTTAAACAATCCCTGAGAGAAGTCCATCCACTCCTTTTACCTAGGAGAAGGAAGGGGTAAGGAAACATGCTTTGTTTTCTGTCTCTTTTTTTTCTTTGGGGGGTGACGTTTGCTTGAACCAAATACTGATACTCTGATCCCTACCATACCTTAATTAGTTTACTGGGAGTTTTCCCTAACTAAAATTTGTAGGATGTCTTCTGGTCCCTCTGAAATAATTACTCATGGTTTTCCCTTCTCAGTTGCAATAAAAAAAAGTTATGTTCTTACCATAACATTCCATCTGAGTTGTTGCTTCATTTGTCTTTGATCTGTGGTTCTTGGATCCGCCATCTGATCTGACTCGGCCGTATACTCCAGCCTTGGAGCTGAAAACTGAGCTCCTCCTATCCTACCAATCCTCTCAGCCCTCATATCGAGTTTGCTACTGATAAGAAAAAAAAACATTCCCTGAGCACAATCAAGCATCACCCACACTAAACCCAGGAGTACATAAGGGGCTTGAATGATACAGTAAGTGGGAGAAACCTGAACATACCTCTGCCAAGTCCTCCCAGGACCTGAGGAAGGGAGATGGAGGAGCAGAAAGGCTGAAGACAAATGAAGCAATAACTCAGATTGAATGTTATTAAGAACATAACTTCTTTATCTGAAGCTGTTGTCTTCAACCTATGGGACGGAGTCCTCTGCTACAATTCCTGGGCAACCATCATGGAATGATATTCCGGAGCATGGCATAGCCAAATGAGGCCCTCCCACTGGAGCAAACATCCAATTTGTAATGGGATATGAAGGTATGAGAGGAAGACCAACTAGCTGCTGAACAAATGTCATCAATTGGAACTCTGGACCAAAAAGCAGCAGAAGCGGACAAACCACCTAGTGAAATCGGCCTTGATTTCAGTTGGTACAGGAATTCCTTTATTTGAATACACCAATGCAATACACTGAAATCCAATTAGCTAAAGTCACTTTAGTGATTGGTCTTCCTAATCTAGAGTTAGCAAAGGAGACAAAAAGTTGGTCTGACTTTCTGATGTTTCTTGTCCTATCCAAGTAAAAACGTAGCTGTATGTGTATATCATGTAGGTGAAGCTTGTACTCTTCCCTTGTTTTGGAAATTAGGAAAAAAGACTGGGAGATTAATGACTTAGTTAATGTTAGCCTCTGAAGCAACCTTGGGCATAAATGAAGGATTAGTGCAGAGTCGCTCTATCCTTGTGGAAGATAAGGAGGTTAAATGGACAAGGCTTGAAGTTCAGAGACCCTCTCAGCAGAGGTGATAGCCACTGAGAAGGCCATCTTCCAAGACAAAAAATGTAAATCAGGCTGGTTCAAAAAGAGTCGAAACTAGGGCTTGTAACACCAAAGTTTGGTAGAACCGTTAATAGGAGGCCGAAGTAGAAAAGTGCCCCTTAAAAATGCCTTACATATTATTATAGATGCTAAAGATGTAGAATCTTCACCAATATGGAAATTCGAGATGGCTGCTAACTGTACTTTGACTTTAGAAAATCTAGCTCCACTATTAAAAATGTGAGCTAAGATATGCAGAATAGCGGGAATAAGAGCTATGAAAGGGTCTAACTGATGCTGCTGCCCCAGACAGAAAATCTCTTCCATTTGCTAGAGTTAATTTTCCTGGTAGAGGCCTTACAAGCTGCAATCAAAATCTTCTGATCATCAAAGGAAGCCTGAGAGTTCTAGCCATAAAAGGAAGTGGAGCAGCCAAGGGGTTAGCTTCAGGCTGAGAACATCTGGATGTGGGTGCCACGAAAGATGGGACAGAAGATCCAGAATAGGATTGAGAGTCCAAGGAGGACATACAAGGTGAGACCACAGGAAGGGGAAAACAAACTTATCAAGGCCAAAAAGGGTCAATGAGGATGACTTTGCACTTCAACCTCTGAGCTTTCTGGAGGAATTTGCGTATCAGGGGAAGAAGAGGGTAGGCATAAAGAAGACTGGGGGGCCAAGCATGGATTAGAGCATTTCTGGGGGACTCCCCCCAGAGGGAGGGATCAAGGCAAAATACTTGTTGCAGTTGGTATTGGAAGGAGAGGCGAAGAGATTGCAGCAAGGTTGACCCCATTTCTGGAAGATCATGTCTGCCACTGATGGGTTGAGAGATCACTCATAAAACATCAGAATGGTTCTGCTGAGCTTGTCTGCCAGAATGTTGGACTTCCCCGGAATGTGTGTTGCCACTACAAAGGGGTTAGAAGACATCGCCCATTTCCACAATCTCTTGGCTTCTTGACATAGGGGATAAGACTAGGCTCCTCCCTGCTTGTTGATGTACCAGACAGACATATTTGTTTGTCTGGATGGCAACTGCCCCCATGGGGAGAGAGGCATGAGGAGCTTACAGCGCTAGATGGACCACTCTCATCTCCAGGACATTTATATGCAAACTGGCCTCCAGGGGGGACCAGGTGACTTGGACCGTCCGACCCAGCCAATACCCCCCCCCCACCTGAGCTGGGAGGCATCTGTGGTCACCATGGCCTTGGGAGGAAGGAGAACGAACTGACATCCTAAACAAAGATCCTGAGATTGAAGCCACCATAGCAGAGACTCCTTGCAGATGAGACAGTCGTATAGGATAATACATGGGCACTCCAAGGAAGGACCATTGCACCGCTAGAATCCACTGAAGTACCCTCATGTGAAGATGAGCCATTGGTAGAAGAGTTATAGTAGCTGCCATCGATCCTAATGCTCCAAGGATGAGAAAAGCATGGGGAGGATGATCAGAAAAGATCTGAATTACATGTAGTAGCAGGGACTGAATCCTGTCTGGAGGAAGGAAGGCCATACATTGTACTGTGTCCAGTCGGGTTCCTATGAAGTCAACAGATCTGGACCAGATCCATTTTGGACTTTGAAAGATTTATACTTATGGTCAAGGTCGAGGCTAGGTGAAGGAGACAATCCCTGGCCTGAAGAGGTCGATGCCTGGTGGGAGCAGTAAGGAGCCAATCATCCAAATAAGAAAACCCGTGAAATCCGAGCAGACTCAGGTGACCTGTAATTACTACCATCACATTGGTAAACACCCTGGGGGCTGTGGTGAGTCCAAAGGGGAATACCATGAACTGGAAGGGATCGGCTCCCAGTCAAAAGCGGAGAAACCTCCTAGAGCGTCTGTCCATTTTGATGTGGTAATACACATCCTGAAGGCCTACCAAACACATCCAACTGTCTTGCTGCAGAAAGGGCAGAATGGACTGTATTGTGACCACCCTGAATTTAGTTTTGGCAACAGACTTATTTAGGGAAGTGAGATCTAGAGTTGGTCTGTAGTTCCCCGTCTTCTTTGGCTCAAAAAACAATCTTGAATAGCTGCCCAATCTGAACTGGTCTTGGGAGACAATTTGGATGACTTTTTGCGAGCAGCTTTGTGATTTCCAGGGCTGCTACCTCCCTTTGATTAAGTGGCACACTGAGGAGGTTTCGACTCGGATCTTGGGGTTTTGAAGAATGGAATGGTGTAACCTCTGGATATTATTTTCAACACCCAACAGTCTGCAGTGATGGCTTCCCAGGCTGTTGGTTGTAAGGAAAGATGTCCCCTGACTGCCTCCAGAGTAAAGCAGTCGGGCAGTCCTTCAGGACTGCTGAAATGGCTTGAGAACTATCTTGAGACCCCTTATTTCTTGGACCCCCCCTGCCGCGGGTGCAGCACCTACCATTAGAATCATTTCCCCCTCTGCCTCTGGAAGAAAAGTCTCCCTGCGAGTCCTGGAAAACACCCAGAGACTTTTGAAACCATAGCTTCTTATCACCATACTGACTCCTGGAGTAGGATCATTGTGGGGTAAAAAAAGCATATTCTGACGGCAGACAAAGTCTTTCTATGTTTCTTGCTCTGGGAGAGAGGTTCTCTAACTGTGGGGACAAAGACAGATGATCTGTCAAAGGGCTCATTGATGGACAGCTTGAAGGGTTCCAAGAATTTACATACCCGCATCCAGGTGTGGCACCTAATAGCAATACCCGAACCAGCTGCCCTTTAGTTGCCTTCTGCCACATACGAAAGTGGCCTCATGGATATGTTGGAGACAGAACGGAGGGTGGCCATTCTGGAGGAAAATATCTTCTTGTCCTCTTCAGACACAGAACCTGGGGCAGAAGCAGACAGTTCCTTATAAAGGTCTCTATGAAGTCTGATCACGTGTGCCAGAGAAAATGTCACTGAAGAGTAGACTTGCTTACTGAATCTGCCCATCACCCCTGACTCCTTGTCAGGAGGATGGCTCAAAGAACTCTCCTGGGCCAGCTCTTTTTTTGTGTCTGCTGTAATCACCACTGCATCAACCGGGATACCCTATGCCCAGTGTGACCTGTCTGGGGGGGGGGGGTGCCAAGTATCTTATCAGGGCACTTGGGAATGGGCTCCACCATGTCCAGTTCCTTCCAAGCCCTGCAGGATATTAAGTCAATCAGGGGATCCGGGGGGGACCCAAAATGCAGATTGGACCTGTCCCAAATGCTTCCAGGAACATGGACTCATCAGAGTCGGGTTTGTGGGAAGACTACCCACCTTTTTTGTCAAAGAATTTCCATGATGTCTCCAAAAAAAGACATCCTCAGGTGGGGATCTGGGGGACCCCTCCCTTGCATCAAGTCCATGTCTTCTGCCAAGGATTCTGGTGGGGAATCCAAGTACCTCCATTTGCATGGGTGCTTCCGGTGGTGCACCACCTTGAAGGGATGCTCAGAGGAGGTGTCATAAGACTCTGGGTTCTCCTGAGGAGAAGCTACCTGAAAACTTCTTGGAACAGGCTGTCCTGAAGGAGATAGAAGAGAGGGATCCGGCAAGGCCAACTCAAGAGGGAGGGAGGTTGGATCCAAGGGAGGAAGAGCCGAGGCTCTCGTGGCGGCTGAGAGAACACTTTCCACTACTTCAAATGCCAAGGGTAAACAAGACTCCGATGGCAATGTCATCGGAGCTGAAGCCACTGACATTGAAGCCTGAGGAACCCCCGCCACTCTTGGCACTGAAGGTGGAGTTGGAGCCAAACTGTCAAGAGCTGAGATGCCAAATGGAACGGACATCTCTGAAAGTCTGGCAGCTAAAGCCAACCCCTCAGACCTGACGCAGAAGCTATGGCTCCGAGAGTCTGCCGGGCCCAATGAAACTGGGACCAAACTACTCAAGATGAAGTCTGCATTGAAATACTGGTACCTATAGGGGGTCTATATTATATGTTCGAAAACACTTACCATCGAACACCTCTTCAGCAACCTTTAAAAAGTGAACTGCCATTACAGCGAAAGCCCGAATCAGCGATTTTTTCCCTGGGAGAAAAAAAAATCGCTTGCCCCATACAAAATGGCACATAGCTTCTAACATTTCAAAGGGGGGGGTTTTGCCCCCCCACACACACCCCATCAACTCAGAGATCGCACGACAGTGGGGAAAAGGGCAAACTCACTAGGACGGCCAAGCGATTTCTTTCCCAGGGACAAAAATCTCTGATGCGGGCTTTCACTGAAATGCAAGTTTGCTGTTTAAGGGTAGCTGAACAGGTGTTCGATGGTGTTTTTGAACGTATAATATAGACCCATCTACAAGCTCCAATATCCCAAAACTCTGGATCCTCAGACCCGAGGGTTCCGAAGCTGAAGGTCAGAGCGGAGAAGAAGAAATAAAGGTAGGCTGTGTGCTCATGGCTCTAGAGGGAGACGGAGCTGGCAAAACTCCCAACTGAATCTGCGCCTTCAAATATTTCTTCATTAGCTTGTCTACCACGAACTCTGAGAGGCTCTGGAGGACTTGGCAAAAGAAGCTGTTGACCCCGGCCTAGAATAGTGCCTGGGTTACGCCAACAGAGGAGACTTTGGGAGAAGGCCAGTTGGCTCTGGTGAAAAATGAAGCGGAGACAGGGAGACCACCCTTCAAGATTAATTTATTCCTCCTGTCTTATAAGCACAAACTGATTAAATCCCTTGCAAACAGAACAGGAGGAATCTAAGTGGGCCGCTCCAAAACACACTATGCACAGAGTGTGGGCATCAGAAAGTGGAATTTTATGCCTGCACTCTGTGCACTTCTTGAAGCCTGCTGGCTTGGAATCAGCCATGGCAGGACACAACTGCAACAAAACACAAGGAAGACAGAGAGAGGAAGACAGAGAGAGAGAGGTCCTACTTTTTTTTTTTTGTTACTAGCAAGAAATAGCGAGGTTGAAAAGAGAAAAGATAATAATCCACTCACACACCCAAAAAATATTGCTGAAATGTCCTGGAGGAATCTCAGAGATGGACCCCATGGCTGTTCAGACCAGCGACAAGAGAGATCTTGGGGGGGGGGGCATTATGGGTAGGACAGGAGGAGCTCAGTTTTTGGCTCCAAGGCTGGAGTATACAGCCAAGTTAGATCTGATATTGGATCAGAGACCCACAGGTTGAAGACCAAATGAGGACAACAACTTCAGACAGTACAGTTGTATAAAATCTTACAACAGTAGATGTCCTTCTCTTCATTGCAGCAGTATTCCTTAAAGAAGGGATTCCCGCCTCGGGCAGCCTGTTAATTCAGCCAGTATGGATAAGCTTGAAAAAGATCTTGTTTGCACCGTAAGTCACATTTATGCTCCTCTTACAAAATGTAGAGCACAAAAGGGACATACAGACGCAACTACCCAGAACTGAATTGCCTCAGAAGAGAACAACGTCATAGGACAAAGTTGTCCATCCAAATCCAAAAGGAAAAAATGCAGAATAAAAAAGAGGGGACTGGAGGGAAGGAGGGAGCGAATATATAAGTCGTCCTATATCACTATTGCAGTATTCCTTAAAGAAGGGAGTGTAAAAAAGCTCAAGAAACAGAATAGGAAGTGGAAGGCTGAGAAGACCCCTCAACAAACCCAAATAAAATGGTTTGAGCAAAACCTGCTCTGGCCCAAGAAACCATACTTCTATTTATAATGCTTAGTAAAGGTATGCACTGAAGACCAAGTGGCAGCTTCAAGGATGGAATTGGCATCCAACTCCTTGAAGAAGGCACCGGAAGAGGCAACAGCCCTAGCAGAATGAGTTCTAACAGAAGCAGACAGACTTGCCATGAAAAGAACAAAAAAAAAAAGAAAAGAAATGGCCTTAGATATCCAGGAAGAGGTGGCTTGCTTAGAAACTGTCCAACCCAAAGACCTGGGATGAAAGGAAACAAAAAGCTGGTCAGACTTGTAAATAGTCCTAGTTTTATCCAAATAGCACCAGAGCGGATTATGCAAATCCAAGGTATGCAGGACCCTCTCGGTAGCAGGCTGAGTAGGGAAAAGGGAAGGGAGTTGAACCTACTGATTTACAGACAACTCATTTACCACCTTGGGCATAAAAGAAGGATTAGTACCCAAGGGACGCCCTGTCCCTATGAAAAAACAAAAAAGGTGGAACAGCCATAAGGGCCTAGAGTTCAGAAACCCTACGAGCAGAAGTAAGAGCCAGGAACAAAACAGTCTTCCATGTACAATGTTGCACAGAAGGAGAAGTAGCAGACTCAAAAGGAGCCAGAGTCAATTTCTCCAAAACAAAATTAAGGTCCCAAGGAAAAGGAATAGATTTCCTTGGAGGCCTAATATGCAGGATGCCTTTAAGAAATTGCTTGACTTGAAAACAAGAAGTCAAAGGAGGAATCAAGGGCAGGCAAGCAGAAATGGCTGACAAATGGGCCATCACAGAAGAATCGGCCAAGCCAGACTGGAGCAACTCACAAATAAGAGGACCGGAGGGACCCACATTGAAAAAGGGTCCTGGTTATGAGTATGGCACCAGACCAAAAATCTTTTCCATTTGGAAATAAGATTTTCTGGCTGAGGGTTTCCATGCTGCCTGTAAAATCCTGAGAATGTCCTCAGAGAAGAGGTGTCAGCCACAATGTCAGTTGCAGAGTGGAAAAGTGGGAATGGATGACAGACCCCTTTGTCCTGTGTGAGGAAATCAAACAGGTGAGGTAACTTGTGATGATCGCCCAGGCCAAATGCATTAACAGGGAAAACCAGGGCTGTCTCGGCCAAAAGGGAATCACCAGCAATATTTCTGGGGAGTCCAGATGAATCTTCAACAAGACTCTTGAAAGCACAGGAAGAAGAGGGAAAGCATAAAGAAACTCTCACTTCCATGGAAAGAATAGGGCATCCATCTTCCAGGCCAGATGGATGGCACTCTGGAACAGAACAGAGAAAGCTGCCTGTTCAGAGGGGAGGTAAAAAGAGCTACCTGAGAAATACCCCACCAATGGACAATGTCTAGAAACATGTCTCTGTGAAGCATCCATTGGTGAGCCTGTGTTTTAGACCTGATCAGAGAGTCTGCCACAAGACTGTGCTGTAAAGGAATGGATATTGTCTGAAGATAGAATTGATAACTGAAAGCCACATCCCAAGCTTGAAGTGCCATCCTGCAGAGGAGGTAACATTTTCATGCCCCCTTACTTGTTGGCATACCATATCACTGTAAAATTGTCTGTGTATGCCTTCAAGGGGCCCAGAGAGAATGGGGTGAAAAGCTTTAAGGGCAAGAATCAGAGCCCTCATCTCACTGATGTTGATATTGGCCTGACTTCTGCTGGTGAGGGCAAAGACCCTGAACTTTCAGGTGACAAAGAGATGCCCCCCACCCCATATTCGAGGAATCAGTGAACAGCTCTTGAGAAGGGAGTGGATGCTGAAAGGGCCAGTCTGGGATGAGAGCAAACTGTTGAATCCACCACTCAAACTGCTTTTTGAGATACGGAAGGAGAGGTGCACTGAAAGTTGGAGGGTGACGATGCTGCATCCAAATCAGCTTGAGGTACCATAGACGTTTCCACATATGCAGTCTGGCAAAAACATTGGACTAGATGAGGCCACGGATCCCAGGGCCAGAAGAAACTCCCTGGCTGGCATGGAAGTCAGGGGAAGAAGAGACTGAAAGATGGCTGTCAACGATAATACCTTTGGAGGCAGAAGAGAGGCCAACATTGGCACTGTCTGAATCCTGCAACTCAGAAACACATGATCCTGAGAGGGAATCAGGACTGGCTTTTGGAAATAAATAGTAAACCCCAGACTTTGGAGAAGAGAGATGGTGAACTGCAGATCCTGCAACGACTGGTAGAAGATGCCTGAAGTAACAAGTCATCCTGATAAGGAAAAAATCTCAATGCCTTGGAGCCTGCAGAAGGCAGTCACAGGAGCTATGCATTTTGTGAATACCCTTGGGGCAGGAGACAGGCTAAAGGGCAAAGTAGAGAACTGAAAATGAGAAGAAGACAGAGAAACAAAAACTTCTTGGAGAGAGTTGCATAGGGATATGAAGATAAGCATCTTTCAGATCCAAGGACACCAGAAAAGCCTGGGGTAATAAAAGAAAAAGAGTTTGAAGAGTAAGCATCCAAAAAGAAGGGACCTTAAGAAAGGTATTGAGCTGGGAGAGATCAAAGATAGGTCTTAAAGTGCCCTCTTTTCAAGGAACCACAAACATCCTGGAATAAACAACACATCCCACTTGGGAAAAAGGGGACAGGTTGAATGGTCCCTTGGTTCAACAGGGACCTGAGAACCTCCTGAAAATGAGGAAGTTGCTGTACAATACTTTGAGGAATCCAAGAAAAAGGAGGGAAGAGATTTCCATATCATGAAGTAACCCTGATGGATGACAGAAAGAACCCAAGAGTCTGAAGTGATGAGACACCAATTTGGAAGACGAGAGAGAAATAAAGGGACAAAGAAACTTGGTGTAAAGGCGGGGTGGGGGCAGCAATTGTCAAAGAGAAGCAGGCTTATGAGAAAAAGGAGGCTTCTGGGCCACAGAAATCCAAGAAGCCTTAGCAGAGGGGGCTCACCTCCCACCCTTCCTGCCCTTAGAGGCCTGGCAGGGTTGCTTGCGAACAAAAGCAGATCTAGAAGGATAATTCTTCTGGAACTTAGGGATAGGAGAAAAAAATGTTTAAGGTCTTGCAAGGCTTTGCCTTTCTCTTGAACAGACAAACAAATCAGCAGTAGCAGTTCCAAAAAGATGAGTATTATCTAAAGGAGGATCCAACAACCTGGCCTTAATATCCTCAGGAAGAGACTGGAGACAAAGCCAAGAATAAAGCCTCGTGACCAATCCAAAAGCCCCAGCCCTAGAAAAGGCATCTGTAGCATCATAGCTACATTTAAGAGTGTCAAGCCACTTGGGGAAGCAGAACCTAAAAGAGATAAGGCAGACATTTTGCCATCAGAATCAGGGAAAACTGAGAAACCTGACAAGCCTGAGCAATCAAGACCAGAGCACACCAGGTCATGTGGGTCTGGTAATAAATAGCCCTAAAGGTCAAAGTAGGAGTGTAAACATTGTTTTGCCAATTCTGTCCATTGCCCTGCTATCCTCAACAGAAGGCAAAGGTTTGGAAGAGGGCAAAAGTTTAGAAGGTTTATCAGAAGAGACCACAGCAGGATCAACAGAAGGATATTTAAATAAAACAGACAATCCTCAGGAACCTTGTAGAACCTATCAGGTTTCTTAGGAGCAGGAGGCTGAAAATCAGGAGACCTGGAGCAGCAATGAAAGTATCTAACAAGGCAGCCAACACAGGAGGAACTGCCGAAGGTTTAGGAGTATCCACCTGAAGCAACTAATATCTTCTCTGACTACTGAACACTTAAGAATCCCACTTAAAGAATTCCATCATCCTAGCAACTGTGCCCCCAAAGGCCAATTTCTCAAAAGGAGACTCGGGGTTAACAGACTCCACTTCATCAGACTAAAAGCCAAAGGCGAAGGCATCTGTGAAGAACAGGACAAGGATTCCTCACTAGACAGGGAATCCTCATCTGAGGAATCTGGCTCCCTAAACTGTTTAAGAAGGGATAGAGGTCCAAGGAGGACTGAGTACTGAAACCCCCTTGAGGAGAATTTAGGGCCATTAAGACAGAGAACAAGCCCTGAGTAAACTCAACCATTCCTTTTGAAGATCCATAGGACAGGCTGAAACATGCTTCAGTTTTTGTCTTTTCTTAAAAAGGACAACAGCTCTAACAAATACTGGAGGTTCTAACCCTTGGCGAGACTCAAAAGGAGAGCCCGGAACTTCCTCCCTGACCAATAGCTATGGAATTCCTCTAAGCACCTTCAAGATAATCAACAGCAGTTCCCCCCTAAACATCCAGACCAGACACCTGCAAAGTCTCAGAGGACTTGCAAACGGATCCATGCCAGCCTCTGGAAGGATTGTGGGAGAGTACCGAACAACCTACTGAGTTAATACCCGCTTCTAGAGGGATGTCCGGTGGAGGATGGACAGCTAAAGAATCTGTCCGAAACTTGTTGGCCTTCTTATCAAGGTGGAATATCATGGGGAGAAAGGATTCCTCCATGGAATCCTGGGCTAACTGTCTAAGCTTCTAGTTTTCAAGATAAATGGCCAGGGAAGACAAATGGTTTCGGAGTGTCTTGGGCACAGATGCCTTACAAAGAGTACAAGAAGTATGGCCATTGGAAACACCCATCAAAAAGACACTGTTTGTAACTATTCTTATGGAGAATCTGCCTCCCACACTGACATTTTCCCTTCTTGGATGACATGAACTCTAGGTGCTGATAAAAAATACAAGACCAAGAAAGTAAATCTTAAAAGACAAGGCACTTATCTGGTGTTGCTAAAATTCAAAACAGCAACAAAATGTTCAAACCAACTGGCAACAGCAGTGTTCAAATTGGTGGCAAAAGTAGTTTTGGGTAGTTGTGTCTGTATGTACCTTTTATGCCATATGTTTTGTACGAGAAGCATAAATGTGACGTACGAAGCAAACTATCTTTTTTCAAGCTTATCAATACTGGCCAAGCAAAGGGCTACCGAGAATGAGACATCCATTCTTTAAGGGATACTTGCAACACTGCTATAGAAGGAAATCTTTATCTCTGGATGTGTGATTCTCTAATGCCATAAAGGCCTCCAGCTGAGTCAAAACAGAGGGCATCTGAGATGGAGACGGACATACCTCAGCTTCTGTAACCTCTACAGTTACATCATCAGACTAGGCAGAATGAGTGGCAGGCCTAGGCCTCAAGTTTTTTCTTATGAGATGAAGGTACATACAATGAGGCAGGGTCCACCATCTTGGAATGGGGCAGATGCAACAGTTGCTTGGTCTCAAAAGAATGTGTTTAAAGAAGAAACTGGTATGCAAAATTTTGGGCACAAAGGATTGCCAAATGGAACAACCTTTATAACTGTGTTGTTCACCTGGGCAGAAAAAACACTAAGTATGATCTTTGTAGGGAATCTGCCTACCACACTAACACTTATTCCTCTTAGTTGACTCCTAACAAAAATAAAGCAAAACAAGACAAGGAAGGAAGGCTCCTCAATGGGGCACTTATCTGAATTGAGAAGGCCAACAGTACAAATGACCACACAAACATCAGAAAGGTGTGACACCTGTGTTCAGGCTGGCGGTGACATGCACACATACGTCCATTAATATACCTCTAAGCTTGTGAGCTGATGTCATGCATCCATATGTCTGACATGCTCCAGGGAAGGTTAAAGCTTTGGTAACTCATCCAGACATCAGCGATGAAAATCCATCTATTTGGAATGCTCAACAGTTATTTCAGTCAAGACATCTAAAGGACACAATAAGGACATGAAGAATTTGCACAGAAGACATCCCATCTGTTCGAACCAAAAAGGAGAACTAAGCACCACGAGCTAGTAAAGGTAACTACTGTGCTACCCAACTTACCAGTCTTCAAAAATCTCTGCATGCTAGAGTGAAAGAAAATGCAACGGACATCCAGTGTCAGAAACTAAAAACAAACTAACATAAAAATAAATAGCTGATCAATATTTCTGCAGGACTTGTATTTGAAAAGACAGTACCTGAGCTCCCATTCACATCCAGTGTGTGTAGAATCCTTTCTCCCTAATTTTGTCACTCAGGCTAAAACACTAGGAGATTACTGACTTCATTCAAGTAAAACTCTTTAAACTTGGGTATGAATGTTTTTTTTTTCTTAATACCCTTTTCCATAAGGAAAAAGGATGGGGTTTGCCCACCATGAAAGCTTGCAACTCAAGTGATGTCAGAGCAAAGAACCGGATAGTTTTTCACATAATGACACTTAAGCATGCTAATGTGCAGGTTCCAATGGAGATAAGATTAACTTTTCTAGCAGAAAGTTAAGATCCCAGGAAGGAGTAATCCACTAACAGTGGTAGACTAAGTATAACACTCCTTTCAGCAAGTGTTTAACAAACACAGAAGAAACAGGAAAATCCCAGGGTAGACATACTGACATGGCCACAAGGTGTACTTTATAAAGGAGTATGGATGGCCAAAGACTACTAATTCACACAAATATTTGAGCACCTGTGGTACAAAATCCTTGATGGGCCCCTGGTTATTGGCTAAGCAACAACTAGAAAGTCTTTTGCACAAGCCAATAAGGATTTTCTAGCAGCAAGACGTATTGCCTCCTTTAGTACCAGCTGCACATCCTCTGAAAACAGGTGCCTAAAATGTAAAAGAATCGAGTTATCTAGGGAGAGAGTTGAAGATGAGTTAGAATGAGGTGCATCAAACTACCCCCGTTCTGTGTGAGTAGATCCAGATTGTGAGGAAGCTTTTTGTAATTGCCCTTGGCCAATTCCATAAAAAGGCAGAACCAATGCTGCCTGAGCAAAGGGGACAGTGTTCACCACAAACACTTGGGGAGTTCTTCTGAAACTTCAGATTTATTTATTTACTTATTTTAACGTATATTACCAGGAAAGTCCGACTGGGTAGAAGCCCATATTCAGTGAAGGCCTGTGGAGAAAACCTCTAAATTATTATAAAACATTTTAAGAGCAATAATAATCTTCAAAGAAATAAAACAAAAACATTTCCAGTTTAATTATAACAAATCAGACATAATATAAAACGTTGGTTAAAAACTGATACAAGGTATATGATCATTTAATATTTAGAGAAATTTTAGACAATCTGTAGAGAAATTAGTCTCATGGTAGAATTACCATGGAACACAGTAGAAAAGGTGAAAATGGATAACAGAACATTCCCATGAAAGGGGATGAAAAAGCATGTTTTGAAAGTAGGCAAACAGATGTTTCCGAGGTGCTTCTCACAACTGGATCAATTTCTGGTACACCCTTTCATATAATATGCAATAGTAAGGGTCTGTCCGAGACCTGGTCAGCTTGTCTGCCACTACACTTTGTTCTGATAGAATGTAAGATACCTCAAGTTGCAGAATGCTGCAAAGCTAGCTCCCAAGAGATTATAGCCAACCCACACAGAGTTACAAAATAGTGCCTTCTAGCCTTCAATATTTACGTGTTTTGGACTGTCCAAAGAAAGCCACTGGCTTTGTACCCTAACATTCAATGAAACTGCTCCCTGCTCCCTACAGTAAATCACAGAAGTTTCAACTTACAGATTGAGTTGGAGGATGAGGAGAAAAGGGGAGACCTGAATCTGTCTAGCTACGCAGTCTCCACCAGTTCAGTTTCTGGGGAAAAAAAAGGTCCTAGACTGGTATGTAAAATCCAGACACTACAAGCTTTGGATATAAATGCTTTATTTATGTTTGCTATCATTAGATCTATCTCCTGAAAAACCTAATGAGAGGCTGAAAAGAACAACAGACAATGTGAAACACAAAAAACTGAGAAACACTTTGGCCGAAGACTGAGAAGAGAAGCTCAGGAAGGTTTCCAGATGGCTTCCACGCTCTCCTGCAATAAAAAGGTGTTTGATGCACATCTATAATACAGTCTAGAGAAGCAATCCTTAATGATAGGGCCAAAGATAATTTCTGAAAGGTTAGCTGGAATCCCACAGTAGTCAGAAGAGACAAAACCCTGTCAAAGACTCGATGTTTGGAAGAAGACACTGCAAAGATAAGAAAGTCATCCAAAAAAGGAAAAGAAAAGTGGCTGCCATACAGTCTACAAAGAAAGATGACTGGAGAAAGGTACTAGAAAAACACACTTGGAGCAGAAGAAACCCTAAATCCAATGCAGAGAACCAACTTGTATGACCCAGAAACAATAAAACCTAAAAAAATCCTTAAGCCTTTGACTATGGAAATGTAATGTGATGTATCACTAAGGTCCAATGTTATCAAAGTTTCATAAGGTGATGGAAGATAAACTCGGGCCACAACTAGAAAATAAGAGCTTCCGAAATGATCTACAATTGGTCTCTAAAATTTTCTGTTAGATATTAAGAAACATTCTAGAATAGAAGTCTTTGCCCCTTTGGATCAAAGGCACTGATTCTATAACTCCTAGGGTGAACAAATGCTGAGGAACCTGAGAAAATTACTCCATTTGGTATGGGGGACCTCCCCCAGAAAGGTTTTTGTATGCCGCACCAACTACATCCCTCTAAATTTAAACATTTTTGATTCCACCATAATCTGTTAAATGGGATTGTACAGAGCTAGGATTTTGAAAGATTGGGGGGGGGGTAGAATGCAGGTATAGTCATTCTAGAAAAGAAAACTAACCCTTAGTAGGGAAAAATCCCTGTTTAGGATTAATCCCTTCTTTCCATCTCTTACTGATTCCTGTATGTCATGGGAAGGCAAGGATTGCTTACTCTGTTTCTTAAATGAGAAAGATGATGTGTAAGACAACTCCCTAAATTGCATTTCCTCTGTCATTAACTTGTTTGAAGGCCTAGAAAGTACACGAGACCCTAAAACTTCCTTATCCAAAGTTGAGCAAGTATTTTTAATGACCATATTGGACAAGGAAGGCAGCATCCTCCAGTGAATCGCCATGCCTCACTAAAGATGTTTCTTCATATCCAACTAAGACACTGCAACAGCCGAAGAAGATGCAGCTGAAAGGATTTATCTTTTTTGACTGGGAAAGTCCAACAGGGCAAAGCCCATTTTCACTGGAGGCCTAGGGAGAAAAACTCCATCACAATACATTTATAACAACAAGTGAATTTAGACAATTCTTGGTAGTACTAAATTCTTGCAGGAAGTAATAGTTTAGAAGACAAATTATAAGTTATGTACTCACCAAAACTAGGCATGTGTTTTGTCCATTTTCATTCTTCCTCAACTTATGGGTCCAGATCAGATCCTCAGATCCGATGCAGCTGCATTTAACAGACTTGGGATCCAACACTCAAGCTCCTCCCTCTACCCATAATGCCCAACTCCATCCCTATTGCCTCAGATCGAGTTTGCTGCTCCCAACAGAAGAGAAACAGATATACCCAGACAGAAAAAAGAGACAAGGCTCAAACCCAGAACTGTAGGTTCCAAACGCAGTCTAATAGGTCTTTCCAGAAGAAAAACGGATGGGGGATGGATGTGAGGGTTACTTGAGGAAGAATAAAAATGGACAACACAGATGACTAGTTATGGTGAGTACATAATTATAATTCTGATGTCCTTTTCATTCTTCCTCGCTTATGGGACAGAGTCCCCAGCTATGTTGACCTTGGCTGGCCCTCATGGAAGGATATTCAGGAGTTCTGCTGAACCAAAGGAGGCTCTATTTCTAGATACAATGTCCAATTTGTAATGTGAAACAAAGGTATGAGTCTTGGACCATGTAGCTGTTGCACAAATGTCATCAATAGATGTCCTTGACCAAAAAGCAGATGAGGTAGCTATGGACCTACCTGAATGAGTTTGGAGAGGTTTTGGTAATGTTACCCTTTTGAGAGTAAATCCATGATATAGACTGTAATCCATTGAGCTAGGGTAACTACGGAAATGGACTTGGCCTAGGCAATTTGAACAGAAAGCAACAAAAAGCTGGTCTGACTTTCTAAATTGTTTTGTCCTGTGGAGGTAAAACTTAATTGCCTGTGTATGTCAAGGAGATGTAGCATATACTCTCCTTTACTTGCAAAATTTGGAAAGAAAACTGGCAAGTGAATGGATTGGTTAATGTTATTTTCAGAGGCAACCTTAGGTAAAAAAAGAAGGGTTAGTCTGCAGAGAAACCCTATCTTTGTGGAAAACAATGTAAATGAGTTTTGGGGTTCTTTTAGCCAAAGTAATAGCTATCAAGAAAGCTGTCTTCCATGACAAATTTCAAGTAAGATTTGTCTGAAGGTTCCAAGGGTTTTTGTGTGGGATCCTATATTGGAGGAAAAGGCCTTTCATAAAAGCTTTACACAAGCTATAGGAAAACAAAGAAAAAGATTTATTCCCTGTGTGGAAATATGAAATTGCTGCCAACTGAAGTATAATTGTGGAGAAACTAGCCCAGTCTTTAAAGAGTTGTCAAAAAAACGAAGAATACTAAAAATTGGTGCAGAAAAAAAGGATCAATCTCCCTATCTGATACCAAAATAGAGAACCTTTTCCATTTACTTTCATAAACTTCTTGGTAGCATCCTTTTGAGAAGCCAAAATAATGTCAAAGTGGGGAAGAGAGCCTGGACTGTATTACTGGAAGTGGAGAAACTATGCAATCAGTTGGAGGGCCTGAATGTTGGGATGTTGAATCCCCAGCAGGTGAGGGAGGAGATCCTCAACAGGCTCCAGTATTCATGGAAGATATCGAAGAGATCATCGTAGAAAGGGGAACTATACTTGCCAAGGCCAGAAGGGTGCAATGAGGATAACGGAACTCTTCGGCCTGCTTGCTTTATGCAAAAATCTTGTAATCAAGGGAAGAGGAGGATAAGTATAAAGGATATCAGAGGGCCAAGCGTGAAGAAGAGCTTCTCCCGGTGACTCCCCCCTGTGGGACATCAGGGAACTTCCCCTACTCTTAGTAGTTGGGGGAAGGCTTTGTGGGTTACATATCCTGACTTAACGTTTCCTGTTCAGGCGAGGAGGCAGCCAGGAGGAATGGGGAGAAAACACAGCTGATTCAGCTTTTGCCGAAAATGGAGTGAAAGTGGCTGAAAATGTGGTTGAAATGGTGGAATCGCTACCAGAATTTTTTTCTGATGATGTGGGTGCAGAAGAAACAGTGACATTAGAGGAAAAGCAGAATGTAGCTGCAACTGAGATGGATTCAGAGGAAAACTTTCAGAAGAAACTGTTTGAAGGAGGGACAGTTGCAGCTGAAAATGCACATTTACAGCCCTCCAATTGGGTGGGGGGGTTGCAGGATGATTAATTGGAAGAAATGGTAAACCAAAGTGAGCTAGAAAGTGGAGCAGCAATTTCATGGAGCAACATCATGGAAAAAGAATAAAAAGTAGAAGAGGAGAAAAAAAATAGATGAAAAAGGAGAGAAGAACAGACTATGCCAGAAAAAGTTCCAGAGACAAAAACTTATGTACAAGCTGTTGGAGAATGAGCAAGAAGAAAGAATAAATTAAAGAAATAAAAAGTATACAGTATGTGTGAGCAGTAAAAAAGAAGAAAGTTTGGTAGGCATGAGGTTTGGGACTCTGTCATAGCACCTCTGGGTGTCAAAGCAAAAGAGGTAAGAGCATTTATTTTAATTAATAGAGACTTTTTGTGACTTGATATTTGAGACTGGGCAGACCATTGAAAATTTTTTGGGTGCATATGAACAAAAGAAAAATATCCATGGTCAGAATATGTGCTGCAAGCTTTTTACAGACAAAAAAAAGTGGTGAGTGCTCACTCATTTACATATATACATGATAGTTTTTTGTCATTGTATTTTTATAAATAGGTAAACTAATTTTATCTTTGTTTATAGTATGGGAGGATAGTATTTATTAGGAATTCATATAACACATATTATGTATTATATATTGTAATAATATGGAGGTTTGATGTAAATAATTTTGTATTTTTAAAAATGAAACTTTGTACATGTCTTTTAATGCTTCCTTTGTGATCGCTTTATGAATGAATATGTCATTGTGAGGTTTTCAATGTGATTGGATAACTGTGTGGGATTAACATGTACATAAAGGGGGTGTATTCAATGATGTGTGTTTTGCTGAAGAAGTTACATGGTTGACGAAAAACGCGGTGAACAAGTTAAGCGTTTATTCTTGTATTATATTTTGTCTAATAAAGCCGAAGTTCGTGGTATTGGTGGCTCCAGGTGCTTCATTTTTATCATTTAATTAACAGAGAATTTTTGTGACTTGACATTTCAGACAAAAGAAAAGTATCTCTCCATGATCAGAATATGTGCTGCAAGCTTTTTACAAACAAACAAAAAAAAGAATAATAATCCAGTTTAGAACAGAAGTTGAAACATAAGAACTGAAAGAACATTTGTTAACTATATGTAAAGAAGTAATGGGCACTACAAAAACATATGATGAAAGAGGGCTATGAACTCGGGGATAGGAATATGGAGTAATACTGAAAATGGAAAATGATAATGTTATGCATGTACCAAGTAATAATAACGTTCATGTTACCAGGGGTTTTGTGAAATACAGGGGTCAACCAAAGACTTGTTATTTTTGTGGAAAAAATTATCATTTAATCAATGGGTACTTTTCCGTTATCAGGGCAACAGTTCTAAGGCTCATTCATATAATAATGTGCATCAATATAAACAGCAAATATTGTAGAATAGACAGAAATCACGTCCCTTTGCGGGTTTATGTTTTGCTGAAACTCATGTTTTGGTAAAAAGCCCCCACTTTAGGACTATGAAGATGTTGCAGACGAAAACATCTTTATACATACATATACGTGCAAGCGCACATCAACACCAGCCATTGCCTTACCTCCCCAGCTACAGAAGGTCAGAAATTATACAAGTGAGAGGGGCAGCTAGCATTTGAAGTTACCTTGTACTTTGAAGAACAGTATCTTCAAGTTGTGGACATTCTAAATTACTACTGACATGCAGTCTCCTTTTTAAACAGGTGACCAAGGGGCAAAAGCTCCACAGGATAATCACAGACAAGGGTTTGCGGGTCATGTTAAACAATGCAGTTAACAGTCAACAAGAACTGCAATTAAATACTTCAACCATTGCCATTGACTGATGACTATTAGAGGGCAATCGTTTGTTTTGTGATCAGAGCGCTCACTGTGTGTATTTCTTGTGTGACACCATTTCACCGTATCTTCCATCTAGGTTATACATCCCTATGTTTTTTACTGCTTCTTGGCTAACAGTTATGCGATCAGTGCATGCTATCGCCTTAGAACTGTTGCCCCGATAACAGAAAAGTACCAATCAATGATTTGAAAAAAAGATGTCATTTATGTTGTAAAACAGGGCATAATGCAAAAAAATGTGATTTAAAGTGCAAAAAAATGTGGCAATATTGATCATTCATGGCTAGAATGTGAAGTGAACGTGCAAGGAAATGAAGTTATACAGGAGAAAGATATAGAAAAATGCGTTATACAAGAAAATGTATAAAGATGTGACTGACAAAGAGCTTATACAGGAAGTTAAAGAAAGTAACAAGGAAAAAGAAATGGAGGAGACAAGTGAGGAAGAAGCTGATTGGCGCACAGTAAGAAAAAGATAATTTGATGGGGAAAAGAGTTAAAGAAAGGAAAAGAAAATTCAAAAATATAATGCTTAGAGAAATAAAGAAAGGAAAGGGGTAAACATTTTATTATACTAACTGTTCTTAAATGCTGAAAATATTAGCTTTAAATGTCAACAGTATGAAAAATATTAAGAGAATATGTATATTACAATGGTGTGTTGCAGTAGATGCACATATTATTGTTTTAGAGGATATCAGATTATTAACAGAGAAAGAACGAACACAAATTGAAAAACTCTGGAATGGTGCAGTAGTTTGGAACATGGGGAAAGAAAGGTGCTTGGGCATATGTATATTATGTCAAGAAAACATTAATACTACATGTAACCAGGACAAATTACAGTAATAGACTTGAGAGGGAAAAATGTGTGTATAGAATTATAGCTTTATATGCATATATAACAAAAAAGAGAGAGAAAGGATGTTTAAAAATATTCTTGAATATGTCTGTGTAAATATGGACATTATGATTTAAGGAAAAATAAAAGCAATTGTGATGGTAAAATGGTTAAAGAAATTATGAGAAGTAGAACGTTAAGGGTATGGGTGAATAACTACTGGACCTACAAAAATAATTAAATTAGCTTAATAGTTATAAAAAAGAAATAAAGTATGCTGAATTTGTAGATCCTGTGGCTATATGGGTTAAAGTACAGGAAATTGAAGAATATATAAAAATAGGAAAAGGAATAAAGAGAATTAATGAAAAGGAATGAGATTCAGAAGAGAAAAAAAAAGTTATGGAATTATGGAAAAATCATATGAACAAGGGAGAATTTTATGAGAATTGGACTCTGGTGGCTTAATTTTAAAATGTTTTTAGAATGTATAAGGAAGAAAAGAAAAAGAAAGATATGAGATATTAAGTCAAGAAACATTTAGAGAAATATTAGAGAAGAAAAATTCCTTTTGTGAAAAAGAGAGAGGAATATATAAAATTAATCAAATTAAAATGAATGTGTTATATAAACAAAAAAGTTATGTACTCACCATAACGTTTCATGTGTGTTGTCCATCTCGCCTTCATTCTTAGTAGGTTGGGTTTGGATCTGATCCTCGGATCAGACTCGGCCTTGTACACAAGCTCAAGGTCTTCCACCATCTCATGGCTAAACACTATCCCATCATGCACCAGCAGAGCTCCTCAGATCTTGTTTGCAAATATAAATAAAATACTAAATAAGAGTCGCTTAATACTTTATAGAGCAATCAAGAAGGTCAGAGATCGCCAACAGCCAATTGTATCAACTCGGTCTTCCAGGAGCAAAGGGCTGGGGGGAGGAGGGTGGGATGTAAGAATGAAGGTGAGATGGACAACACACATGGAACATTATGGTGAGTATGTAACCTCTTTGTGTGTTGTTGTCCTATCTCACCTTCATTCTTAGTAGGTTGGGACAGTGTCCCTAGCACTATCTTTCTTGGGTGGCTCAAGGGAGTATATTTTTCAGAACTGTGGAACCGAGGCCAAATCAACTTTGTAATGAGTGTTAAAGGTATGTGCCCTTGCCCATGTTGCTGCAGCACAAAGTGTATCGACAGGCAGTCAATCCCGAAAGGCGGAAGAGGTTGCAATGGCTCTTGTAGAATGACCTTTGACTTTATGTGAAAAATCTTTGTTTTGGGACATGTAAACAAAGGTTATACAATCTGATAGCTATTTTTAAAGTGCCACTTTAGAAACTTGAGCACCTTTCTTTGAATCTGAAAAGGATACAAACAGCTGGTCAGATTAGTCCTTTATCCTATGTAAGTAGAAGCATAATTGTCTATGTACATCCAGTTGGTGCAACATGTATTCCACCTTATTCTCATCGTTGGGGACAAATGCTGGTAGTTCTATGGATTGGTTCAAATTAGATTCTGAACATACTTTGGGTAAAAAGGAAGGGTTTGTTCATAAGGATATTCTGTCTCTGTGGAAAAGCATGTAGAGGGGGCTTTATTGACAAGGCTTGCAGCTCTGATACCCTTCTAGCAGAAGTAATACCTATCAAAAGAATAGACTTCCAAGTTACAAAGTTGACATTGCAGGATGCCGCTGGCTCAAATGGGGGAAAATCAAACAGGATAAGACAAAATTCAAGTCCCATGGTGCTAGAGGGTCTTAGTCTTAATAAAAAATAAGGAAGGCTCTGCATAGTCTGTAGGACATAATACTTTGGCCTGATTCACCTAAATGGAAATTGGATATTGCTGCTAACTGAACTTGAATAGTAACTGCAGCTCTCTTCAATGAAAAGTTTTGCTAAGAATTCTAGAATGGAAGCTACTGGGGCAGAAAAGGAATCAATGTGCTTTTTAAAGCCCATACAGAAAATCTTTTCTATTTGCTTCTATATATCTTTCTCACTGAAGCCTTATGGAGACGAAATTAGGATATGTTTTATTGAACGAGAAAGGCTAGGGAACCTGGCTATGGTTGGAATCGGAGCAGCCATGCTGTCAACTTGAAGGTTTGAAGGGAAGGATGGAGTGTCCCTGATACTTGAGTCAGAAGGCCCAGAACTAGGTCCAGAATTCAAGGCTCCTCCTGGAGATGAGGCCACAGGAAGGGGAACCAGATTTGATGAGGCCAGTATGGGGAGCTGAGTAGCAAGCTCCTTCCCAAGTAATTGAATTTCTGAAGAACTTTGGGTATCAACAGAAAGGAAGGAAAAGTGTAGAGGAGACCCGAGGGCCAATCGTGGACAAGTGCATCTCTTGGTGACTCCCCCGGAGGGGGGATCAGGGCAAAGTAGCTGCTGCACTTGGTGTTCATGGATGTGGCAAAAAGGTCGCAGCAAGGCTGGCCTCATTTGCGGAAAATATTTTCCATCACTTCCTGTTTTAGGGACCACTCGTGAGGCATCAGAATTGCTCTGCTGAGTATGTCTGTAATCACTTTGGATTTCCCAGGATGTGCATTATTAACAGAAAGTGCTGGGAGGAGGTTGCCCAGTGCCATACTTTCTGGGCCTCCCGACAAAGGGGGGGGGGGGAGATCTGGTTCCTCCTTGTTTATTTATATACCACACAACTGACATGTTGTCGGTCTGTATTGCAATAGTCCCCAGTGGAAGAGAGTATTGGAATGCTTGCAATGCTAAAAGCACCACTCTCATCTCTAGGACACTGATGTGCAAATGGGCCTCGTGATCCTACCAAGTGCCTTGGACTGTCTTTCCCAGATAATGTCCCCCACCCACCCACTCTATCTGGGAAGCGTCTGTGGTCACTGTGGCTAAGGGTTGGGGAAGTACAAAGGGTTGACCTAATGTCACGAGTGGAGTATAGCCACCAACGAAGATCTTTTTGCAAGATTCCGTTAGCAATATCTTGTGGGACATGGGCAGTTCTTGCATCAACCACCGAGTGGACAGTGGCCACTGGAGAATTCTCATATCCAGACATGCTAAAAAGATCAAAGTTACTGCTTCTGCCATGGTCCCTAAGACTCTTAGGACTGTTTTTACTTGTACTTTTTTTCTTGGAAAGGAGATTCAAGACCTGACATTGAAGAACTCATATCCTTTCTAGAGGAAGTTTGGCCATCATTTTTGTTGTACCTAGATATGCTCCTATAAAAACAATACGCTGAGATGGCAGCAAGGCAGACTTTTCTTAGATTATTGTGATCCCTAAGTGAGAGCAGAGCTGCATGGTGGTGTCTCTCGCTTTTGTTAGCAGATCCTTGGTGGTGGTGGTTTGGAGCCAGTCATCTAAGCATGGAAACACTTGGAATCCTAGGCATCTCAATTGAGCCACGACTACTGCCATACACTTGGTGAACACACTGGGAGCTGTAGTGAGGCCAAAAGGCAAAGCCCAAAACTGCTATGTGGCACACCTCATCACTAAGGGCTTTTCATCCAGAAAAAAGGAGGTCACTGTCCCACTGTACTCATCCCTCATTAGACCCATTATAGAATACAACGCCCCATTTGGTATGTACCACTCAAGACATCTGCAACAACTGGAAAGGCCGCAGAAATACCTCACTAGAAGAATCACAGGCCTAAAGCAGATGCCCTACGCTGACCGCCTTAAAAAACTCCAGTTATACTCTGTCGCATATCGTCTACTCAGAAGCGATCTCTGCTTAACATACAAGGCCATGTCAAACCCAGAGCTGTTGGGACATACTACACTTAAAGAAATCCCAATCCCTCAGTGCCACATGCTCCAGGGATCTAAACCTTGTCATCACAATAAACAAAATATGATGGAGGGATAGGTTCCTGACCAAGAGACTCCCCAGACTCTGGAATAGACTGCCAATACATGTCAAGCATAGTGCCTCATTGGTCCTCTTCAAAAGGAACCTTGACGATTGCATGGGAGAAAGGAAATTCACCCCGGGGATCACGTCAGTCGCCCTGCTAGACAGGGGTCCAGGGAAGTTAATAGTGTAGGAAGAAATAGCGAGGGAATTGTTATGGCTAGCCTTGTATTGGCCCTAGGGCTGAAAGCCTAGTGCCAACCTATGAACCTATGGTACTGGCTGGCTCCCAGCCGAACGCGCCGGTGTCTCCTGGATCGCCTGTCCATTTTTATGTGGTAGTATGCATCCTAAAGGTCCATCGAGCACATCCAATTGTCTTGTCCCAGAAAAAGGAGTACTGACTGCAGTGTCACCATCCGGAACTTTGATTTTTTTACAGATTTGTTTAGATTGCTGAGATACAGAATTGGTCTCCAGTCCCGTTTTCTTTGGAACTAAAAAGAACCCTGAATAAGTTTTGGATCCTATTTGGTCTGCGGGGACTGTTTGGACGGCTTTTTTGTCTAGCAACTTTTGAATTTCTAGAGTTGCCTGTTCCCTTTGACTGGGTGGAATGTCCTAGATCTTTTTTTATGCTTGGGAGGGGGAAAGAAGAAGGTATGGAGTAACCTCTGGCTATGATGCTTTGTACCCACTTGTCTTTTGTTATTGTCAGCCAGGCTTTTGGGTAAAAAGATAAGCGGCTTCTGACTGCCTCCAAAGATGGACAGGCAGGCTTCCCTTCAGGAGCGCTGAAAGGGCTTACCAAAGAAGGATTCCCTGTTGACCCAATTCTGTGGACCCCCCTCTGCCATGTAGTTGGTGTCTTCCATTACCACTTCCCTCTCTGCCCCTAGGAGAAGAATCACCACGTGTCCTGGAAAGCCCTCTGGGATTTTCAAAAACGCATTTTCCCACTACCTTTCTAACCTTTGGGGTAAGGTCTGGTAGGTAGGGAAAAATGACTCCTATGGCAGAGTCTTTCCTTCTTGTTCACACCTGGTTAGTGTGTCCTTGACTTTAGGCCTGAACAGGGACGAGCCATCAAACAGGGCACTCACAAAGGAAAAGTTAAAGGGCTCCACAAAGTCACACAAGCGCATCCAGGAATGTCTCCTTAGGGAAATCCTTGAACCCGCTGCTTTGCTCACTCCATATTCTGCATAAGAGATCAGTCTCATGGGGGAGTTGACCACTGAATTTAAGGTAGAGAGCTGAGTGGAAACTTTCTCTGACACCCCTTAAGCTACTGAACCTTGGAGGGTATCTCAACTCTTTCAGATCTCTCTGTAATCTAGTAAAGTGAATCAGGTAATTTAGCGACCTAAGAGCAAATGTGCTTTCCATATCTGTCCATCGTGCGAGACTCCTTGTTCGGCAGATGGACAGAAGATGATGTCTCTAAGAGTTCCTTCTTGGTGGCTGCCGCCACCACCATAGCATCTACTGAGACTCCCTTAGTTAGAAAATTTTTGTCCGAAGGAGAAGTAATGAATTTATTTGGCCTCCAAGGAACCGGTCCCACAGAATCTGGAAACTCCCACTGCTTTCGAGAAACTAAATTTATAAGTTCACCGAAAGGCAGAGACACCCAAGTGGAGGAAGGGTGAGATCCAAAAGCCTTCTGCTGAGGGGTTGGTGAACTTCCAGCCACCTCTCTGTTTAAGTACTTCCAAGACATCTCTAAAGGAGACATCATCAGGAGGTGACCGTGGGGACCCTTCGGCTTCATTGAGGTCCGTATCCGAAGTGAAGGACTTCACTGGGGAGTCTAAATGCTTTGTCTTGCATAACCTCTTCCGAGGGACCTCTTCAAAAGGGGGACATCCTGAGGCCTAGAATCTCTGCATCCCTGTGGATGCAAGGGTATAGAGGCAGACACTGGTGCCTTTGGGGGAAGAATGTTTAGAGATGAGAATGGAGCTGCCTGTGGCGTCAGCACTCTCCTAATCACCTCAAAAGCCCACCAACCCTGATTCGAGGAAACCCCCCCCGCTCCAAATAACTGGAGGGAATGCCCTGAACCAAGGGGGACGACTCCAAGGCTGAGGTAGGAGCTGAGCTCACCTGAGCCGATGCTCTAAGAGGCAAGTTCGGATCAGACGACTGTCCAATCTGACTCCCCTCCCTGGACCCGACTGGGGAGTGTTGGCTCCTCAACTCCTCGAGTTCCGATGGAACCGAGGATGTCGGAGCAATGTTTGGATCGGATGATCCTGTGATAGGTCTCGGTTCTGACTGTTCCACCAAAATCAGCTCTGGACATTCCGGCTCTGAGGTCAGATCTGAGGACGAATCTTTATATTTGAGACACATTGTTTTTCTTTGTTTTTTTCTGCCTAATAGCTTCTTAAATGAATTGTTTGTATTTCCACTATTTCTGAGGTTATATTTGAGAGAAATTGTTTGTTTTTCTTTGTTTTATTCTGCCTAATAGGGGAGGAGGATTCAGATGGATCCAAAGCCTTCAGGGTTGGATCCGATAACAGCTTGGCAAGCGCCGATGTCCTTAACAGCCTCTGCACCACACGATCCATGTCGTCGGACAGGCTCCTTGAAGATAGAGTCGAGGAGACAGGAGATTTGGAGAGCTGGAGCAATGGTGACCTGAGAGTGGGAGATACCAGTTCCAATTCAGGGGACAACTGAAAGTCCACCAGCACCTAAACTGATGGCGCTGAAGTAGTAGGCCTCTCAGCTCAGACAACCTTAGGATCCAGAGAGGAAACTGTGGACACCTTTTTAGATGGCTCCAAGGGAGCACTGGAGGATTAAGACCTCTTCCCAGACTTACCTGACTTAGGAGGAGGAAGAGACTGGCCAGACTTAGAAGAACCCGGAACTTCTTGTATTGCTTCAGAGAAGGGGGTTTTCAATATGCCTCCTACAATTAAGCTTGTTCTTTCTCTCCAACAGAGCCCTGTGACTAAAAGAATAACAAATTGAAAGGACTCCTGGAGACGGACAGCTCCCAAATAGTACACACAAATGGTATGTCTAACAGTAAGGGACATTTTTTTGTCCGCATTTCTCACATTTTTTAAACCCAGAGGGTTTAGAATCCTTGGAAGACATTGTATCCATCAATCAACAAGAAAGAAAGAAAAGAAACAGCTAACAATCAGAATATATAGCATTATTTTATATATATATATATATATATATATATATATAACACACACATATACATGTGTGTGTGTATATATATATATATATATATATATATATATATATATATACACACACACACACACACACACACACACACACACACACACACACACACACACACACACACACACAAGGGAAAGGATGACACAGATCTGTAACTTAAATGGGCTATGCCCGGAGGAGTGAGAAAAAGGGAGGGAGAAAGCCCTCTAACTTAAATGGGCTAAGGCAGTTCTCTAACTTAAACAAATTAACCTGAAAAAGCCAATAAAAAGGTAAAGGCAGCCCCCTAACTAAAACGAGCTACTTAAATTTAAAGCCGGGATAGGAAAAAAAGGCCTACCAAAAAAAATGACGGCCAACAGCAGTTTAACCTCAGAAATAGTGGAAATACAAACAATTCATTTAAGAAGCTACTAGGCAGAAAAAAAACCCAAAGAAAAACAAACAATTTCTCTCAAATATAAAGAGAAGTCTACTTAGCCAGAGCCAAGAAGAGCACTCGATTTTGTTTAGTGGCAAATGAGATCTGGGGAGCTCTCCTGGTGCATGATGGGATAGAGTTTAGCCATGAGCTAGTGGAAGACCTCGACCTTGTGTATAAGGCCGAGTCGGATCCGAACCCAACCTAAGAATGAAGGCGAGATAGGACAATACATATATTGTTTACAAGGAAAGAAAGAAGAGGTAGCACCATATTGGAGTAAAATGATGATAGAAGGACAAATAAGAGAATTAAAAAATAAGAAAGGTAAAGCAAATAAGACAGCAAGAAGGAACATCTGAAATAATTAAAGGATATGTATTGGAATTATTTGCTAAAAAAGAAAACAAAACGATGAGGGAAGTATAACTGGCAATAATGTATAATTATGTAGATAATATTGTATTAACTTAAAAATAAAGTATAGACCGAAGAAGTAAATGAAAAATTAAGTATAAATTAAAAAAAGTTGGTTTTAAGTATAAATAAAGAGAATAGTAAAGGATTTGGTTTTGAAGGTATCACAGGAGGTACTGAGTTCAATGCAATATATATAGATATATTAGGAATAATATTTGGCAGGAATGAATACAGACAACAGTGGGATAATGTACTTAAAGAAGTAAAGGATAGGACTACTTTTTGGAAATCATATAAACTTTCATATAGAAAAAACACATATGTTGAGCACCATGGTAACAGGAAAAATTGCTTATGTTGCTAACATCTATATGATTCCTAGTAAGCACGAAAAGGAACTAATGATGATTATATTTTCTTTTATATAGGGTCTAGACTGAATCCAGTTGAGAGAGGGATTCTATATATGAAAGAAGAGCAAGGAGGTTTAAGAAACCCAATAATAGGTGCATCTTTATTTTAATATAAGGTATTAAAAGGAATTATGAAGGAAAATAAAATATTGATAGAAATGATGTTGTGGGAAGGAATGGAAGTTAGAAACAAAAAGCATTATGAATGAAGAAATGGAATACCAAAACAAAATTGTGTTATGGAAAATAAAGAATATATGTGAAAAAAATAGAAAGGAATGGTACTTAAATATTATGAAAGCATTTTATTGCACTTGACCCATGGAAAGATTTAGAAATAGGTAAGAAAAAAGCCATAGTGATGCAATATAACTATAAAAATACTGAGGAATATAATGATTCTTATGGAGATTGTCTAGTAGAAAATTGCCGGTTAAGTCAAATATGCCACACAAGAAAAGGCAAGATAGAATATGTAAATAAATGTGGAGAGCTTGAGACTACTGAGCATGTGTTTTTGAAATGTGAAAGCATTAATAATTTGTGGAAAGAAATATGTAAGCATAATAGGGTGAAAAGTTTGTCAAAATATGAGCAAATAATATGGACATAATAGAATGTGGTTATTATGGTGCACAAAACCATGAAGAAGTGAAGAAAATGGGCAGAGTAATATTTTATGTTCCATGGACTATATAGAATGAGAGACTAAATGAAATTAAATACAATGGAAAATGGACTTTGACAAAGATTCTGGATAAAATAATGTTTGGGTTGTGAATAAAAGAGTGGGGGGGATGCTTAAATTGAAGTTTATAATGTATGCAGATTTATAAATAAATTTAAATAATGTAAATAACGTGTAATGTATATATCAATTAAAAAACCCTGAGAGGGAATCAGAGTAAAGTACTTGCTGCACTTGTTGACAGGGGTAGCAAATAGGTCACAACAAGGTTCGTCTCAATGCCTGAAGATCATATTCGCTACTGACTGAGACCACTCATGAGGCATCAGACTGAAGCTGCTTCAGTTGTCCGCAATCATGTTGGTTTCCCAAGAATGTGCACCAAAAATCAGAAAGCAGCTTGATGAAACTGCCCATTCACACACCCTTATGGTTTCTCTGCAAAGGGAAGATAGAGTTCCTCCTTGCTTACTGATGTACCAGACTACAGACATACTGTCACTCTGAACTGCAACAGTCCCCTAAGGGAAGAGCATCTTGAAATGTCTGCAATGCTAAAGGACTACTCTCATCTCTAGGATATTGATATGCAAGTTGGCCTCTTGGGGGAACCATGTGCCTTGGACAGTTCTTCCCAAGAAATGTTCCCCCACCCCAGTTGAGAAGCATCCATGGTCACTGTGGCTGCTGGGTTCAGTAGAACAAAGGGTCTGCTCAGAAAAAGATCTAATTGTATTCACCAGCGAATGCGTTGCCTGCAAATCAGGGTGAGTTTTACTTGAAAAGACAGTGGTTGAGATAAAATGGACCACTGCACAGCTACAGTCCATTGAAGAACCCACATAAAGAAGTGTGCAACAGGAAGTAATATAATAACAGATGACATAGACCTGAGTGCTTGAAGCACTAACCTTGCTGAAGGAGATGGATGAAAAAGGATAGCCTGAACCTGGTTTCTGACAGAAGTAACACAGTGAAGAGGTACAGATGTTATCTGTATTGTTGTGTCCAAAACCGTCCTGATGAATTCCAGACTATGAACTGGTGCAATTTATGAATTGGCAAGATGTATCATAATGTCTAAAGTGTTGCAAATCTAGAGCAAATAGTCCTTGGCATGTTAAAGTTAATGCTTGTACGGGGCAGCTGGGAGCCAGTCATCTAGATATGGAAACACCTGGAATCCCTTCAGTCTCAAGTGAGCTGCGACTCCCGCCATGCATTTGGTAAACATCCTGTGGGCTGTGGTGAGTCCAAAGGGCAGAGATCTGAATTTGTAATGACTGACTTCCAGCCGAAAGCAGAGAGGTCTTCTGGATCATCTGTCTATTTTGATGATAGTGTGTGTCCTGAAGATCTACAGAACACATCCAATCATCCTTGTGCAGAAAAGGCAGAATATAATGAACAGTGACCATCTTTTCCAAAAATGGGTCTGAAGTCCCTTGTTTTCTTTGGCACTAAAAAGAAGAGTGAATAAGTTCTGAATCCTATCTGGTCGAAAGGGACCTTCTGGATGACTCTTACCAAGCAGTTTTTGTGTTTCTTGTGCTGCAGCCATCATCTGACTGGGTGTAACATTGAGAAGCTTCTTCCTTTGAAAATGAGGAAGAGGAGAAAATGGTATGCAATAACCACCAGCTATTATTCTTGGCTCCCATAAATCTTTTGTAATGTTTGTCCAGGCATCTAGGTGCAAAGAGAACTGTCCCCCAACTGCTTCCATAGTTGGACAGTTTGGCAGCACTTCAGGAGCTCTGACAGGGCCTATCTGAAAAAGAATAGCTAAAGCCCTGGATCTGCGGGCCTCCTCTGCCTCTCGGGTGATTTCTACCATTAAAATTTCCCCCTCTGCCTCTAGACGAATTGTCTCCATGTGAATGCTGGAAAGGTCCTGGAGACTTACAGAACCACATCTTCTTACCACCTCTCTGATTCTTAGAGAAAGTCTGGTGAGGTGTAGAAAACTTAATCCCTATGGCAGACAGGGTCTTTCCTTCTTGTTCGCTGCAGGTAAGAGTATCTTTTACTGATAGTCCAAACAAGGAAGTGCCATCAAATGGGGCATTAACAAAGGACATCTTAAAGGGCTTTGCAAAGTTGCATAGCCGCATCCAGGAGTGTCTCCTTATGGCAATGCCTGAACCGGCTGCTCGTGAGGTCCCTTCAGCTATATGAGAGACTAACCTTATCCAAGCATTTGAAATAGACAAGCAAGTGGCCAGTTGAAAGGAAGTCCTTTTGAAATCCTCAGCAGACATGGACTCAAGAGTATTTGATAGTTCTTTAGTCAAATCTCTCTGTAGCCTAGTAAAGACTGCCAGGTAATTAAGTGACCTCAGAGCGAAAGTAGCTGAGGAGAACACTTGCTTTCCAAATCTGTCCAACATTCTGGACTTACTCCCTGTTAGGCGGATGGACATAAGAGCTCTGTTCTGCTAGCTCTTTCTTAGTGGCTGCCACATCCACCATAGCATCACATGGGACTCGCTCCAGTGTGGTCTGTCTGCAAGTGGGGCCAAAAGCTTGTCAGGGAGCTTGGGGATGGGCTCAACAGTATCCAGCTCCTTCCATACCTGGGGGAAAACCAGATCAATAAGTTCATCCACCGAGGGGTTACCCAAGACATAGGCCAGAACTAAATGCTTCCAAGAACACCAATTTTTCAGAAGAGGGGATTGGCATGGCCAACCACTCTTCTGCTTCAGGAACTCTAGAATATCTCTAAAGGAGATGTCATCTGGTGGTGATCTGGGGATCCCTTCTCCATTACAATCGGTGTCTTCCATGAGGGAGTCTGTGCATCTCCTGTTACACATACTCTTCCAGAGCACCTCTTTTGTGTGATGTTCTGGGGAGGTGCCAGAAGAGTGGGTAAGTTCCTCCACTGGAACCGGCTGTCCTTGTGGAATAGGTCTAACTGACTCAGAGCTTGGAATCAATGAGAGAAATAGGGTAGGATCTGAAACAAGAGAATATGATTCTCTTTGGAGAGAAAAAAACACCTTCCAACACCTCAAAGGCAGAGAGACTAGGAGAAGCCCCAAACCAATCCCTCAGAGCTGAAGTTTTAGAAGAAGGTAGATCAAGGCCACCCCCCCCCCCGATCAAAGCCTCGAGGGGAGAATCGGATCTGGACAGCCAAAGCTCTGAGAGGAAGAGATGGACCAGAAAAAACTTGAGCAGAGCCTACCCCCTTGGATCTAACCCTGACACTTCAACTCCGCGACCCGTTCTGATCAGAGGATATCAGAGGAGAACCAGTCAGAGAAACAGTTGGAGTGGAGGAGGAAACTTTCCTTGGATCAGATGCAGAGTCTCTTGGGGATCTCAGATTCTGAGGCTCCGAAACCACTGGACAGATTAGAGAAACAGAAATAGTCTTAGATGTGACAGACATACTCACGGATCCGACAGGGGACAGAGCTTGTAAGAACCCCCCCCCCAAAAAAAACTGGATCTGAGCTCTGAGAAATATTTGCATCATCCTAGCCACATCTGCTTCTGACAAGCTTCTGGAGGGCTTACACAAAGTGGTGGATGGGGGGCCTGGAATGCTTCTAAGGGAGTTTGGAAAAACTACGCAGGCAAAGTGGGAGAAATTTGTTTTAAAACATATTCAGGCATAGTAATCCTTAAGGAACTACCCTGCTTTGGATCCCAGGGGGGAGCTGGTACAGTTGGAGCCAAATCCTTAGGATCTGGAGGCTTCTGATCAGAATGTCAAGATGTCTTTGGATCCAGGGAAGTCGACCCGAGAGTCTCCTAGTCTTGGTTGGTGGTTCTGACGAAGACATGGGGACCTCGAAGAAGAAAGTTTTATGGAGTTCCAGAGGAGTAGACGTGCTTGTTTTGGAGGGGGTTTGAACCCCTGGAGGGGAAGTAGTACTAAGAAGAAGTTTGTTTCTTCTGTCCACCAGGGCTCTAGGATTAAAGGTGGAGCAGATCCTACATGCCATATCCAAGTGTCCGGCCCCCGGGCAACAAACACACTCCTTGTGGGCACGAGTCTGGGATCTTATACTCGTAAGAAGTGCATTTTTTAAACCCTGTAGTTTGTCCAATATAATGGATGAAATGGAGGACAAATACAGAAAGGGGAGGAAAACAACAGTAAAGTTCTTTTTTTTTTTTTTTTTTTTTTTTTTTTATTAGAATAGGGAAAAATACAAAAGACTGCCAACTATGTTAGAAGCAAAAAAAAAAAAGGTTAAAGGGTAAAGAAGAGAAAAAAGGAATACCACCAATGGTAATGGAAAAATGAAAAGGAACAAAAAAGTCTAACAACCAGTGACAACTAGAGGGATGAGAAACGATAGAAAAAAGTTATTTTCGTACCATATCGTTCCATCTGTGTTGTCGATCTTCATTCACTCTTGTCAGCTGGGATTTTGGTTCCCATCCTCGGAATCGACTCAGCCGATATAACAAGCTTGCGCCAACCAGAAACTCTTGAGCTAAGGTTACCACAGTGCCTCTTCCCTTCCCTTCAGATTGAGTTTGCCTGTAAAAATAATAAAGTGGAGGGTTTGTCTGAGTAAATGCCCTACTACATAATCAAAACAGTTCCGAACCTTCAGGAGTCTTTGGAAGGGGGTAGGAGGGTGGGATGTCAAGAATGAATGAAGGACAACACAGATGGAACGTTATGGTAAGAACATAACTTGTTTATCTGATGTTGTCAATCTTCATTCATTCATGACAGCTGGGACAGAGTCCCTAGCTACTTCATGTCCTGGGAGGCCCTATGGAAGGATATTCCTGAGCACCATTGAGCTAATGGACACTTTCCCCCTGGAGACCATGTCCAATTTGTAATGAGTGATAAAAGTATGAAGGGTAGCCCAAGTAGCTGCTGCGCAAATGTCATCCATAGAATAATACGTGTTTATTGAAAGAAAGAAGAAACAGATACAACTTAAAACAAGTGAAAAACAAATCAACATTTGACAATATTACACTGTAAAAAGGCATTAAATTATCGCATCCTGATCCCCACCTAATTAACCATTCTTTCAAGAGAACACACAAAACTGCAATGGAACAATGAAAAGAAGAACGCAATTCTTTGCATCTGGCTAGCCATATTAAGTACAAAGTAGAGATTAAAACAAAATCTGCCCTCGTTACAACTGGTGTCCAAAACATGTTATAGTTGCCATATAAACACTTTTCTAGGTTAAGCGGGAATACGGCAGGAACACAAAAAGTCTTTTTAAACAATGTCCAGAAAACCCTTGATTCGGGTGCAGGTAAAAAAGATGTGTCCCGCTGTTTCGATTTCAGCACATCCTCTAAAACAGAGACGAGCTGATAAGTCCCCAAATTTAAATGCTCCCCGAAGCGGTAATGAGTTTAAAGAGCACCTCCAGAGAAAGTCATGCCAATGGGGAACAATAGATACAAAGTGCTTTCTTTGCAGAATGCCTTGTTTCCTAAATGCAGGAAAATTGGTGAAAGGCATTGATGGAATGATATGTAGTCATTAACTGTGTGTACCAATGCCTTGTCCAGTTCACACATGCGGTATTTGAGAACTACATTACGAACACCTTGCAGTTCCAGGTTGGATGCGGGATGTTGTCGCTTTCCATGAAGGCAAGTCTGCCAAAAGGACGGAGAAGAGGCTAGCAGCAACTGTCCAACAAACGTGAGTGGAGTGGCCTTGATGCATGTCAACAATTTGTGAAGAAAGAGGACTTACAAAAAAAGGATGGGGTGCTTCAAACCGCAGCCTCCTTTGTTGAGTGGTGAAAAGACAATGCCCCTCTGGATGGGGTTCAATAAGCAGTTCCAGAAGAACTGGAAATAGCGCTTCATTAGAGGAGAAGCCCACGAAAGAGGGAAAAGGTAAACTGAGAAAACATACATCAGTCTCACCAGGAAAGAGCCAACTAGGAGATGTGTCTTCTTTCTATAGGAGAGTCGGAAGGTGGGCCAGAATTTCAGCAAACAAGCTTTATCCAGTCTCCGTCGACAGCCATTTTTGTACATAGTTTGGGGTACCCAAAGGGAACTCCCAAAATGTCCATGCCGGTGTTTGTGATTGTCAAATGTTGAAACAAGTGCCCTTCTAGCACTGAAGTGGTGAAGACCACTGATTTACCCATGTTAAGTGTCCAACCGACCTGCTGAAGAAGAGGCTGCAACACCTGTAAGAACTGTGTGTGGAATACAGTAGCATCTTCAGCCAGAAACAAAATATCATCCGCGTAGGACATAAGACGAGGAATGAGTACCCTTGGATGGGAAAAGGAGAAGGGGTCGAGGTGAAGAGTAGCTCTGAATTTGTAGAAGGCAGCACTGACCACCAGGACTACAAGGAAGCTGCTGATAGGGCAGCCCTGTCTGATCTCATTGTTCATGTGAACTGCAGTACCTATCCAGCTGTTAACAACAGGGGTGATCATCGAGCCACGCAAAATAGAGATCATCCACCCTCGGAATAGAGGACCGAAAGTGACCTGGTGGAATGAGCCTTGACTTTAGTTGATAAAGTCATTTGATTCTGTTGATAAACAAAGGTGATGCAGTCTCAACCATTTTGACAAAGTGATTTTAGAAACTGACTTGCTCAGTTTAGATCCTGAAAAGGACAGGAACAGTTGGTCCGATTTTCTGCATGACTTAGTCCTATGTAAAAAAGTAATTGTCTATGTACAGCCAACAACTGCAAACAGTATTCTCCTTTGTTTGAAACATTTGGGAAGAAAACAGGCAAATCAATAGATTGATTGTTTGAATCCAAGACAACTTTGGGCAGAAAGGAGGGGTTAGTCCGAAGGGATGCTCTGTCTCTGTGAAAAATTATGTATGGCCACCTTACACACAAGGCCTGTAATTCAGATATTCTCCTGGCTGAAAATCCACCAGTTGATTTTAAACCTTTCTCAGAAGCGTTTTCAGCTGGACCAGCCAGAGAAAGTCCAAGAGCGGAATACGTCGAGGGGCAGGTCTCTAAAGAGGCAAAGTATGAATTCAATCAAACGCAAGAACGACAGTCCCATGGGACAAGGGAAAATGAACCGTCGATGATTAAAGGTACTTTGAACCTGTATAGTTTTATTTTGGAAGCCTCTCACTTTTCTTTACTCCAAAAGGGACTTAGTTTTATACTTACAACTGGTGATGATCTTGTTGCTGCTTTAACTGATTTGAAACAATTCGTGAGAAATGTGAATTTAAAAATTCTGTTTAAAGAATCTGTATTTAATCAATCAGTTTGTAAAAGACGTAGTATATTTATACCTCTGTGTTCCTGTTCTTACTGCGTATCATGACTTATGTGAAATTGAATTAAGGAAATTATACTCTGATAATGCAAAGATGAAGTGTTATAATCTAAGTTACGATGAATTCTTAGCATTAAAAGCACTGGAACCTGATAATAACATTGTTATCAAACAGGCAGACAAAGGGGGTGTAGTGGTAATCATGGATCATGATAAATACACACTATCCATGACTACCCTTGCTTGAGGAAGGAAATGCGTTTAAATGTATTACTCCTAATGATGTTAAGAAATGTATTAGTGTAGTGAACATGATGATTTATGATTTACAGACTAGTGGGGATACTGATTTGGATTTATTCCACTTTTTTACTGTATCTTGCCCGGTTATTCCACAATCATACGGGCTACCAAAGATACATAAATCATTATGTAACCCCCCCCATGAGACTGATAGTGTCTGGTAATGGCTGGAGAACAGAGCCTATTTCTGTTTATTTGCAAAAACAGCTACACCCTTTTTTATTACGGTGCAATAATGTTTTAAAAGACACTACAGATTTTGTTATCAAGCTAAGAGATTGGTTTAAAAGTCTACACACTACGGGCTTGCAGAAGGGGGATTTTCTTTTTGTAACTTTGGATATTTCATCTCTCTTCACAGTCATACCTAACGATTATGGCATTGAAGCTATTAGGGAGTTTCTAACTTTGCAGGCTTCTTTACCAACAAGACATGTGGAGAACATTTGTTCTTTATTGGATATAGTTTTAACTAACAATATTTTTATTTTTGATAAGCAGCTTTATTTGCAGCTTACTGGTGTAGCCATGGGCACATCAGTAGCTAACACATATGCTAATTTAGTCTTACATCAATGGGAAACAACATATGTTTGTAGTAATTTTAATTCTTTGAATAGTAATGTGTGTTTTTATCAACGTTTTGTAGAGGATTGTTTTTTGATTTGGAAAGGGTCCTCTTCTGAATTATTTGATTATATTCATTATTTAAATACTACAACTACTTTTTTGAAATTCAAAAAGGAGTTTTCAGATAGCCATGTGACATTTTTAGACCTGAAGGTTGAATTGAATGAAGGATTGTTACATACTAGCGTATATATAAAAAAAGAGGTATATGCTGGTAGATACATACATAGGAATAGTATGCATGCTCCACATGTTTTCAACGGAATAGTAATAGCACAATTTAGTAGGGGTAGTAGGCTCAACACCGATAATTCACTTTTCCTCTCACAGCTTGATGAAATGATGAGTGAATTCTTAAGTAGTGGCTACGACTCTAATTTACTGTTAGATTTGAAAGCTAATATCATGAAGGACAGATGGACAACACTCAGACCAATTCTATTACTATTGGATGAACCTACCCCAGAGTTAAATAAGCATAGAGTAAACGCAACTAGGATTAGGTATGTTACTACATATAATATCAGGACACAGTCAGTTAAACATATCATAGAAAAGAAATAGAAGTTATGTTCTTACCATAACGTTCCATGTTAGTTGTCTTCTTCTCGCCTTCTTCTTGCTGGATGGGTTCGGAGCCGACCTCGGCTCTGACTCGGCCACTCTAAAAGCTCGAGAGTTGGTTCCACCGGCTCGAGGCTCCCCTTATATCCCACAATGCTAGGCGAGAGTTACCTCAGATCTCGTTTGTAAGCTAACCCCAGCTTATAATAGTAACAGAATAACTCTAAACAGAGTCCACCTCTAACAACAGGGAGAAAGAAGGGTGACCTACATCCTGATTCAGGAAATATGCAAGCAGCATATGCCTAAGAAAAGAGGTGGTAGAAAGAGAGGTCACAATCACAACTCCTCTAGGTCTGTCCAGGCCAGGGGGAAGGAGGGTGGGACGAAGAAGAAGGCGAGAAGAAGACAACTAACATGGAACGTTATGGTAAGAACATAACTTCTATATGTTAAGTTGTCTATCTCGCCTTCATTCTTGCTGGATGGGACCGCGTCCCTAGCACCTTGTCCCGGGTGGCCTAACGGAACAGACTCCTGAGAACAGTGGAACCAAAGTTAGCTCTATGCCTAGAAGCTAAATCCAACTTATAATGAGAAATGAAAGTGTGAGGAGTAGCCCAAGTAGCCGCTGCACAAATGGTGTCAATAGGCAGTCTGTCTTGGAAGGCTAAGGAAGTAGCCAAAGCTCTGGTAGAATGGGCCTTAGGTTTATTAGGCAGCTTTTGGTGTCTAATTTCATAAACAAGGGTAATCAGAGATGTAAGCCATCTAGATAATGATAATGTCGCTGACGAGAGCATCCGCTTCCCGTACCTGTCCATGGACCTAGATTCCTTGTTAGGTGGATGGACAGGTACTGAAGGATCAGCTAGTTCCTTCTTAGTGGCAGCAGCTACCACCATAGCATCCACAGAAACTCCTTTTGTCAAGAACTGTTTGTCTGCTGGTGCCGTTATGAATTTGGAGGGTCTCCTGGGAGTGGGGTCCACTGAATCAGGAGCCGTCCATGCCTTTTTAGCAACCACCTGCATGAGGGGTCAAGAGGGGGACACCCAGGAGGTGGAAGGCGAGAGCCAAACGCCTCAAGATATACAGATTCATCCTCCGAAGGGTTAAGGGCTGGCCAATTTCCCCTCTGCTTCAGGATCTCTAGAATGTCTGCAAAGGAGACATCTTCAGAAAGGGAACGGGGGGAACCCTCGGAATCATCTAAATCTGTGTCAGATGTGATGGACTCAGGTGAGTCAATGTGTTTCCTCTTACACTTCCTCTTCTGAGGGGGCTCTTCTGCGAAATCAGGAGAGGCCTCGGAAGAGGATGAAATCCCCACAGGGGGTTCCTGAGGAGCTGGCTCTCTGCGGTCCGGGATGAGAGAGTGAGTCGACTTGACCTGAGGCACCGTAGAGGGAGGGGCGGACGGCGCCGACTGTGGAGTAGAGCCAGGCTCTAACACACTCCGCATGACCTCGAATGCACCCCTGTCAGGCAAAGCCAGAGGTCCCCGCTCCGAGAAGCTGAGAACCTCCCTCGGCACCGACAGTGATGGCTCCGAGGCCGATGTCGGAGCCGAACTCACCAGCGCCGAAGCTCCAAGAGGAAGAGCGGGGTCGGACAAGGGTCCGATGCCACTCACCCCCTTGGAGCCGACGATGGAAGTCCGGCGCCGAGATTCTTCTAAGGAAGAAATCGGAGCCGACGATGGAGCCGAAGACGATTGTATCGGCTCCGACGCTACCACAGTCTCGGTTCTGACATGACCCGGCTCCGAGCTCAACGGAGTCGGAGGAGGAATATATTGATGGACAGGAGCAGGCATCGACTGATGAGTCGGGCTCTGAAGCATCTGGGCCAGTGCCTCGGACTTAAGAAGTCGACTCACTACCCTCTGAAGGTCATGATCCGACAGCCTCGATGACCTAGAGGAATGAGATTTATGGCTCCGTTCAGACAGCAGGGGAGATCCTGGAGCCGAATGAACGGAGCCAAGGGATGGTGACCTGGACCTCTTCCTCGATGTCGGCTCCGAAGATCTGGTCGGAGCCGACACGGGAATCTCTATTACCTCGGCTCCAGCCGGAGCCGAGGGAACCACAGAAACTGTGGACTGAGACTCATCGGCTCCAGCCGGACCCAATGTAGGCGGAGGTTTAGAAGCCTTAGGTCTCGGCTCAGTTGCTGGAGCCGAAGACCTAGAAGCCTTGGAGGGCTTCCCTGAAGACACAGTAAGGGAATCCTCAGGCTTGAGTAAACCTCTCAAAATTAATTTATTTTTTCTTTCCTGCAGGACCCTGGGACTGAAGCCATGGCAAACAGCACAGGAGTCCTGGAGGTGCAAAGGCCCCAGGCAGTAGACACAAGAAGTGTGACCGTCTGTCAGAGACATTTTCTGACAGCACGCATCACACTTCTTGAAGCCTGAGACCTTTGATTCTTTAGACATCCCGAAAGTGCAATCACACACACAGTCAAAAAACACACTGATTACACCCTGTCTAGTTTTAGCTTAAAATAAAACAACTGACTAGGTTTTAAATTAAGAAAAATAACACACACACACACACCCACTAGGGAAGGAAGAAGGCCTGAAGGCCCGAGGGAAGAACTTAAAGTTCTTGTGGGGAAAAAACAGGAATTTTAAGAAAAAGGGGCAAGAATTCCTCTAAAGTAAGGGAAATAAGTATAAAATTAAAGGGGTTTAAATACACTAACTTTACAAGAAAGTCACTTACCAAGAATCGGTAGAAAACCAACACCTCGATCGCTGTAGCGGCAAACGAGATCTGAGGTAACTCTCGCCTAGCATTGTGGGATATAAGGGGAGCCTCGAGCCGGTGGAACCAACTCTCGAGCTTTTAGAGTGGCGATGGAGCCGAGGTCGGCTCCGAACCCATCCAGCAAGAATGAAGGCGAGATAGACAACTTAACATTTGGGTGGTTTTGATGGCATCAGCAGAGATAAGGAATGTTTTGGATTATAGACCATATTTCTCATATAGAAATATGAGAACTTTGAAAAGCAAACTGTGCTATAAGGATTTTAGAGGTAGTAGTAATTTCTATACTACATTTAGACATGGTACTTTTAGTTGTATGAGTTGTACATGTTGTATAGATATCCTAGGTAATACCAGTGATTCTTTTACTCATCAGACTACTGGGAGAGTTTATAAATTTAATCAAACAGCTACCTGTATTAGTGTGAATGTGGTTTATTTAGCCACATGCACTGTGTGTCCTTCCTTCTACGTGGGGAAAACCACGAGAAAATTAAAAGAATGTATCATCGAACATAAATCTGAAATTAGTAGGAATAACGAAAAAAATGCTTTATATAAACACATAAATACTTATGGTGCTAATCACGTTTAGATTTAGGGTGATAGACATGTCATACGTATCCATTAGGGGTGGAGACATCAATACTCTTTTAGAGATTAAAGAATATGAATGGATTTTAAGGTTAGCGGCTGACTGCTTTCCTGGTTTGAATACTGCTGACACCCTGAAACCTGTTCTTGTTAAGTTGCAACGGACTAAGTTGTGCTGTTAGATACATGTATTTTAACTAAAAGTTTTTTATGTGTAGATTATATATATATATATATATATATATATATATATATATATATATATATACATATATACACATCTATATATCCACTGTGCTTTTTATGTATATAGATTTATGTATTTATATTAGTTTTCTCATGTTTTGAATGTTATTTTACAAACATATTTCTTTATATTTCTTATATTTTTAATATATATGCTTGTCACATGATTAATTGGCTGCAGTCATGTGATGGTTGACTCCTATTTAAAGTTCATTGTTTCACTTAATGTTTTGTATTAGTATTGAAGAACGGTAGTAACCCGAAAGCTTTGCTATTTCTATAAAGGTTTTTTTCTCGACGATTGGTGTTTTTCATTGAACTTCTATCAGTTTTGGCTTGATGTGACGGCTACCAGGAATAAGGTCTTCCAAGACAAGAATTTTGTATCACAGGTGACTGCTGGTTCAAAGGGTTGGCGAATCAAAGTTTGCAGGACTAACATCAAACTCCAGGGTTTAATGGGTTCTTTAAAGGGTGGTTTTAAATGCACGACTCCCTTTAAAAAGGTTTTGCAGAGATGGTGAGAAATTAAAGAAAAATCATCAAAGCCATTAATGAAATTGGAAATAGCTGCTAAATGGACTCTTAACAGTAGAAGATGAGGCTCCTGAATGGAGTATGGTTGACAAATAATTTCAACATTTTATTAATCGGGGCTGAAAAGGGGTCAAGTCTTTGTTCCTGAGACCAGAACACAACTCTGTTCCACTTACAATGATAAAGTTTCCTGGTGAACAGTTCATGGGAAGCCAGAAGTATCTTTTGTACTGGGGAAGAGATTTATTCTGCCTGACAATTACCAGAAGTAGAGATACCAAGCGGTCAGCTTGAGTCTCGGTAGGTTGGGATGGACCAACCCCTCCGGATGAGACAGCAGTCCTGGGGTTGGTTCCAGAATCCACGGGGGGAGGGGGGTGAACTAGGTGAGGCCAAAGAAAGGGGAACTAGACTTGACATGGCCAATAAGGTGCAATGAGGATTATTTTGCTTCTCAACTGTTGCGCTTTCTTCAAAAACTGTGGTATCAGGTGAAAGGGAGGAAATCCATAAAGCAGTCCTGGGGGCCAACCATGTATCAGAGCGTTCCTTGGTGACTCCCCCTGAGGGGGGATTCGGGAAAGTAGCTGCAGCATTTGTGATTCGTGGGAATGCAAACAGATCGCAGCAAGGCTGACCCCAATGACGAAAAATCTCTGCCGCTACTATGGGATTGAGAGACCACTCGTGAGGCAGGTGAATGTTTCTGCTCAGTTTGTTTGTGATCATGCTGGAATTCCCGGGAATGTGCATTGCTATTAGAAAGCGGTTGGAGGCTATTGCCCACTGCCATACTCTCAGGGCTTCCTGACGTAAGGGATAGGATCTGGTTTCCTCCCTGTTTGTTGATGTATCAGATGACCGACATGTTGTCTGATTGGATGACAATTGTCCCCGACGGAAGGGAAGGTTGGAAGGAAGGGCAGGTTGGAATGAGCACCGGCCTCAGTTCTAGGACACTGGTATGCAGACTGGCTTCTAAGGGGGACAAAGTGCCTTGGACTGTTTTTCCATGAAAATGCCCCTCCCCACCCCATCAGGGATGCGTCTGTGGTCACTACGGCCTTGGGTTGAGGGGGGTGAAAAAGGGCAACTCCATAACTCTGGCATAATCCATCAATTCAGATTTTGCTTGCAACAGTTTGTTTTGCAGATTGGGTAAGACATGAGATGAGTTAATAGAGACCACTGTGATGCTAAGCACTAAGGTGATTATCACTGCCATCGACTCTAGTAGTTGTAAGACCAAACGAGCTGGGACTATGTTCCGAGAGAGTATCGCTTGGAGCTGGAATCTTAACCTTTGTAATCTCTGATGAGGTAGAGCAACTAGACAGGATCTCATGTCGAATGTTGCTCTGATGAATTCTAAACTTTGAGTGGGTGCTAGTTTTGACTTCTCCTTGTTTATTGAGATGCCTAAGGTCTCTGACAGTTCTAGTGTGTAGTGTAAGGTGTGAAGCAGTAGTCGCTTGGTGGGGGCAGTAAGTAGCCAATCGTCTAAATACAGAAACACCCGGAATCCTTGCAGTCTCAAGTGAGCTGTTACTACTGCCATACATTTGGTGAACACTCTGGGGGCTGTGGTGAGACCAAAGGGCAGTGCCCAGAATTGGTAATGATTGGCTCCCAGCTGGAAGCAAAGATATCTTCTGGACCGTTTGCCCATTTTTATGTGGTAATACGCATCTTGAACATCTATCGAGCACATCCAATCGTCTTTTTCCAGAAATGGAAGGCTAGACTGAACTGGGACCATCTAGAATTGTGCCTGCCTGACAAACTTGTTCAAGAAACTGAGGTCCAGAATTGGCCTCCAGTCCCCTGTCTTTTTTGGCACTAAAAAGAGCCTTGAGCAAAATCCGGATCCTATTTGGTCTGGTGGGACTATTTGGATGACTCGTTTTCCAAGAAGTTTTAGAATTTCTTGAGTTGCTGGCTCCCTCTGACTGGGGTGGACATTGGGAATTCGCCTTTGTGGCTTCAGATAAAGATCAAAGGAGATATGGTAACCTCTGGTAATTATCATCTACACCCAGGAATCTGATGTTATTGAGTGCCAGGCTAAGTGGTGCAGAGAGAGTCATCCCCAACTGCTTCCAGAGGCAAGCAAAAAGGCCACCCTTCCGGAGTGCTGATAGGGCTGCCCAGGGAAGGACTCCCTGAAGCCCTGGTTATGTGGGCCCCCTCTGCCCCGGGAGGTCCATCTTCCTGATGAGTTCCCGCCTCTGCCCCGGGGGGGGGGGGGGTGGCTCACCACATGTGTCACGAAAAAGACCTTGGGACTTCCTGAACCACATCTTTCCACTTCTCTGATTCCTGGTATAGGATCGTTGAGGAGTGGAAAAACATACACCCACAGAAGACAGGATCTTTCCGTCCTTCTCACACCTGGCTAATGTGTCTAACTTTTGGGTCAAACAGAAAAGCAGTATTAATGGGAGCATCGACAAAGGAAGATTTGAAAGGGTCCGCGAAGTCTCCCAAGCACATTCAGGCATGACGTCTCGTGACAACGCTTGCACCCGCTGCTCTGGCTGCCCCTTCAGCTGTATGTGCAATCAACCACATGGACAAGTTAGAGATGGGATTCTAGGGTGGCAGGCTGGGAGGCAACCTTGCCTCATACCTCGTCAAACACTGCTCCTGCTAAGGTTCCTGAGAGTTCAGTGATCAGGTCCTTTTGAAGATGGGTAAAATGTGCCAAATAAATGACCATATGGCAAAGGTCATTGAAGCATAAACCCACTTCCCTAATCTGTCCAGCATCCAAGACTCATGGCTTGAAGGGTGGTGGATAGTAGGACTCTCCTTTGCGAGTTCTTCCTTCGTGGCTGCTGCCACCACCATAGCATCTACTGCCAAACTGTTGGACCAGTGAGGTTGATCCTCTTGGGGGGGGTGGGGGTGCAGTATTTTGTCAGTTCTCCAGGGGACTGGCTCAATGGTGTCAGGGACCTTCCAAGCATGCTGCACGATGACAGGCGGGATCACCCAGGAAGTAGAGGGTCAGGCATGGAAAACCTGCAAGTATACAGATTCCTCAGAGGAAGGGTTGGTGGGCTTCCAGTCACCCCAATGCTTTACGATCTCTAGTATGTCTCCAAAGGAGACATCTTCAGGGGGTGACTGTGGGGACCCTTCCCCTTCATCGTAATCCGTATCTTCAGTGAGGGATTCCTCTGGTGAAGCTATGTGGTCTCTCATGCATTATTTCTTATGGGGTGGCTCATCAGGGGAAAGGTCTGAAGGGGACTCCAAAGGCAGGGTACCCTGTGGTAGGGTGCCTTGCTGCTCCCGTGCCAGTTTCCCCAGTGTAGTACTGTGGCAGCTGCAAGCCAGAGGACACATATATACGACATTCTGGTGCACAGGGTGCCAACTGTGAGCCTGATGAAGCGAGCCCTCTCTTCATAATCTGGAAGGCAGGCCTGCCTGAAGAGGAATGGGAGCCCGGAACCGGGAAAGAAAACCTTGGAACTGGGGTCAAACCATGCTCAAATGAGCCCACCTCCAGATAAGGAGCCATGAGAGGACTTGAAGCTGTCAAAGCAACCGGAACTGTAGACGACACCATAGAAAACATTGGTGCCATGCTACGGATTCTAGTGCCAACAGCCAAGTCACAGTCCCGTGGGTGGGTTGGCTCAAACTGAGCCAAAGTCCACAGCATAGGTTCCGGATGCACCAATACCGAAGAAACTGGCACTAGGAGGGATGTCGGCATCGAGGGCTCCAAATCCTGCAGGGAGGTTGAAGGAGGAAGATAAGTTGGAGTCTGTGGAGAAAAAACTTTGGCTCCAGTTGGGAGGGAGGTCCTAGATGGAGTTGGAATTCCTGTGACCGCCAAGAGCCCACAAGCCTCACTACATCAAGCTCCAAAATGCTCCTGGTGGAACGAATGGACATCCTCGATGTAGATTCTGGTCTGTCAATAAAGGGACTGAGCTGTTGTCCAAGAAGGGGTCAATGGACAGGGAATATCGAGTTCTGGCTAGGGGTATGACCTTCAGCACTGTGGTCAAATGACCAGAAGGTTGTGATGGAGGGGGAGTAACCAATTTCAAAGGAAAAGCTATTGCTGGTGCCAAGAGGGTCTGCAGTACCGTGGAAGGGGTCCGTACCATGGCGATTGTCACAGTCGGTTCCGTGATCAAAGACAGCACCATGAAGAGGGTCTTGGGCTCCGATGCAGAGACAGATGTTGGTGCTAATTTAGATTTAGTCTTTGGTTCAGTATGAACCTGGCCTTTAGATGTTTTCTGTTCAAGAGAGTGAGGAGACGTTGGGACCAAGTGGCTCCTCTTCTGTCTCTTTCTTAGATGGCTGCGACACCTCTGCCTCAAATAAAGCCTCTGAAAAAGTTTTTTTTTTAATAAACCCTTTTAATAAGAAGTTATGTACTCACCATAACGTTCCATCTGAGCAGGTATCTTCATTTCCCTGCAACCTTTGGGATACGGATCCGATCTCGGATCCGAGCCGGCAACTTCTACCACAGCATAGATCCAAGCTCCTAGCTCCTCCCTTCACCCATAATCCCCTGCCTACCCTGACTGACCTCAGATCAAGTTTGCCCCATAGCACAGCTGATAAAAGTGTCCCAAAGGGAACAGATGCTAAGAACCTCAAGAACGATCATTTTGGTCAGGGGGAAGGAGGGGGGGATGGTTGCAGACAAATGAAGATACCTACTCAGATGGAACGTTATGGTGAGTACATAACTTCTTAATCTGAAGTAGGAACTTCATTTGTCAGCAACCTTTGGGACAGAGTCCCCAGCTACCTAAATCTTGGGTGGCCTTCATGGAAGGATATTCCGGAGCACCGCAGAACCAAAGGACGCCCTACCTCGGGAGACAACATCTATTTTATAGTGGCTGATAAAGGTGTGAGATGAAGCCCAAGTGGCTGCGGAACAAATGTCATCTAAGGGAACCCTAGCTTGAAAGGCCGCCAATGTGGCAACGGCCATAGTCGAATGAGCATGGACTCCTTGAGGTGCAGGCCTTCCCAAGCTCTGATATGCTAAGAGAATACAACTCGAGATCCATCGAGAGAGAGAAACTTTAGAAACTGGCTTTCCGAAATTACTTTTGGCAAAGGAGATAAACAACTGATCGGATTGCCTATGATCAGCAGTTCTATGAATATAAAAACGTAGTTGTCTGTGTACGTCTAAGGAATGCAGCTTGTACTCTCCTTTGTTTTGAAAGTTGGGGAAAAACACTGGGAGAATGATAGATTGATTAATGTTCACTTCTGAAGATATCTTAGGTAGGAAGGACGGATTGATCCAGAGGTAAACCCTATCCGGGTGAAAGACCAAATATGGTGGTTTGACACAAAGAGCTTGCAATTCCGATACTCTTTTGGCTGAAGTTATGGCCACCAAAAAGGCCGTCTTCCAAGAGAGAAATTTGAGATCAACAGTGGCCGCCGGTTCGAAAGGGGGACCAGTCAAGGCCTGCAAGACTAGGGATAAATCCCATGGAGGTACCACCTCTTTGACTGGAGGCCTAAGGAGGAAGGTACCTTTGAGAAAGGTCTTACACAGTTTGGAAGCGATAAGAGGGCCAGACTCTTGCCCCACGTGATAGTATGAGATTGCTGCAAGTTGTACCTTGACTGTGGAAGAACTAGCCCCCTGGTGAAAGAGAGAGGTTAGAAAATCTATAACAGACGCTATCGGGGCCGTAAAAGGGTCTAAACGACTGTGTTCTGCCCAGATGGAGAAGTGTTTCCACTTACTCCGATAAACCTTCCTGGTGGAAGGCTTGTGAGCTGCTACAAGAATGGCTTTGACAGGTGATGAGATCCCGGGAGTCCTTATGAGGAGTGGAACTGGAGCAACCAAGCCATCAGCTTGAGGTTGACCAGGTTCAGAGACGGAAGATCGAGAGGGTGAAAAATGAGATCCGGGAGGGGATCCAGAATCCATGGTGGATACACTAGGTGAGACCATAGGTAAGGGAACCACGTCTGACGAGGCCAGAATGGGGCAATGAGGATCATCTTGCTCCCCAACTGACTGGCTTTCTGCAATAATTTCAACATCAGGGGAAGAGGAGGGTAAGCATAAAGCAGACCGGGAGGCCAAGCATGAACTAGAGAGTCTCTCGGGGACTCCCCCGGAGGGGGGATAAGAGCAAAGTAATCGTTGCATTTGGTATTTGAAGGAGAGGCAAAAAGATCGCAACAAGGTTGCCCCCATCGGGCAAATACTTGCTCTGCAACTCAAGGGTTGAGAGACCATTCGTAAGGAGTCAGGATAGTATGACTGAGCCTGTCCGCTAGAATGTTGGACCTTCCCGGAATGTGCGTTGCTATGAGAAAGTGGTTGGTGGAAATCGCCCATTCCCACACTCTCATGGCCTCGCGGCAAAGGGGGTAAAACCTGGTTCCCCCCTGTTTGTTGATGTACCAGACAACTGACATGTTGTCTGTCTGTACTGCAATCGTCCCTACTGGGAGAGAGCTGTGAAGTGCCTGCAATGTCAAAAGCACCACCCTCATCTCTAGGACGTTGATATGCAAAGAGGTCTCTATGTCGTTCCACGTGCCTTGGACTGTCCTGCCTGAAAAATGCCTCCCCCCCAGCCCAGGCGAGAAGCGTCCGTGGTCACTGTGTCGACTGGCGGTGGTAGTGAGAAGGGACGTCCCGTGTGGAGATTGGGGGACTGGAGCCACCACAGGAGCGACTCTCTGCAAACCTTGCTTAAGGAAATGGGATGAGACAGGGGGTTGTGAGACGGGGACCATTGTACCTGGAGGGTCCACTGCAGGACCCTCATGTTCATCCGGGCCAAAGGCCGCAGAGGGATTGCAGCCGCCATAGATCCTAAAGCCCTCAGGACCAATTCCGCCGAGGGAGTTTGCAGTTGAAGGACGGCCTGCACGTGCAACATCAGGTTCCGAAGCCGATCTGGAGTCAAGAATTCAAGCATCTGTCTGGAATCCAGTCTCGCCCCTATAAAATCCAACACCTGTGTAGGGATCAGAGAGGATTTGGTCATGTTGATGGTTAATCCTAATAGTGGAGCCAGACTGAGGAAATAATCCCTGCATGAACAAAGTAGATGCCTTGTTGGGGCCGTAAGGAGCCAGTCGTCCAGGTATGGAAAGACCTGAATTCCCTGGAGTCTCAGGTGGGCCGCTATTATCGCCAGGACTTTGGTGAACACCCTGGGGGCCGAGGTGAGGCCGAAGGGGAGGGCCCTGAATTGAAAGTGACTGGCTCCCAGCCGGAAGCGGAGAAACCTCCTGGAACGCCTGTCCACTAGAATGTGATAGTACGCATCCTTGAGGTCTATGGAGCACATCCAGTCATCCTACCGCAATAAGGGGAGGATGGATTGCAACGTGACCATTTGGAACTTTTCTTTGGGTACCACAAGGTTTAGGAGAGAGAGGTCGAGGATGGACCTCAAGTCCCCGTCTTTTTTGGCACCAGAAAGAACCTGGAGTAAAACCCTGATCCAATTTGATCTGGGGGGAACGGGCTGGACGGCTCTTTTTTTTGCAGAAGCTGCTGAATTTCTGCAGCAGCCGCCTCCCTCTGACTGGGTGGTACATCGGGGAGGTCTCTGATTCTGGGGGTTACGATAAAGGGAATTTGGTAACCTTTGGATATAATACGAAGCACCCAGCGATCCGTTGTTATGGACTCCCACATTGCTAGGTACCTCGAAAAACGCCCCCCGACTGCCTCCAGAGTGGAGCAGCCGGGCAACCCCTCAGGGGTTCTGCGTGGGCCTCTCAGAGAATGGTTTTCTGGACCCAAAATTCCTGGGACCCCCTCTGCCTCTGGGGCGGCATCCTCCCTGTCGTCCTCTGCCACGAGAGGACTGGTTGTCCTGAGCAGACTGGGATTGATGCGATTTTCGGAACCACATCTTCTTCTGACCCTTTTGGTTCTTGGAAAAGGACCTCTGGGGAGCAGAGAAGCGGACTCCGGTGGCAGACAAAGTCTTCCCATCTTTCTCGCTCTGGACAAGAGTGTCGCAAATGGTTTTGCCGAACAGTGCAGAACCATCAAAAGGGGCATTCACGAATGACGCCTTAAAGGGTTCCGAGAAGTCACAGTGACGGAGCCAGGCCTGTCTCCTCATAACAAGCCCGACTCCGCCTGCTCTAGCAACTCCCTCCGTAGCATGAGACAACAGCCGTATAGAGGTGTTAGAAATAGAGCGGAGGGTGGCCATTCGGGAGGAGTACAGATCCTTGTCTCCCTCCGACATGGACCCTGGGGGGAAGCAGCATATTCCTTAATTAGATCCCACTGCATCCGAATAACGTGTGCCATGTAGTTCAAGGCCCTCATAGAGAAGGTCGCTGAACTGAAGGCCCACTTCCCAAGACAGTCCATCGCGCGAGACTCCTTGCTCGGAGAATGAACCGTGGGGCTCTTCTGAGCCAACTCATTCTTGGTGGCTGCAGCCACCAACATGGCATCCACAGGGGGACCTCTGCTCCAGTGTGATCTCTCTGCAGGGGGGCTCAAAATTTTGTCTGGGCGCTTGGGGATAGGCTCTACGGTGTCCGGTTCCTTCCAAGCCCTTGTGGATATGAGATCCACCAAGGGGTCGGGTGGCGGGGACACCCAAGAGGTAGATGGTCCTGCCTCAAATGCCTCAAGGAATACGGACTCATCAGAGGAAACCTTGGGGGCAGACCACCCACCCCTGATTTTGAGTATTTCCATGATGTCTCTTTGGAGACATCCTCGGGGGGTGACCTATGGGAGCCTTCCCCTTCATCTAAGTCCGTATCTTCGGTGAGACTCTCAGGGGAGTCTATGTGCCTCCTTTTGCACTTTGCCTTGTGAGGAACCTCCTCGGGGGGGGGGGGCTGTATCTTGTTCCACTGGAACTCCTAGAGGTGCTGAGGTAGGCTGCCCCGAGGTCCGGATGAGGGGAGCCAGGACCAGATGAGGAGGAGTGCGGGAGGGAGCCGAAGCCAGGACCAGAGGCCTGGAAGCACTCGACAGTGCCCTCTCCACCGCAGCGAAAGCTGAGAGGGCGCTGCTCTCTGACGGATCCGAGACCCAACTCCCACTCGGATCCGAAGCGGGGATTGGACCCGGCACCGAGAACGTCGGATCCGAGGGACCAGTGTGCTCCGACCGGGACAGAGCCAAAACTACACCGAATCCCTCGGATCCGAAGCTCGGCCCACGGCTCCGAGAGGTCGGATGCGACAAACTCGAGGGAGCCGTTGGAGCAGACGTGCCCAGCACGGTCGGCTCCGACCCACCCCCGGATCCAACGTGGCTCGGCTCCGAGCACTCCGAACCCGGAATGCGGGTTGGAGAAGGAGCAATAGGGGCAAAAAAAAGGGGTCAAGCTCCCCCCCAGAGGGGGAGGGGTGGCAAGAGCACTCCCATCTGCATCTGGACCTGGATGAATCTCCTCATCATCCAGTCCATGTCCGCATCTGACATGCTAAAGGTGGACCTCGAAGAGGCCACCGAGGCCAATCTGGAGTACCGCCTCGATGACGGCGACGGGGACCGGGTCACCTCCTCCTCGGGTCCCGGGGAGAAACAAGGGGATCAGATCCGAGGAGGAGGAGACCGAGAAGACCTGGACGGAGAAGCCCTTTTGGCGGGCGGGGCCGATGAAGAGTCCTCGGCCCGCCACTTAAGGTGCTTCTCCCTCCGCTTCTCTTTCCTGGACTCCCTATCCTCCGGAGCCGAAGCAGAAGGTTGAGTCCTGGTAGGAGGAAGGGAGGCAGGAGTGATCTCTACCGGGGGGTAACTGTCACCGAAGCACCGGAGGCTGAAGCAGAGTCTGGGGGTAAAAGGCCCGCCAGAACCAGCTTCGACCTCCGATCCTTAAGTGCCCTGGGGTTGAACGCCGCGCAAATCGCACAACCCGAAGAGAGGTGTTCAACCCTAAGGCACCTAACGCACCAAGTGTGGCCATCAGCTGGTGAAAGCTTGTGACCACACTCGGTGCATTTAGAAAAAATGGCTTTAGGGGCCTCCGACATAACTAAAGTAAGCACACTCACTAGGCCCCTACACTCAAGACACACACACACGCTATGACCAGCGGGGAGGGAGGAAAAAATGTAAATTAAAATTTTAGCTAAAAATAAGAAGTTTTAGCGTTAAGGGTAAACCTAACACGCACACACAACCACTCAATCAGCAGAAGAAGAAAAAACTTTTTTTCTCACAAAATCGCCAAGAGCTCTGGAATCTAGCTGTTGCTTGAAGAGCGGCAAACTAGATCTGAAGTCAGTCAGGGTAGGCAGGGGATTATGGGTAAAGGGAGGAGCTAGGAGCTCAGATCTATGCTGTGGTAGAAGTTGCCGGCTCGGATCCGAGATCGGATCCGTATCCCAAAGGTTGCTGACAAATTAAGTTCCTACTTCAGATAATTAGTTTACTCTTATGCTCTGTTAATGTGCGGGCACTGAAGCCCTTACAGAGCTTGCACGGAGGTTGGACCTGCAAATGTGGGACTCCTAAACAATATACCCAGGAGAGAGGCACATTGGAGTTGGGCATCTTCCTTCCACATTTGTCACACTGTTTAAAGCCAGTAGTACCTTTTTTGTCCACCATTTTAACAAATACAAAGTACTAGACAGATGGTCTCTCATGAGATCACAGACACACACAGTAACAGAGGAAGATTTTTTTTTTAATACCAATGATGGTAATACAGGTATTCCCAGGGGGGTAAGAGAGAGAGAGGAAGGGAAGGATACCAACAATGGTATTAGAGATTACCTAGCGGTAATACAAAAGGGAGGGGCCTGTACAAACTATGGTATGAAGAAATACCAGAAAAGGGCAATAAGGAGAAAACAACACACACACACATCAAAATAAACTTTTTTAGAAAATTGCGAAAAAATCTAACACTTCACTTGACAGTAGGCCTGACACATCTTGAAACTCTACACGGTGAATGAGATCTGGGGAATGGAGAGAGGCACTACGGGTAACCTTTGCTCGAATGTTTTTGGCTGCCACAAGCTTGTTATATCGGCCGAGTCGGTTCCGAGCATGGAACCGAAACTCCAACTGTCATGAATGAATGAAAACTAACAACATCAGATCAAAAATTTACTCTCAGAAACATTCCAGCTGAATTTATTCGAGAGTGGAACCAAAGTCTGTTCAAGAAAGTGGCAAATGAGATCTGAGGAAAGAGGGATGGAGTAGGGCATTACGGGTAGATGGAGGAGCTCAAGAGTTGGATCCGAAGTCTTTGTAAATGCAGCCAAGTCGGATCAGAGGATTGGATTCGGACCCACAAGAGAGGAGTAATGAAATGGACAACATCAGATATGCTGTTGTAGCATAGGGCGAATATAAGAATGCACTGCAAGGAGGTATAAACACTGAGAGTGAGTTTAAAGTGTGATAGAAGAAATACGAAGTTAGAACGGATTTAGATGGAGTGAGAAAGGGGAGAGAGAAAGTTGTGTGTATGACTGGAAAGGGGGTTGGTTAAGATGGGGAAGAAGGATGGAAGAAATGCTGAGATACTGGAGACAGCCTGAATGAGCATGACCACGTTTTATTCACATACAGTCTGGGCGAGCCTACATTACAGAAAGCTGGAGAGGTGAGTGAGTGGTATGGAGAACAACTGCTGGACACTACAGTCAACCACTATTGGCTGAGTTGAACAGTGAGCTCACGTAATTGTCAAACACTCTCTGGTAAATTGTTTTTCTTTCCAGGAACTGCAGAAGTCAGACCGCCAAGAGCAGTACAAGTATACATGATGTGCTTGAATAAGACATTTCAGATGTTGGTAAGACCGCAGGAACTAGTCAGTTGGAAGTTAAGCTGCCAAACAGTCTGCACAAACAGCGCACTTACACAATAAATGTCCCCAAAACCCTACATTGCATACACACAGCAGATGAAAAAATGGTTAGAAACCCTTTCAGAAGACAATAAACCTGCCAGCAAATAATGGCAGGTAAGTTGTTACAGAGTGAACACAAGCACTACCTCACTTGATTCCTTGCACAAAGTAAGACATTTCCCCTTATAACACTTTAGTTTTAAAGTAAGCATAAGTAGTACATTTTTTTCAAGAAAATATGCCCCTATATTTGCCAAAGCTAAAAAAAAAACGTGGTCCCTGACAATAAAAAAATAAAGCATTCCTTATTTTTACTATTGTAAAGTATTTTTGCTAGTAATACTTATGAACCAGTTTTTTCTCTGTAACACCTACCTTTGTATAATATTTCTTATTTGAATGTATAACACTTGATTTTACTAACCCATTTTTATTGTGGAGCTTTTCTCCCCGGGCCTCTACTGAAAATGGACATGTATCCAGCTAGACTAGCCCGGTCAACACATGTAAAATAAAATAAAATAAAATAAAATAAAATAAAATAAACAAACAAACAAACAAACAAACAAATAAATAAATAAATGTCTTAGTGGGCTAGAAGCAGTAAATTAAAAGTGGAAAATTATGAGTTATGTACTTACCATAACTTGGCATCCGTGTTGTCTATCTTCATTCTTCCTCACTGATGGGTCATGGATCCGATCCTTGGATCTGACTCGGCCGCATTTTTCAGACTTTGGATCCTAGGCTCGAGCTCCTCCCTGTTTCCCTAATGCACTACACCATCTCTAACTTCTCAGATCGTTTGCTGCCTATTGCCTGCTGATTTACAGAGACAGGACAGATAAATAATTAAAACTCAAACCTGGAACTAAAAAGCCTCCTAGATCATCCAATATCCTTCCAGAAATAAGGCAGAGTGATGGCTGGGAGGGAAGGTGAGGAAGAATGAAAATGGACAACACAGATGCCAAGTTATGGTACGTACATAACTCCTAAATCTGATGTTCTTTTCATTCTTCCTCACTGATGGGTTAGATTCCCCAGCTACATAATTCCTGGGAGGCCCTCAAAAGAGGACAAGCCAGAGCACTATCAAGGCAAAGGAAGGTCTGCTTCTGCAGACAATGCCCAGTTTGTAATGCATGAAACGGGTATGATTTATAAAATAAGTGACTGTAGTAGAGATATCATTAAAAGCAGCTCTGGGAGAAAGGTAGATAAGAAAGCCATAGCTTCGGAGAAGGGAGGTACAGGAGCACTTTCAAACCAAAGAAAGGACTGCTTCTGGAGACAATGCCCATATTGTAGTGCGTCACAAAGGTATGAAACATCAATCAAGTGACTTTAGAACAGATATTATTAAAAGAAGTCCTAGAAATCTAGAAGAAAGGTTGATGAGGTTGTCATAGATTTGGTAGAAAGGGTTCTAGGATGATAATGCAATTTTAAACTACTACATTTTACTAATGCTTAAAATACTGGTATGGTTAATGCTGTTTTACCTTCTGCAACAGTGTTCCAACAATTCTACTGTTTAAAAACATATATTTAACATAACTAACTGGAAAAACATCACCTGGTCTCAATATTCATGAATTCAGGCAATTCTCCAAACTTTACATCCTCTACTTGTAGCTCCCGAGCAGCATCCATAATCTTCTTCTGGTCATTCAGATCAGTAATGCCAACCTACAGTGGCACAGAAATTGAAAGTACTGAAACTATACAACTGAAATATTTTTCAGTATCAGTAATATTAAAGCCAGTAAAGCACTGAAACTGCCTAGTATGACATTTTTCATCGTCAGACACTGAAAATTACATTTGCATTTAAAAGCTAGACAGAAGCACCATTTCAAAATCAGAAGCACTTATATGTGAATCAGTCCTTATCCTGATAGATTTGGATTATTATTATTCTGTGGTTTAATTAACGAAATAAGAAATGAATATTGTGTGAATATAACATTACATAAAATTCTTTTTATCACTGAAAATCCTACAAACATTCAATACCAAAACAGCATTCACTGGTTTAAACACCACATTGTTAATCACTGTACTACTGTTTCAAATGTTGTTCTATGTACTTGATGTTGCTCAGTGGCCTGCGAGTAGCTGAAAATGGCCAGTCTAACAAACTCAAAGTAAATAAACAAAAAAAATGGTGATTCTCTTCTTTAAAATTGTAGAAGTCTTACTTCTTAGACATAATTACTTCTACAAAGTCAGCTGGAACATCCAAAGGGATTAAAGAATCTAAACGGGGATATAGGTCATGAGACTCAGCCAGCTGTAGCCCAAACGTTTCCCAGAAAACCCATACTACCTATCTCAATATACTAGAGTCACTCTCACCATTCGACCCAATGCGATATTCAAGGGGAACTCAACTACTCCTCTATACACTGGGAATCCTACACCATTTCTAATGCAAAAGATCAGTGATTCCTAAACTTTTGTTAATACCAGCATCCTGGAACAGTTGCTCCATTCTCCTACCAGGGGTACAAACATCCTTGATCTTGTACTCATGAACATGGGGGGGCTAATATTCCTCACCCAATGTAATATCTTCATTCGTTAGATCTGACCATAAGGCAGTATTTACTTGAAATAAAAAATAAATCTGGGGATCCAGCAAAATCAAAAAAATTTACAAACTATTCCAATGCTACATTTACTAAACACCTTGGCTAAATTCCAAGCACCCCCAAACCCAGTACAAATTATAGAATACACTGAGCTATTTACAAAATCTCTGTACAGCCATATTGATAACTGCATAGAGCAAGCTGTGTCCACTCGTACTAAGAGTGAGACAAACTCAAAAGAAAAGCCACACTGCTGGAATCACAATATCAATCAGTTATTCAGCCCAAGAAAAACAATCTTGGCCAAGTGTAGGAGGAACAAAGCCATTCATACTAAAAGGCCCCAGACCAATCTAAATAGGCAGCTAAGAGGGTTATTTAATACTTCAAAGTCTAAATTTGAAAAAAAAATAGCTTGTCAGGGAAAGGACAACCACACAGCGTTGTTCAACAATGTTCGTAACCTCAGAGGAAATATACAACAATATGAAGAACTTATTCTAAATGGCAGCACCCACACTGAACCAGAGGCCACTGCCAACCTTTTGGCTGACAGGTTCAGCTCAACCCCCCCCCCCATAGTCCAAAGGAAATACCACATAACACAATCCCCCCAACTATTACTAGGGAACAGGTCATCAATACACTTTCCAAGGCCAAGGAGACTGCATCAATGGGCCCTGATAACATCCCAAAATGTTTAATAAATAGCATGAAACATGACTCTCTGGTCCACTTGAATCACTTTTCAAGTGGAGCCTTCAGTCAGGTTTTGTGTCCAAGGAATGGAGAATGGTTAGTCATTCCCCTGTACAATGGAGGTCCAACTACTGATCCAGGTAAAGTACAGTTGTGTAACACTTACCATAAATGTAGATGTTCGAGTGTATTCACTGTTACATTCATCACATTTGGATTATCCCTGCCAGGGTAGCCCTCAGTCGGCCCGAATACCAGAGGCTTAGTATTTCTGCGTCGGTTGCTGTCGCTTCAGGACTGACGTCATGTCGTCAGTAGTATAAAGTAAGGCAGCCGACGCCATTACATCAGTTTTACTTGCCCTAACCTGTCAGGAGTTCCCAAGTGGGAGCCAGGTTATGGTGGAAGAGCCTCACCAGTAGAAAGTAAATACCAAAATGTCCCTTGTAAGGAGAGAGAAAAAAGAAGAGGGGGATGGAGGGAGAGAAACCAGGACTGCAACAGTGAATACACTCGAACATCTACATTTATGGTAAGTGTACACAACTGTACTATGTTCTTCGTGTTTCACTGGAGTAGTCATCACATTTGGGTTTATTCTCAAAGCTGAGGAAAAGGGTGGAGGCAGTCAAGGAGACTAGGGGCTGGCTAGGATGCCCTGCAAGACTGCAGAGGCAAACCCTGGATTTGGAGAAGATAGGCAGGTGGTAATGTTTGATGTGAACAGAAGCCCAGGTGGCAGCCTCCAGGATGTCCCTGGTGGGGATTCCTCTGAGGAAAGCTGCAGAGCTGGAGGCTGCTCTGGTGGAGTGAGTCCTGACCCCCTTGGAGGGAGGCTTTCTGTGTTGCTTATAGTAGAAATGGATGCAATGTGCTATCAATTTGGAAACTGTTTGGAGATGGCTTTGCCCTCTGCCCCTGTAGCACAGCTAACCAGCAATTGATCAGACTTTCTGAAGGATTTAGTCCTGTCTAGATAGAATCTGAGCTGTCTATGCACATCTAGAGAGTGCAGGATCCTTTCCCCCTTGTTCTGTGGGTTAGGGAAAAAGGTGGGCAAATGAATGGACTGGTTGAGAGCCACACTGGACACCACTTTTGGCATGAAGGATGAGTTAGTCCAGAGGGAATCCCTGTCAGCATGGATGATGATGAAGAGTTCCACAGCCATAAGTGCTTGTAGCTCGGAGACCCTCTTGGCTGAAGTGATGGCCAGAAGGAAAGCTGTCTTCCAGAAGGGAAATGTTAGCTCTGCTGAAGATGCTGGTTCAAAGGGGGCAGGGTGAGCTTTTCCAACACAAGTTAAGGTCCCAAGCTGGGGTTGATGCTCTTCTGGATGGCCTCAAGTTGCTAGCCCTCTTACGAATTGTTTGATCAGAGGGTGTGAGAAAAGGGGCTGCTCAGTGGGGAATGAGCAGAGATAGCAGATGCATGAATTTTAATAGAAGAAAAAGAGAGACCTCTGTGTAGCAGGTCAGCTAAGTAATTCAGGATGAGAGGGAGGGAGGACTGCCGTATCGGCTCCCTTAGCCTGAATCCAGGTGCAGAACCTTTTCCATTTGTCAGCATAAGACTTTCTAGTGCTAGGGCATCTGGCCTCACATATAACATCTAGAACCCGTTTACTGAGGTTGGCAGATTGGTGGTTAGGGAATAAGCCAAGCTGCCAAATTGAGGGTCTGCAATTGGGGATGCATGAATTCTCCTTCCCTCTGGGACAGGATGGTTGGGGTCTGAGTGAGATGCCATGGTGGCAGTGAGGACAGGCTGCGCAGCAGTGGGTACCAGTGCTGGCGAGGCCAGTCTGGAGCAATAAGAACTGTCCTTGGTTTTTCCTCCTTTATTTTGAGCAGTACCCTGGAGATGAGAGGTAGTGGAGGAAAGGCATAGACCGATAGATTGACTCAGGGAAAGGACAGGGCATTCACTTTCCAAGCCATGCAGTGATGCTCCCTGGTGCAGAACTTGCTGAGCTGATGGTTGGTGTGGGAGGCAAAGAGGTCGACCTTTGGGGTGCCCCATTTCTGAGTTATTAGGGTGAAGGTTCTTTTGTCTAGCTGCCATTCATGTGGGTCCAGAAGAATTCTGCTCAAGTGGTCTGCCAGAGAGTTTAGAGAACCTGGCAGGAATTGTGCTACCAGGTGGAGTTGCATGGCAGAGGCTGTGGGCCAAAGGGTCATGGCCAGCCTGCATAGAGGGTAGGAGTGAGCCCCTCCCTGCTTGTTGATATACCACATCACAGTGGTGTTGTCTGTTTTGATCAGGACAGCCACTGAGGAGAGAAGGGCTTGAAAGCTGTCAAGGCGTGCTGGACAGCTATCATCTCTTTTTGGTTGATGTGCAGATGGATTTGCTGTGGGCTCCATTGGCCCTGTATGTACCTGACATCCAGGTGTGCACCCCAGGCATAGTCTAATGAGTCTGTGGTGAGGGTCTGGGTGGTGGGGGGTGGTGAGAAAGGTAGCCTCTTGTTGTGGGAGCATGCTGCTGCACAACAAAAAAAAACTTTTCTGAGGCAAGATATCATGGATATAAGGGTCTCCAGGTCTTGAGAGTGTTGACACCAAAGGCTTTTTAGGTACCACTGAAGTTTCCTCATATGCAGTCTGGCATATGGAATGAGTAGAATGCAAGATGCCATGAATCCCACAGCTTGCAGGATTTTCTTTGCAAATAACTGGGGTCTGGTGGCTAGTTGAGAGAAGTAGGCAGTCAGGTAAGTTTGCTTTTCTGGTGTAAGGAATGCCATCTGGGATGCTGTGTCCAGGCTTGCTCCCAGGAATATAATCCTTTGGGTGGGTACTTGTTTAGATTTCTTTTCATTGATTGTGTACCCTAGGGGGGTTAGTAGGAACTTTACAAAGGCCAGGTGCTTGACCAGCTTTTCCTGGCTGTCTGCCTGAATTAGGCAGTCGTCTAAGTATGGGTAAATCTGGATATTCCTTTGTCTGCAAAAGGCAATGGCCGAAGCCAGACATTTTGTGAAAACTCTGGGAGCAGTAGATAAGCCAAAGGGAAGTGCAGAGAACTGAAACAGCAGAGATCCTTCCCTGAAATGTAGATATTTCCTGCATGATTCCCTGATAGGGATGTGGAGGTAGGCCTCTTTTAGGTCTAGTGTGGCTAGCCAAGCATCCTTGGAGAGCATGGGTAGCAGCTGCTGGAGGGTGAGCATTTTGAATTTTGGTATCAACAGGAAGGTGTTTAGAATGGATAGATCGAGGATGGGGCGCAAGGTGCTCTCTTTTATGGGTACTAGAAAAAGTCTGGAGTAGAAACCTTGGCCTTTCTGTTCTCTAGGAATGGGCTCTATAGCCCTCATAGAGAGCAGGGAAAGGACTTGCTTTTGTGCCTCTGCCCACTGGTTTGGAGGTAGATCTGGGAACCCTTTTGGAGTTGAAAGGGTGTGGAAAGAAAATTTGTATCCCTGGGACACTATGTTGAGGACCCAACGGTCGTTGGTAATGGTGGCCCAGGTGCTTGCATGAAAGGAGAGTTTTCCTCCTAGGGGTAAGTGAAGGTGGGCAGAGGGAGGGGGTAGGGGAGGAGAGTCATTGTGAGTTCTTACCCTGAGGGGGTGGCCTAGAACTCCCGGTTTTTGAAGTGGAGGAAGTCCACTGCTTATATCTCTGCATTCCCTTTGGCTGCTGTCTGGGGAGGGGGGCTGCTTCCACAGGTTCTGGGCTGAACTGACCTGGTGGGAGCAGGAAAGGACCAGTGCTTGGAGGGGCAATGCCTGCTGAACCTGGGTGGCTGCACCTGTAAGAAATCCTTAACTGTTTGCATAGATTTTGCTTTTTCTTCCATCTTTTTTAAGACCTCTTCTGCCTTAGTGCCAGATAAATTATCTTTGTGCAAGGGTGCATCCAACAATTTAGATTTAACATGGTCTGGCAAGGACTAGTTCCTTAAGCCATGCATGCCTTCCAAGGACAGAACCGGTGACCGGTGCCCTGCAAGAAGTTTCTACGGCATCAAAACCACAGTGCAAGGTATATTTAGTTACCTGACTTGCAGAATGCATTAACTCTTTAGATTCTGCACAAGCAGGAAAGGAAGAAATTTTTTGTTTGAGGAGTTCAGGGTTATGTTGCTGAAATTTAAGCATATGGAACTGACAATTTACTGCTCTGATAACAAGAGTAGCAGAGGTGTATACTTTTTTACCCCATCTGTCTAGTGCTCGGGAATCCCTATCTGAAGGGGGGATTCTTAGCAGAGGTTGTTTGAATTCCTTTAGGACGGTGAGAAATTACCTCAGGGTCAGCAGTAGGATTTTTAAAAAGAAATTTGTGCGAGTCAGGGACTCTGTAATACCTGTCTGGTTTTCTGGGTGCAGTAGGGAGGGTGCTAGGAGTCAAACTGGATTCCAGGAAAACATCCTCCACAATATTAAGGACTGGGAGAATGGCCAGGGGTCTGTGCTGTGGAAGATCTAAGAATTCTTGGAGTCTCTTTTTAGACTGAGGGTAGTCCTGACATTCCCATTTGAAATGCTCCCTTAAGGTATGAAGGGTCTCCCCAAAGGAAAAGTCCTCTGGGGAGAGGCTAAAGGAATGGAATCCTCTGCATCAGAATCCTCATAAGCAGAAAGGGTTGTATGTCTTCATATTCAGATGCATGAGAGTCATCAGATTCCTGTTCAGACAAAACTACTGGGGACAGATCTCTTTCTTTTGGAAGGGGTAGCATGGCTTCCCCTGATCAGCATGAAAAGGTCTTCTGCCATTTTAAGTATTTGAGACTGAGGGCAAGGAAGCAGGTGCCTGAGATTGGGTCGTCAGTTTCTTGGAGGTGGTTCGTACCCTGGGCCTTAAAAACTCGGTAGTTTTTGAAAGAACGGTAGACGCGCAAGAAGTTGGTTTGTGTCGAGAATCAGTAGTGCAAAGGACTTCCTCGGAAGCTGGTGCCTGCTCAGTGGCTCCGGACTCATCGAAAGGAAAGACAACCACAGAATCCTTAGTCGAAGAAAGGTTTGGCAGCATACTGGACTCCAAAAGGGTCTCGGTAGCAGCCTGCGAATCCACAGAAGCAAGATCAGGGGCTGCTGAAAGCGTCGGAGGACCAGAGAACTGACGACTAGTTTACAGAAGCATAGTCAGTAGGTTTGGACTTGTGCTGTCTGTCTCTGTCTTTATCTTTATGGTTTTCGGAAGATCTGCTCTCGGATGGCTTACCAAAGCCATAATGGAATTTGAGGACTGTAAGCGAAAATATCTAGCTATAATAAGGGCCCGACAATGTATAGTTCTGGCGTTGAACAAAACACAAAAGCGTCAGCGGGGGACATCGTGTCTGGACCTGAAACTCAGGTAGCAGCCGACCGGCACTCGTGCAAACTGCTTCTGCTTCAGGCTCCGCGGCAAGAAAGACTGATGTAATGGCATCGGCTGCCTTACTTTATACTACTGATGACCTGACATCAGTCCTGAAGCAATAGCAACAGACAAAGAAATATTAACCCTCTGGTATTCGGGCCGGCCGAGGGCTACCCTGGCAGGGATAACCCAAATGTGATGACTGCACCAGTGAAACACGAAGAACATCTACAGACCCATAGGTCTTACCAGCCTAATATGTAAGGCCATAGAAAGAATCATCCTGCACATGATAAATGAGGACATAGGTAACCAACAAACATTGGACCAGTCACAGTTCGGCTTTGTTAAAGGAAGGTCATGCCTATTAAATTTGGTGGACTTTTCTGAGAGGGTCATCAAAGCACTGGATTAAGGTAAGACTGTGCACACAGCTTACTTCGACCTGGCAAATGCTTTTGATATATCATACCACTCTGGCATTACAGACAAGCTCACTAAATTAGGTATAAACCCTTTTATCACCCACTGGATAACCAACTGACTCACTGATAGTACCCATAGGGTCAAAATAGGTGAGAAAATGTCCACTAAGAGGCCAGTCACTAGTGGAGTCCCCCAAGGCTCAATACTGGGCCTGCTCCTTTTTGACATCCACTTCTCTGAAATGGAAGCAAATGCTGAAGGCTAGGTTTGTAAATGATTGCAAGCTAGGAGTTATCATAGACTCCCCAGCAGACACTAGCATTCTTCAAGAATGTCCATCTCTGACTAACAAATGGAGCCAATGCTATGGTCTTAAACTCAATGGTAAGAAATGCATAACTGCACCCTATGGGAAGTCAACCATCCCCGCTAATTACTGTGCTGATAATACACCCCTAAAAGTTGACCCAGTGGTCAGGGATCTGGGCACACTTTTCAATCTGGAATAACCAAAAATCTGGACAAAGGCCCATGAAAAGTAGGTACAACTGGCCCAAAATCTGGACACTGATTAACATAACATTTGCATGCATAATTATGTAGCCCCACCCACTCAAATGGAATTGTGGTACACCAACATTCAAAACGCATACTGAAGAACAGACAAAATATTAAACACAAAACATAACCAGAACAAAAGTGTTTTATTTATATTAACATCTGAACTTGTATCAAACTATGAACCTGAATAAAACTGAAATGCAATTTTCTTTTATAAAAATAAAATTAACTGCTACACTAACATTAAATATCACCACTCAATGTAACAAAACATTCACAGATTATCCAGCATCCATCTGCCTGTCCAGCACTAAAAAAAACTTTTACACAACTATGCCCCGGCTGGTGAATGCAATCTTCTGCACTAAATATATTCTAGAACTAATAATATATATATTTAATTATCACATATATTTTACCCTATATTATCCACTGCATTACAATTATCAAGGATGTTATCATCTATACATAACAGACTGTTATTGCTTCATTGACTACTGATATTACTATCATTTCTATGTGCTTGTTTCATGTTTACATTATATTTCAGTGGTCACAGATTTGCAATGCATTACCAAGCTGGAAGTAGGAGACAGAATGAAATACAGACATCAGGGAGGCAGTACATGGAAGGGAAGGCCTACACATTTAATCAGCGTCCTACAATTTCCTAAAACACTGAGCAGATAAAGCATTTATCAAACTAGTATAAAGGTGGGGGAGATTACAAATAGGAACAAACTTGATAATCTGTATTAAACTAGATACATGTAATTTTTGAGATCAGCCATTCTGAAAATTTGAAACTTCAACAAATGAAATAAACACCTGACAACTTCCTGTACCAACTGAGGATGGGGTTCGGAAAAATTACTTCAGTTATTCATGACTTTGTGAATGTATAAAGGCCCCCAACTGCATTCAGGGGAATTAAATATGTTAGCCTTTTTATTTGTAGGCAAACCATCAGATTCAGGTAACAACACTACAACAGTACTAGCTTAAAACATTATGAAGAGCACTAACCATATTTATCATTACAAAAGAATGAGGAGTCTTTTGGATGTCTGAATACACAGAAAGTATGGAAGTGGGAGCGCGGGAATACCTAGCTTTATATGATCACAAGAATGGTTTATATGTAGCTAGGTGGAGGATTTGAGGAATTATCAAGCAGGATGGGAGAAAGCTTGCAAGTGCAGTAAAGTTGAGCAAATGGGTAAGTTAATCCATTGAAGAACTTAAAAGACTAAGACCATCCACACAGCAGATGAAAGATGGCAGACAAAATAAGGTCAATAAGGTATTAAAACATCAGCTGTAAAAAGTAGGACCGCTTCCATGACAGAAAAAGGACCAAGTAGAGTTACTTGCAGAAAACAGTAAGTTATATACTCACCATAACATTAGATGTATGCAGTCCATCTCGCCTCACATTCTTCACCTGTGGGTTCGGAGCCGTATATCGTCTCCGACTCAGCCTATTTACTAGCTCGAAAGTCTTTGATTGGCTGGGCTAAGATGGTATTCCACAATACACTGCTCCACATCCCCATATCTAGTTTGCTGCCAACAGAAGTACAGGATGCCTCACCCAAACACACACACATCCTCATCAAAGAGGTCCAACAAATTAACCAAAGGGACTCAGGAATACAAGAAGGACATGGTGATCCTCCAAATCCTCCAGGCCTGGGGGACGGTGGGGGGGGGGGGGTAATGAAGAATGAGAGGCGAGATGGACTACATACATCTAACGTTATGGTGAGTACATAACTTACTGATGTCATGTAGTCCTATCTCGCCTACATTCTTCACCTGTGGGACAGCGTCCCTAGCACCTACTTCCTGGGTGGCTCAATGGAAAATACTCCTGAGCACTGTGGAGCCAAAAGATGATCTGCCCCTGGACACCACATCCAATTTGCAATGGGAGCATGTGAGGAGAAGCCCACGTTGCAGCTGCACATATATCATCCATCGATAGCCTAGCCTGAAAGGCTGTGGAAGTGGAAACAGCTCTTGTAGAATGTGCTCTGACTGGAAAGGGCAGACTCTTTCCCCCTGCCTGATAAATGAGACGCAACCAGCTATCCACCTAGAGATGGTGACCTTGGAAACCACAGACCCCAAGCGATTCTCTGAAAACGAAACGAAGAGCTGTTCTGACTTCCTCCAATCTTTTGTCCTATGTAGATAAAAGCGTAGTTGTCTATGAACATTCGACAGATGAAACTGGTACTTTGCCTTGTTGGAAAAATTGGGGAAGAAGACCGGCAGTTCAATGGACTGATTAATATTAGATAAGGAAGCCACCTTGGGAAGAAAGGATGGGATTGGTCTCAGAGAGACTCTATCTTTATGGAATATTAAATATTGGGGCTTGATGGATAGGGCCTGGATTTCTGAGACTCGTCTAGCTGAGGTGATAGCTATCAAAAAGGCAGACTTCCAAGTAAGAAATTTTTAGTCGCAGGAGGCCGCAGGTTTGAAGGGTGTGAGAGTGAGAGCCTGCAGAACGAAATTGAGGTCCCAGGGCATAACTGGTTCAGATATAGGAGGACGAAGCAGAAGAGTGCCTTTTAAGAATGCTTTACACAGCTTGTGTGCCATTAAGCTAGGTTTGTAAGCTACATGAAAATTTGAAATAGCCGCCAGCTGAACTTTGATGGTGGCTGAGGCAGACCCTTGATAGAACAAAGCAGATAGAAATTCCAAAACCGAATTGATGGGGGCTGTGTAGGGGTCAATACCTTTGGACTGGGCCCAAATCGAGAACCTTTTCCACTTACTAGAGTAGATCCTTCCTAGTGGACGGTTTATGGAAGGACGGAAGAATATGGACCACGTCTGGAGAAAAATCATGACATCTGACTACGGATGGAAGTGGAGTAGCCAGGGGTGGGACTGTCCTGACATATGTGTCAGCAAGTCCGGACGTGGGTCCAGAGTCCAAGGAGTATCCACAATGTAAAGTTGAAGGAAGGGGAACCATACTTGACGAGGCCAGTGTGGCGTGATCAGAATCAACCTGCTTCCCAAGGATAGCGCTTTCTGAATTACCCTGGAGATAAGGGGAAATGGAGGGAAAGCATAAAGTAGACCCGAGGGCCAATTGTGCGCAAGAGCGTCCCTTGGAGACTCCCCTAGTGGGGGGATCAGCGAGAAGTAGCTGCTGCATTTCACATTGAGGGGACTGGCAAACAGATCGCAGCAAGGCTGACCCCATCTGCTGAATATGCTTTCCTCCACCCGGCGGTTCAGGGACCACTCGTAGGGCATGAGGATCGCCCTGCTTAGCTTGTCTGCGATCACATTGGTTTTCCCCGGGATGTGCGTTGCCACCAAGGACCATTGGAAAGCTATCTCCCAATTCCACACTCTCATGGCCTCCCTGCACAGGGGGCAAGATCGGGTTCCTCCTTGTTTGTTGAGATAACACACTACTGACATGTTGTCTGAGTGTATTGCAATAGTCCCTAGAGGGAGGACATCCTGAAGTGCCTGCAACGCAAAAAACACTGCCCTCATCTCTAGGACAGTTATGTGCAAGTCTATCTCGTGCTCCTGCCACGTGCCTTGGACCACCCTGCCAAGATAATGCCCCCTCCCCCCCTATCTGGGAGGTGTCCGTGGTCACTGTGGCTACCGGGTCGGTTGGTACAAACGGTTTTCCTACATTTAAGTTGTTGGTGCATAGCCACCAACTGAGGTCCTGCTTGCATCTGCCTGTGATTAAGATTGGATGGGATAGTGGTAGTCTTTGAAAGGACCACTGGGCGAATAGGAACCATTGCAGAATTCTCATATGAAACCTCACTAACGGGACCATCATGATAGTAGACGCCATTGTCCCCAGTAAATGAAGAACTAGCCTTGCCTTCACGTGTCCCAGAGGCATCATCATACGAACCTGTTGTTGTAACCCTGTGATCCTCTCCAGTGGTAGGAATACCCTCAATCGAATAGTGTCCAACTCTGCTCCTATAAATAAGACACGCTGTGAGAGTAGCAAGGCAGATTTTTTTCAGTTTATTGTAATACCTAACTGGTGACATTGATTGATGGTAGTATCTCTGTTTGGACAAAGTAGATGCTTGGTGGGGGCGGAAAGGAGCCAGTCGTCCAGGTATGGAAACACCTGGAATCCGTGACATCTCAAGTCAGCCGTCACCACCGCCATGCACTTGGTGAACACTCTGGAGGCTGTGGTGAGACCAAAGGGCAGGGCTCGAAACCGGAAATGCCTGGCTCCCAGCCGGAAGCGTAGGTGACATCTGGATGCTCTGTCCATTTTGATGTGGTAGTAAGCATCCTTCAGGTCGATGGAGCACATCCATACTTCTTTTCCCAACAATGGGAGAATCGATTGTAGCGTGACCATCTGGAAACTGGACTTGCGTACGTAATGATCTAGTTAGCTGAGATCCAAAATGGGTTTCAGGTCCCCCGTTCTTTTCGGCACCAAAAAGAATCTTGAGTAAGTCCCTAATCCGGTCTGGTCTGGGGGGACTGGTTGGATGACTTCTTTTTCCAGCAGCTTGAGAAACCTCTGATGCTGCTTGATCCCTTTGACTGGTTGGAACGTCTGGGATCCTTTTGATGGGAGGGGGTGTGGAGTAGAATGGGATGGTGTAACCTCCGGTGATTATCCCTAATACCCATCGGCCCTGGGTGATGCTGACCCAGGCTTCCGGATACTGGGAAAGTCGACCCCCGACTGGCTCCGGAGAAGCACAGTCGGGCACACCCTCAGGAATGAGAGTATGGGGAACCACGAAAGGAATCGCGGTCCCCAGAATTGCGGGGGTCCCCTCTGCCTCTGGGGTGACATCTCCTTGAATACGACCACCCTCCCCTGCCTCGGGAGGGGGTCTCACGTTGTGCGGCAGGAAAAGGCCTTTGTGATTTCTTGAACCACATCTTTCCCCCTCGCTGAGCCTTGGGATAAGGTCTCAACGGGAGGGAAAAATGGACCCCTATGGCAGACAAGGTCTTTCCCTCTTGCTCGCACCTGGTGAGGGTGTCTTTCACTTTGGTCCCGAACAAGGAGGAACCATCAAAGGGGGCATCAGTGAAGGAAGACAAAGGCCTCCACAAAGTGACACAGGTGTAGCCAGGCTTGCCTCCTGAGGGCCAACCCTGAGCTAGCCGCCCTACTCGCTCCCTCGGCTGCGTACGAAATAAGTCGCATGGACGGGTTAGCGATGGAGTTGAGGGTAGAGAGCTGAGCGTTGACAGTCTGGGCCACCGCCTCAGGTACGTTACTCACTAGAGTATCTCCTAACTCCTTAAGTTGATCTCTCTGGAGCCACGTGAAATGAGACAAATAATTCAGCGACCGCAAGCTAAAGGTAGCCGAAGACAGGGTACGCTTCCCATACTGGTCCATAGTCCTAGACTCCTTGTTAGGAGGATGGACCAAAGAGGAAGACTCGGCAACTTCTTTCTGGGTGGCTGCTGCCACCACCATAGCATCTACCGGAACTCCCTTTGTTAAAAATTCTCTTCCTTAGGGAGCGGACAAAAATTTGTTGGGGCGTTGAGGAACAGGCTCCACCGAGTCAGGACTCTCCCACACCCTTCGACAAATAAGGTCAAGAAGCTCGTCGAAGGGTGGAGACACCCAGGAGGCGGAGGGCTGAGCACCAAAAGCCTTAAGGAATACTGACTCCTCCTCGGAGGGGGTTTTGGAGGGCCAGTCTCCTTCTTTGCTTCAGGATCTCCAGTATATTGGAGAACGAAACATCCTTAGAGGAAGACTTGGGGGGACCCCTCAGATTCCTCGAGGTCAGTATCGGAAGTGAGGGACTCGTCCTGGGAGTCTATGTGCTTCCTCTTGCACATTTTCTTTCTGGGGGGTTCCTCAGGTATGGGCTCTGAAGGCCCCTCAGAAAGAAGAGGACCGCTCGTGGGGGTATCCTTAGGCCCTGGCGCTCTGCTATCCAAAGATAGGTGGGTGTCAGAAGCTCTTGCCGGTGTTGTGGGGGAAGGCAGAACCAACCCGAGAGAAGTAGCTGACCTAGCCAGTGTGCTCCGCATAGCCTCGAAGGCGGGACCTCCCGAATTGGAGGACAGACCTCCCCCCAAGGCCATGACCGGGACTGGAGTCCCCGCAGCTGAGGCACCGAGAGGGAAGCTCGGAAATGAAGGGTGTTCCGAGGCATCCCCTCGGGCCCTACCAAGGAGACCAGAGTCTCGAACCCTGTGGACGGAGCAGACAAGGTCGAAGCCGACGTGGGCACTGATAAACCCCGCTGGGGGATCGGAGCCGATGCAGGAACATCTCTCGGAGCGGAGCTTACCGGCTCCGACGAGAAGGATGTGCTCGGAGGAGGAATAGCAGAAATAACCTCTGGAGCCGACTGGGTAGGAGACGAGAAAAGTTTGGCCAACACCTGCGACTGTAGGAGCCTCTGCACCACCCTATCTACATCCAAATCGGAAAGCCTGGAAGACTTGAAGGAGATGGATGGAGACCTAGACCTCCTATTTGGAGAACACTGCCTCAAACCTGGCGACCGGCTCCGAAATGGTTCCAGTACAATCGGAGAAGAAGCCGACTCACTAGACACAACTATCTCCTGCGGCCCCGATAATGGTGGAGCCGAGGAAGCAGACTCAATAATTGTGATTTTGGAAGGTGGCTCTGAAGCAACAGATGGAGCCGGAGACCTTTTCTTGGATTTCGAGGATTTAGACTTCGACTTGGAGCTGGGAGCCGAACCTAAATCCTCCTCAAAAGACGGTTTAAGCAGTCCCTTTAGGATTCATTTGTTTTTCCTCTCTTGGAGCACCCGAGGACTAAAGGCGTGGCAGAAACTGCACGACTCCTGAAGGTGGATGGCTCCAAGACAGAAAACACAGACCGAGTGTCCATCTGTGATGGACATCTTATAAGAACACTTCGTACACTTTTTCAAGCCCGAGGGCTTATGCTCTTTCTGCTCCTTACACATTCTAAAGCCACAACTGTAGCAGCCGCTACTGACAAAGGGCGGGAAACCGCTCACACAGAAACTGCAATCCACACAAGCACAACAAACAAAGCAGGCACAGGGGAGAACCTCTAACTAAATGGTTCTCCTCTTAACAAATGACAACACACCAAATGACAGTCATACAAACACCACAACAGAGGACTAGGTTCTCTAACTGAAACGGGCCTAGCAAGAGGGAAATTAGGGATACCACAACACAGAAAAAACACTCACAACTCACAAGATACTAACTCAGCAACAGTAGCTAACAAAAAGCTCTATTAGGCTAATAATCAGCAAAATTTTCACAGGAAAAAAGGTTTTATCAATACTTAGCCACAGCCAAGTCGAGACAACGTCCGAGCTCTACAAGTGGCAAACGAGATCTGGGGATGTGGAGCAGTGTATTGTGGGATACCATCTTAGCCCAGCCAATCAACGACTTTCGAGCTAGTAAATAGGCAGAGTCGGAGCCGATATTCGGCTCCGAACCCACAGGTGAAGAATGTAGGCGAGATAGGACTACATGACATCTGCCGTTTCCACAAGGACCTACTATTCGTAACTTAGATCCAAGCAAAAAATATCACGATCCTGTTTCTCTGTGATCTTACCACATTTCCACCTAGATACCTCCTAGCCAGAAATCCTCATTTCCATAGAACGCACCATGGCCATGCTCTTCAATTACTTATCACCAAGAGTTTAACCGAACAACAATAAATAAGAAGTTGACAAGTAATGCATAATCTGCTGCTATACTATGGATGTCACGATTGCAAGTATATAACAGCCATGCAGTTTTGCACCAAGGTGAGAAGTAATGAAAGTACAGCACAGCATAGATAATTCAACAGTTATTAAAACTGAGTGCTCGCTAAGTTTTGACTAAAAATGTAAGAGGACTTTTGCTTTACAATTTGTCAAACATGCTGTGTTAATGAGTGAGAGTCTGCTGAGCTTGCCACTTCACATCAGCGGTCACTGTATAATTTAACGATTTTGGTTACAGTAATTATTGGTACGAGTTCATTAGGGACATGATTCCGCTTTGGTAAAGGTTACTGTTTTTGTTACTTTAAATTATCAGAATACAGGATAGACAGGATGGGGAAGTGCACATAATGAAATGACACAAGATGTATTTTTGTTTCCGCCCTCTTGAGATCATGCTAATCCAGGAAGTAAGCATGAATTCTGTCTCTCTTAAGTAATGAAAATATGAAAAATAAATTTGTTTTCAGCATTTTCTCCACAAGTTACAGCACAAATACCATGTACACCCTTGGTTGTGATGCATTCTGAAACCTGGGCATGCACCATTTGAATATCGGTCTTCCTGTTAATTGAATGCTTTACTTTTTCGCATGCCCATACCCCAGCATTTCATTTCATTTTGAAAAAGAAAATGCTCAAATGATTTACTGTTGTAGCTTGTGCATGACTTTTCATCTGTTGTGCCTTTTATCTTTCATTCCAGTCATCACTGGGCGGGCTGCGGCTGTAAACAACCAAACTTTTTTTTTTTTTTAGTTTTTTCAAAACTCCTGAGAGTCTCCAAGTCTAACAGGCAGTCAGGCACTGTCTCACGAAGCTCATGCATGCCCTGGTGATGCTTGATGATGTTGGCTGTAACTTAAAACTGCAAAAACAAAAAAACAAACAGAATATCTGGAATTGAAGGAGTCACTCGGGAATTCGTGGCACTCCATTATTTTCCCCTCAAAACCGGTAAATTCTGAGTAATTCGGTAAGGTTGAGAGGCATGGATCTGACTATGCATGTAGACGGCAGCCTTACCTTTGACCACCATGTGGCCACAGAGGTGAGGAAATCCTTTTATGTTGTACAACTTATAAGTAAGGGCATGGCATCTAGTACCAAAGAGGTCATTATCCCACTGTACTCTGCCCTTATGAGACCAATCATAGAGCACAATGCTCACTTTTGTATGGACCTGACCAAGCATATGCAGCAACTAGAGCAACCTCAAAGGTTCCTTACACGGTGTCACAAACCTGCCTTATGCAGAGCACGTTAAAGTCCCTTCCCTCTACTCAGTTTCCTACAGATTGCTGAAGGGTGATCTATGCCTGGTTTACAAAGCATCTGTAAACCCCAAACTTATGAATCGCCTACATATTCATAGGCCAAACAGTACCAGAAATACAAGGTCCAGGGACCTGAATTTTGTCTAGGACTTAAACAGAACATACTGGACAGAGAGATACATGTCCCAGACACTGCCCATCGTATGGAAGAGGGTTCCTATCCATGTGAAGCTGAATTTACCTATTACCCAGTTTAAGCACAACCTACACAGGTGGATGGGAAACAGGAAATTTACACCAAGCCTGGACAGAAATAGCTTGTAAATGCCTGGCCCTCAATGTCCTACTTGGATACAGGACATCATTATTCCTTCGGGAAAACTTGGCTAGGTTTAGCCCCCCCCCGGGTCATTAGCCTAGTAACAGTATATGAAACAATTATCTATAAAAAACAAGTGAAGCTTCTCTGGCTGGTACTGAGATATTTTCCTGCAAAGGCATCTCAGAACTTCAGTCCTCACCTTTCTCTGATACCATGGGATGATGATGATGATGATTATTCACGTTTCTCCTGAGAACTTTGCAGTAAGAAACAGGATCAAAAGGTATGTAAGAAATACAATCAGGAGCCTTTCTGCCTCAAGAGAGAAAACACGTCTACAATCATCTGGCCCCTGCCCTGCTGAAAGTACAGTTGCTTTAAGTCCTACTTACATGCAACAGTTGATGTTCAAATTCATCAATGCCCCAGCAGCACTTTAGGGTTATCTGCCAAGGTAAGCCAGCACTGATCAGATTTTAGAAGCTCAGACTCCCCTCCCTCTCTCTTCCTGTGACAGCTGATTGGTTGAACACATCCTGAGAGGGAAGCATACAGCTGCCACAGGAGTGAGTGTTCAGGCTTTTAAGCTGCCGTCTTCCAGGGCTGTCTGTAAAAGTCCTGGAGCACAGCAGATCACAGTTTCTCTAGCTGACTGTTCTGAAAACAGGCAAACAGATTAACCTGAGGTGTTCCCCACAGTTGGATCAATTCTTAGAAAACACAAGGTTGAAGTTTCCATTTGTGACAGTCTGCCCTAGTCTTGCTGAACCTGTCCATGATCGGGTTTGGTTCTGACAGAAGCAAACTAAGCTGAGTTGCTATCCCACAGGCTATCAGCCATTCTGAAAAGAGACCAGGATCAGATACCCCCCCTTGTTTATGTACTACATCACAGCTGTGTTTTCGGTGAGCACTTGATGTCCTGGAGACTGGAGATAATTTAAAACTTTCAAAACACTGATCACTACCAACATCCATAACTGACATTTGTGTGCTTCTGTCTGAAGGGTTTCACAGGGGTTGCACTTATTACCTCCTTGGAAACTGCACTCCATGCCAAGTCTGATGTCTCTGCAGTTACAGACTATATGAAGGTTGGAAGGGAGTGGGAAACCTGAGTTGCAAGAGGTCAGGTCAATACACAAAAAAATCTTCCTTTTTACAAAGTGCAGAACTGTGAACTGAAAGAACAAAAGGTAAAGCAGATTAATTTAGACTGATCTGAGGTACCACTGTATTTTCTTTGTGTGGGGTATGGCTAGAGGAAGCATGAGAATCATAGATATCATGTATCCCAAAATCCTGAGAAATTCCCTTGCAGTTCCATGGCTTTAACTAGAAACAACTGCTGAAACACTTCTACTTTGTCTGGAGGAAGAAAGGCTCTTCCCATGGCAGCATCTAACAGAAATCACAGGAATACAGTTCTGTGGGAAAGGAGGGCAGAAGATTTCTGAAGGTTGACTTGAAAATCCAGACTAAGCAGAAAATTCTGGACAGCAAGGTTTGCAAGAATAAGACAATTATCAAAATATAGAAAGATGCTTGCAATATGCATTGACTGGAGAAAGACACATTGACTGGCACTGTGGAATTTGCAAAGGGCAAAACAGAGAACTGATCATGTAAACTAGACAACACACCTTAAAAATACCTGCAATGCTCACCAATGACAATGTGATGATAGGTGCCCTGTAAATCTAGCTTTACTATAAAAGGCTGGGGGGGGGGGTAGAGAAAGAACAGATAAAAGTGGCAATATTTTTAATTTCATAATCTTGACAAAAGATTTAGCAAGGAAAGGTCCAGTACAGGCCTCCTGGAGCTTTCCCTTTTTGATACCAGAAAAATTCTTGAATAAAGGCCTTTGCCAAAGTGGTACAGAGGTACAATTTCTCTAACTCCCAAGGTCAGCAACTGGGAGGAAAGAGAGAAACTTGGCTCGCTGGGCAAGGAGGAATCCCCTGGAAAGCAGGGGGGATTCCCACTGCTAAATGCAACCCTGCTGAATTACATTCAGAACCAATTTGTCTGCAAACAATCTGCTGCCACAAGGGAAGATGAAGCCCTGTAGAGATGGAGATGTTGCTAGTTTGGGAAGGGGAAGAGGCATGAGCAGACCAAATAACTATCCTCAGATAACGTTTTTGAAAGGATAAAGCTTCGGACGGAAAATATGAAACAATTTTTTTCTCAGAATTAGAATTCAAACATTGTGAAGAAATCCCTGAAGTACAAATAGCTCTCTGAATGCCTGCACTTTTAACTGAAAATCCATGTTGGAAAAAGGGGGAACTCTCTTCATTTTACTGCCTGAGGAAACGGAAGGCAAGGGCAAAACACCAATAATTTCCTTAGCAAATCCTAATAGATTTTCCCTGTCCACAGAAATAGTGATACAAGACTGGAAGGTAACAACCAACTTCCAACAGATGTACTCATCATAGAAGCAGGTTCCCCTAGCCTGGTTAAATGAAGAACCTTCACCTGCCCCTTCCCCTATGGCTGCAGGGAATGTGGCTATCCCCTGGTCATTGGTGGCTGCACGTTACACCAAGGGGATAGGAGTAAAAAGATGAGCAGTGTGAACAAGCAGCCACAGCAGAGTCAACGACAGATGGCACAACATAATCCTGCCGGACACAAAAAGGCTCCCTAACAAATTTCTTCTTCTTTTTGCATACAGGGACGGTAAAACCCGGGAGATCAGAGGCTGATTCATTGGCAAGCCGATGAAGTGACCTCAAAAGTGGCTGGTGGTGCCTGGACTAGTCAGAAAAGTGTGAAGTAGAGAACAAGTGGTTCTGAGGTAAGTAAACTACAAGCACCATATACTGTCACAAAAACACAAAACCTGAGTAAAAATTCTGTCAAAAAAATAGAATTTTTCACACAAAATATGTACATAAGTATTTAAATATACACTCCCTTAGAAATGCAATGACAGCCCAAAAAATATATTTTCTAGCTAAACCATAAATTTCAGTCAGGAAAAAATGTTATGTACTTACCATAACGTTCAACGCGAGTTGTTCATCTCGCCATTTATTCTTACTGATGGGTTAGGAGCCGATCCCTCGGCTCAGAGTCGGCCTACTACAAAGCTCGAGGTCTTCAAATAGCTCGAGGCCAAGTCCCTATCCCATGATGCACCTAGAGTTACCTCAGATCTTGTTTGCTGCGTATAATACCACCATATGTCATTCTATCACTCCATAAGAGAAAGTATAGAAGGGTTGAGCAACCAGGAAAGATCCAGCATCTTGGTCTTCTACAAGCCCAGGAGGGGGTAGGAGGGAGGGACACAAGAATGAAGGCGAGATGAACAACTCACATGGAACATTATGGTAAGTACATAACTTCTTTATGTGAAGTTGTTTTATCTCGCCGTTCATTCTTACTGATGGGTAGCATCCCAAGCACCATCTATCTCGGGCGGCTCACGGATGTATATTTTTTAGGACAGTGGATCCAAAGGAGGCCCTGTCAACTTTGTAATGAGTGATAAAGGTAGGAGGTCTTGACCAAGTGGCTGCTGCACAAATGTTATCAATAGGAATTCTGGCAGAAAAGGCAGAGGATGTAGAAAGTGCTCTGGTTGAGTGAGTTTTAATTTTGTGTTGCAAGGGCATATTGGCAGCTGAATAAGCAAATGTGATACAATCAGATAACCATTTAAACAGAGTTGTTTTACCCACTGGCATATCTTTCCTGGAGTCTGAAAAGAAAACAAAAAGCTGCTCAGATTTCCCTAAATCTTTTGTTCTATCTAAGTAAAATCTGAGCTGTCTGTGAACATCAAGTTTGTGCAGCATGTAATCTAGATTGTTGGAGTGATTGGGGAAGAAAATTTGCTAAGTTTTGCTGCATAGCCGCCTATTTTGAGCATTTTCTGGCTTGTTAAACTTGATTTCTGCATTAGTAACTGTATTTAGAGCACAACCTAGAGCTGTTTACTTAATTTCCTGTTTGCACTAATTTTTAAAATTGTTTTTTTCTCAAAACTTGCATTTTATCTGTCTTTGGCCTAGCACTCTTGTGTGGGGTCATTTACTGCACTGTTATAACTTGCTGATACTTGTGAACCTCTGCTATCTCTGAAAAAAACAAAAACAAAAAAAAATCTTGCTTTTTCCCACTTTTCTGAGATTTAAAAAAGTTCAGTTACAGGCTTGCTGTTCTTGAACTGTTTGTAAGTTTCTTGGAGGCCATTTTTTGCTTGGGCTAAAGGGAAGTCTCTCCGTTGATCAGTGGCAGTGAAAAGCATTGAGCAGCCTGCCTGCCCCTGTGGGAGTGGTTACTGACTTGAAACTGTAGTTTTATTGGCCATTTTGGGTCAATTCCTAACTCCTTCATCTTCCTCTCTTAAAACCCTCTTTTGCCCGGTTTTGCGCATTTTTGTGCATAGCGCAACAGCGGGCAGCGCCGCCTGATTGGGTTTAAACTATTCCTGGCTCCACAAAGTCTGCTCTTCACTTTTCCCCCTTAGAACTGCTCTATCTCTCAATTTAAACACCATATTCTCATTCTAAGGCCCTTCACTGGTCCAATTAAGTAATCCTACAAGTTAGCACTATTAAAACATAAGCACTACTTACTCTTATACTCTCTACGATTACCCTGTCCTCTATTGGTCCATCTTAAATTCAGTTTCCCTATATTACTCTAGCATGTCCAAAGGTCAGTCAATGGTTTCCTCTCCAGTCCGGCTGGTGAATCTGGAAATTTTGAGGCAATGTTACAACTGTCTCATGTACACAGACAACCCTCTCCTCCTCCAAACAGGTTCAAATATATGTGAGAAATGCAACTATTTAGCCAAACTGGAGGCTGAGCTCTCTCTTCTCAAAACTGGTGTAACCAGTCAGGAGGAGAAGGTAACCTCACACAACACAATTCCAGTATCACATAGTCCCACCACATCAGCAAACCAAACACTTAAATACACAAAAACATACTCTAAATAAAAATCTACCTAAGCAACAGAGACCTCCAAAGCAGACATCCAAGCAAACGCTACCTCAAAACAAAACACGCACAACACATAGCCCACAAAGTCAGTGTGCCAAGCAGCCACAGCCCTTAAGGCTGAATAACACACCTGATACTCTTGTAATAGGTGACTCTATTGTCAGACACACTGACGTCCCGCTCACCAGGCTGAATAAAGAGAAGGTCACAGTGAGCTGCCTGTCGGGTGCTAGGATCCGCCACATAACGCAAGCACTCAGGTCACTCCAAAGCAAATACAAATATGACTCAGTCATTGTACATGCTGGTGTGAATGACCTGAGACGTACCTCCCTGGACTACATGAAAAGAGACATAGAGGAGCTCTCTGATCATGTAGCCCAGGCTGGTATGACCCTGACCTTGAGCAGCATCTTACCCTCACCTAGAATGATGCCACAGTACAAAGACAAAATGATCGATTTTAACAACTGGCTAAAATTTTGGTGTCATTCAAAGGGGATCCAGTGTCTGTCAGCCTGGGATGACATGCTCGACAAGCCACGTTGCTTCGCTAGGGACGGCTTGCACCTGTCACCACTGGGCTTTCGGATATTTGCAAAGGCTCTTGCCACCCCCATAGTGCCTTTTTTAGGCAAGGCTCAAAAGTCAAACCCACCCCCATAGACAGCACAAGGAACAAGAAACTAAGGGTAATGCTGCTTAATGCCAGAAGTCTTAAACCTCAAGATGCACACACTCGAAGCTCTCCTCAGTATGGAGAACATCGATATCTGTGCAGTGACAGAAACCTGGTTCAAGGCTCCAGAGAGCACCCCAGCACTACCAGGCTATACCTCATATCATGCTTTTCGGCCCCAAAACCCAGACCGAACCACAAAAGGTGGGGGAGTCTCTATATTTATCATGGATATCCACACCTCCAGGTTAGTGGCATTGCACAAAGTATCGGAGACCATCCATGTGCAACTAACAGTGGGCAAGACTGCTTTTCAGTTTATAGCATCCTACAGACCACCCTCTCAAAGTCAGGAATCCTACTCGGCTTTCCTGAAAACATTGGAGAACATGAAGATCTCTCCGAACACCATTATATTGGATGACTTCAACTACCCAAACATTGACTGGGAGCACTACTCAAGCCCCAACACCTTAGCCCAAAGGTTCCTGGAAATTATAAACTCAAATGCTATGGAACAACTAGTCACCACTCCCACAAGAGGGGACAACATACTAGACCTGATCATTACCAACATGGGGACTCTATGCTCCACACCAGAAGTATATCCCTCATTGGTAAGATCAGACCATAAATTAATTTCACTGGATGTCCACATCCCGACTCCACCCCCAGCCCAGAAAACCACAGTGAAAAACTTCTCAAAAGCAAACTTCTCACATCTCAAAACAGAAGTGGAATCCTTCAAGGCCCCAGGGCCAGTGGAAACTACGGCCCAAACTGCAGAATCCTATATAAACGCATTCTACGGACATCTACAGGAATGCATGGATCATGCTATTCCAAACAAAACCAAGACCCAATCATCCAAATGCAGGCGTCCAGTCTGGTGGACCCCTGCCATAAATAAACTGTACAACAGAAGGAGGAAGCTTCTACATGATAGAGCAAAATCCCTAATAGGGAAGGCATCTCTGATCAGTACTAGCAAAAAATTACGATCCCTCATAAAATCCTCCAAGTCCAGCTTCGAGAGAAAAATTGCACAGGACACCAAAGACAATCATAAGGCTTTTTTCAGTTATGTTAGGAACCTGGGATGCAACTCCCAGACTTGTTCTGAGTTGATTCTAAACGACAAAAAGTACACTGAACCCACAGACATCGCCAATATCCTGGCAGACATGTTCAGTGCAAACTTCTCCACCCCCTCCCCCCCAAAAGAGCAAGTATATATCCCGGCAGAGGGCTGCCTCCCAAACATCTCTGATGCTCAGGTGAAGGCTGCCCTCTCCAAAGCAAAAAACACTGCTTCCATGGGACCAGATGGCGTCCCAGGTTGCGTCCTACATGAACTCCAAGAGGAACTAATCCCTCAAATAAAACAGCTATACAATCTGAGCCTCACTACAGGATATGTGCCCACAGAATGGCATACAGCAACAGTGGTCCCACTCCACAAAGGTGGAGCCTCTATGGACCCTGGAAACTATCGCCCCATAAGCCTGACTAGCTTAGTCTGCAAGGCTATGGAGAGGATCATCATGGAGCTCATAAACAAAGACATTGGGGACCTACAGACACTAGATTCTACCCAGTTCGGCTGTGTCAAGGGCAGATCCTACCTTTTGAACCTGGCTGACTTCTTCGAAACAGTCACCAAAGGCATAGATGAAGGGAAGGTAGTCCACACAGCCTATCTGGACCTTGCAAAGGCATTTGACACAATACCCCACTCGGGCATCATAGATAAGCTATCCAGCTTAAATATAAACCCCTATGTCACAAGATGGGTCGCAAACTGGCTCAAAGACAGAACCCACAGAGTGAGAGTTGCTGGAGCCATGTCAGACTCGAAACCGGTCACAAGTGGCATCCTACAGGGTTTTGTCCTGGGACCACTCTTGTTCGGTATATACTTTTCCGAGGTACAGGCAAACGTGGAAGGACTATGGCTCACAAAGTTTGCAGACGACTGCAAACTGGGCGCCATAATCAACTCTCCAGCTGACACAAACATCCTTCAAAAAGGTCTCACAGAGACAGATAACTGGTGCCAGCGCCATGGTTTAAAGTTAAATGCCAAAAAATGTATAGTAATACCCTTTGGCAAAAACAATGTGCCCACAAATTACCACATACGCGGAAACCCATTAAGTACAGAGAAAGGTATTAGGGACCTGGGGACCCAAGTTGACAGCAGCCTCTCCTTTGAAAACCACATTGCCAAAGTGGTTAGAAAGACCTTCTATATAGCCCACCTCATCACGAAGGGTTTCACATCTAGATCAAGAGAGGTAATCGTGCCCCTTTATTCATCCCTCATCAGACCCATCATAGAATACAATGCCCCTTTTGGGATGCACCTTACCCGACACCTGCAGCATTTAGAGAGACCCCAAAAGTATCTCACCAAGAGGATCAAGGGTCTCAAACAGATGCCACATGCTGCTCGGTTAAAAAACTCCAGCTCTACTCAGTTGCATACCACCTACTTCGAGGCGATCTATGCCTGGCATACAAAGCTATGTCAAATCCAGAATTAATGGACATGCTCCACCTCAGTAAATCTAAATCCCTTAGAGCCACATGCTCGAGGGACTTGAACCTCAGCACAGAAATAAATAGAACTTGCTGGAGGGACAGGTTCATAACCTAGAGGCTCCCTTCGTTCTGGAATAGAATTCCAGTTCATGTGAGGCACAGCACCTCACTGAATCTCTTCAAGAAGAATCTCGATAGGTGGATGGGGGATCGTAGGTTTGTCCCAGGGATTACTCCCGTGTCACTATTAGACAAAGGCACAGTAAACTAAACCTTAAAAAGGGCACAGTATACTCAAATCAAGGGGTGGCGTAAGCCATACAGAATCGGGCTAGGCTTATAATTGCCTCAGGGCAGATAGCCTAGTATGAACCTACGAACCTATGAATTGGCAAATCAATAATTTGGTTAAGATTAGTTTCAGTGCAAACCTTGGGCAAAAAGGAGGGGTTTGTTTGAATTGAGACTATCAGCATGGAAAGTCAAGTAAGGAGGTTTAATGGACAAGGCTTGAAACTCTGACACTCTACAGACAGAAGTAATAGCTAGTAAAACGATAGTCTTCCATGACAAAAATTTGAGGTCACATGAGGAAGCTGGTTCAAATGGAGGAAGAATAATGCGGGAAAGCATAAAATTTAGATTCCATGGGGAATAGGGAGATTTCACAGGTGGTCTGAGATGAAAGGTCCCTTTCAGAAAGGCTATGGATAATCCGTGTGACATAATATTCATTCAATCCTTCGAATTCAAGATGAAAATTAGAAATGGCAGCAAGCTGAACCCGAACAGTTGCTGCTGCAGCTACTTTGTTGAAAATCATTGTCAAGAACTGTAAAATGGAGGCCATAGGGGGCTTGGTAAGGAACTATATTGTTTTTAGAGGCCCATATAGAATTTTTTTCCATTTGCTAAGGTATAGCTTCCACGCAGAGGATTTATGACAGGATAAGAGAATTTGCATAGTCTCATTGGAAAGTTTATGAAACCTGGCTATGATGGGAATTGAAGCAGCCAAGCTGTCAGCTTCAGGGACTGCAGAGAGGGATGAAGTTCCCCCGAGTGTGTCAGAAGGTCCGGAACTGGGTCCAGAATCCAAGGGTCTCCAAAAGATGAAGTCCAAGGAAGGGGAACCAAATCTGGCGAGGCCAATGAGGGGCTATTAGAATGCTGGTCCTTCCCAGAGTTTTTGCTTTCTGTAGAACCTTGGGTATCAACGGGATAGATGAAAATGCATAGAGGAGACCCGGAGAGAAGAGAGTCCTGGAAGTACTGCAATGCCAAAAGTACTGCTATCATCTCTAAGACACTGATATGCAGACGTGTCCCTTGATCGGTCCATGTGCCTTGGGCTGTCCTTCCCTGAAAATGCCCCCACCCTATCAGGGAAACATCCGTGGTCACTGTGGCCGCTGGTGGGGGTAAAACAAAGGGACATCCTATCGTGACATGAAGTGAGGTCAACCACCACTGAAGATCCTTTTTGCAAGAGTTTGTGATTATTATCAGGTGAGACATAGGAAGCTCTTGGTAAGACCAATAAGTGAACAACAGCTGTTGCAGTATCCACATGTGCATACGACATAGCGGTATGGCCGGAATTGCAGCTGCCATCATACCTAACAACTTTAGAACTTCTGATGCTGGAGCCTTGTTTTTGGATATCAGAATGTGGACCTGCTGACAGAGTACTAAGACTCTTTCTACTGGAAGTCTTAGTGTGGGTGTGGTGGTGTCCAGTTCTGCTCCGATAAAAACGGTATGTTGCAGTGGTGACAAGCCAGATTTTTCCGAGTTTATTGCAATACCCAGCTAGCTACACAGTGACAGAGTGGAGTCCCTGGCTTGAATGAGTTGATGCCTGGTAGTGGCAGTGAGGAACCAATCGTCTAGGTACGGAAACCCCTGGAATCCTAAACATCTCAGGTGAGCCGTGACCACTGCCATACATTTGGTGAACACTCTGGGGGCTGTAGTGAGACCAAAGGGCAGGTCTTAAAACTGGTAATGATTGTCTCTCAGCCGGAAGCACAGATGATCCCTGGATGGTCTGGCCATTTTTGTGTGTTAGTACGCAACCTGGAGATCTATCGAGTACATCCAATTGTCTTTCCTTAAGAAGGGAAGTATTGACTAAAACGTGACCATAAGAAACTTCTCTTTTTTGATAGATTTGTTTAGCCTGCTGAGGTTCAATTTAGGTCTTCAGTCCCCTGTCTTTTTTGGAACTAAAAAGAATCTTGAGTAAGTTCTAGATCCTGTCTGGTCTGCTGGGACTGGTTGGATGACTTTTTCTTAGCAACGTTTGGACCTCGACTGTTGCTTGTTCATTGTAACTGGGTGAAACGTCCAGGATTTTCCTTGTCAGTGGAGGGGGTGCGGCAAAAGGAATAAAGTATCCTCAGTAAATGATACTTTGTAGCCAGCTGTCATTTGTTATTTTGAGCCAGGCATCTGGGTACAAAGATAAGCGACCCCCAACTGCCTCCAGAGTAGGACAGTCGGGCCTCCTTTCAGGAGCGCTGGTAGGGATTCCCAAAGAAGTGATCTCTATCACCCTGGTTTTGCGGACCCCCTCTGCCGCGAGGGCAGAGTCTTCCATTATTGCCCCCTCCTCTGCCCCTGGAGGGGGGGTTCATCATGTGTGTCCTGAAAGGTTCCTTGGGATTTTTGGAACCACATTTTCCCTCCCCTTTGACTCTTGGGGTAGGGTCTGGTAGGGGTGGAAAAACGGACTCCGATGGCAGAGTCTTTCCTTCTTGCTCACACCTGGTCAAAGTTTCCTTAACTTTGGGCCTGAAAAGGGACGAGCCATCAAAAGGGGTATTCACAAAGGATGACTTGAAGGGCTCTGTGAAGGAACACAGGTGTTTCCTAAGAGGAATTCCTGTACCCGCTGCCCTGCTTGTTCCATCAGCTGCATACGAAATGAGGCACATGGACAAGTTAATAATGGATTTGAGGGAAGCAAGCTGGAAGGCAACTTTGAAACTCCTGCAGCTAATGTACCCTGAAGAGCATCTCCCAGCTCTTTAAGATCTCTTTGCAGTCTCGTGAAATGGGTTAGGTAGTTGAGCGAGCGGAGTGCAAAAGTTGCTGAACTATAAGTGCGGTTCCCATATCTATCCATGATCCTGGAGTCTCTGTTAGGAGGATGGATAGAAGAGGAAGTTTCTGAAATTTCCTTTTTGGTGGCTGCCGCCGCCACCACCATGGCATCAACTGGCACAACCTTGGTCAGAAAGCATCTGTCTTGGGGAGCGGAGATAAATTTATTAGGCCTTCTAGGGACAAGCTCCAGTGACTCCCACACCCTTCATGAGACCAGCTGCATCAGTTCATCGAAGGGTGGAGACACCCAAGAGGTGGACGGCTGAGACACGAAAGCCTTCAGGAGAACTGACTCATCTTCAGTAGGGTTTCTGGACTGCCAGTCACCCCTCTGCCTAAGGTTTTCTAGTATCTCAGCAAATGAGATATCGGTTAGAGGGGGACCGTGGGGGACCCTTCTGATTCATCCAAGTCAGTAGTCAGATGTCTGGGACTCCTGTGGAGAGTCTAGATGTTTCCTCTTACAAACTCTCTTCCTGGGGACCTCATCAGTGGAGCTTCTGTTGAGGTCTCAGAAGAGCATGGGCCACCTAATGGGACTTCCTGAGGCTCTAAGGTCTCTACAGTTGGCCATGATCTGTGAAATAGAAGCAGACACAGGTGCTTTAGGGGAGGAAGAAGCCAGACCTGAGGTCGAGGATGTCTTAGGAGACATAACTCTCCTCATGGCTTCGAAGGCTCCCCTGCTCCTATGCGAAGGGAACGACTGATCCAAGGAAACTGTTGATAGCCCCGGCACCAGGACAGTGGGCTCCAAGCCAGAGGTAGGAGCTGAGCTCATCCGAGCGGAAGTCCCGAGGGGCAGAGTCGGAACCGAAAAGTCAGTCCGACTATCCTCCCCGGACCCGACCAGAGAGTGTCGGCTCCTAGAGTCCTCAATTGGCACCGAGGACATCAGAGTAAACGGAGCTCTTCAGCTCCGAAGTCACTTGGGTCGGAGCCGATAAAAATTTTGCAAAGGCCGTTGCCTGTAACAGCTTCTGCACCACACGATCCACATCCAGATCAGAAAGGCTAATAGAAGACCGAGATGAATGGATCGAAGGTGGTACCGAGTGTAATAAAGGAGACTTAGGTATTTCAGATACCGGTTCCAGGACTGGGGACCAGCTCCGAAAAGATAAGATGGTCGGCTCCGATGTCTGTGGAGCTGACGTCGAAGACCTTTTGGATTTTTTTTGTCTTAGAAGTCTTTGAGAACTTGCTAGATCCATCTTGGTCACTCAAAGCTTCTTGGAAAGAGGGTTTCAGCAAACCGTTATCTATCAACTTCCTCTTTCTCTCCTGGAGAACCCTGAAAGAGAAAGAATGGCATATGGAGCAGCTATCTTGTAAATGCAATGCTCCTAAACAATACACACAGTTGACATGACAGTCAGTGACAGACATTTTTTGGTCATATTAAATCCTGACTTAGGATGTTTATCTTGGTCAGCCATATTGTACCAAACACAGAATTAAACAAGATTACTGTCAAACTGAACACTTTGAAAACTGAACAGTAACACAGTCATAGCCTTTAGAAAAATACAGGCTAAAGTCACACACACACACACACAAGTACTTATTTAGACACAGATAAAATATTAATGTATGACAGAAAACAAAATATTAAATGCTAAGCAGACTATAACTATAGTGATACAGATAGCTGCTATTTAACACACACTAAACCTTGTCTAAATATTCTAAACTGTGACAAAAGTCACTAAGTACACTCTAAATAAAATAAACCTTATCTAAAGTTTTTTAAACTGTGACAAAAGGTCACTAAGCACACAAGTATAAGAACAAGATAACAGTGACAAAAAGGTCACTGATAAAACACTCTTTAAACTAGGCCTAAAAAAGAGGCCAACTACGAATTTTTAAGAAAGCACACCAAGGGAAAGGGTAATACACTATTAAGCTATAAGAGCTTATAAAAAAAAAATCTAAAACTACTATCTAGTAAACGTTATCAATATTATAAGAAAATATTACAAGAAAATATTTGTAAAAGTAAGGTTTTATTGGCCCGAGATAGTGAGAACCTCCGATCTGTTGCAGCGGCAAACTAGATCTGAGGTAACTCTAGGTGCATCATGGGATAGGGGCTTGGCCTCGAGCTATTTGAAGACCTCGAGCTTCATAGCAGGCCAACTTGGAGCAGAGGGATCGGCTCCGAACCCATCAGTAAGAATGAATGGCGAGATAAAAACTTCACATCACAAGGTTTTCCTCAGAAAAATAAACTTAGTGGAAAGCTTTTCCCCAACAGGGGACTTACCCGCTCAGATCTGAAGGATCTTTAACAAACCAGTACTTCTACTGGGCCCGCCAATGAAGCATTCTCCAATTCTTTATATGGAGATCTACTTGAGCTCCTGACAGTTGAGATGCATGGAATGCGTCCTTTAGCTCTGAATGCTGGCTGATCGTGGGGTAGGACCCACATAGCTTACGCTAATGCAACAGTGACCTATGCACTGAACATCTATTTGGGTGGCCTGGGGCACAAGTATCCAAGTCTATAACATGCTAAAAACAGGCATAGGACACTAAAGGGGGTGGGGGTGGGCACCAGGCAGCAGACATCCATACTTGAGACATGCATTCAATGGACGCAACACTCCAATCAAGTGTGAAGGTGCCAAACAGAAGGAGTCTGCACTGCAACCCTGAAAACACTGCCAAATGATGTCAGATGGTCAGGAAAGAAATTTTAACAGAACATTTTCATTTTGAGGTACTGTTTTAAAACGAAACTGGGCACAACAGGGTCGCCTAGGCTCACACCTATTCTCATAGCTCACATTCAAGTAAAGTACCATCTAGGAGATAAGGATAGCTAGAAAAAACATTACCTTATGCACTGGTGGACCGAATATGAAAACCATCTGCCAGAAGAGGAAAGGTCTAGCTTAATAATTCAGGCTTTGGTTTCCAGACAACCAGTGGTTGCCCCTATGGTGAGCCTGAAGCCTGTTTGATAGACTTCAGGGTTACACTTTTGTTTTTTTAATTTTTAAATTTATAAATGTATTTATTTATTTTTTATACAGGAAGGCAAATAAGCCAACGAATGACTGGAAAAAGAAAAACAGAAAACCCTAAATGCCTAGGACCTAAAAAAGCCTAGAAATAAACGTACCTCCAGGACAAAGTCTTATTATTAAATGCAGCACAGTTCACATGTTAGATTGATCCCGATCCTCACTGTAAGTAAAAAATCTTTGCTAGGAACCTGATAACCACAAAAACATTTTTAGGTATCTTGGGACATCATTGGTATCAAAATCATGAAACATTGAAAAAAAAAATGTCAAAACCAAAGCAATAAGCAATTAAAAATTTGCATTTATGACGCTATAATTGAGGCCTATATCGTGACCAATGAAATAGGACAGAAAAGGGAGTGACGGCTGTTACAAAAAAACGAGTAAAGCTGCACAATGCACTTTTATTTATAGCTGGACTCCACTTGACAGCAATGGCTTCAGGCTGCACAACTACCCATCCAAAAACATTCAGGCCTGTGGAATGTTGCACTCTTCTGCCTACTTTTCCAATTGATTTAATGATTCCTCATTCCCTTCCACCTGCATTCATTCATTCTCATTTTTATTTAATTCTAGTAAGCATTCATCTCCGACAGCTTTTTATTCCAAAAGGAATACTGCAACTTTTCATGCCGCAGACTGTTTGGGGCATACTCTCTTCACCATTTATGTGACATATCACCACTTAACAGTGACTACATAATTTGATCTCCCTTACAGCTATAGATCTTTTCAACATGAGTTCCCCATTCCTCTTGGGTTGAGTAGTTTGAAGACCTTGCCATTTCAAGTGTATCAGATTTTCCACACATACATTTCCACCTTTCTCAGTTCAGTGGAAAGTCTAGTTTTGCTAGATTTTTCTTTTTATGTTTTATAACCAGTTGGTTTTCCTGTGTGACTTTTTTACTCATTGTTTTAGTTGGGATATTTTGTAGACACCCTAAGGTTTATGGATATCAGTTGGATATGACAACCTTGTGTTTCCAAAGGTCAAACATTCCTCTTATGCTGTGCTGATGATGCCACAAGAAGGCAGAAACATGCATCGCCACAGCTAGAGGGGTTTGATTTTACTGGCCTGAAATTGTCCATAAACAGATTTAAAAATAAAAGAAAAGGTCATGGACATTCAGAATTGCCATTTGACTGAAACACCTGACCTGATATCCTTAAAAGGCAATTTGCATATATCCCATGTTGCCTCTGATACAAGAGGTTTAAGGTATTACACAGTGAAAACTGTAGCTTTGCTAGATTTTTCTTTTTGTGTGTTTTAACCTTTCTCAGTTGACTTACTTTCTTTATTGAAGTCCCTTGTTTGGTTTTGTAACCCAATCATTTACCCTACAATCACATGCCTGTGACACCCTCAACAGATCAAGACTCGGCCTAGTTCCCCTTTTCATTTTCTAGACACCAATATCCAATGCCAGGGTGAAGTCTACTCCCATTCCCGTCTTCCATGAAGAATTCAGATTCAGAGGGCACACTTCTAATTTACGGCATTCAGGCATTATATTGCTAACTATTTAGGCATCCATTTTTGTTAAAATTTTCCATGCAATGTCTACTACACCTCTGGGTATTCAATCCACTCAAATGACTTACTCAGTGACAAGAGGACATGTCTAACTTCCTCCTCCTTTGACTCGCTATAAAAGGGGAAGTACTCTGGTTTTGTCTCTCAAGCTGTGGTGATCATCTGTTCCTTATCCCTCTCATTTGTAGTTCCTCTTCTACAATCCACATGGGTGATTTACCTCCTGCCATGGTACCCTTCACTATGGCCCCCCCAGGTTAAAGTCAGGCTCTCCAAGTAAGCTTTTGACTTCCATCTATATGCATTTCTTCATAGAGTTGTAATCAATGTGGCCTGCTTTGTTTTTTTTGTTTTTTTAAGTAGGGATAGTCACAACCACCTCATTTCTCTGAACTTTAGTTTTCTACTCAAGTCCAAGCTTTGTACAATTATCTTTAAATTTCCAGGTCTGTGGTGACACTAATACTCTTTAGCACATCTCTTATCCAATCCCCACCGCCCCCACCTCTCTGTTGGTATATTGCATCCTCAAAGTGGAAACAGAGCATTTTCCTTCCACTTCCTCTCATTGCACTTAAGCGCACATATTTTGCAATATTTTTCTTTCTTAAGCACACAAGCAGATTGTTTTTCAAGTTGTCTGTCCCACAGCACTCAACACAGCAGTGCTCCCCCTTTGGGCTACTCACTCATGATGGTCATAGACTACATGACTTGAAACTGTAGTTTTATTGGCCAAAAGGGGTCATTTCCAAAACTCCTTCATCTTCCTCTCTTAAAACCTAGTTGCCTCGTGGTTCTGGCATCTTTTCAGGCTTGTTGGCTGCTGGTGAAGCACCCACCAAGAGGAGAAAACGCTGAGAGAAGAAAGGAGCCACTTTTGAGATTTTAAGTATTTTTCCTCTGTTTATTTGATAAGTTTTTTTGCATAGCTGCCTAGTTTGAGCATTTTCTGCCTTGTTAAACTTGATTTCTGCATTAGTAGCTGTATTTAGAGCACAACCAAAAGCTGTTTACTGAATTTCCTGTTTGCACTTAATTTTAAAATCGTTTTTTTTCTCAAAACTTGCATATTTTCTGTCTTTGACCTAGCACTCTTGTGTGGGGTCATTTACTGCACTGTTATAACTTGATATTACTTGTGAACCTCTGCTATCTCTGAAAAAACAAAAACAAAAAAAATCTTGCTTTTTTCCCACTTTTCTGAGATTTAAAAAAGTTCAAGATACAGGCTTGCTGTTCTTGAACTGTTTTGTAAGTTTCTGTGAGGCCATTTTTGCTTGGGCTAAAGGAAAGTCTCTCTGTTGATCAGTGGCAGTGTAAAACATTGAGCTGCTTCCCTGCCCCCTGTGTGAGTGGTTACTGACTTGAAACTGTAGTTTTATTGGCCGTCTTGGGTCAATTCCTGGCTCTTTCCAGCCCCTGCTATCAAGCACGCTTTAAAGTGCTTTAGCGAGGAGTTGCCACTAGAGCAGCATCAGGCAGCGCTGGTTTAACAAGGTTAAACATTTTCTGGCTCCATAAAGTCTGTTCTTAATTTTTTCCCTTAGAACTGCTCTACTGGTAATCTAAACAGTATATCCCTTGACTAAAAAGCTCAGCACTTGTTCCAAAAAGCTTTTACTTGTCTTAAAAGCATCTTCTTTTCAGGTTTAGCACTTCTGTATTATACAAAGTCCCTCACTAGCAAACCCCCCCCCCCAGGAGTACCCACTTCCTTACTAAGTCCTCTCTTATTCAGTTACACCCCTAACTTCTAAATTTCTCTAGCATGTCGAAGGGCCAGATGCTGGCGTCCTCTCCTGTCCACTTGGTGAATTTGGGAATATTGAGGCAATGTTACAATTGCCTCATGTACACTGACAACCCTCTCCTCCGCCCACATAACACAAATACTTGCGAGAGATGCAGCTATTTAGGCAAACTGGAGGCTGAGCTCTCTCAACTCAGGACTGGCAAGACCAGACAGGAGAAGGCGGCAACTACACACACCACAAAACCAGTCTCACATAAAGCTATCACAACAATGAATCAAACACATAAACACACAAAGTCATACTCGGAGGCTCTGAGCAAAAATTTACCTAAACAGCAGAGGCCTCCAAAGCAGACATCCAAGCAACTGCCACCTCATGACACACCACAGGCAACACATAAACCACAAAATCAGTGTGCAAAGCAGTCACAGCCCTTAAGGCCAAATACAACACCAAACATACTTGTCATAGGTGACTCCATAGTCAGACACACTGACGTCCCACTCACCAGGCTGAACAAGGAGAGGGTCACAGTAAGCTGCCTATCGGGCGCTAGAATCCGCCACATAACACAAGCACTTGGGTCACTCCACAGCAAGTACAAATATGACACAGTCATTGTCCATGCTGGTGTGAACGACCTGAGATGTACCTCCCTGGACTACATGAAAAGAGACATAGAGGAGCTCTCTGATTATGTAGCCCAGGCAGGTATGACCCTGACCCTGAGCAGTATCCTTCCTTCACCAAGAATGATGCCACAACATAGAGATAAGATGATCAGCTTTAACAACTGGCTTAATTTCTGGTGTCATTCAAAGGGGATCCAGTGTCTGTCTGCCTGGGATGACATGCTTGACAAGCCACGCTGCTTCGCAAGGACGGCTTGCACCTGTCACCCTGGGATTCGGATATCGGCTAAGGCTCTTGCCACCCCATAGTGCCTTTTTAGGCAAGGTTCAAATTCTAAACCTACCACCCTAGAAAACAAAAATGGGAAGAAACTAAGGGTAATGCTGCTCAATGCCAGAAGTCTAAATCTCAAAATGCACGCACTCGAGGCCCTTCTCAGTATGGAGAACATCGATGTCTGTGCTGTGACTGAAACCTGGTTCAAGGCTCCTGAGAGCACCCCAGCACTATCAGGTTTTACCTCATATCATGCGTTCGGCCCCAAAACCCGGACCACACCACAAAAGGAGGGGTGTATCCATATTCATCAAGGATACCCACACCTCCAGGTTGGTGGCAACGCGAAGCATCGGAAACCATCCAGGTGCAATTAACCATAGGCAAAACTGCTCTACAATTTGTAGCATGCTACAGGCCACCCTCTCAAACTCAGGAACCCCACACAGCCTTCCTGAAGACACTGGAGGGTATAAATGTATCTCCAAACACCATCATATTGGGTGACTTCAACTACCCGAATATAGACTGGGAACATTACTCAAGCCCCAACTTTCTAGCCCAAAGGTTCCTGGAGTTCATAAATTCAAATGCCATGGAACAACTAGTCACCGTTCCCACAAGAGGAGAAAATATACTAGATCTCATCATCACAAACATGGGGACAAAATGCTCCACACGGGTATATCCCTCATTGGTGAGATTAGATAACAAACTTATCTAACTGGAAATCCACATCCCCCCACCCCAAACAAAAAGACCACAGTGAAGAACTTCTCTAAAGCAAACTTCACACTACTCAAGACTGGTGTGGTATCCTTCAAGGCCCCCGAGCCAGTGGAAACCACAACCCAAGCTGCGGAAGCACTTACAAATGCCTTCTACGAACACCTCCAGGACTGCATGGATCAGGCAATCCCTAATAAAACTAAGACTCTCTCCACCAAGGGCAAACGTCCAGTCTGGTGGACCCCAGCCATAAACAAACTTTACAATAAGAGGAGAAAGCTGTTACATGATAGAGCAAAATCCATAAGAGAGAAGACACCCTTGATCATTATTAGTAAAAAAATACGAGCACTCATAAAATCACCCAAGGCCAACTTTGAGAGAAAAATTGCAATAGATTCAAAAGACAATCATAAGGCCTTCTTCAGCTATGTTAGAAACCTGGGTGGAAACTCCCAGATATGCGCAGAATTAGTCCAAAATGATACAAAAATCACTGAACCCACAGACATTGCCAACATACTGGCAGACAGGTTCAGTGCAAACTTCACCCTCCTCTCCCCCCCAAAAGGAGAGATAACTATCCCAGCGGAGTGTAGCCTCCCAGACATCTCAAATGCGCAGGTGAAAGCTGCTCTCTCTAAAGCTAAAAACACAGCATCAATGGGACCGGATGGTGTCCCCGGCTGTGTGCTACACGAACTCAACGAAGAACTAAACCCGCATATAAGGCAGCTGTTTAATCTTAGCCTTACCACAGGATACGTGCCCAAGGAGTGGCGTACGGCAACTGTGGTCCCACTCCACAAAGGCGGTACCTCTACGGACCCTGGAAATTACCGCCCCATAAGCTTAACAAGCCTGGTCTGCAAAGCTATGGAGAGGATCATAATGGAACTCAAACAAAGACATAGAGGACTTGCAGACATTGGACCCGACCCAGTTTGGCTTTGTCAAGGGCAGATCATGCCTTTTGAACTTGGTCGACTTCTTCGAATCAGTCACCAAGACCATTGATGAGGGAAAGGCAGTCCATACAGCCTACCTTGACCTTGCAAAAGCTTTCGACACAATACCCCACTCGGGTATTATAGAGAAAATTACAAGCTTAAATGTAAACCCATATGTCACAAGATGGGTTGCAAACTGGCTAAAGGACAGAACCCACAGGGTTAGAGTTGCTGGCGCCATGTCAGACTCCAAGCCGGTCACAAGTGGTGTCCCACAGGGCTCAGTCCTTGGCCCCCTGTTGTTCGGCATCTACTTCTCAGAAGTACAGGCAAACATAGGAGGACTATGGCTGACAAAGTTTGCAGATGACTGCAAACTGGGCGCCATAGTGGAAAGTACATCGGACACAGATATCCTTCAGAGGGGTCTCACGGAAACTGATAACTGGTGCCAGAGCCATGGCCTGAAGTTAAATGCCAAAAAATGTAGTCATACCCTTCGGGAAAAACAAGGTAACCCCAAGCTACCATATAGGTGGCAATCCATTAAGCACAGAAGAGGTTATCAGGGACCTGGGGACCCAGGTTGACAGTGGCCTTTCTTTTGACACTCACATTGCTAAAGTGGTTAGAAAGACCTTCTACATTGCCCACCTGATCATGAAGGGATTCACATCCAGATCAAGTGAGGTCATTGTTCCCTGTACTCTTCACTTATCAGACCAATGATAGAGTACAATGCCCCATTCGGGATGTATCTCACCCAACACCTGCAGCAATTGGAGAGACCCCAAAAGTTCCTCACCAAAAGGATAAAGGGACTCCAAAATCTGTCATATGCTGCCAGACTGAAGAAACTCCAGCTCTATTCAGTCGCATACCGCCTGCTCAGAGGTGACCTGTGCCTGACATACAAGGCCATGTCCAACCCGGAATTAATGGACATGCTCCACCTCAAAAAATCCAAATCTACCAGATCCACTAGAGCAAGCGACTTAAACCTTAGCACGGATATAAATAGGACATGCTGGAGGGATAGATTTGTCACCCAGAGACTCCCTATGCTGTGGAATAAAATCCCAGTCCATGTGAGGCAGAGCACCTCGCTGGCTCTGTTCAAGAGAAATCTTGACCGGTGGATGGGAGATCGTAGGTTTACCCCGGGAATCATCTCTGTGTCACTGCTGGACAGAGGCACAACAAACTAATGGGCACAGTATTTTTTAACATAAGGGGTGGCGTAAGCCACAAAACTTTGGGCTAGGCTTATAAATGCCTTAGGGCAGATAGCCTAGTATAAACCTATGAACCTAAGTGTTAACATTCCCTTTTTCTAACCTAATAAGCAAACACTTCACCACCTGGCCATTAACACTTGATCCTAGCTAACTCTCTTTCATGTTAATGTTAGTATTTCTTTCTATCTGGCATTCACAGCCTTTACAATACTTCCTCCTACAGGGGTTCACTCAGACACAGACAATAGCCGTCTACTTTTTTATGATCACCACACCAATCTAGGGCCGTTATGATGGGTCCACCTCATTACTAGTTAAAAATTTCACAAAGTCCAAGCCCAGTGATCCTCAATGTCTGCTTTATGAATGGTGGTACAGTCAGCTGGAACAGACTGATTCAGTAAATTACACTACAAAAAAGGTTTGGGCATTGATTACGTTTTTTTTTTTTTTTTTTTAATAAAATTCCAGTTGCAATCCATACAGAATGACATGAAGCCTTGGAGTTGGGCAAAAGCTCTTACTTTGCATACACTGTGGATACTTTCTGACTGCCGATAATGGTTTCCCCACCAATTTCTCAATCCATAAACTTTTTTTTATGTGCACTCTTTGTTGACTCGTTAGTTTAGTTCTTTTGCCTGGTTGATGATCACTGCATGTTGACTGGGAGGTGATCTGCTTGTTAACTTATTGCACTTTTGTTTAGTTTTCTTGGTGTTATGACTCCTAGAGCTGCGGTCCAGCCAACACTGCTTGGTAAAGGTGTAAACTGCAGACTGAGTGGAAGAGGCACAGTGGTCTGCAACAGAGACATTCTTGAAACAGAAGTTAAAGCAGCCACATCTCAAGCTGAGTGGTCTTTAACAGAATTTTTCTAACAGGAGGTGAGCCACCTGATGACAAAAGGTAATGCAGATGGCATTCCACCTGGAAGGGGTTTGTCTCACAAGCATCAGCTATTCACTCCCAAGAAAGAAGAAAGCCAGCAATTGCTTTGTTTTCTTAAACTCAATCATATATTTCAGGTAAAATGAGCTGGTGGTGCTCATCCAAAGTGTAAGGAGCTTTCTACACCCTGGTTTACCTACTGATAAAGAAAACAAGGACAATTAACTCTCTTATGGACAATTTAGAAAAAGAAATGTGAGTTGATGTGAAAGAACACAGGACTCTCATGGAAAATTAGATACGATTCCCTAAAGGAGGACCTACATCTCAGATCCTGAAAGAAGACATGCTGACCACCACCGTAAGTGTCTTCCAAGAAAAACCCTTCAGTGACATAGAAAAAGCTGATTTGCAAGGAAAAGGGTCAGGAATGTCAGTCATGAGGTTTTTGCCTTATAAAAAGGAAGTCTTCTTCAGAGGTGGGCAGAGATACAGAATTCCATTTAAAGGGCTGCTTGAAGAGTTAGTGCTATGCTGTAATCCTGCCCTTCACAGGGTCTTGATGGGCAGAAATAGGTGACACATGCATAATAATCACAGACTAGGCCTAAATCATATAGGTACTGGACACAAACGAGGATGATCAGTGCCATACTGGAATGCCAAAGTGGAAGTTCAGGACTCCACAAAATGAGTCATGAAACTGCAGAAATGTAAGTTGTTAACACTGAATTGTGAAAGTTGTCATTACACATTAAAAGCAATTTTGAAGGGGAAAAAATGCACTCCCTGCTCTGTGTGTGTGTGGGGGGGGGGGGGAGGTGCAACAATCATGCACCAGCTACTTACATATACTAAATCACAGCTCCCTGTACCTTGGAGATTTCTTACTTAGTACATATCTTCCCTTGCACTTAAATTTATACAGTCCTAAAAAGTGCACTTACAATGGGAAACCAATAAATCACCTACAAACTGATTTACTTTGGGTGGTTAATGCTTCAGTTCCACCCTTAACTTGAAGGCTTCCTGGCAGCCTCACTCATTCCCTCCAATAGAGATGTGGAAGTTTGCACACTATATACCACTGGTTGCATCCAGAGTGTTTTGACAAAATCTTCTTATAGTCATGTGTCTTGCAAATGTCCTTATGTTCAGAATCATAAGTTATTACTAAAGGAGTGCAAATGACAAACTATTCAACGCAAACTAATCTTTACATCGATCACATTCATTACAGTCTAGGTCTTAAACTGGATTTTGTAAGTTAAAATTAATTCAGTAAATTAGTAATTTTTGTAAACTTATAATTTTGTTCATCCAGCTGCAAGTATTTACAGGAGGCTACGCAATTGAGTCTGTGCCGTTTGGTTGCCAAGACATTTAGAGAAATATGAAAATTATGACAACTTAAATTATAGGAAAACATTCAATATTTATTTAGCTGCACCAGACAGCGGTCAAGTATTAATACAGTTGTGCTGCCCTTTAAGTAAGCTCTAAAATGAAATTTTTAAATAGCTTGTATGTAATGTGGTTTTGAAGTTATTAATGTAAATATGAAAAGACAATATTAAACATCTAGAGACATCATTTGGATAATCCCAGAGAAACATCTGGAGGCATCGCTAAACACAGCTGTTGCGAAATCTAATGCGATAAGAAAATCTGAATCAACAGGCAGGCTAAACACCCCTTGCCCTTGTGTTTTTTGGACTCCCTTGTTAAGGATGAGGAATATTTGCTGTATAGTTACGGTCCACAGTAACCCGTGGTGGTGCTGCGGTAGCGTTGTTGCCTTACAGTAAGACGCTGTCCGGTTCGATTCTCAGCTAGAGCGTCTTCTGCGTGGAGACATGCGTGAATGGGGCGTACCTTTGTTGAAGGTTGTGCGTCAGGGCTGGTAACTCGGCACGTAAAAATCAACTACCGATCATTAGCGGACCGGAGTTCCGCTGTGGCGACCCTTAACTGGGAAAAGCCGAAAGAAACAACAAGTTACGGTCCCCAGTAGCCTTAAAACACACTACTACTGATCTCCACAAGGTGGAAAGGATGAGTTTTCTTCTTTTCCCGAGTTTTGTGATGTGTGTATCCAGTAGGAATGACAGAAGAGTGTGCAAGACTTTCCTAGCACAAGACATAGAATGTGTCCACTGCAAACTCTCCTTCACCTTGATGCACAAAGTAAAATATGTGGAAAAGCGCATATTCCTGTGTAGCAAGGAGTTCAATCTCTGGAATGCTTCACTTCCACAAGTTCTGCACCAGACATGTCTCCTGAAGACACAGCTAAAGTAGAAGGCTGGAGGACTGGATCATGGCATCTTCTCGCTTGTTAAGTTCCAGAATATGATCTACTGAAAAGACAGTGATGACTCTGTTGATGCCCCACTGTCAGATGCACACCTTTCTGAGTACAGCACATAAGAACACATATCCCCTTGCTTGTGCATTTACAGCATGATGCACTGATTTTCAGACTGAATAAGAGGCCCAGAAGTAGGGCAGCCTCCAAGATAAAGACCAAAAGGACTGCTGATTAACTCCAGACAGAGCCAAATGAGCTATATGGTGTCCCTCTTTCTTCTCCTTTGTATTACAAGAGTAAAAATAAGCTGCCCAACATATCCAAGAAAACTTGGTGGTTATGGCTAGGAATGTAAGGTCCACTAGAAGATTAGTGAAAAATGTTCACCATTCCAGAACACAGCAACAGAAGTGTGACACAAATAATGGATTCACAAACAAGTGGTCACTATGCAGCCACTGACAGCTCATAGCTCATGAAGATGACACAAGGAAGATCAGGATACTCATCAGGCTCAAAAAGCACACACCGGTTCAGGCCTGGACCTTGCCTTCCATGCTCACGTAGGCTGCCAAGACCACAATTTCATGTGCCCTCTTCATAGACATGAAAAACTGGCGTACCGATAACCACACCAATAAACAGTCTCTCAACTGAGATCAGGAATATTTCTCCCAGTTTATGTTCACCTCCAGAGACTGTGACTATGAGAGAAGTTCACCACAAAGGTACTTCAAAGGAGTCTTTGACAGGGTCACCAAAAGCTAATCATATAGGATGGGGAAGTAGAGTTCCTCCATATGCAAGGCTTCATCAAGCACAGCCAACATACTGGTGAATACTTTGGGCACAGACAATAGTCCAAAAAGCAACTCTTACTAAATGTGGCTTCCCATCAGAATGGGCCTACTCATCAATCCAAAAGGCAAGTCTTTTACTGAAAGTGGTTTCCAACCTGAATGAACTGAAGGGCCCTCTAATATGCCCGCTAGCAAGTGAAGTGTATCATATCCAATAACAACACCCGTGCCTCTACAGCTGTCCAGTGTCACAATCAACCAGATGTTAGGCATAACCCTTCACTCCTATGACCCTCCCCAAACATATACATTTACTCTTACCAACTAGTTTGACTGACAGCTGTGCACAGAAACAGAACTAACTTGCTACATGCATTCACTATAACATTCAGTACCCTTTTTGAAGCAGGCTGCTGAGCCATGAATATCTCAGATGCGATAATGCTGAACAGTAAATGAGGCAAGCAATGAGTTGCCATGTGGGTGGAGCTTGGGCTGGTTTATATCAAGTTAGTATGCATGGATATCATTGCAAAACAAACCACTGAACTGACAAATAAAACTGAAAAAGCTTCAAGGGGTACAAACGACAAGACCTGACAGCAAAACCCTTTGCTAGTGATATCCTAAGATATTTTGTTAAAACATTTAATGAATAGGAAAAATATGAGTTAAACTGGCAAGTGTTTCTTAGAGCAGATTTTCCACCAGGTTTTAACAAGACTATTATTGTAAAAAGTGTGTTAAAATACAAGATTTTATGAAGCTGTATTTGTCTTGACCGTCTCTTTAAGCTTAATAGAAGTCAAATGAAGGTGCACTAAGTCACTGGATATTTTAAAAGTTTGATGTCCTTTCCTGTTGTATTTAAATAGAAATTATGTGGCTTTTTATTTAGTTTCTGATGAAGTTCAATTAAATGAATGAAAGCACTAAAACTATTTTCCTGTGGAGCAGTATTCTTTTATTTTTTGGTTTAACAAGATTTGTTTGTGTGGACAGCTGTGCGGCAAAGGGTTTTGCAGTCAAACCCCTGAACTGCATTCTGCTCATCGGCTTGTATTTGGATCTTTCTCGTGGTTTTATCTATTTGTATAGTTGAATTAATCATGGGTAAAGGAGATCCCAGTAAACCAAGGAGTAAAATGACACCTTGCCCATATATCATAACGAAGTGTAGAGAAGAGTACACAAAACACCCTGATCAACAATGAACTTTGCTGAATTTTCCAAGAAATGCTCGGTGAGGTCAAAGACCATGTTTGCAAAAGAAAAAGCAACATTTGAAGAACTAACAAAGATACTACTGAGGTGTAAGAAAACGTACCATAACAGTATATGTTTGAATGACCACTGCTGCATTAAGTAGCCTTAGCTATAAGGGTTATATCCTGGATATAACAGGCGACCAGCTTCCAAAGCTTAAAGTCATGTTCCCCACACCCAATCAATCAGCTTAAGCAGACCTGCAAAAAGAGTGGCTTGAGCGCCAAGTCCTTCAGATTTCATGTCAGAGAGAGAGGGAAGTTAGATCCCTGAAAACGTCAAAGCTGGGAAAATAACAGTCCTCACATGGGCAACATAAATATACAAACAGAAGGGAATGGAGTGAAGGAATGGCTACTGAAGCAGTGATAAAACATCTACTGTTAAGGTAAATTTAATAACACAAGTGTACCATGTTCACCATTTGATTAATGCAGTAGTCTTAGCTAAACGGGTAGATTACAACAGCTTATACTGACTGGGAGGAGGAAGGATGAGGTTCTAGGAGCCTCTGAAATATGTTCCTAGCAAAGTCTGTTCTAGACCTGGAGAAGGAATTTAGTTTGTAGTGCTTTGTAAAGGTATGTCCATAGGAACAAGTTGCCACTAAAAACACTTCTAGAATCCACCCCTTCCCAAAAAGCCACAGATGAAAAAGGACTCTGGTAAAGTGAGCCTTGACCATGCCCAGGAACCCCCTTAGTGTGTTACGTATTGTGAAGGCTGCCAGCCTAGCCAGATAGAATTTTATAGATAATTCTATCATTTCTAAATATGAATGTGGAAATACAAACTTGTTTTTTTTAAATGAAAAAATATGCTGTGAAATGTTGAACTTAAAACAATGTAGCAACATTGCCATCTGCTGTACAGAAAGCTAAGTCAAGCATTTATTGCCTGTCCTTTGAAATTAAAATTACTTCATGCTGTTCTTTGAAGTTAAAGATTCAGAATCATTCAGTCTGGGCTAGCACATTCTTCTATTGTTTTAACCAAGAGTTAGATTGCTAGATTTAAACATGCAAATGTATTTTTATTGCCCTGGTTTCTGCCTAAGTGTAAAAGAATGCAGATGCAGTTTCTGTTGGCCTGGGAACACCAGGAAAGTGAAAGAATGATGTAATGTTTATCAGAAATGCGATTTCAATTTAAACAGAGAGAATCAGAAGGCATTAAGCATTTTTGTCTTGTTCATCCAACTCACAGCACTGCCTGTTGTCTTATGTAAGTTATCTTAGACTTGTGTTTTCTATCAGAGATAGCTAGAAACTAGCAATATTAGACTTTTTTTCTGTGATGTCAGAACTGTACTACTGAATTATTTTAAGTATTTCTGAGTGATCTCTGAACTTTTGACTAGCACTGTGTAGTAGAAAGTATTGTCTTGTGGTTTTATTTATTATTAAATATTTTAAAACCTTTTAACTGTGGCTGATTTGGGTAGAGATAAGTTAAGCTCTAGAGTACACTGCATATTTATAGAGTTTACTGCCTAAGTCACTCCAAATAAGCCTTGACTGATTAGTCACACTTACTAAGTGTATAATAATATTGCACAGTAATAATTGGACACCCTTTTAAGGGCCTTTGGGTAGCTGATAGTATTAGCTGGGTGGTGGCAATGATTTCTACCATACAGACTATGTAAAAGGGGCACAGCTGGAGAACCTGTGTCAGCCATCCCCAGAAGTGTCTGTGTGGTTGTATAAACTCTTATCTCAAAGTGTGTGTGTGTGTGTGTCAGTTACTTGGGCAGGGACACGAATCACTAGTTGGACAGAGAGGGTGCTGGAGATTTTAGCTTGCCCAACTGGATGAGATCTGGATCCTATAGCTGTGCCAGTGGGGAGTCTTAATGGGGACCTGAGAGCAAGGGAGCGACTAGCCCCAGACTGACTTATCTATGTGAGCTCTTAAGGGAAACTGCACTTTACTGTGTGTATTTGTTATCCTTTCCTCCTATATGACACACCCTCTCTGGTGTTAGTGGTGAGGATTGAGGCTCCTTGATTACTGGGCCAGGGCATGGACGTCACAGGTATAACAAAAGATAACAGTATGAGACAATCATTTGGAGATGGTCTGTTTTGACAGATTGCTTCTTATTTTTGTTACCTTCATAAAAAACGAATAACTGATCAGAATGTCTAAAAATTGTACTTCTGTCAAGATAATATCCAAGTTGTCAGTGAACATCCAGAATTTGCAGAATCATTTCTTCTTTTTCATTTTTAGGTTCTGGAAAGAAAACAGTAAGATGGACAGTTCAGTAGAAAGTAAACCTGAACAACACTTTAGGCATAGAGGAAGTGTTAGGTCTTAAAAAAATAATCTTTGTGGAAAATGAGATAAGGTTGACCCACAATAAGAGCGTGCAACTCAGATACTTTTCTTGCAGAAGACAAAGCAATCATCAACGCTGTTTTCCATGTTAAAAACCTCAAGTCAGCCTAACAAGATGATTCAAATGGAACAAGAGTTAATTCTGCTAGAAAAGAGTTAAGATCTCAAGAAGGAAACACCTGGTTTCTAGTAGGCTTGGTATATAACACCCCTCTCAAATGAATTTAACATGGGATTGCAGAGAAACAGGAGAATCTATTGGCAAAAATTATGAAATGGCCAACAAATGAACTTTGACAGAGCAGTAAGAAAGGCCAGAGGATAATTATTCACACAGATATTGCAGAGCCAGAGAAGTACTAGTCTTGAAAGGGTCCTGGTTCATGTCTTGGAAACAGCTAGAAAACCTTTTCCATTTGCTGATATATGATTAGTAGTAGCAGGTTTTCCTGCCTCTTTTAATATGTGCTGCACATCCTTAGCAAAAAGATGCCTAAAATATATTATAATACTATCAAGCCTGGCAGTTAGTTGCAGTTGACTTAAGTTGGGATGAATCAAACATCCCCTTGCCCTGCACAAGTAGGTCCAGTCTGTGAAGAGGCTTCTGGTAACTACTCTTGGCCATTTACAAAAGAAGAGAGTACCACTCCTGCCTGGTCCAGAAGGAGTCACCACAATGGTCTTTGGAGAGCAGTCTTGAATCATTGCAATGATACTAGATATCAGTCAAAAGGATGGAAAAGCATACAGGAATGTTCCTGTCCAAGGAAAAGAAAATGCATGTTTTCCATACCTTCCTGCATGGAGTCTTGAAGCAGAATTGTGTGAATGGAAGCAAAAAGTTCTACCCGAGGTGTTCCCTACAGACGGATCAATTCCTAGAAAACCCTCTGATACAGTTTCTATTTGTGATAGCCTGTCCTGGTCCTGCTCAGCTTGTCTGACACAATTTTCTCTGAAGGGATGCAAGATTCCTACAAAGTGAAGCTGTGCTGAAAAGCTACATCCCAGGCTGCCAAAGCTAGTCTGCACAGAGGGTAAAGATCTGGTTCCCCCTTGTTTATATACAATATTACTGGTGTTGTCTGTAATCACTTGTAATGGTCCTGGGACCAGAAATGATTGAGGAAACTGACAGCATTTACTATTGCCAACATCTCTTACATTTATGTGTTCTGTCTTTTGTGTTCCAAAAACCCTGCACTTTTACTCCCATAGTCACTGTACCCCAAGCAGTCAGAGACATTTATAGTTACAGACTGTGCTGGGACTGGAAGGGAAAATGGGGGACCTGGATTCTGGTAAAACTGGTCTTTCCACAAGAGAATCTCACTTTTCACAAATCCCAAAACAGATATCTGAGAATGTCAAGGAATGTTGATGAAGCTGGGAATTTATCATGTGGAGTCTAGCTAAAGGAATCATGGATGCTATAAATACAAATATCCTGAGAAATCCCCTTGCTGAAACACTGGTTTAAGTGGAAAAAAACATATGTATGCATGTGTCTGTGTATATAAATCAATTTACTTTTCCTGTGGAAGAAAAGCTCTTTGAAGTGAGGTATTTAGGAAACATCCCAGGAAAACAATCCTGAAAGGAGTCAAGTAAGACTTTTGGTTGTTCTTCTGAAACCCCAGTCTGTGTCAGAGATTAATCATACAGGTGGGAGATTCCTGTCACTTTGAAAAAAATTCTGCAAAGACAGACGAGTCATCAAAATAAAGAAAAATGTTAATGCCTTGCAGTTTGCAGTAGGTAATCAAAGGAGTTAGACACTTTGCGAGTACCTTTGCAACGCAGAATAACCCAAAGGGTAATGCAGAGAATAGAAAGTGTGATCCACATGCATAAAACCTTGAGAAACATTTGAAATCTGGTGCTATAGGAACGTTGCGCTAAGCATCTACTAAATCTAAGGTCACCAAAAATCATGAATGGGGATTGACAGATAAGAGAAACAGCCACAGAATCACAGCTAAAGTCTCATCAGCTAATCCTAAATGCCAAAAAAATGTTTTTCACAACCAAATCACTTTCAACAACTTGTACAATAAACCTTTTAATATTTAAGGGATTACACTGTATTGTTAACATTGCTGAACTTTTTTTTAAAGAGTTTAGACAACATTATCCACTAACAAAATACAGTCATAAAAAATGTTAGCAAAATAGCTAGTCTGTTGTTCCAGGGGCGAATACCAAGGCATCATCTTAGGCACAGACAGCCTAGGATTGATTACTGCCCTGAGAATTCAGAAGACTATCAGACAGCCTAGGATTGATTACTGCCCTGAGAATTCAGAAGACTATCTTGTGGTAAAGCTTGAGCAGCTGATGGGCAGCTTATCTGTCTCAAGGGTACAAAAAAATTGTCATCAACAGATTGCAATATTGTTAAAAGGCCAGCAGACATGTTTTTCTACTTCCACTGTGACATGTATGCACATACCAATTATATTAATGCATTATGGTCTCCAGGAGAATGGAAGGGAAATAAAAGGGCAGGACATATGAGGCCAGCAAGATACTTATTTCACTCTTTGGCACAAGGGCAGTGCATATCTGGACAGTGAAAAGGTTTGCCTCCCTGGAAAAGTAAGACCCACCAACGAAGGATCAGGGACCCATCCTCCCCCACAAAGCATAAGCCAAAGGATGAAGTATGGCGAAGAGGCATCAGGCCCACATTTAAGAAATTAACTACCTCAGAAATATTAACAAAACAGAAGACTTGATTCTAAAGTGTAATTGCTATGACAGGTAGTAAATGTGTCTATATGCAATGGTAGTGACTATGAAAAATATAACTCATAAGCAGAAGTAGAATAAAATACATTTGTGTAACGTCCTTAACATAACTACACAGCTGGCTACATTATTATTATTATTGGATTATTACAGAAAAAAATACACACACACACACACACACACACACACACACACACACACACACACACACACACACACACAACTTCAGCTCTTTGATTTTCTACTGATTATACTTTTAGTCAGCAATATAAAAGTGGGCTGTCTGAGTGTACTAAGTATGGCCAGCAGATGACAGCAGACACTAATTTATCTAACAGTCCTGAAGACAAAGGCTTCAGAAATCAACAGCAGACCTAGATCTTTGAAGGTAGTAGAATCAGAGTTAGCAATGATTCAAACTGTGGCACACACTCATACACCCCTGAAAAGCCTCTGGCCAAGATTAAGAAGCTACCTCGCTCAAATTAATGAAAGACCTTTACTAGACAACTGAACAGATAGGAAAAATAATATATAAACTAATCACTTGATTTGTCAAAAGACCCTCACACAGTGGGTTAACAATTCAGCTTCCCTCTTCTACCTTTCTCAGCTTGGTAAAGCTTCCTTTATCATTACTTCATACAGGACGTGCCTTCTTCCACTAGTGCAGACCACAGCATCGCATGCCATAATACAAGAGCATGTATTCCCTTCATTATTCATTTCTACGCCCACTGAGTTAGCAAGCAAATCCTGCAAGAGGAACAAAAAAGACAACATACAGCAATGGAAAAGGGGAGTGATACTAATAGGCAGAGGGGCTCCAAAGTGATAGAAGGGAAAAAAGTACAATAATGGTAGATTTGTGGAAGTAAGGGACTACTGGCAAGGGAAGAGGATTACACTGGCATTTATTTATAGCTACCAAAATCTGCTTAAGAAAATTTTGGAAGATAATCAGCTTTCAGCAGGAAATATCTATGGATGGAGACTGGAACTTGATATGCAACAGTAAGGATGTCTCAGGGGCACCTAAAGAGAAAAATGCAAACATTTTCTTCAGAAATCTACCCTCTTTATGAAAATATGTGGCATGGAAGACATGAATTCAAGTAGTAGGAACTTGGAAAGAAATGCATGCATTACTTCCAAATGTATAACTGGGCTATATTTGAGAAACATTATGTTTCACAAGAACATATGCATTTAATTGAAAGCTTTGGCATGCATCAACTAACTATTTCAGATCACGCACCAATAAAAACTAAGATAAAAATGTAGGTTATGAGGTAAAAATGAGACACTGGTACTTTCCCACCTGTTAAAAAGCAAGGAATTAAAGAAAAGGGTAGTAGAAATTATTTGATAGTTACTATGGAAGATAGAAATATATTCAGAAGGGATAGCTAGCTAGTGAGTAGGATAAAATAAAAATGGAGTTTAAAAGTAGGGTAGAAATTAGATATAGAGAGAGATGCATGGTTTAGTAATATGAATTATTTAGAATGGCTGACGAAGATTAAAGCATTACAGAATACGGGGAATCTCACAGATCAATAGGAGGTGCAAAGGCAACGTGCTAAAGAGAAAATAAGACAGAACATGGACAATGCGTAAGAGTTTAGAAAGACTGCTGTTAAGCAACTACTTCTTTATAACTCCAGAGCATGAAAACTTTTACCCCAATGACTTGGGCAACAGAAAGTAGAAAGGGTTATTACCAAACTTAGGGAGCTTAAGACAAGAAAAATAACTGGAGATCCTATAGACATATTTAAGATATTTTGGAAATGTTATGAAAATTTGTATAAAGCAGAGGAATAAAGAAACAAAAGCACAAATGGAAATATTTATGAAAAGACTCAAGTATGCCAAGATTAGAGGAAGATGAGGCTCAACAACTAATAGTTAAGACAGGAGGAGGCAAGATAAAAAAAACAGTGACATCTAATCAAATCTGCACACAAGTCTTCAGGGACAGACGGTACAACTCTGGATCTAAACAACGGAATAAAGTATGTAATTCATTCTTTGGGTATATACAAAGGACATTACAGCTCTCCAGAAAACTTCTAGAATCGACCCATTTCCAATATGTCATGCAAGGTGACAAGTCCAAGAAATGTGCCTCAACAATACCTAGAAATGGTTTATCATGCTGATTATAACAAGAGACAAAAGTCAGGGACAGCCAACTAAAAACCGTCTGACACGGGTTGTCCTTTCTTAGTCCCAACATAATAAATAAATGGCAGATTGGCTTTTCTAAAGGATACAGTTCTATTAAGGCAGCACCTGGACTGCCCTATGCATGTCCAGATTATGTGAAATCCTCGCTCCGTGGTTCTGAGTGTTGGAATAGAATACTGGAAGATTAATGGCCTGAATCAAAGAAACTCTAAAACAACTTTAAGCATGAGTAAGGTATTTGTTCTTACAGACACCCAATCCCAAATGCAGTCCATATAGGGTTTGCAACTTGGATACTGATCTTACAGATGTCAGAGCAAATAGAACTCCTATCAGAAACTGTTTTATTACTAAGCAAACAATGTGGACAGAAAAGGATATATGAGAAGACGTACTCAACTGGATGCAAGCTGTACTTTGACAAATTAGTACTAAGGCCAGAGGCTAGTAAATATAAGAGCACCAATTCCTATTATCTCAGATAGGGCCCTAGTTATTTGGTAGGCACCAACTAGAGAAGTCTTCCACATGTAAATATAAGATCTATTTTCTAGTAGCAGGATTTCTTGCCTCCCTTAATACCTGCTGCACATCCTCAAAAAACAGGTGACTAAATGGTATTGGAATCCAGGAAGATAACTGAATACTGCATAGACTGGGGAATATCAAACTCCCTTGTTTTGTATAGGTAGATCCAAACAGTGAGGAAGCTTGTGGTAACTGCCATTCACCAATTCCATAAAACGGAAGAACCGATACTGCCTAGAAAAGAAAGGGATCACCATAAACATTTTTGCAGAGTCCTGAATATTCAGAATTCCGAAATCAGTGGAAAGGGTAGAATGCAAAAAAGAAACATACCCTAACAATGGAATGAGAAAACCATCTACTGCCTGTTTTGAAAGGAGTAAATCAACAAAAGCAAACCAACTGTTAAGTCAGCCAACACAGTCACCAAATAAAAAGCACAATAAAAATACAGCAAATTTATTAGGGTTGGCGCTTTCAAAGGGTTACTGCTTCTTCAGAACAAACAAGATAAACATACACAGAAAATACAACAGTTACATAGTAAAATCAAACCAATCAACAGAGACAAGTAATACAACAATAAAAAACAACCAATCCTAATTGCCGCCTCATTATCAAGGCAGGTTTACCAGAGTTAAGACCTGGTGGCCTGTGTGCTTGAAGGGGAACAATCCATTTCAACTTAGTAATTTTAATGTAATTATTCAGGTCATCTCTTCTAATACTAGGGGGAATCAACTGCAGGACCCTAAAGCCAAATGAAGTATGTCCTGGAAAACATAGTGCATGCTGTGCGAATGCATTAGTTGAAACACTACTGCATATACATCCCAAATGCTCAATGCTTTCCCTAAATTGTCTTGTGGTCTTCACCACATAAAAAGTGTCACAGGAACAACATATAGCCAAATAGACCAAATTACTATTCCTGCATGTATTTCTTATTGCATGGATAAGTGCCTCTCCTATCAGGTACCTCAGATGTGGAGCATTATGCTCCACAACATAATAATCTTTTAACAGAAATGTTGTTCCTAAACCAAAATGCTTCACATCTGTAGTACCTAACAGGAAAGGCACTTTTTCATGCAATAGTTGCAGGGCTTGTCCCTCAGTTGCTTCTGATGTTCAGTTTATTCATCCTGTCTCTGGACGGATTTTTGAGCCTAGGTTTTTAGCTACATGCAGGACATGCTTTATTTGGCTTTAGGGTCCTGCAGTTGATCCCACCTAGTATTAGAAGAGATGACCTGAATAATTATATTGAAATGACTGAGATGAAATGGATTGTTTCCCTTCAAGCACACAGACCAAAAGGTCTTAACTCTGGTATTCCTCTTAAACCTGCCTTGATAATGAGGCGGTAATTAGGATTGGTTGTTTTTTTACTGTTTCATTAGTCATCTCTGTTGATTGGTTTACTTTTACTATATAACTGTTGTATTTTTATCTTGTTGGTCTGCAGAAGAGGCAAGTCCATGAAAGGGCCAACCCTAATAAACTTGCTATATTTTTATTGTGCTTTTTATTTGGTGACCGTATTGGCTGACCCACAGTTTGTTGTTTTTCTGTTTTGAAAGGAGACCAACAGACTTCTTTGAGTTGCTCTCCAGAACTGGATCAATAGCTGGAAGACCCCTTTATTCAAACTGCATCCGTTGAGGGTTTTTACTGGATCTGCTCAGTTTATTTGCCACTATGTTTTGCTCTGACAAAGTAATGTTCTTGAAGATCAATGAATGTTAGAGTTAACTCTCAAGCAATAACAACTGGTTATACACAGAATATGGCCTTGCGCCCCCTAACTTGCTGAATATGAACCACATCATATGGTGTATAACTGTTTGGAAATTACATGCTTTGGACTGTTTGAATAAAAAAATCTCACTGGCCTTGCTCCTTTAGCCTCAAAGGAGCTGCCCCCCCAATGACATTCTGAGGTGTCTGTAGATGAAAACTGACACAAGGGTTCAGGAGAAAAGAGGAAACACAACGTCTTAATACTTGCTGTCTCCACTTGTGCGGTTCCTTTATTCTAAGCCCAACACAGGTGTTGACAAATCTAAAGGATGACTTGTGAAAGTTTATCAGAAATCTCAGATTGGTCAGAGGAGATGAAAGCCATTTTAAGGGCTCTTGACATTTAGAAGACTGCAAAAATAAGTAAGGAAGAAAATGAAGGTCATTCAGTCTGCTACAAGCAATGACTGTAGCAAGACACTTGTAAACATACTAGACACACACAACTGATCTTGTGACCCCAAACAAGTTTATACATCTTCTAGCTCCCATTTCATCATTAAGCTTCCTGGGTTACAAAATGCAACAGACTCTGGAGGGGCAATGTCATGAATACTGGAACTTCCCCATACTGAAATACAAAGCAATATTCAAAACTGGTCTCCAAGAAGACTCTTTCTTTGGTACCAGAAACTTTCAGGAACAGAAAAACTTCTCTCTTGACAACACAGTACTGGTTCTATGATTCTTAGAGTAATCAAAGCTGATGAACCTGAGGACATTTTCTGTTTGGTGTGAAGGGTGGGGAGGAACTCCCATGAAAGGAAAATTTTTGTAGCCAGTGCTAAGTGTATCCCTCCTAAACTACCTTTACCCCCCCCCCCTCCTTTGTGTCTGTGACAACCTGATGCACACAGGAATAAAAAGAGCCAGTTGTTGGGACAGGTTCTGAGAGATGGAGGCAGGAGGGAAGGGAGAATAAAGAAGGCATCCAGAAGTTGTATACTATCCTTCATTGGTAAGGATACTGTTTATTGCTCCCATCCTACCATTGCTATTTGTTTATTAAGTGTAAGCAGGGAGAATCTGGGACATTAGAAAAAAAAAAGGGGGGGGGGGTGAAAAATCTTGGAAGCTACCTAAACTAATTTCTCTACATCATCCAGTTGTATGCGGACCAGTGTAGCAGATGGGCCAAATAAACCTTTTTCTCTAAAGCCGAATTCAAATGTTCACACCATTTTAACTAAATATTATTAATTATATATTCACCATAATTACGTATCTGTGTGTTGTCCATTTTCATTCTTCCTCAACACATGGATTTGGATCTGACTTGGCCGCATGCTCTAGACTTTGGATCCAACTCTCAAGCTCTTCTCTCTACTTATAATGTCTTTGTCCATCCCCAATATCTCAGATCAAGTTTGCTGCCATAAATATCCTATTACTGGATAGATAAAGGTATAGATGAAAGAAAAAGGGCTCAAATCTGGAACTATAAGTTCCAATAACAATCCAACAGGTTCCTCCAGAAGATTGAAGGACAGGGGCTGTATGGAGGGAAGTTGAAGAAAAATGACAGTGGACAACACAGATGCCTAGTTATGGTGGGTACATAACTTATAAACCTGAAGTTTTCTTTTTTATTCTTCCTCAGCACATGGGACAGAGTCCCCAGCTACGTTCTCCATGGGTAGCCCTCATGTAAAGATACTCTGGAGTACTGCTGAGCCAAAGGCAGCTCTACTGGATACAAGATCCAATTTGTAATGAGTAACAAAGTATGTGCTTTGGACCATGTGGCTGCTGCACAAATATCAATAGATGTTCTTGATCAAAAGGCAAATGAAGTAGCCAAGGATCTACTTAAATGAGTTTTGGGTGGTTTAGGGAGGGAAATGCCTTGCTGAGAATAGATCCAAAAAATGCAATCAATGATGCATTTAGTTAAGAGTATCTTTAGAAACCTGACAAACAAATACTGATCTGACTTTCTAATTTGCCTGGTCCTATGTAGATAAAAATGTAATTGCCTGTGCACTTCTAGGAGGTATAACATGTATTCTCCTTTCAAAGAAACCTGCAGACTTGTCTCATACTTAGTGTAACTTTGGTAAAATAAAAAGAAAACCACAAGAGATAATGGAGCACTATATCACACAAAATGAACTTTAATCCACTGGTTTAGTGCTTTCAGCCCAAGAATTAGGCCTTCATCAGAACAAAGTGTTAAAAAAACTGTCTCATTTTTATACCATCATCAATACACATCACACCAATCAAATCTCATTTTACTTGAACTTAATGTAAAAACTGTTTAAAATGTGTTTAAATAAAAATGCATTTTAAATAAAGCATATATTTCTAACAAATATATATACTATTTACATTTGTTGTAATAAGCTTTTCTTTTCAACACAGCTTTATAGTTGACACTATTGTTAAGCCCTGGTGCCCTGCATGCATCTAATAAAACCTGCCATTTAAACTCTCTAAAATCTAGTTCCCCATCTCTGTCTCCATTAAAGTCCAATGGAACATGATCTATAACTGTAAAAAGAAACTTAACACTGTTATTGCTACTCACACAGTTTAAAGTGTGCTTGTAAAAATCATAATCTAAATTTTTCTTTTTGATGGCATAATAGTGTTCATACATTCTGTTTTTAAGTTGCCTATTGGTTTTCCAAATATAGAATGAAGAACAGGTGGAGCATTTTGCCATGTATACCACAAATGTAGATTTACAATTAAAAATGCCTGGAACGTGCCACATCTTGCTCTGAGTTGCAACATTAAAATCTGCTCCCTCTGAAATGTATTTACAAAAATTGCAACTTTTACATTTAAGAGCACTTATGCCACGGTGGTATGGCGGTAGCGTTGTTACCTCACAGGAAGAGGTTCTCCCATTCGATTCTCAGTGTGGCGTGGGAGTGCCTTCTGTGTGGAGTCTGCATGTCCTCCCCGTGGTTGGGTAGCGTTCGAAAGACATGCGTGCATAAATGGGTGTGCCTTCATTGAAGGCTGGGCATCGAGCTGGCATCTCGGCGTTTCGTAAAAAATCTACTGCCAATCATTAGCGGACCGGAGTTCCGCTGTCGCGACCCCTTACCGGGAAAAAGCCGAAAGACAAACAACATTTAAAAGTACCTATGTTGCCTTGAGGCTTTTTTCTTTGTCCACTTTCTAACATTTCTTTGAAATTCCTTCCTCTTGTGTCAACAAACATGGGGGCTTCTCCTACTACCATCTGAAGATCACTATTTGAAACTAATATTCTCCAGTTGCTGGACACTATGTTTTTAATTTCTTTACTGTCTAAGGTAAAGGTTAACAACATGGACATTACCCAACCCTTGTTTCATCCGTTTCCACTAATCCCCTCCCTTTCACTTGTACTAATAATGTCTTGGACTATTTTAAAAGGGTACCCTCTGTTTTTAAATCTAGAATGCAATTCCTGCACTAACAAATCTAACTGTGCTTCATCGCTTGTAAGTCTCTTAAGCCTTACTAACTACCCCTTTATAATGTTATATTTCACATAAGCGGGATGCATACTAGAGTAACTCAAAAGACCATTGCTGCCAAATTCTTACAACTGATGCAGGACCCCAAAAAATCTTTACCTTCCTCTTTTATAAATTCTAAATCTAAGAAACATATTTTACAATTACCCCAGCTACCAGTAAATGTAAAAAAGAGGTGCTATTGTTCATGTCTACAATGAACTGTAAGAGCTCAGTTTGTGTGCCTCTCCAAATAAAAAAACAAATGGTCAATAAAACTCTAATAACTCACAATTTTCTGTCTGTTGGTAAACTTGGACATAATGTTGTTTTCCCAGTAAGCCAGAACTAAGTTGGCATAATTGGGAGCCATCCTGGCAACCCCCTTCGTTTGCAAAAAATGATCATTGTCAAACATGATGTAATTGTATGAAAGAATATTATCCATACATTCCAACATGAACCTCCACTCTTCTAATTCATATTCTCCACTGTTGATTAACAAATTCCCAACCCACTCTAACCCCACGTCATGAGGAATGCAGGTGTATAAAGATGCCACATCAACTATCACCAGCAAATCACCAGCTTCAACCTTAATTTTATTGATTTTACTTAAAAAATCAAAAGAATCCCCAATAAAGGCGTCTGTCTTCTGCACTATCTCAAGCAAAGTTCTATCTATAAACTGGGAACATGGCTCTAACTTCGTTGCTGGAGAAGAAACTATGGGCCTATAAGGGGGACAGTGCCCATCCTTATGTATCTTTGGAATACCAAAGAGGTGCCCTATCCTGGGTTTGTCTACTACAAAAAACTTATACATGTTCCTAGAAATCAAACCTTCTGATAAGGCTTCAAAAAGCCAAAAAAGCCAAGAGTCTATTCTTTTATACGCTTTTAGGACATCACCTTTGGAAACCTTTTTATATGCAGTTTCATCTGCTAATAATAATTGCATTCCCTTCACATAATCATCAGAATTTACTATGACCATTGAACCTCCTTTGTCTGCACGCATAACCCTGATGGAAATATCATCCTTAATGGAGTTGAAAATCATTTGCTGTTCTACTGTCATATTATAAAATTTTCTCTTGCTTCTTTTGTTTAACAAATCCCTAATTTCTATTTCACACAATTCCTCGAATGCTTTTAATACAGGGTGCAAGGGTGGGTTAAAAGTGCTAGGTGTAACAAAATCACCCTTTTGTTTACCTTCTTGATTCCCCATTAACAACTTTAAGTTCAGTTTTCTGGTACATGCTTTTAAAGTAACAACAGTGTCCACAATGTCTGCTCTTCTGGAGGGCACAAAATTGAAACCTTTTTTTAGTAAGTTAGTCTCTACTTCTGTGAAAACCCTCTTTGACAAGTTGTATATTTTAAAATCCATAGGCATTACCTGTATGTTTGATGCCATTCCTGATTCTTCCCTCTGCAAAACAAAGGGTAAACATTGGCTTGATTCGAAGTTTCGGCTACCTGCATCACTGTCGGATTGTTGTAACTGTTCAAATTCATCCTTGGTGGGACATTTTGTTTCCCTGGTGTCACAGCCTCCCATTCGCCATGTTGCACTGTCCTTTTCTCCTGCAGACGCTTCAAGTGCCGAGGAGATAAAAAAGGCTTGGAAAATCTGCTACTTTTTTGATGGTGAAAACCTCTATTCTCTAACAACTTCTTCCTCCCCACTTGCAACGTTCTGTGGTGACGTCAGCTCTCCGGATGTGTTGCTTGCTGATTCTGCCGGTTTTGAGGTGGAATGGCATTTCCTTTCTTTGTACAGCCTGCGATCCCTGTCTACTTTCTTCTCCTTCTTTTGCCTCAAAGAATTGTCTAAGGCATTAACTTTAGACTGTATTCACCTTAGAACATCATCAATTTCTTTTGGTAAGGCAGCTAAACTAAGTTTGTCTATAAGTCCATCGATCCACTTAGCAAGCTTTCGCTCCTCTTCTTCGTGGTGTTCCTTAAGCACTTTTAGAAACGCCAAACCTGTGTCCTCACAGATTTTATGCCATTTGTTAAGAAAAGTGTTGCTAAAAATAACATTAGGAGTGTTGTGTACCTGCAGACCCTCAGGGACCTGTTTTACATCCAAACTGTATTTCAAAAAGGCAGTGTCCCACTGAAGTTTTTTATATTTTAGAATGGAAGCTTCTAAGTCTTTAAACAACCATTCCTTGTTGAGAATGACTCTGGGCATAGAGTTCGATAGCCCTGAAATGTCATCTGCTTCTATGGTAATAACTGTTGGTGCTGCCATTAAATCCTTAACCATACCTCTCCAGAAACAATTCTGTTCATCCAGACGGAATGGCAACTCCACATCCACAGCTTTGTCAGCAGCTTGTGAATCCATAGGAAATGAATGAATGGTCACATTCAGCAAACTGTCTCCCTCTTGTGGTGCTCCACTCTGAGACATCTTGCATGTAACAGAAAAAGTTCAAAGAAAATTGCAGACTTGTCTCACACTTTGTGTAACTTTGGTAAAATAAAAAGAAAACCACATGATATTTCTAACTGACATGCTTAATAGGTACTAAAGGTTATGTACCAGGATTGACTAACTATTACTTAGCTAAGGAAAGAAAAGGAAAAGTTACGTACTCACCATAACATTCCATGTGTGTTGTCCATTTCACCTTCATTCTTAACTGGTTGGGTTCAGAACCGATCCTTGGTTCTGACTCGGCCTTATACAAAAGCTTGAGGTCTTCTACTAGCTCGTGGCTAAAAACCCTATCTCATCATGCCTTAGGAAAGCTCTCCAGGTTTCATGTGCTCATATAACAATAGGTACCAAATAAAACTATCGAATACCTTATAGAGCAATGAAGAAGGACAGAGAACATTAATTACCAATTATGTCTGCTCGGTCCTCCAGGAGCCAAAAGCTGGAGGAAGGAGGATGGGATGTAAGCATGAAGGCGAGATGGACAACACACATGGAACATTATGGTGAGTGCATAACTTCTTTATGTGATGTTGTCCTATCCCACCTTCATTCTTAACTGGTTGGGACAGCGCCCCTAGCACTATCTTTCTTGGGTGGCTCAAGGGAGGATATTCTTCAGAACAGTGGACCCAAAAGAGGCCCTGTTCCTGGAGGCCAAATCCACTTTGTAATGAGTGATAAAGGTATACGGCCTTGCCCATGTTGCTGCAGCACAAATGGTGTCAATTGGTAGTCTAGCCCAAAGGGCAGAAGAGGTTGCTATGGGTCTTGTAGAATTACCTTTTACTTTATAGAAGAGCTCTTTGTTTTGAGATTTGTAAGTAAAGGTAATACAATCTGACAGCTATTTCGAAAGTGTGACTTCAGACACTGGAGCACCTTTGAGTCTGAAAATGATTCAAATAATTGGTCAGATTTTCTGAAGTCCTTTGTCTAACGCAAGTAAAAATTAGAAATTGTCAATGTACATCTAGATGGTGTAGCATATATTCTGCCTTGTTGCCACAGTTGGGGAAAAGACTGGTAGTTCTATGGATTGGTTCAAATTAGACTCTGAGCATACTTTGGGTAGGAAGGATGGATTTGTTCATAGGGATACTCTATCTTTGTGGAAAAGCATGTGGGGGGGCATTATAGACGATGCTTATAGTTCTGAAATTCTTCTAGCAGAAGTGATGGCTATCAAAAGAATCGTCTTCCAAGTCAAATACTTTAGATCACAGGACGATACAGGTTCAGATGAGGGAAGGATCAAATGGGATAACACAAAATTCAGGTCCCATGGTGGTGGAGGGGCTTTAATAAGTGGTCTTAATAAAATAGTGCCTTTAAAAACGTCTTGCAAAGTCTGTGGGACATCACATTTGGCCCTGATTCACCTAGATGGAAATTAGATATCTCTGCTAACTGAACTCAAATAGTAGCTGCAGCTGCACCTTCATTAAATAGTTTTGCTAAGAATTCAAGAATGGGAAGATATTGGGGGCAGAGAAGGGGTCATTGTGATTATTCAAAGTCCAAGAAGAAAATCTTTTCCATTTGCTCATATAGAACTTTCTAGTTGAAGCCTTATGAGATGAGATCAGGATACGTTTCACTGATGGAGAAAGGTTAGGGAGCCTGGCTATGTTTGGAATCAGAGCAGCCAAGCTATCAATTTGATGGTTTGAAGGGAGGGGCGGAGCATCCCTGATGCACGAGTCAGAAGGTCCAGAACTGGGTCCAGAATCCACGGCTCCTCCTAGAGATGAGGCCACAGGAAGGGGAACCAGATTTGATGAGACCAGTATGGTGCGACGAGAATTAAGTTCCTTCCCAAGTGACTGGCTTTCTGAAGAACTTTTGATATCAAAGGAAAGGGAGGAAAATCGTAGCGAAGACCAGAGGGCCAATCATGAACAAGTGCATCCCTTGCTGACTTCCCCAGAGGGGGATCAGGGCAAAGTAGCTGCTGCATTTGGTATTTATGGATGTGGCAAAAAAGTCGTAGCAAGGCTGGCCCCATTTTGGAAAATCTTTTCCGTCACTTCCTGTTTTAGGGACCACTCATAAGGAATCAGAATCACTCTGCTGAGTTTATCTGCAATCACACTATTTCCCCAGGATATGTGTTGCTATCAGAAAGCATTGGGAGGAGGTTGCCTAATGCCATACTCTCAGGGCCTCCCGACAAAGGGGGTAAGATCTGGTTCCACCTTGTTTATGTACCATACAAATGACATGTTGTCCATCTGTATTCCAACAGTTCCTATGGAAGAGAGTCCTGGAATGCTTGCAATGCTACAAGCACCACTCTCAACTCTAGGACACTAATGTGCAAGTGGGCCTCGTGGTCTTGCCAAGTGCCTTGAACTGTCGCTCCCGGATACCCCCCCAATCTGGGAAGCATCCGTGGTCACTGTGGCTAACGGCTGGGGAAGAAAAAATGGACTACCTAATGTCACTTGAGCTGAGTGTAGCCACCAACAAAGGTCTTTCCTGTAGGATTCCATTATCAAAATTTGGTGGGACATGGGTAGTCTCCTTGCATGGACCACTGGGTGAATAGTAGCCACTGTAGACTCATGTGCAAACGTGCTAATGGAATCAAGAGTTACTGCAGTTGTCATGGTTCCCAATACTTTGAGGACTGTTCTTGTTTGGATTTTTTTCTTGGAGAGAAGTTTCTGGATCTGATGTCGTAGGACTTGAACCCTTTCTGAGGGAAGTTTTGTCATCATGTTTTTTGTATCTAGATCTGCTCCTATAAAAACAATATGCTGAGATAGCAACAAGGTAGATATTTTGTAGTTTATTGCGATTCCTAGGTGATGTAGAGTGGTGTCTCTCACTTTTGATAGTAGATGGTTGGTGGTGGCGATTAGGAGCCAGTCGTCTAGGTATGGAAACACTCGGAATCCTAGGTGTCTCAAGTGAGACGCTACTACTGCCACATACTTGGTGAACACTCTGGGGGTGCTGTAGTGAGGCCAAAGGGCAGAGCTCGGAACTGGTAGTGAATGGCTCCCAGCCGAAAGGGCAAATGACTCCTGGATCACCTGTCCATTTTTATATGGTAATACGCATCCTGTAGGTCTATAGAGCACATCCAATCATCTTGTCCCAGAAAAGGGAGTATTGACTGCAATGTTACCATCCGGAACTTTGACTTCCTTACTGATTTGTTTAATTTGCTGTGATCCAGGATGGGCCTCCAGTCCCCTGTTTTCTTTGGAACTAAAAAGAACCTTGAGTAAGTTCCATATCCTATTTGGTTTGCGGGGACTGCTTGGATGACTCTTCTGTCTAGCAACTTTTGTATTTCCAGGGTTGCCTGATCCCTTTGACTGGGTGGAATGTCCAGGATGTTTGTTGTGTTTGGGACAGGGAAGGAAAAGGGTATGGAGTAACCTCTGGATTATTGCTAACCAAGCTTCTGAGTACAAAGATAAGCATCCCCCGACCGTCTACAGAGATGGACAGACAGGCCTCCTTTCAGGAGCGCTGAGAGGGCTTACTAAGAAAAGGTCCCCTGTCACCATGGTTTTGCGGACCCCCTCTGCCACATGGCTGGTGTCTTCCATTAGCACTTCCCCCTCTATCCCTGGGGGAAGAATCACCATGTTTGTCCTGGAAAGCTCTCTGGGATTTCTGAAACCATATTTTTCCTCCTTTCTGACCTTTGGAGCAAGGTCTTGTAAGTAGGGAAAAACAGACTCCAACAGCAGAAGAGTGTCTTTCGTTCTTGTTCACACCTGGTTAGTGAGTCTTGGAATTTTGACCCTAACAAAGATGAGCCATCGAAAAGGGTGTTTACAAAAGAAGATTTAAAGGGTTCTGCAAAGTCACACAAGCGCATCCAAGAATGTCTCTCTAAGAAAATTCCTGAACCCGCTGCCCTGCTCGCTTCCATCTGCTGCATAAGAAATGAGCCTCATGAAGGAGTTGACCAGTGAGGATAAGGTGGAGAGCTGAAAGGGAACCTCGTCTGATACTCTCCAAGGTTCAGCAGCTGAAGGGGTATCTCCTAGCTCTTTCAGGAGATCTCTCTGAAACCTAGTGAAGTGAGTTAGATAATTAAGCGATCTGAGTGAAGATGCGTTTTCCGTATCTGTCCATCGTACGAGACTCTGTTCGGCAGATGGACAGAAGAGGACGTCTCTGACAGTTCCTTTTTGGTGGCTGCCGCCACCACCACAGCATCTACTGGGACTCCTATGTAAGAAATTCTTTGTCGGTAGGGAAGTAATAGATCTGTTTGGCCTCCGAGGAACAGGTTCCACTGAGTCTGGAGACTCCCATGCTTTTCAACAAACTAAATGTATGAGTTCGAAGGGCGGAGACACCCAAGTGGCGGAAGGGTAGGGCGGAGACACCCAAGAGGCGGAAGGGTGAGACCCAAAAGCCTTCAAGTAAACAGACTCCTCCTCAGAAGGGCTGATGGGTTACATGCCTCATTATTTTAGAATTTCCAGGATGTCTCTGAAGGAGACATCCTCCGAGGGTGACCATGGGGACCCTTCTGAATCATCAAGGTCCGTGCCTGATGTGACAGACTCCTCTGGGTGGGTCTAAATGCTTCCTCTTACATAGTCTCTTTCAAGGGATCTCTTCAGAAGGGTATTCTGGAGAGGTTTAGGAAGACAGGGGTTCACCCAATGCAGCATCCTGAGGCCTAGGGTCTTCGCATCTCTGTGGATGCAGTGATACCAAGACAGACACTGGTGCCTTTGGGGGAAGAATGTCATGACTTGAGAGTGGACCTGTCTGTGAAGACTGCACTCTCCTCATTACCTCGAAAGATCCCTGCCCCTGGTCCAAGGAAGTAACCGACTCTAAAGAACCAGAGGGCACCCCTGGAGCCAAGGGGTTTGGCACCAAGGCTGAGGTAAGAGCCGATGCCCTGAGAGACAAGTTTGGATCAGACAACTGTCGATCCGACTCCGCTCCCTAGACCCAACTGGACAGCGTCAGCTCCTAGAGTCCCCAAGTTCGGATGGAACCGAGGAAGTTGGAGCAGTATTCGGAACCAAAGACCCTGTGATAGGTCTCAGTTCTGACGGTTCCACTACAATCAGGTCGGGACATTCTGGGTCCGAGACTGGATCGGAGGAGGAACTGAAGGTGAAAGGGTAAGTTTGGTTGGTTCCAAAGCCCTCTGGGGTTGATCCGACAATAGCTTGGTGAATGCTGGTGCCCTCAGAAGCCTCTGTACCACTCAATCCACATCATCAGGCAGACTCCTGAAAGAACAAGTGGAAGAGGCAGGACACCTGGAAGATTGCAATAAAGAAGATCTTAAAAGTGGGAGATACCAGTTCCAATTGGGGGGACCAGCTTAGCAGCTGAATCTCCAACGGCACCAAAATAGAAGGTGCCGAGGTAGAAGGCTTCTCGGGCCTGACAGCTTTCAGTTCCAAGTTAGAAACTTTTGGTAGCTTTTTTGATGGCTCCGACTAAGCCAATGAGGAGGACCTTTTCCCCGATTTGTCAGATTTTGAAGGGGATTAACTGGATTTTGAAGGACCATGACCTCCTTCAATCGCTTCTGAAAAAGGGGTCTTTAACAAGCCCCTCAGAATGAGCTTGCTCTTCCTCTCCAATAACACCCTGTGACTGAAGGAGTGGCAGATAGAACGGGATTCCTGTAGGTGAACTGCTCTGAGGCAGCAGACACAAATATTATGTCCATCAGTTATGAACATTTTTTGACTGCACTTTACACATTTTTTAAATCCAGAAGGTTTAGCTTCCTTAGTATCTTTGGAAGACATGACTAAATAACAATGTTAAGAAAAAACAGCTAACAACTATGGGAAAAAAACAGAGAAAAAAATATAGCTATGTAACTATATGAAAAACACTACTAATTAAACAACAACTTTTAACAATTACAACAGCAAAGTCAAAAACACACAGAAATGGCCCTCTAACTTAAGCAGGCAAACATATCTCTTTAAACGAGCTAGCCTTTTGAAATTAAAAAGGGGAATAAAGCCCTCTAACTTAAATGAGGTAAAGCAGCTCTCTAACTTAAACAAACTAGCCTTATACTTAAATGAAGAAAAAACCCTCCAACTAAAAATGGGTTTCTTAGATTTAAATTTAGGACCGGAATGGGGGAAAAAAGGCCTAATGAAACAAACGATGGCCAACAGCAACAACCACAGCAGAAAAGCAGAAACAGAGACAACAATGTCCTTCTCTTTCATGTTGCAGTATTCTTGGTGTGGGATTTCCTGCCTTCAGGCGACCCGTACGTCAGCTCCCATACAAAAGCTTCAGCTTGGCTATTGCAGCGGCGTAGGACGTCACACTTAGGGCCATAAACCAGGGACCCTATGTGTGACATCTGCGCACACAATCCTCAGAACTTGAAGCTAAGCAAGTAAAGTAGATGGCCCAACAGGATAGGCTGCCAAAGGTATAATGCCCTGGGTCTCCTCTGTAATGGAGAGAGGCATCAGGGAGCAGTTAGACAGAGTCTGTGAGGGGGAATACTGCAACATGGAAGAGAAGGACATCTATGGTTATAGTAAGGTTTTACACAACTATTCTATGTCCTTTTATTCCTATGTTGCAGTATTCTTGGTGTGGGAGAGTACCACAGCTAGTTTGATGAAAGGGTGGCAGATGCAGAAGATGATTCCACAAAGCCTTGTAGGATTGCTCTGGCAAATCCTGCGTGTGCTTTGGAAATTTGGTCCAGTTTGTAATGTTTGGTGAAAGTGTGTATAGTGGACCATGTAACTGCTTCCATAATGGAAGCTGTGTCAATGCCCTTTCGGAAAGCCTTGGAAGTGGCCACTGCTCTTGTGGAGTGTGCCTTAACCCCAACTGGAGGGTTTTTTCCATGGTGTGAGTGACAGAAAATGACTGCCTTTCTAATCCAGGATGCAATGATCTGTTTGGTGACTGCCTTGGCCAATGCTCTGGAGTAGCGTTGTTTAGATTTCCTAATGTCTTTAGTCTTGTCCAGGTAAAATCTCAGTTGCCTGTGGACATTTAGGGAGTGCAGTATCCTCTCTCCTTGGTTAGAGGGAGAGGGGAAAAAATTGGGTAGGTGAATGGATTGATTTAGAGATAAGTCATTGATTACCTTGGGCATGAAGGAAGGGTTAGTTCTCAGAGTGACCCTGTCCCTATGAAAAATGGTGTAAGGTGAGCATGCCATTAAGGCTTGCAGCTCGGAAACCCTCCTGGCAGAGGTAATAGCCACTAACAGTACTGTTTTCCAAGTACAAAACTGTAGAGAGGCTGTATTAGCCTGTTCGAAGGGGGGCTGGGTGAGTTTTTCCAGGATAAAGTTTAGGTCCCATGGAGGAGGGATAGGCTTCTTAGGTGGTCTGATGTGTAAGATGCCTTTAAGGAAGAGTTTCACATGTAGCCTGGCTAACAAGGAAGGATCTAGAGGTAAGCAGGGCGATAATGCGGAGAGGTACACTTTCACTGATGAATAGGAAAGTCCACCCTTTATAAGTTGACACATATGAGAGGACTAGGGGGGTGTCGGCCTCATAACGAAAGTGAACAACAATCCGAAACCTCGTCGCAACAAGAAGAACAACTTTCGACAGAGATAGCATCAGACAACAGGTTTATTTGTGAAAATACTTTTTATGAAATCTCATACCCGCAAATTTTATGCAATGCATCAGGGGATTTTAAAATATATAATTTCACCGAGGTTGCTGTCTCTAATGACCTAGTTGACTTGTTGGCTAAAGGCCCATCTTTTGTACCATCTAAACGGATGAATTTAGTTGACACTTTAATGGATTTAAAATTATTTGTACGCAAGCTTAATTTGCATTGTTTATTTGGGAATTTGCCTGCTATTAATAGCAAATTTTGTGTAACAAGTGTATTTAACCCTCCATTGCACACAGCACTTTATTGTTTCGAGAAATTATGTGAGATAGATTTGAGGAATTTAATTAATACAGGGAATCGGCCAACCTTTATGAATACATTTAATGTGTCTGTTAGTCAGATTAATGCCTTGAATTCTTTGAAACTACAGGATATTCGTGTTTTAAAGCCAGATAAAGGCGGCGGCTAAGTTTTAATGAAGGAAAACTTTTATCATGATAAAATATTGAATTTACTATTGACTGATAACTATGTTAAAGCATCTCTTAATGAACTGAATGGTGCTTATCAAAAAGTTAGAAGTTTATTAAATGATCTATTTATTGATGGAATGACAGATTTAGATATGCTTAATTACTTAATAATCCCCTCCCCAGTTACACCAACAATTTTTGGGCTGCCTAAACTGCATAAGGACTTGAATAATCCGCCCTTTCGTCCTATTGTTGACGGCCGGAATAGCATTTCCTATGGATGTGCCAAAGTGGTAGACATTAAATTGCGGAAATACCTTGCTGGCCAAGTTCAGATTTGTTGTGATTCTTGGCAATTTCTGGAATGCATTAACAGTTTAGATTATTGTAGTGATGTCCATTTTTTTAACAGTGGATGTGTGCGACTTATACACTGTTATACCCCAGACCTTAGGGGTTTCATGGGTAAGGGGTTTCCTGCATGCAAATGGAGTTGGAGGCAATGAGATCGATTTAATTGAATACCTACTTGACATTGTTTTAAAAAACAATTATATTATGTTTGGTGGGGACATCTTTCTCCAAAAATCTGGTATAGCTATGGGATCCCCATGTGGGGGGTGCTTTGCTAATTGTGTTATGTCACACAGGGAGACCACCTTACTTTTTAAACATATGTTTAAAAAACATGTAAAGTGGTATACACATTACCTTGACGATATTTTTATATTGTTTAAGGGTAATAATTTTGAAGCAGCCCATTTTGTAGACGTGATTTCTGACCTTACTTCCTTTTTAAAATTCACATTTGAATTTAAAACTGATTTTATAAATTTTTTTGGATGCTCTATTATGTAAAGACATTGTTAATTGTTACACAGCAAAAAATTATCATAAACCGGCTTATTCGAACTGTTTTCTACATTTTGAAAGTTCCCATCCATTGTTTTAGAAAATGTTGTTGTAAAAGGACAATTAGTGAGGGCTGCCCGTATGACCACTTTGGATCATGGATTTTCAAATGAATGTGACAATCCTATGAGGTTGTTTCTTGCAACAGGTTATCCCCAAAATTTGATTGAGGGGTTAATAGATGAAGTTACTCTAAAACGTACTTCAGGTTGGTTTAAACCCATACTAAACAACAGTATTCATCCTCAAAGTTCAAGTTTAAGTGGCCTTATGCAGGATGATAACGTCTCACATAATAATGTTTCACAAGAGAATTTGGTTACTTCCACTACTCTTTCTTTTATTACTGCCTTTTTTCTTGATGCCCATGAAATACGAGCTATCATATGTAAAAATTGTGCCTTGCTAATGGACGATAATAGTCTGAGAAATAAGGTACCCGAATGTCCTAAAATCATATATAAAAGAGGTAAAAATCTTAAAAATACGATTGAGAGTAAGCATCCCAGTTTTTCTAGGCCAGGTGGGATGTTTAAATGTGGATGTTGTCCCCAGTATAAGCACATTAATGTATCCAATAAATTTTCTATTGGATCTACAACTTATTATATTAAGAACAGATATAATTGTGACAGCAATGGGGTTGTTTATTTAGCTGAATGCCATTGCTGCCCCCAATTTTATACTCGTAAGACTGAGCGCCACTTAAAATGGGGAATTTATGAACATTTGTATTGTATTACAAAGAATGACTGCACAAATGCTCTAGCAAGGCATATCAATGAGAATAAAGATAATTTTTTCTTATTTTCAGTTATAGAACAAGTGAAGACTAATCCTAGAGGTGGACCTTGGTCCTTAACTTTAGAATACAGGGAGCTTTGGTGGCAATTGTTAACAAATGCCTATATGTTCCCCAGACTTAATGAAATGTATTCCCTGAAATGTTTGTTAAAACTTAAATCCTTGGATAGACGTTAATTACAATAATATAATATATTTTATGTATATTTATACAATTTTAAAAGTGTATCACCTTTTTAAGGTAATTTATTTTCATATATGTGCTTTCTATTTATTTTTATAAGAATGACTATATGGAGGTCTTGTGGTTTTACATTTTATATTCTAAGTAATCTAGTCATTATAAGGTGAGTGTGACTAATTCATGATTAGGATGAAATGATGTCATCATGCTGTTTTGTTTAAATGCTCATTTAATTCTAGAATTTAATGTCTGAAGAAGATTGTCTATTTCCCAACCGAAAGTGCTTACTTTACCTGTGGAATTTGTGAATAAATTTTGGATTGAATCTAACCTCCTTGCCTGTTCGTTTATCTTGGGAGTATAGTGGACCATGTAACTGCTTCCATAATGGAAGCTGTGTCCATGCCTTTTTGGAAAGCCTTAGAAGTGGCCACTGCTCTTGTGGAGTGTGCCTTAACCCCAACTGGAGGGGGTTTTCCATGGTGTGAGTGGCAGAAAATGATTGCCTTTCTAATCCAGGATGCAATGGTCTGTTTGGTGACTGCCTTGGCCAATGCCCTAGGGTGGAAAGATACAAAGCGTTGTTTAGATTTCCTAATGTCTTTACTCTTGTCCAGGTAAAATCTCAGATGCCTGTGGACATTTAGGGAGTGGAATATCATCTCTCCTTGGTTAGAGGGAGAGGGGAAAAAATTGGGTAGGTGAATGGATTGATTTAGAGATAAGTCATTGAATACTTTGGGCATGAAGGAAGGGCAAGTTCTCAGAGTGACCCTGTCCCCATGAAAAATGGTGTAAGGTGAGCATGCCATTAAGGCTTGCAGCTTGGAAACCCTTCTGGCAGAGGTAATAGCCACTAACAGTACTGTTTTCCAATTACAAAACTGCAGAGAGGCTGTATTAGCCTGTTCGAAGGGGGGGGGGGGGCTGGGTGAGTTTTTCCAGGATGAAGTTTAGGTCCCATGGAGGAGGGATGGGCTTCTTAGGTGGTCTGATGTGTAAGGCACCTTTAAGGAAGAGTTCCACATGTAGCCTGGCTAACAAGGGAGGATCTAGAGGTAAGCAGGGTGATAATGCGGAGAGATGCACTTTCACTGATGAATAGGAAAGTCCACCCTTTATGTCTACACATATATGAGAGAACTAGGGGGGTATCAGACTCATAAGGGTCCCTTTCCTGTCCCAGACACCACTGAGTAAATCCTTCCCATTTAGCAAGGTATGAGTTTCTAGTAGTGGGTTTCCTGGCCTCCCTTCAGGACTGATAGCATGTCCTCTGAATAGTGGTGTCTGAATGGGGTTAGTAATTTATCACCCACAGAGTCAGGGATAGCATTTGCAAGTGTGGATGTAGGAGAGTTCCTTTGTCGTGTGTCAGAAGGTCCACCTTGTGGGGTAACTTGCAGTGACTGCCCTTGGCTAAATTGTACAGAAGGGGGAACCAGTGCTGCTTTGGCCAGTAGGGAGTCACTAGCAAGATTTTTAGTTTGTCCTTCCTGATTTTCAGAAGGACTTTCTGAATCAGAGGGAGGGAGGGGCGTACAGGAACTTTCCCTCCCAGTTGAAACTGAAGGCATCTACTCTCCAGGCTTGGGGGGGGGGGTAAGTCTTTGTGCAGAAGGTCTGCAGTTGCCTGTTCTGGGGGGAGGCAAACAGGTCTACTTGCGGAGTGCCCCACTGGTGGACTATGTCTAGGAAGACCATCCTGTCCAGCATCCATTCGTGTTGTGCAGAGGATGTTCTGCTCAGGAGGTCTGCTTGCTTGCTTGTCCTGCAAAGGGATGTGGCTTGCAGGGATATGTTGTGCTGGGATGCTAGATCCCATATTAGTAGGGCTAGCCTGCACAATTGGTATGCCTTGGTACCTCCCTGCTTGTTGATGTACCACATTACAGTGGTATTGCCCGTCACTATCAGAAGAGGACCTGGTAGCAGTAAGGGTAGGAAGGTTTGCAGAGCTAAAAGAACTGCTGTCATCTCCTTTAGACTGATGTGTTTGATTCTCACGGGAGGTTGCCACTGGGCTTGGACTCTGTAAGAGTGCAAGGTGGCTCCCCAACCTGAGTCAGAGGCATCTGTATGTAATATTTGTGTGGGTTGAGGGGGTTGCAGTGGAAGGCCCGGTTTTAGTTGAACTTGTTGGATCCACCAGATGATTTCCTTCTTTAAACAGTGAAGGGGAATAACTTGTTCGAAGTGATTCTGGTGTTGTGACCAGATATTTTTGAGCTACCATTGCAGTTTCCGCATATGCATTCTGGCCAATGGTAGCATGGGGATGGTTGCTGCCATCAATCCCAGAAGTCGAAGGAATTGCCTTGCAGTGACTGTCTGGGAGAACAAGACTTCCTGGAAGTGGGAAGCTAAAGACAGAACCTTGTCCTGTGGGAGAAAGGCTTTCATTTGGTCTGTATTGATTCTGCAACCTAGCAATATCTTGTCCTTGTCTGGGTTCAGGGAGGACTTCTTGAGGTTTGGGGTGAACCATAGGCTTTGCAGAAGGGACATAGTGAAGTGCCGATGTCTTAAGAGGGAATCTTCTGACTATGCCAGGATAAGGATGTCATCCAGATATGGGTAGATCTGGATTCATTGGGTCCTGCAGAAGGCAATGGCTGGGGCTAGGCACTTTGTAAACACTCTTGGGGCAGTGGATAAGCCAATGGGCAAGGCCGTAAATTGGAAGTGTGAGGATGGGCCAGTGAAATGCAGGAAATGCCTGTGTGAGGCCCTGATAGAAATGTGGAGGTAAGCGTCTTTTAGGTCCAAGGTGACCATGAAAGCATTTGAGGGTATGAGAGGCAAGAGAGTGGGAAGTGACAGCATTTTGAAAAATGGTACCTGCAGGTAAAGGTTTAGGAAGGAGAGATTCAAAATGGGTCAGCAGGGACCGTCCTTTCGAGGAACCAGGAACAGATGGGAGTAGAATCCCTTTCCTTCTTGCCCTGTGGGGACAGACTCTATTGTGCCTTGTTGCAGGTCTGAAAGAATTTGTGGAAGGAGATGGCACTGTTTTGTTGGGTAGAAAGGGAATGCCTTTCCAGGGGGGAACTTGTTTCCAGGATAGGAAGTATCCTTTTTGAATAATGGTTAATAGCCATTGGTCTATGGTGATTTTCTGCCAGTAGGGGAAACAGTGGGCAAGGCGAGCTAAGAAGAGCAGATGAGCAAGGCAGTCATGCATTATTGGGACCTCCCCTGACCTGAAAGGACCGTCTAGGTTGAGGAGGTGGGCCTGTGGGCCTGGATGAGAAATTTCTTCTAGTTCCTCTTCTGGGTCTGGAAGAGGAGGAGGAGGCAGCAGAATGCGAGTTACACCTAACAAATGTACTCTTAGCCGTGTAGTTCCTATAAAATTTGGGTATAGGGGATACCAGGAGATGTTTAACATCCTGTAACTCTGCTTTTTTCTGGCAGATTGCTTTCCAAAGAGGAAGTTGTGATCCAGGGGAGCATCCAAGATTTTGGACTTGAAGTCCTCTGGCAGATTTTGTAGTCTAAGCCAATATCATCTCCTAAGGACAGATGCTGTTGCTGCAGAGCAAGCAGAAGCTTCTGCAGCATCGTAGCTGCATCTTACAGAGTGTCTAGCCACTTGTAGTGCTAAGGGTAATTTGGAGGAGATATCCGTTTTAATTGGACTGTCAGAAACAGAAGCCAACATAGAGGTGGCATGGAATATAAGTCCAGGGCATACTTGGTCATGTGTGTTTGATAGTTAATGGCTCTGAAGGCCAATGTGGAGGAAGTGTATACCTTTCTTGCCTATCCTATCCATGGATTTGCTATCTTTATCCATGGGCAATAGGGAGGCAGAAGGTAGCAACCTAGACTGTTTATCAGGGGCAGTGGCAAATCACTGCTGGGTCTGCTAAAGGTGGCTTTATGAGGAATTTTTGTTCCTCTGGCACCTTGTAAAAGCAGTCTGGGTGCTTTGGTGCAAGGGGCTGTGAGTCAGGAGTTCTAGAGGGTGCAGTAAATGCATCCAAGTATGCAGGAAGAACAGCTGAAGGGGAGGGGGACTCCATTTGCAGCAGTTCAAAGTATCTGTTTTGGGTTTCTGTCATCTGGGAAGTATCCCATTTGAAGTAGTCTTTCATTTTGGTGATGGTTTCACCAAATGTAATGTTTTCAGGTGGAGAATCCCCTTCCACAGAATCCTCATCAGGAGAGTAATATTCCTTGGGAGAAGCAATCTGGGATGCATAAGAGATGGATTCATCTGAGGAAGAGTAGGTAGATTCATGTTCTTCTTCTTTCTCAGGGAGGGGAGCCATAGGAATAGAAGCAGATGTAGGCCTAGGGCTTAGCAGAGGCAATGTAGTTGTGGGTGAGGCAGAAGGCCTAAGGGTCATAAAGGCCTGCATAAGAGAGAAGTCTCCCAGTCTGGGGGGGCTTCAGAAGCAGGTGAAATATGTTTAGTTTTCTGCTTCTTTTTGGTTGAAGTCGGTCTATAGCTGGGTTTGGCAGCGGCTGTATCCGAGGTCTGGATCCCTTTCGAAGGAACCCCCAAATGTGGTTCCCCCTTGACATCAAAAGGTGTCTGTGTCTGAGAAAGCTCCATGGACATGCTGGACATCGGCTGTGCAGCGGCCACCACGAGGGAGGATGATGGAGGTGACGGATCCGCTGAACGCTCCACAACTCCTATATCGGTAGTTGGCGGGGTGTCCGGGTGAGAAGCGGCAGGTGATGAAGGCCTAGGCATCTTGGCCTTCTTACGCAGAGGTTCTTGGGCAGCCTCTGAAGCAGGATCCAACCTGAGAGCCAGCTGTTTAAGGCATTGGTTTTATAAGTAAAGATTTAGAGCTGCCAAATGGCTACGTAAGGTCTTCGGAACAAAAGATTTACAAATAGGGCAGGCATTATGGTCGTTTTCCCAGCCTAAGCAAAAAAACGCATTTGTCATGGGCGTCCTTATGGGGAATCTGGCGCCCGCACTGGCACTTTCCCTTTTTACCTGACATCAGCTAAAAGCTACAACAACCAAGCCTAAGCAATGCGAAAGATCGGTAAATATTAGAAATGTAAAAAACCCAACGGGCTGCTTATCTATAGTCGATCCGACGTCTGGAGAACGATTGTACGATGCAAAGTCATCTGCGGCTGAAAAGTTCTAATTGTGCATGCAGATGTCACACAAAGGGGTCCCTGGTTTATGGCCCTATGTGTGACATCCCACGGCAGTGCAACAGCCAAGCTGAAGCTTTTGTATAGGAGCCGACGTACGGGTTGTCTGAAGGCAGGAAATCCCACACCAAGAATACTGCAACATAGAAATAGAAGGACATTTAACTTAATTAACAATTAGCTAGAACAATGTAGATTAAAGAAAAAATAGAATTTTTTTTAAATATAAAGCAAAAAGGAAACTACTTAGCCAGAGCCAGTATGAAGAGCACCCGATCTTGTTTAGCGGCAAACAAGATCTGGGGAGCTTTCCTAGGGCATGATGGGATAGGGTTTTTAGCCACGAGCTAGCAGAAACCTACAGCTTTTGTACAAGGCTGAGTCAGGACAGAGGATCGGTTCCAAACCCAACCAGTTAAGAGTGAAGGCGAGATAGAACAACATTCACATTATTTCTTATAGATACAAAATCTTCAAGTGAACAATATTGAACTTTTTTTTTTTTTTTTTTTTTTTTTTTTTTTTTAAGTATTTTAACTTTTTGTTTTTCCTTAATAGGCATCTTCTGTGATTGTGGAGGAGAGGAATAGGTGCCCCTTCAAGAGGTCTCCTCGCTGAAACACATCCAGTAGTACTCCCTTGAGAAATTCTACATACCAGTAAAAATGGTTCTCCCGTGCCCAAATTCAGTAGATGGAAACAGCTAAAGACAACACTGCTGATCCCTGGTTCATGGTATCTAAAGGGACTATACCAGAGGAAGCTGAAGAGGTTAAGTGAGTGGTCTAAAGAACAAATGGCCACTGCAACTTTACCCACTATCAGCTAAGTTGCAGACTGAGCCCGCATAGTCAGCAAGGGCTATCAAGCAAGCGATTTTTTCTTTCTAGGAACTGCATAAGTTGGACAAGCAGGAGCGGGATAAGACAGATGTCCACAAAGGAAATGCTTTTGAAGCATGCACTGGGCAGTCACACACCTCTGGGTGCAGTGGCATTTGAAAGCACAACTTTACAATGACTTGTTAGCTATCCAATAACCAAACTACAGTTAGCAATCTCCTTAGAAAATACTAGCTTAGCAAATGCAAGTGGAAAATGGTGACACCCAGTCTGAAACCTAAGACATTTGCAGTGCAAAGTTTTTTTAAAAAAAAATGTAATGACACAACTGTTCCTTTTTAAGGACAACCTGGAAGCACTGCCTGGCAATAGGTTAGCTGTTGCTAGGTTTCCTTCTACAGCAAAAATGTGTGTGCGTGTGTGTGTGTGTGTGTGTGTGTGTGTGTGTGTGTGTGTAGGGGGGAAATAAAGTCAATTTATAATGGTCTTGATTACTTCTGTTGACATTTCCCTTTCCCTAGAGAACTTAACATAGCTGCTGAAATCTTCCCTCTATACTGTTTCTGGCCTCAAGATTGCTAGTTAGATGATAATTTCTGGTAAAAAGCTTTTTATTACTGGTATAATTTCTCTGAAATTGAAAGAGTAGACCATGAACTCAAAGCACTTCTTACTGGGTAAGTCCAATGGACAACTGTCCCCTTTTAAAAGCAACCCAGGAGTGCTGTATGCCAAGAGGTTAGCTATTAAGTTTCCTCCCGATGTATTGCAGGTGTGTGTGTGTGGGGTAAAGTCAATTTATTATGACTGATTACTTCTGCTGATATCCTTTTCCTAATGAACCTGATACAGCTGATGACAACTTCCTTCTATACCATTTCTGACCTCAACACTGCTAGTCAGATGACAGTTTGCGGTAAAAATCTTTTTTATTATTAGGCTAATTTCTCTGAAATTCTAAGAGTGGGTTATGATCGGAGTCACTGGTTCAACAGGCAGCAAACATGCCTTTGGTGCAGAAGGCTGTGGGTTCCAATTCCACTGCAGGTAATTGGATTATCTTTTAAATTACTACCATCGCAGTAGAGTATTAGCGGGTACTGCACTCTTCAGTGTGCTGTACTTCAGATGAGAAGTTAAACTGAGGTCCCATCTGCTTGAGCTGATGGTAACTGATGTGGATATGAAAGATCCCCCAGCAATTATAAAAGAGTAGGGGAAATCACCTTGTGTCCCTGGCTAAATGTCCCCTAGTAATATAAATACCAACCTGGGTTTTCCTGAAAAGAAACTACTAGTCTAGTGGGGGTCTATATTATATTTTTGAAAGTTTCAAACATTGAACACCATATGGTCGACACCATATGAGCGATGTTTGAAATTTCGAAAATATAATAAAAAAAATAAAATAAAAAAATTATACTTACCTAAACACTGCGTCCCCCACACCCCCGCTACTTAAATATTCCTACTCCGAGATCGCACTGCATTGAAGTAAAGGGAAAATATTCCCTATGGCGGTTTCCATGTTACGCGTGTGACATTTCGACCAATCGGGTTCGCTCAATACGCATTCGCCATTTACAATTTTCGATCACGCGATAGGAACCTGTCTAGAGGACTAACCTGGTCAAAAAAAGATAAAATAGCAAATAGATAAATTTCTTTGAAAAAAGGTGTCATCCCTTCCTAAATTGCATCAGCTACTAAGTGAACAGACAAACTCTAGCAGCAGGACCATCTAATACATTAAACTTGATATCTTCTGGCTGGTTTTCAGTCCTCAGACAGTTAAGCCTTCTCATTACTACTACTACAAATATGGCTGATTTGACTACTGCATCTACAGAATCATTTGCATACTTCAAGGAGTGGACCTGCAATTTGCCCGATGTAGCAGAGGCTATTTCTACCATTTTCTTCTTATCAGGCATTTCTTGCATGATTTCCCAAACCAGACCCACTAAGCTGGTATGCGACCATGAAAATCCTTAAATCTATGCTCTCATCTCAGGATTGGACATCAATCCTGAACTCCACCAATCACAACCAAGCTGATGAATGCCTTACGAACATCTTAACATTTCTCAAAGATGCACGCTTTCCCATAATTGCCAGATTATATAAACCCAAACAGTGGCTAACTTATGAACTCAAAGCACTATTCAAACTTTGAGATAAGTCCTGGCATACCTAGAAAGCTAACTCTTCACCTGAAGACAGAGATCCCCACACCAATTTATGCAGATTTGCTAAGGAAGCCATTTAAAGACACAAAGGTCAATCCATGTTACACCAGCAAAACTCATTCAAATATAGCCCTTAAAAATTCTGGATGGCAATTAATAACCTTAGTGGCTGAAACCTTTCTGGAAGTACCCAGCCTAGTATCTCCTCCCTCTCAGAAGATTTCTTCAACCACTTTAGTGACATCCCCAATTCCTCCAAGCTTTCATTTCAAGATACCCCTCACTCCCCCTTACCACCACAATAAATCCCACTATCCCATTTCAAACAAATTCTTTCTAAAGACATTACCAAACTTCTAGAACAGATTCAGCTAGATGGACCCTCTGGCAAAGAGAACCTGCAGCCATGGTTCATCTACCACTGCTGGGACTTCATTGATAAACTCCTACACATCTATAGTTTCTCTCTCTCTACCAACAACATACTTAATATCTGGAAAACTGCAGCTGTTAAACCTCTCCCTAAACAAAAAATCTTACATAACCCTCACACTCACCACATTTCCATCTTAACCCTGTGTTAAGATTCCTGAAAAAATTATCTTCCTTCGATTCACTGACTAAATTAACAAATACTACATTCTCTTTCAGAAACAGTATGGCTTTTGCACAAAGTACCTCCACCACCCTCTGGTCACTTACAGACAACTGTCATACATATGTTCCCCGTACAGGACATAGGACATTAAGGTGACGTACTGACACAGTTACCCAGAACTGAACTGCCACAAAAGAGAACAATCTCCATAAGGCAAAACAGGCTATGCACATCCAGGAGGAGAAAATGTAGATGGAAAACGAGACCCTTGGCCTGGAGTGGAATCAAAAGAAAGCCCAAAAGAAAAAGGAGGTTGGAGGGAGGAAGCAAATACTGCAGCAGTGAAGAGAAGGATATCTACAGTTATGGTAAGACTTTACACAACCATACTATGTCCTTCCATATCACTCTTGCAGTACACTTCACTGCAGGGAGAGTACAAAAGTTCAAGAAAAGGACTGAGAGGTGGATGGCTGGTAACAGCCCTCAACAAATCCATGAAGAATCTGCTCAGCTCTAGAATCCTTATCCAATTTATAAGCTTAGTAGAGGTATGCAATGAAGACCAAGTAGAAGCTTCAGGGATGGAATTGGTGTCCGACCTCTTGAAGAAAACAGCCTTAGCAGAGTGAGCTCTAACAGAAGTAGACAGAAAAAAGAAATGGCCTTGGACATCTAGGAGGAGATGGCTTGCTTAGCAACAGACAAACTCAATGTTCTGGGATGAAAAGAAACAAAACGCTGGTCAGATTTATGAATGACTTAAGTTTTATCCAAATAATACCAGAGTTGTCTGCGCAAATCCAAGATATGTATAGCCGTCTCACTAGCAGGATGAGGAGAAGGAAAAAAGGAAGGGAGTTAACTTGCCTGATTCAAAGACAACTTATTGGCCACCATGTGTATAAAAGGAGGATTAGTATGAATGAACACCCTCCCTGTGTAAAACCAAAAAAGGAGAGATGGCCATAAGGGCCTGAAGCTCAGAAACCCTCCAAGCAGAAGTAAGAACAAGTAATAAGACAATCTTCCAGGTACAAAGCTGCAGAGAAGCTGAATCTGCAGGCTATAAAGGAGTCTGGGTCAATTTTTCAAAAAGGTCCAAAGGAGTACGAATATTCTTCCTTGGGAGCCTAAGATGCAGGACGACTTTATAAAACTATTTGGCCTCAAAGTGAAAAGCTAAAGGAGGATTCAAGGCCAGACAGGCAGAAATAGCTGACAAATGGGCCTTTATAGAAGAATAGGCCAAACTGGACTGGTGCAATTCATACAAATAGGACAGAACAAGAGGATTCCCCCCAGAAAAAGGATCCTGGTTATGAGCATGGAACTAGACAGAAAATCTCTTCCATTTAGATGCATAACACTTTCTGGTTGCAGGTTTTCTTGCCTCCTATAAAAACCTGAGCACATCCTTAGAAAAGAGGTGCCAAAATGGGATCAAAACCCTATCACTCACAGTGTCAGTTGAAGAGTGGACAAGTGAGAATGGATGAGTGACCCTTTGTCCTGTGTGAAGAGGTTCAACTGTTGAGGCAACTTGTGATTGCCCTGGCCTGATGCATCAAGAGGGGGAACGAGTGCTATCTTGGCCAAAAGGAAGTCACTAACAAGATTTTTGGGGAGTCCAGATGAATCTTCGGCAGGACTCTTGGAAGTAGGGGAAGGGGAGGGAAGACACAGAGAAACATCCCCTTCCAAGGAAAAGAAAGGGCATCCATCTTCCACAGCAGATGGTATTGCACTTTGGAAAAAAAATGAGGGAGCTGCCTGTTCAGAGGGGAGGCAAAAAGACCTACTTGAGGAATACTGCACCAATGGACTATGTCCAAAAACATACCTCTGAAGCATCCACTCGTGAGCCTGTGTTTTGGGCATGCTCAAGGCGTCTGTCACTAGATTGTGCTGTGACAGAATATACACTGCCTGAAGAGTTAACTGATAACAGAGCCAGATCCCAGGCCTGAAGAGCTAACCTGCAGAGAAATAAGACTTTGTGCCCCCTGCTCGTTGACAGTTCCACATCACTGTGTTGGTGTTCGCGTAAATCTTCAGAGGGCCTGGAGATAGCATGGGGTGAAAAACCTGAAGGCCCAGAATAACAGCTCTCATCCTTTTGATGGTGATATGGTCTGAGTTCTGACTGGGGAGAGGGAAAGACCTAGAACTTTCAGATGACCACAGGAAGCCCCTACCCCATTGTCTGAAGTGTCTGTGAACAGTTCTTGAGAAGGAACTGGATGCTGAAAGCGCAAGCCTGGGTTGAGGAAAAGTTGCTGAATCCACCACTCAATTTCCTGCTTTAGACAAGGAAAGAGAGGCACACTGAAATCCAGAGGGTGGCAATGATGAAGCCAAACAAACATGAGGTACCACTGAAGCTTCTGCAGGTGCATTCTTTGAAGAGGGAACATTGGAATAGAATAGGCCATGAATCCCAGGGCTCAAAGAAACTCTCTGGCTGGGAAAACAAGGAGAGGAAGAAGAGACTGAAAGAAAACTTTCAAGGGCAGAACTTTTGGAGGTAGAAGAGAGGCCAAAATTGGCATTGTCTGAATCCTACAACCCAGATGCAAATGATCCTGACGGAGTCAGAACAGACTTTTGAAAATTAATAGTGAACCCCAGATGTTGGTGGAGAGATATGGTGAACTTCAGATCCAGTAACAAGCAACAGGGAGAAAGTGCCTGAATGTCTTGGAGCCTGCAAAAGGCAATCACAGAGGAGCTAGACATTTTGTGAACACTCTTGGGGCAATAATGAGGCCAAAGCTGAGAAAGTACAATTGTGTAAAAAAAGAAGTTATGTACTCACCATAACGTTCAATCTGAATAGTTCTACTTCATTGGTCTTCAACCTGTGGGAATACGGATCTGAACTGGATCCAAGCCGGCAACTTCACAAGCACCTGCTCTGAGCTCCAAGCTCCTCCCCCTACCCCTAGTACACCACCACTACCTTCCATCCCTCAGCTCGAGTTTGCTGAACCCTAAAACAAACAACCCGATCCAATACACCTTACTGCACACAAATTGTGCCACCACTCAAAACCTAGACCAAAAGCCGCTAAAAAGCGTGCTCTGCTACATGCCAATATGGTAAGGCCAGGGGGAGGGACTGTTGAAGACAAATGAAGTAGAACTACTCAGATGGAACATTATGATGAGTACATAACTTCTTTATCTGAAGTAGTTTACTTCATGTGATCTTCAACCTGTGGAACAGAGTCTCCAGCTACTTATACGCCTGGGTGGCCCTCATGGAAGGATATTGTGGAGCACCGCAGAGCTAAAGGATGCTCTCCCTCTAGAAGTCAAATCCAATTTATAGTGAGAAATAAAAGTATGAGATGAGGGCCAAGTAGCTGCAGAACAAATGTCATCTAAGGATACCTGAGACCAAAAGGCCGTGGAAGTAGGCATGGACCTTGTGGAATGAGCTCTAACCTGACACGGAGGAGACTAGCCTTTGTCCTTGTAAATCTGAAGGATGCAGAGAGAAATCCACCTAGCAATGGTCACCTTGGAAATGGGTTTACCCAAATAAGATTTAGAGAAAGGCACAAACTAGTCAGATTTGCGAAAAGGTTTGGTCCTGTGTAAATAGAAATGTAGTTGTCTACGAACATCCAGCAAATGTAACTTGTATTCAGCTTTATTTGTGAAATTTGGAAAGAAAACAGGTAGAGTGATAGTCTGATTGATACCGATCTCACATAACACTTTTGGAAGGAAGGAGGGATTGGTATGAAGAGAAACCTTGTCCTTATGGAAAAACATATATGGAACCTTGACAGATAATGCCTGAAGTTCTGAGACCCTCCTAGCCCAGGTTATGGCCACTAGGAAGGTTGTCTTCCAAGACAGAAATTTAAGATCTACAGTTGCTGCAGGTTCAAAGGGAGGGGCAACCAGAGCTTGCAATACCATAGTAAGATCCCACGGGGCGGGGGGGGGGTAGGATCTTTGTCCGGAGGACGTAAAAGAAAAGTACAGTTGTGTACACTTACCATAACTGTAGATGTTCGAGTGTATTCACTTGTTGCAGTCATTACATTTGGGTAATCCTGCCAGCAGGTTGCCCTCAGTCGGCCTGAATTCCAAAGTCTTGGGTCCTGCATCGGCTGTCGTCGCCCTTTCCCTGACGTCAGGTCGTCAGGGGTATAAAAGAAGCAGCCGACTCCATTTTCTTTAGTTTTTCTTGCCCCAGATATCAGGTGCCTCCTAAAAGGGTAGCCAAAATGTATATCTATATATAAAATTACATGCAGCAATATAAACTTTACCTTCATCCAGAAGCAAATACACTACATAGGTTGTATAAATCAGAGAAGGAAGATAGGTTCCATCAGAAGAAAAGGGGGGATGGCGGGTGGGTAATCTGGACTGCAACAGTGAATACACTCGAACATCTACATTTATGGTAAGTGTACACAACTGTACTATGTTCTTCGTATTTCACTGTTGTAGTCATTACATTTGGGTAGATTCCCAAAGCTATGGTTGGGAGGCTGGAGCTAAATAGCATTAGGAGCGGCTATGAGACCCTGCAGAACTGCAGTGGCCAAAGCCTGTCCTGGATTTAGAGTAGAGTGGCAGATGATAGTGCTTTGCAAAGGTGTGTACTGAACTCCAAGTAGCTGCCTCTAAAATGTCCTTGGTTGGTATTCCCCTGAGAAAGGCTGCTGAAGTGGCTGCAGCTCTGGTGGAATGTGGCCTAATGCCTTTAGGCACTGGTTTGCCATGGTACAAGTAGCAGAAATGAATGCAGTGGCCTATCCCCTTTGAAATAGTCTGCTTTGAGATGGCCTTTCCTTGTGATCCTGCAGCATATGCCACTAGTAATTGCTCTGTCTTTCTGAAAACTTTGGTTCTGTCCAAGTAGAATCTAAGCTGTCTGTGTACGTCCAAAGAATGCAGAATTCTTTCCCCCTTGTTCTGTGGATTTGGATAAAAAGTTGGCAGATGAATGGTTTGGTTAAGAGCTACAGTGGACACCACTTTAGGTATAAATGTTGGGTTTGTCCTCAGGGAGACCCTGTCCGGATAAAAAATGATAAAAGGTTCCACAGCCATGACTGCCTGTAGCTCTGAAACTCGTCTTGCAGAAGTTATTGCTAGGAGCAGAGCTGTTTTCCAAGATAAAAACCTTACATCAGCAGTAGCAGCTGGCTCAAAAGGAGGCAGGGTGAGTTTTTCCAAGACATAGTTGAGGTCCCATGCAGGCATTGGTGATCTCCTTGGAGGCCTTAAATTTTTGTCTCCTCTGAGGTACTGTTAATAAGGGATGAGAAAAGATTGGTGGCTCTGCATTGTAATGAGCCGAAATGGCAGAGGCATAAATTTTAATAGAGGAGAAAGATAGGCCTTTGTCCAGCATCTCAGTTAAGTATTGTAAAATCTGAGGAATATTTGGCACAGCTGTATCTGTTCCTTGTGCCTGGTTCCAAGCACAGAATATCTTCCACTTTCCAGCATAAGATTTTCTAGCACTAGCCTTCTGGCTTCCAAAATGACATCCATCACAGCTTTGCTGAGAGGTGTGTTTTGTGTGACTACATTATCCGCCATGCTGCCAGGTTTAAAGTCCTGAGCTAGCTGTGCAGGATCTGATTGTTTTGCTGGGACAGTAGATGCGGTACTTGAGGTAAGGTCCAAGCTGGGCATTGAGACAAGCTCCTTAATATTGGGTACCAGTGCTGGCGGGGCCAGTCTGGTGCAATCAGTATCATCTTTGGCTTCTCCTGTCTGACCTTTAGGAGTACCTTGGGGAGGAGAGGCAGAGGGGGAAAGGCATATACTGATAGGTTTTTCCAGCTGAAGGATAGGCCGTCCACTTTCCATGCTTGTCTGTGATAAATCCTTGTGCAGAATCTCTTTAGTTGGTAGTTGTGAAGGGAGGCAAATAGATCTATGTCCGGGCATCCCCATTTCCTTGTTATCATGCTGAAGACTTGTGGATCCAGCTGCCACTCGTGGGGATCCATGAGGTTTCTGCTTAGATCGTTTGCCAGAGTATTTTTCCTTCCTGGCAGGAATTGTGCCTGCAGATGTACTTGGTAAGTCAATGCTATGTCCCACAAAGTCATGGCTAGTCTGCAAAGGGGGTAAGAATGTGTGCCCCCCTGCTTGTTTATATACCACATGACCGTGGTGTTGTCTGTCTTTATCAGTAGTTGTCCTGGAAGAAGTAGGTCCTTGATGGCTGTCAGGGCATTTTGAACAGCTAGCATCTCTTTTTGATTGATATGTAGATGCATTTCGTTTGCGGTCCATGTTCCCTGAATGCATCTTCCTGCCATGTGGGCCCCCCAGGCATAATCTGATGCATCCGTTGTTAGTGTCTGCCTGGCTGGGGGTAATGTGAACGGCTGTCCCTTGTTTTGGTGACCAGCCTTTGCCCACCATTGAAACTCCTGCTGCAGGCAGGGAATGAGAGTAATTATAGTTTCCAGGCTGTGGCAATGTTGAGTCCTAACACTTTCTAGGTACCATTGCAGTTTCCTCATATGCAGTCTTGCATATGGAATTAGTAGGATGCAGGATGCCATGAAGCTCAAAGCCTGCAGAATTTTTCTTGCAGATAACTGGGCCTTTGTTGCTAACATTTTGAAATAGGTAGTCAGTTGCCTTTGTCTGGCATGAGATAAGCCATCTGGGCGGTTGTATTTAAGCTTGCACCCAGGAATATTATCTCTTGAGAGGGTACTAGTTTTAATTTCTTTTCGTTGACTGTGTACCCTAGGCATGTTAGAAGTTTTTTCACAAACGCCAGATGCTGTAGAAGGATGTCCTTGTTCTCTGCTTGAATTAGACAGTCGTCCAAGTAAGGATATATTTATATTCCTCTGTCTGCAGAATGCAATTACTGGTGCCAGGCACTTTGTAAAGACCCTGGGCGCAGTAGATAAGCCAGAGAGAAGTGCAGAGAATTGGTAATGCATTGAGCCAGCCTTGAATCTGAGGTATCTTCTGCACATTTGTCTGATTGGGACATGCAGGTATGCCTCTTTTAGGTCTAAAGTTACAAGCCCAGCGTTCTTGCCCAGCATGGGCATGCTGCAGTGTCAACATTTTGAATTTTGGTACATCCAGGAATGTGTTCAGAATCGATAGGTCCAGTATTGGCCTCCAGGCCTTGTCCTTTCTGGGTACCAAGAACGGTCTTGAGTAAAATTCTTGTCCCCGCTCTTGCTCTGACACTTGTTGAATGGCCCGGGATGAGACTTGTTTTTGTGCCTCTGCGCACGGATTTTTTGGCAGATCTGGCCAGCCATTTGCCTTTGGCAGGGTATGGAAATGGAACTTGTAGCCTTGTGACACGATATTTAGAACCCACTTGTCCTGGGTTATAATGTGCCAATTTTGAGAAAAAAGTGCTAATTTTCCCCCTAAGGGTGCGGCCAGGAAATAAGTGCTTGGTGCAGGCAGGGGGAAGTCATTGGGACTGTTTCCTGTAAGGTTGTGATTTGTCTTCTCCACTTTTGGAGGTAGAAGCACACCATTGCTTTGACCTGTATGAACCTTGTGCCTGGGATCTGCCTCTAGGGCATCTGGGTCTGCCCCTTTGAGGTCTGTCTGACACAGGAAAGGATCAATTCTTTGTTGGCCAGTGTCTACTAAACCTAGGTGGCTGTACTTGTAAGAAATCTTTGACCGTTTGCATAGATTTAGCCTTGTCCTCCATTTTCTTTAACACCTCTTCTGCCTTAACACCAAACAAACTATCATGCTGTAAAGGTGCATCTAATTTTAACTTTAACATGATCAGGCAGACTTTGTTCCTTTAACCAAGCATGCCTTCTAATTACAGAACCTGTAACTGCGGCCCGGCAGGCGGCCTCTAAAGAATCAAAACCACATTGCAAAGTATGCTTTCCAACTTGTTCAGCTGCAAGCAATATATCCTGCACTTCCTTGTTTTCTGCACATTCAGAGTTTAACAACATTTTCTGTTTAAGCAATGCCATAACATGTTGCTGATATTTGAGCATGTGAAACTGACAGTTTAAGGCCATTATAGCCAAGGTAGCAGATGTATAAACCTTTTTCCCCATCTATCCAGTGCCCTAGAATACCTGTCAGAAGGGGTAGGGATTTTTGCAGTGGAAACCTTAACTCCCTTGGGACCCTGAGTAATAGTTTCTGGGTCTGCAGCAGGGTTTTTAAAAAGGAATTTATGTGAGTCAGGAACCCTGTAATATCTATCAGGCTTAACAGGAGCTGGAGGTAAGGAGCCAGGGGTAAGGCTAGCCTCCGAAAACACATCTACAATGTCTAACACAGGAGGGATGGCTAGTGGCTTGTGCTGAGATAGTAACAGGAAATCCCTGAGCCTCTTTTTAGATTCTGAAAAATCTTGGCTCTCCCAGTGGAGATGCTCCCTCATGGTATGTAAGGTTTCCCCAAAAGAATAGTCCTCAGTAGGAGAAGCTGAAGGTATGGATTCTTCAGCATCAGAATCCTAATAGGGGGGAAAAGAATATTCCTAATCAGAAGAGGAATCAGAAGAAATAGAAACCTGATCTGAAGATTCATAGTCAGTCTCTTGCCTAGGCCTCTTATCAGGAGGGGGATGGGAACCCCTGACCAAGGTAATTAAGTCTTCGGCCATTTTGAGCATCTGTTTTTTGGGCATGGAGGCCTGTCCACGTGGCTCTTGAGTTTGCTTGTTTGCCTTTGAAGGTGCTTTAGTCTTTGCCTTTGAAGTCGGTTTAATGTATAGATGTCTGGGTCTGAATACACCCTCAGAAGCCGGTGCCTGCTCAGCGGCTCCGGACCCATCTGAAGGATTAGCGTCCGAGGCTCCAATACCTTGTGTTTCCAGCGGCATGGCCGACTCCACGTGGGAGTCAGTAGCGGCCTGCGACTGGCTTAGGAGAAGCTTTGTCGTTGGTTTTGGGCCTCGGCTGTCTTTCTTTTTCTTTGCGTTTTTTGTGAACTCCTGTAATTAAATCTGCGTCCAAAGTAGTTTAAAGCAAAATCATACAGACGCTTAACAGTGCGTTGGTTAAATCTAGCACAAAACCGACAACCTAGAAAGTTATGATCAGGGCCTAGGCAAGGAATACAGTAAGAATTAAAGTCCTTATGAGGTATTTGCTTCCCACAAGAAATACAATTATTAACTTTTTCTGACATTGGTTCTGGAGCAAGAAAAAAAGTTTCCCCAACGGGGTACTTAGCTTTATAGAAGACTTCGGATCTGAAATTCGAACTCGAAAATCTCAGGAGTCGGCTGATCCGCACTTGCGAACTGCTTCTGCTTCGGGCACCGCGCGGCAAGAAAGACTAAAGAAAATGGCGTCAGCTGCTTTTTTTATACCCCTGACAACCTGACGTCAGGGAAGGGGCGACGACAGCCGACGCAGGACCCCAGACTTTGGAATTCATGCCGACTGAGGGCAACCTGCCAGCAGGATTACCCAAATGTAATGACTGCAACAGTGAAACACGAAGAACATTGTACCTTTGATAAAAGCTTTGCACAATCTGGAAGAAGCCATGTTCTCACCAATGTGGAAATTAGAAATGGCAGCTAGTTGAACTTTTACTGTAGATAAGCTAGCCCCCTGTTGAAAAATGTTTGCCAAACAATCAAGGATAGCAGGGATTGGAGCCATGAAAGGGTCTAAATCCCTTTGAGAAGCCCAAATGGAAAAGCGCTTCCATTTGCTATGGTAGATTTTCCTGGTGGACGATTTAAGGGCTGCCACCAGAACAGTCTTGACCGAAGAAGACAAACTGGGAGTCTTAACAATTAAGGGAACTGCAGCAGCCAAGCCGTGAGCTTCAGACTGTCCAGGTTCAGATGAGGGACCCTCGAGAGGTGAGAGATGAGATCCGGAAGGGGGATCCAAGGAGGAGCTAGAAGATGAGACCAGAGGATGGGAAACCATACCTGGCAAAGCCAAAACGAGGCAATGAGGATCACTTTGCTCCCCAGTTGACTTGCCTTCTAGAGGAACTTTGGAATAAGAGGTAAAGGAGGGTAAGCATAAAGAAGACCGGGAGGCCAAGCATGGACTAGAGCATCTGTGGGGAATTCCCCCGACGAGGGGGGTTCAGAGCGAAGAACCCGCTGCACTTCGCTCTGGAAGGAGATGCGAACAGATTGCAGCAAGGCCGACCCCACACTAGAAAGATCTGCTTCGCTACGGAACGATTCAGAGACCACTCGTAAGACATCAGAACAGTCCGGCTTAGTTTGTCCGCCAGAATGTTGGGCAGTCCCAGAATGTGCGTTGCTACTAAAAAATGACTAGTGGGGATCACCCATTCCCAAACTCTCATGGCCTCGTGACAGAAGGGGTAGGATCTGGTCCCTCCCTGTTTGTTGATGTACCAGACCACCGACATGTTGTCTGACTGAATCGCAATAATTCCTAGAGGGAGAAAGGCAGGAAGGCCTGCAACTCTAAAAGGACCACCCTCATCTCTAGAATGTTTACATGCAAACTGGTCTTGATTGGGGACCACATCCCTTGACCTGTCCTTCTTGAGCAATGTCCCCCCCCAGCTAGGAGGCGTCAGTGGTCAATGTGGCTTGGGCAGGAGCTGTGACAAAAAGTCGTCCTTCCAATATATCTGAAGAATGCACCCACCAGAGGAGGGACGACCTGCAGGCTTTGCTTATGTGTACTGGATGGGTCAATGGAAGATCCAACATAGACCACTGCACCGCTAGAGTTCATAGAAGTATTCGCATGTGTAAACGAGCACACTTTAGACGTGTGATCGTTGCTGCCATAGAACCTAGGGCCCGTAAAACTGACTTCGCTGAAGGGAGATGAGACTGAAATATTAAAGTGACATGCATCAGTAAGCTTTGAATTCTCTCCACGGTCAGGAAGACTTTTGTCTGCAGAGTGTCTATCCATGCTCCTATGTATTCTATAACCTGGACAGGGTTTAGAAGACATTTGGCTGTGTTGACTATACTTCCTAGATGGTGTGCAAGACGTAGGAAATAGTCTCTGGTCTGGCAAAGTAGATGCTTGGTGGGAGCAGCAAGGAGCCAATCGTCCAGATAAGGGTAGACCTGAATTCCCTGAAGCTTCAGGTGAGCCGCTACAACTGCCATTACTTTGGTGAACACCCTGGGGGGCTGTGGTGAGACCAAAGGTTAGGGCTCAAAACTGGTAATGATTAGCCCCTAGCCAGAAACGGAGGAACCTCCTGGAGCTTCTGTGCATCTTTATGTGATAGTAAGCATCCTGGAGGTCTAACTAGCACATCCAGTTGCACTCTTGCAGGTATGGCAGGATGGACTGTAACGTGATTATCTGGAAATTCTCTTTGGCAATTGACAGGTTCAGGGTTGACAGGTCCAGAATGGGCCTTAAGTCCTCCATCTTTTTTGGCACCAAGAAGAACCTGGAATGGATGCCAGATTCGGACTGATCTCGGGGAACGGGTTCGATGACTCGCTTCTTTAGCAGCTTGATAACCTCTAGTGCTGCTGCCTCCCTTTGCGCGGGTGTGTCTGGGAGGTGTTTGGGTGGAGTGGGAGGGACCACAAATGGGATTGAATAACCTCTGGATATTACCTGAAGCACCCATTGGTCTGATAACACCAACTCCCATGCAGTCAGGTGCAACGACAGGAAACCCCCGACTTCCTCCAGAGCAGACCAGTTGGACAACCCCTCAGGGCTGCTGCGTGGGCCTGTCCGAGAAAGGTTCTTGAGACCCAAAATTCCTCAGATGCCCTCTGCTTCTGGACCAGTGTCTGTCCTGTCCCCCCCCTGCCTCTAGGGGAAGAACAGCCCTGAGTGTCCCGGGAATACTGAGACTTCCGGAACCACACCTTCTTTTGCACTCGCTGATTCTGAGAAAAGGATCTTTGAGGGTACGAGAAGCAGATTCCGATGGCAGACAGTGTCTTCCTGTCATTCTCACTCTGGACCAAAGTGTCACGGATGATCTTTCCAAATAGGGAAGAACCGTCATAAGGGGCATTCGCAAAAGATGCCTTGAAGGGTTCCGTGAACTGACAAAATCTGAGCCAGGCGTGCCGCCTCATGGTAACGCAGGACCCAGCTGCCCTAGCCGCTCCCTCAGTAGCATGCGAGAGGAGGCACATGGACATAGAGACCGCTTTCAAGGTAGCCATCCTCGCGGAGAACGCACACCTGCTCTCCTGCGACATGGATTGTAGGGGCGACTCAGCTAGTTCCTTAACCACGTCACGCTGTAGTCATGTAACATGGGCCAGGTAGTTCAGTGCCCTTATAGAAAAAGTTGCTGACAAACACCTGCTTCCCTAGATGGTCCATCGTCCTACTCGCAGTCAGGAGGATGGACCGGGAACTCTCCTGGGCTCGTTCCTTCTTGGTGGCGGCTGCTACCACCACATCATCTACCGGGGACCCTTTATTCCAGGCAGGTCTGTCCGTAGGGGGGCTTAAAATTTTATCCGGGCACTTTGGAATTGGCTCCGGTTCCTTCCAAGCCCACGAGGTGACCAAGTCCACTAAGGGATCCACGGGGGAGGGGACACCCAGGTAGTAGACAGCCCATGCCGAAGGCCTCCAGGAATACAGAGTCATCTGAGGAAGGCTTTGGGAGCAGACCAACCTCCCCGCTGGTGCAATAATTCCATGATGTCTCCAAAGGAGACATCCTCGGGAGATGATCTGGGGGAGCCTTCCCCCTTCCTCCAAATCGTTGTCCTCAGTGAGGGACTCCAAAGAGGAGTCCAAGTGCCTCTTGCACGTATGTTTGCAAGGAACCTCTCTGATGGGGCTCTCCAGAGTGGGCTCGCAAACCACCCGTCTGGGGCTCCTTGAGCATGGGCTGTCCCTGCAGTAAAATGATGAGAGTCACACCCAAAGCAGAGGGAGTTGGGGTGGAATCCGAAGAGATAGTCAAGGGTCTCGATCCATTGGAGAGAAGGCTTTTCACCACGAACGCCGAGGGTGAGCGAGCTTCCTGGGACACCAGTAAGGGAGCTTTTCTCCCCAGATCCGACACAGGGATCGGAGCCAGGCCCGAAGAGGACGGAGCGCCGAGGAGATGGCTGTGACCCTACAAGGTCGGCGCCGACGGGAAAAATTCCACCCCTCGGATTTGATACCCAGACTACGGCTCCGATAGCCACTCTGATCCAACACACTCCAGGTAGCTGCAGGCGTCGTGGTACCAATGACGCCGGCCCCCTGACTCTGGAGCCTTTTGGATCCATATATTCCAAAACCGGAGGTCAGATCGGAGAAGGAGAAATAGATGTAAAGAAGGGAAGCGAGCTACCCCTCCAGAGGGAGAGGGAACCGGCAAGACTCCTATTTGTATTTGTGTGCGAATAAATCTCTGCATCATTTTATCCATGTCAGCTTCTAATAAACTGCGGGTGGACCGCAACAAAGCTACGGACCCTGGCCTGGTGGGACGGAGAGCCAAAGCCCTAGAAGATGACCTAGGCTCCTCCAGCTCTGGTAAAAACCTAGGGGATCGGAGCAGAGGGGAGTCAGGTCGATGAATGGCCTGAATTTTTGGAGGAGGCCCGGCCGGAGCCGAATGGCCCGGGGACCTATTCCTCCTGTCTCCCTTATGCTCTCTTTCTCTCTGCCCTTATGATGCTCTCCTTCGACAGGCCTAGAGACAGGAGGGTGAGTCCCAGTCTGGTAGGGAGGAGAGGAGAGGCGGGAGCTGAAGAAGAAGCGATCACAGCCGTGACCGAAGAGGTAGTGGAGGCAGCCACCTCTGTAGTAGGAAGGAAACCTTTCATCACTAGTTTTGCCCTACGATCCTTAAGGGCTTGCGGGTTAAAACCTGCACAAATACTGCAGCTTGAAGAGATATGGGCTACACCCAAGCAAAGGACACACAAGTGTGGCCGTCAGCAGGCGACAGTTTGTGGCCACACACTGTGCACTTTCTGAACACTTCTTTTGGCTGATCAGCCATCCCAAAAAAGAGAGAGACACAAGGCCTCACATTAACCACCACATGCTCAGATACACACACACACACACACACACACACACACACACAGAGCTGAGGGGGGAGGAGGAAACTAACAAGAAAACTAATTAGAAACTTTCTTCTAACGTGACGCACCAGTGAGGGGGAGGATCGGGAGAAAAACCTACACTACCAAAAGCACACACCCAAAACTATTAAATTTATGCTAGAAACTTTGAAAAACACTAATCACAAAACTGGAGCTCAGAGATCACGATGCAAGCTATAGCCACGACATACGATTTCTCAGGGATGGAAGGTAGTGGTGGTGTATTATGGGTAGGGGGAGGAGCTTGGAGAAAATGCTTGTGAACTTGTTGGCTCTGATCAGATTCAGATCCATATTCCCACAGGGTGAAGATCAAATGAAGTAAACTATTTCAGATTCTTACCATAACATAAGTCTTTCTCTTCACTGATGCAGTATTCTTTACTAATGGGATCCCCCAGGCAAAATTCAAGTCCTTAGACCTTGTATTTCTGGTAGTATTTGGCTTATGAATATGTAGGAGATTCATAACTTTGGGGTTTGCTGATGCCTCATAAGCCAGGCATAGATCATCACTCAGCAATCTATAAAAAACTGAGTACAGGGAAAGGGCTTTAAGGTGCTTTGCATAAGGCAGGTTTGTTATATGCCTTGTTTTCTTTTTGTAAGGAATCTTTGAGGTCACTCTAATTGCTGCATATGCCTGGTCAGGCACATACCAAAGGGAGCACTGTATTCTATGACTGGTCTGATAAGGGTGGAGTACAGTGGGATAATGACTTCTCTGGACCTAGATACCAAGCCCTTACTTATAAGCTGTGCAAAGTACAGTTGTGTACCTACTATAAATGTAGATGTTCGAGTGTATTCACTGTTGCAGTCATTACAACTGGGTTACCCTGCTGGCAGGCTACCCACAGTCGGCCTGAATTCCAAAGTCTAGATCCGGCGTCGGTTGCTGTCGCCTCTTCCCTGACGTCAGTGCGCCAGGGGTATAAAAGATGCAGCCGACGTCATTTTCTTCAGTTTTTCTTGCCCCAGATGTCAGGTGCCCCCAAAAGGATAGGCTAAAAATATGACAATAAAACATTCATGCATCATAGTAAATTATTCCTTCATCTACAAGCAAATACACCACCAAGGTTGTATAGAATAGAGAAGTACAGTTCCAGCAAAGATAAGGGGGATGGTGGGTGGGTAACCTGGACTGCAACAGTGAATACACTCGAACATCTACATTTATGGTAGGTACACAACTGTATTATGTTCATCATGTTTCACTGTTGCAGTCATTACAGTTGGGCTGAATTCCAAAGCTAAGGTTGGGAGGCTGGAGCTAAATAGGATTAGGAGCGGCTATGAGGCCCTGCAGAACTGGCAGTGGCAAAGCCTGCCCTGGATTTAGAGTAGAGTGGAAAGTGATAGTGCACTGAACTCCAGGTTGCAGCCTCTAAAATGTCTTCGGTTGGTACTCCTCTGAGGAAGGCTGCTGAAGTGGCTGCTGCTCTGGTTGAATGTGGCCTAATGCCCTTAGGCATTAATTTGCCATGTTGTGAATAACAGAAACGAATGCAGTGGCCTATCCACTTTGAAATAGTCTGCTTTGAGATAGCCTTTCCTTGTGATCCTGCAGCATATGCCACTAGTAATTGCTCAGTCTTTCTGAAAGCTTTGGTTCTGTCCAAGTAGAAGTGCAGCTGTCTGTGTATGTCCAAAGAATGTAGAAGTCTCTCACCCTTATTCTGTGGGTTTGGATAAAAGGTAGGTAAGTGAATAGTTTGGTTAAGGGCCACACTGGACACTACTTTAGGCATAAATGTCGGGTTTGTCCGCAGAGAAACCCTATCTGGACGGAAAATGATAAAAGGTTCCACAGCCATGAGTGCCTGTAGCTCTGACTCGTCTTGCAGAGGTTATTGCTAGGAGCAGAGCTGTTTTCCAAGATAAAAATTTAATGTCAGCTGTAGTGGCTGGCTCAAAAGGATGCAGGGTGAGTTTTTCCAAGACATAATTGAGGTCCCATGCAGGTATTGGTGATCTCCTTGGAGGCCTTAAATTTTTGGCTCCTCTGAGGTACTGCCTTAGTAAAGGATGAGAAAAATTAGGTGGCTCTGTATTGTAATGAGCTGAAATGGCAGAGGCATGAATCTTAATAGATGAAAAGGATAGGCCTTTGTCCAACATCTCAGTTAAGTATTGCAAAACCTGAGGAATATTTGGTACACTCGTGTCAATTCCTTGTGCCTGGTTCCAATCACAGAATCTCTTCCATTTTTCAGCATAAGATTTTCTGGTACTAGGCCTCCTGGCCTCCAAAATAACATCCATCACTGCTTTAGAAAGAGGAGTGTTTTGAATGACTACATTATCCGCCATGCTGCCAGATTTAAAGTCTTGAGTTGGCTGTGCAGGATCGGATTGTTTTGTTGGGACAGTAAGTGAGGAATTTGAGGTAATGTCCGGGCAGGGCATTAAGACAGGTTCCTTAGGATTGGGTACCAGTGCTGGCGGGGCCAGTCTGGGGCAATCAGTACCATTTTTGGCTTCTCTTGCCTGACCTTTAGGAGTACCTTGGGAAGGAGAGACAGTGGAGGAAAGGCATATCCTGTTAAGTTTTTCCAGATGAAAGACAGGGCATCCACTTTCCATGCTTGCTTGTGATAAGTCCTTGTGCAGAATGTCTGTAGTTGGCAGTTGTGAGGGGAGGCAAATAGATCTATGTCCGGGCATCCCCATTTCCTTGTTATCATGCTGAAGACTTGCAGATCCAATTTCCACTCGTGGGGATCCATGAGGTTTCTGCTTAGTTCTTCTGCCAGAGTATTTATCTTTCCTGGCAGGAACTGTGCCTGCAGATGTACTTGGCAAGTCAATGCTGTGTCCCACAAAGTCATGGCTAGTATGCAAAGGGGATAGGAATGAGTTCCTTCCTGCTTGTTTATGTACCACATGACTGTAGTATTGTCCGTCTTTATCAGTAGTTGTCCCAGATGAAGTTGAGCCTTGAAGGCTGTCAGGGCATTCTGAACCGCTAGCATCTCTTTTTGATTGATATGTAGATGCATTTGGCTTGCGGACCATGTGCCCTGAATACATCTACCTGTCATATGGGCCCCCCAGGCATAATCTGATGCATCTGTTGTTAATGTCTACCTGGCTGAGGGTAAAGTGAATGGCTGCCCCTTGTTGTTGTGACAGGCCTTTGCCTACCATCAAAACTCCTGTTGCAGGCAGGGAATAAGGGTTATTGTTGTTTCCAGGCTGTGGCAATGTTGAATCCAAACACTTTTTAGATACCATTGAAGTTTCCTCATATGTAGTCTTGCATATGGAATTAGCAGAATGCAGGATGCCATGAAGCCCAAAGCCTGCAGAATTTTTCTTGCAGATAACTGGGCTTTTGTTGCCAACAGTTTGAAACAAGTAGTCAGTTGCCATTGTTTGTCTGGCGTGAGATAAGCCATCTGGGCAGTGGTATTTAAGTTTGCACCCAGGAATATTATCTCTTGAGAGGGCACTAGTTTTGATTTATTTTCGTTTACTGTGTACCCTAGGCATGTTAGTAATCTTTTTACAAAAGCCAGATGCTGTAGTAGAATGTCCTTGTTCTCTGCTTGAATGAGGCAGTCGTCCAAGTAAGGATATATTTGTATTCCTCTGTCTGCAGAATGCAATTACTGGAGCCAGGCATTTTGTGAAGACCCTGGGCGCAGTAGATAAGCCAAAGGGCAGTGCAGAGAATTGGTAGTGCATTGAGCCAGCTATGAATCTGAGGTATCTTCTGCATGACTGTCTGAGACATGCAGGTATGCCTCTTTTAGGTCTAAGGTCACAAGCCAAGCCTTCTTGCCCAGCATGGGCAGAAGCTGCTGCAGCGTCAATATTTTGAATTTTGGAATATCCAGATATGTGTCTAGAATTGATAGGTCCAGTACTGGTCTCCAGGCTTTGTCCTTTCTGGGCACCAAGAACAGTCTTGAGTAAAATCCTTGTCCCTGCTCTTGCTCTGGTACTTGCTGAATGGCCCTCATGTCCATGAGGGATGAAACTTGTTTTTGTGCCTCTGCCCATTGATTTTTTGGCAGGTCTGGCAAACCATGTGCCCTTGGCAGGGTATGAAAGTGAAACTTTTAGCCTTGTGACACTATGTTCAAGACCCATTTGTCCTGGGTTATTATGTGCCAATTTTGATGAAAAAGTGCTAGTTTTCCCCCTAATGTTGCTGCCATTAGATAAGTGCTTGGCGCAGGCAGGGGGAAGTCATTGGGACTGTTTCCTGCATGGCTGTGATTTGTCTTCTCCGCTTTTGGAGGTAGAAGCACGCCATTGTTTAGACCTGTATGTGCCCTGGGGCTGGGATCTGCCTCTAGGGCATCTGTATCTGCCCCTTTTTGGCCTGTCTGACACTGGAAAGGACCAATTCTTTGTAGGCCAGTGTCTGCTAAATCTTGGAGGCTGTACCTGTAAGAAATCCTTGACTGTTTGCATAGATTTTGCTTTGTCCTCCATTTTCTTCAACATCTCCTCTGCTTTACAAAGTATCATGCTGTAATGGAGCATCTAATAAGTTTGCTTTAACATGATCAGGCAAATTCTGTTCCTTTAACCAAGCATGCCTCCTGATGACAGAACCCATAACAGCGGCCCTGCAGGAGGCCTCCAAAGAATCAAAACCACATTGCAAAGTATGTTTTCCAACTTGTTCAGCTGCATGCAATAAATCCTGTATTTCTTTGTTTTCTGCACATTCAGAATTTATCAACATTTTCTGTTTTAGCAGTGACATAATATATTGCTGATACTTAAGCATATGAAACTGACAATTTAAAGCCCTTATAGCCAAGGTTGCAGAAGTGTAAATCTTTTTTCCCCATCTGTCCAGTGCTCTAGAATCTGTCAGTGGGGGTAGGTTTTTTTGCAGTGGAAGCCTTGACCCCTTTGGGACTCAGAGAGATAGTTTTTGGGTCAGCAGCAGGGTTTTTAAAAATAAATGTATGTGAATCAGGAACCCTGTAGTATCTGTCTGGCTTAACAGTAGCTGGAGGCAGGGAGTCAGGAGTCAGACTGGACTCTGAAAAAACATCATCTACAATGTCTAACACAGGTGGAATAGCAAGGGGCCTGTGCTGAGGTAGTAAAAGGAAGTCTCTGAGTCTTTTCTTAGATTCTGAATAATCTTGGCTCTCCCAGTGGAAATGCTCCCTCATGGTATGCAGAGTTTCCCCAAAAGAGTAAGCCTCAGGAGGAGAGGCTGAAGGGATAGATTCTTCAGCATCAAAATCTTCATAGGGAGGAAGAGAGTATTCCTGATCAGAAGAGGAATCAGAAGAAATGGAAACCTGATCTGAAGATTCATATTCTGTCTCTTGCCTAGGCCTCTTATCAGGAGGGGGATGGGAACCCCAGATCAAGGTAATTAGGTCTTCGGCCATTTTGAGCATCTGTTTTTTAGGCATAGAGGCCTGTCCATGTGGCTGTTGTACTTCTTTCTTCGTCTTTAAAGATGCTTTAGTCTTTGTCTTTGAAGCTGAAGTCGATTTTACATATAACTGTGTAGGCCTGAAAACACCCTCAGAAGCCGATGCCTACTCAGTGGCTCCGGACCCATCTGAGGGAATAGTTTCCGAGGTTCCAATACCTCGAGTATCCAGCAGCCTAGTCGGCTCCACGTGGGAGTCGGTAGCAGCCTGCGGCTCTAAAGTAGCGGGCGTCAAGGGCTGCGAAAGTGCCTCACTGAGAACCGGTGAACGGCTTAGAAGAAGCCTCATCGTCAGTTTTGGACCTCGGATGCTTGTCCTTTTCTTTTTCTTTGCGTTTCTTGTGAATTGCGGTAGTCGGATTGCTATCCAACGACATCGTGTAATTAATCTTCTGCCAAAATAGTGAAATGCAAAATCGTACCGACGCTTAATAGTGCGTTGGTTAAATCTAGCACAGAACCGACAATTAGCAACGTCGTGGTCAGGGCCTAGGCAAGGAATACAATAGGAATGAAAGTCCTTATGAGGGATTTGCTTCCCACAAGAAATACAATTATTAACTTTTTCTGACATCGGTCTGGAGCAAGAAAAAAAGTTTCCTCAACAGGGTACTTAGCTTTTAATGAAGACTTCGGATCTGAAATTCGAACACAAAAATCTCAGAAGTCGGCCGACCGGCACTTGCGAACTGCTTTTGCTTCGGGCACCGCGTGGCAAGAAAGACTGAAGAAAATGGCGTTGGCTGCATCTTTTATACCCCTGGCGCACTGACGTCAGGGAAGAGGTGACAGCAACTGATGCCGAACCTAGACTTTAGAATTCAGGCCGACTGCAGGTAGCCTGCCAGCAGGATAACCCAATTGTAATGACTGCAACAGTGAAACAAGATGAACATATGTAAGAATTGATAAGCTTGTAGTATACTGGAATTAAGTGGAATGTATATCTTTATCTGTTAATTAGGGTACATATTATGTTGTTGAACCATAACAAGTTCGAATGCCATAATGTCGAACCCATATGTAGGATGGGAGGGATTGCATAATGGTTAAGGTGATTACCTTATAAACACAAGGTGCAGGGTTTGATTCTCACACGGGGTAATCAGCTAGGCTTAAAATGGCCCACAAGGGCAGCTAGCCTAGTACTAACCTATGAACCTATGAACTTGAAAAAGTTTGAACGTTTCAATGAGGATTTCCGTTCTGTGTGGAAAGGGAAGATTTCCCTTTACTGCACTGTAGTGTAATCTCAGAGTTGGTATATTTAAAAAGCGGGGGTGTGGGGGGTGCAGGGGGGCCTGTCCCCTGCTTACAACTGTCAGTTACGTATTTTCTGTTTTTTTTTTTCCCCAAACTTTTTAAAGTTCAAACTTATGGGTTTAACCATATGGCGTTCAGACTTTTAAAAGTTCGACAATGTAATATGAACCTAATATTTACCCAAACCTGTGCTGAAGAGCGGCCAGTCTCTCCTTTTAGGGCCAAGTCTTCTTGTACCTTACACAATAACGTTGGCAAAATGTAGTTCGGTTAAGAATGCTTTATTGTGTAGAGTGAAGCTCAGCAATGTCTGAATAGCATAACATTCTGGAATGCTGGCTATTCTAATTCTCTTGAATAATATCATCTTTAACAGCCTTTTCCTCTTGAATAATGCTGGATATTTGGCCTGACTTTGGTAGTCAGGCTCGAGTGTCTGTATCAGTCCACAAACTAACTTAACTGACCATGTCTGAAGTATTTCCTAATTCCAAAACCCTGTAATGTTTTACACGCCTCTTTAGCACTGGTTCCCAAGCCTTGTCTTGCATGTGCCTCACACTGCCTGTCTATTCTTTATCTATCAATCCACTGCAAGTACACATCTTTCCCTTGAGAACTGTTATTTCTACACATCTCGTACTTAGCCAGCAAGATTACATTATCCCTTCTACTGAACTGTCCTTTCCTTGAAACTGCATTCATACATGAAAACACAAGTCTGACTCTATTTTCAGACCTATTCTTCTACCGTGTGCCTAAACAACTACTTTAAAGTGAAAACTCCCCTTGAGGTCCCTGATTAAATTTTACAGGAACCTTATTTTGTAGTTACCCAATATCTGTATTACTGACTACTGTAGTCTGGTTTGAGTATATGGACTCTATACCACCTCACTCAATCTGCAGATGTGTCCAGATAGATAGTGATGTCCTTTATAGTCTCAAAGGTACTACTAAGTAATATATTCAGCAACTTGGCTAATTTATGTAATTTTCAAATAGCTTTAACAGTTCCACATGCAAGAAACATATCTGCTCCAGTTAGCACCCCATTACCTAGATCCATGGTCTTTAGAGGTCTTTACGTCTAAGTCCTGATGTATGTGTGATGCATCTAAAACCTGCACATTATTCTGAAAATCAATGTATCTTAATTCTGTTATTTCTAAAACTGATTAGGTCAGGTAATTCTTTCAACCCTGCTGTTCCAGAAACAGCATGAAGAAAATGCCATATGCATCCTCAACTTGTATCAAAGTATTTTTTCCTGTTTCATTACATAGCCTATCAAGCAGGATGGCTATTTTCAGAAAGCTAACCAGAATCGGACTAGAGGGATACCTTTATAACTGGTCTTAGAAGTATAATTACCATATACTGTATTAACTTTTGTCTGTAAATTTCTAGCTAGATATGTTAATAATTCTATTTACGTTTTTAATTTCTGTGTGTTGTAATTTATGTCTGCCTTCTAAATTTGTGTCTTAAATATCTTGTAAAGGTTTACAGGCTATAATAGTTTAATTAAACTTATGCTTTCTGTATTTCAGCTTTATACCTTTGCATACTCTGTTAGTGTCCTTTTAACTTTCTGTCTAATGTACAATAATTAAATGCACTATAATCTGTAAATTAACAAATTAAGCCTGCCCTGTTATGCCTTGATTATAATGAATAAGTACTACTTATTCGTTCTTTAAATAGCTTATTTTAATAAGCCTGTTACAAATAATTATGTCACTTTACCTTTAAAACTAATAATTGCAAGTTGTAACAGAGTATGAATGTTATATTTTGAATCTGAATGAAAGGCACTATTATTGAACTCATACCAGAGTACGGATATCATATTCTGAATCTTGACTAAAATTTACATTAGAATGATACATATGTATACTGAACATCTAAAATAGCTGTGTATATTCTGGAAACTAACTAAACTAATAGCAAAGGATTATATTCTGCCAGCGTTACCTGAACTCAGATAAAAGCATAAGTGAAATTTTTAAATGTTATATTCTGGAAATAATTACTACCTATTTTTCAGTCAGTGTTGTCTGAACATAGATAAAAACAAACTGAAAACTAGTACTGTCGTACAACTGTCTGAAAACATGAGAAAGTTTAAATACTTGCTTTAACTCTAATTTACATAAATGCACATGTTGTACACAGATTTTCTGCAGATAGTTGACTTGTGCCCCACAGCTCTTGCCAAGTTAAGGCCTTTGTCCCAGTCACTGTTGAGGTATTGGAAGCTGTTTTCAAGGGTCCTTTTCCGTGTTCCTTTTTTTTGCTTAGGCCTTCCAAACCTCCCATTTTCCATGTCTTGTGCAAGGCTGGGTGACTGATTGACAGTATTTAAAATCAAACTGAAAAATTAACCTGGAAATTATTTCTGCAAATCACACACACACACAGTATGAAGTCCTTAAAAGAACATTTGCAGCTTTAACAATTATAAACTGATAGCACTGCTTGCTGCTCTGATTTCATTTACATTTTTCTACATGAAATAAACTGTTAATACTTTTTTGTAAAGTCTGTAGGCAAACCGATAAAGTACTACAGTGAACTAAATTAATGTTACCAATAAATAACATTCTTGGAAGTCTGTAACTGAACTGATAATGTGCTACAGTGAAATGGAAAGGCTGTAACTTTACTATTAAATAAAACGGAAGCCTCAGTGACATTGTTTTTTCCTGTCATATCCTCAAATGAAACAGTAGTAATCTAACACTATTAATATTTCAACATTTTTTGCATGTCTGCACCTTTATAAAATTAATCTTAACTGCTCAGGTTGTAACATAGCCTTCTGTGTGTAAATCTCCACCCACCAATCTCATTTAGCTGATGTCATTTTTTTTCAGTACTACTGAAAGCTGCAAGGATTTATCATTACTGTCTACAATTTTCTTGATCAACAGTAAGAACTGTAACTGCATTAACTGTCATTAAGAATAGTAAACTGATCTTTACCATACTGTTTTATGGCATACAGTACTGTATTTAATTCAGCTTGGTGAGATGGCCTGCAATCTGATCTGGTGTACTTGGCAAACTGCAATTTCTGCATGAAATATATACAATTTTGAACTGTTTACATATACACATTTATTACTAGAGGCAAACTGATCTAATTCTGGAACTGCCCTTTACACATATATAACAAAGGAGTTGAACCTGTGGATTTAATGACACATATTTATGATGCACTCTCTTCTTGCATGGTATCTGAACTTTTAACTGTACTGTCAATCTAAAATGTAGCTTTAACTTTACATTTTGTAAACTAGCAAAACATAATTTAATATATGTGAATACTTTTCTGTCTCCGTCTGTATCAAGATATTATCTATGCAGTGCACCACTTTACTACCATAATACAAAAGTCTTAATTTCTGCTAAATAAAACATAAAAAAATAATTTGTCAAATCTGTAACTGTAAACCCTTTATCTGCGATTTAACTTGACTGTCATTTCTGGTACACCCTACACAGCATGCGCTTCCAGAATGCTAAATGTGTACTGTTACGTTTTTTCGCACTGGCCACTTCCAATATGTCTTTCTGAGCACTTCAGCTGTGTCATTTGAACTGGAATTTATTTGATCTTTAACCCATAAATCTGCATGTACCCGTTGTCCCAATTCTTCAAATTCTGCACATTCGCACAATCTGCTGCATGCAAATTTTTACAAGTATCATTTGTGTGCACTGATGAACATTCTGCAGCATTTTTATTTTTCCATAAAATCTTGTCATTGAAGTCTAAAACCACATACAATTCTGATGACCTGTCCATACCTAGTACGAAGCTGTTACAATTCAAAGTGTTAACTGTTGTAATCTTTGACCCTTTAAATCCTGACAAAACTGCACCACTCATGTCTTCTAGCAGAGGTATATTTGTAGCTAAAACTGCTGTGTCTGTATTAATCAGTACATTATTCCATAATTTCTTTTCTGCAAACAATGAAATATTATCATTTCTTTTAACCTTAAGCAATGATAGATAATTTGGTTTGGTGCTGGGCTGCCACACATTTTACAGATAGCTGAAAATCGCTTTTTATAATACTAGCAACAACACTGACTTGAGCTATGATATCCTTTTCTTCTTTATTTTGCCTGAAGCACTAGCGACAACAGTGACTTGAGGAAAGGTATGCATTTCTTCTTTACTTTGCTTTGAAATCTGTACGTCATTTACGCCGGTGTTTACTTTATCAGACTGATCAAAATCTGCACTCTGATTTCTGTTATCCCCCCAGTGCAATATTTGCACTGGTTTATGAAAACAAGAAAGTAGAATTTATTGCATTCTGAATATCTGTATTTGAAACAACATAAACTTGAGACATAGCAAATGTATTCTTTCCAGCTGGTCTGGAAATCTGCATGTTACATACACTGTTTACATTTGTATTTACAATACTGCTACTTAACTCTGTACTTTGAATTACTTATAAACTAGAATTTATGACATTCTGAACATCTGTATTTGAAACGGTACTGCAACTTAACTCTATTTTGAATTACATGTGCTGTAGCATTTACACTGATTTCTAAAGACTGTAAACAAAAATTTGTGCGAAGTGTGAAACTATACTGATAGAAGCTGACTCAGTCTGTTGCAGTGTGTTTCTGAGATTTAACACTTTTGCGTTTGGAAAGATGTAACATTCCTGAACTAAAAAGTTATGTACTCACCATAATGTTCCACCTGTGTTGTCTATCTTTATTTATCCTTGACAGATGGGTTCATTTCCGATATTGGAACCGACTCGGCCGCTACTACAGCTTGTGCCAGCCAAAATCTCTTGAGCTTCACCTCTACCCAGAATCCCTCTCTCTCAATTACCTCAGTCAAATTTGCAGAAGTATGCAAACATATATATATATATATATATATATATATATATACACACACACACACATAGGAAGTAAGCAAGATGGAAGCGTTATCTACTGTTCTTGAATAATCATAATAATTCAAGGGTATATGATCCATTCCACCAAAAAATCTTAAAGGTCAGAGGATGGAAGGCAGGGAAGTCGAGGATAAATGAAGACAGATAACAGAGATGGAATGTTATGGTGAGTACATAACTTCTTTTTCTGATGTTATCTATCATCATGTTATCCTTGACAGATGGGCAGAGTCCCCAGCTACCTAGAATCTTGGGCAGACTTATGGAAGAATATTCCTGAGTACCATCGAGCTAAGGGATGATCTTCTCCTAGAGATCAAGTCCAGTTTGCAACGAGAAATAAAGGTAGGTGTGGAAGCCCAAGTAACTGCTGCACATATATCATCCACTGAAGCTCTAGACTAGAAGACTGCTGAAGACCTTGTAAAATGCGCCTTGACAAGCCTAGCCAAGGTTAATTTATTCTTATCATACATGAATGAAATGAAATCTTTCAACCAACTGGAAAGAGTAGTATTGCTGACTGCTTTACCCAACTTTGTATGGGAAAAAGAAAAACAGTTGAGTTGATTGTCTTACACATTCCGTCCATGTTGTCTATCTTCATTTATCCTTGACTTCCCTCCCTTCCATCACCTGACCTTTAAGATTTTTTGGCACTCCACTAAAACTTACGTTTTAGCTGTCTATAAAGTTAAGTTACCCCCACCTTCATATCTGACTGCTTAGTGCACACTGCAGTGTTTAGGATAAACCATTTTCTTTCATCTTATCTAAGCATCTACTGCAAGTCCACCAGTTACTGAAGAGCCCACATTCTGCCTCTCAAAAGTCATCTTGGAATTAGTGCTTCTGTTTTCACCTGGTGAGAGGAAGAGTACAGGGACAGTATTTCCTGCAGACTACTGATCACAAGAAAGCCTAATAACTTCTTTATAGATGACAGCGTGGAATCTGTGCTTATATTCTGATCCTGGTGAGAGAAGGAGCAGAGTGCATTGATTCCTGTCTGTTTCTGGTTGGATAGCGAATGTCTGTGCTTAATGTATCTGACTGGTCTGGTTGCTATTCCAGGCATCTATAGAAAAAGGCTACAAAGCTTACAGACCCTTGCATCATCTGGGACAAGACTGTGGATCACCAAACAGGCAGTGGCCTGGTTCTCTTCTTGGGACTGGTGGTAACATTTTGCTTCTGGTGAGAGAGGAAGCAAAGGAGCATTGTATCCCAACAGAGTGAAGCTGTGGTAAGACCAGCATTAGTGGTGGCCAGGCAGTAACCATTCATGCGACTCCCCTCTTTTCATCATTCTTGACAAGCTAACTGTTTTCAGTAAGTACTGCTTTATTTGTTTCTAACTTCAAAATATCTGCCTAAATACTTCATCCTTACAATTTCAGGGCCAGTGTATTAGTTTCCTCTCAAGTGTTTGGCAGTGCTCTGTACAGACTCAGACACCTTGAGTGACATTTTTCCTGTAAAAGCAGAAAGTACAGTTGTGTACACTTTTAGATGTTTGAGTGTATTCACTGTTGCAGTCATCACACTTGGGTTATCTGCCTGCAGGTAGCTGTCAGTCAGCCCGAATACCAGAGTCTTAGGATTTCTGCTTCGGGTGCTGTCGCTTCTTCCATGATGCCGGGTCGTCAGGGGAATAAAACAGGCAGCCGATGCCATTACATCAGTTTTTCTTGCCCCAAATGTCAGGAGCCTCCAAACAGGAAGCTAGTATATGGTGGGGAACACCACCAGTAAAAAGTAAATACCAATGTCATTAGGAATGGCCATAGAGAGGAGAGATAGAAAGATATAGAAAGCCAGGGGGCTGGAGGGAGGGAAACTTTAGGACTGCAACAGTTAATACACTCGAACATCTACATTTATGGTAAGTGTACACAACTGTACTATGTTCTTCGTGTTTCACTGTTGCAGTCATCACACTTGGGTTGATTCCCAAAGCTGAGGAAGGGTGGAGGCAGTCAAGAAGTGGTAGGGCTGGGCTAGTAGGCCTTGCAAGACTGATGTAGCAAATCCAGCTCTGGATTTAGAAAAGATTGGCAAGTGGTAATGCTTGAAGGTATGTACAGAAATCTAGGTTGCAGCTTCCAGAATGTCCCTGGTAGGGACTCCCCTGAGAAATGCTGTAGAGGTGGAAGTAGACCTAGTGTAATGTGGTCTGATCCCCGGTGTGGTAGGTTTTCCATGGTGCTTGTAGCAGAAAAGGATGCAGTGTGCTATCCATCTGGAAATAGTTTACTTTGAAATGGCCTTACCCTCTACCCCTGTAGCAAAGCTGACTAGCAGCTGGTCAGATTTTCTGAAAGGTTTAGTCCTGTCAAGGTAGAATCTGAGCTGTCTGTGCATATCCAAGGAGTGCAGCATCCTTTCCCCTTTATTCTGAGGGTTAGGGAAGAAGGTTGGCAAATGGATGGATTGGTTTAGAGCCACAGTGGACACCACCTTAGGCATAAAGGATGGGTTTAGTCCTGGGGAAAACCCTGTCAGCATGGAAAATAATGATAGGTTCCACAATCATTAGTGCTTGTAACTCAGACACTCTTCTAGCTGAAGTTCTGGCTAAAAACAAGGCTGTTTTCCAAGAGAGGAATTTTAACTCTGCTAAAGCTGCAGGTTCAAAAGGGGGAAGCATGAGCTTTTCCAGTACAAAGTTAAGGTCACAGGCAGGGGGTGGGTACTCTCCTTGGGGGCCTTAAGTTGTTAGCCCCTGTCAGGAACTGTTTGATGAGAGAGTGAGAAAACAGAGGTGGCTCAGTATTATAATGAGCTGGGATGACAGAGGCATGAATCTTAATGGAGGAGAAGTAGAGGCCTCTGTGTATTAAGCTCTGCTAGATAATCCAGGATTAGAGCTAAGGAGGGCACTGCTGTGTCCTTCCCTGGAGACTGATTCCAAGAACAATATCGTTTCCGCTTTTCAGCATAGGATTTCCTAGTACTGGGCCTTCTGGCTTCAAGAATGACATCCAGCACCTGCTTGCTGTGGGTTGCTGGTGGTGTATACAAGGGATAAGCCAGGCTGCAAGATTTAGGGATTGCAACTGTGAATGCAAAATCTGTCCCTCCTGCTGAGACAGAAGGGTAGGAGTCTGGTGAAGGTGCCAGGGTGGCACTGTTGTCAGACTGTGCAAGAGTGGGTACCAGTGCTGGTGTGGCCAGTCTTTAGCAATAAGAATTGCCCTTGGTCTGTCCTGTTTTATCTTGAGTAGTACTTTTTGAGAGGAGGGGCAGAGGGGAAAGGCATACATTGAGAGGTTTTCCCATTGAAAGGATAGGGCATCCACCTTTCAGGCCCTGCTGTGAGGGTTCCTGGTGCAGAATTTGCTCATCTGGTGGTTCTCGGAGGAGGTAAAGAGGTCCACCTCCGGTGTCCCCCACCTCTGGATCAGAAGGTTGAAAGTGTTGGGCTCCAATTTCTACTCATGTGGGTCTAAGAGATTTTTGATCAAGTTGTCTGCCAGAGAATTTTGTTTACCTCGCAGGAATTGAGTTTGTAGATGCACTTGGCTGCTCAAGGCTGTGTTCCACAGGGCTATGGCTAACCGTCAGAGTGGGTAAGAATGGGTTCCCCCCTGCTTGTTTATGTACCACATATAACTGTGGTGTTTGTCTGTTTTGATAAGCAGTTGTCCTGGAAGGATTAGGTATTTGAAGGCTGTCAAAGCATTCTGTACAACTAGCATCTCTTTTTGATTGATGTGCAGGAGAATCTGGGCTGCACTCCAGTGGCCCTGAATGCATTTGCCTGCCATGTCTGCTGTCAGGGTTTGGGAGGCGAGGGGTTGAGTGAAAAGCAGTCCCTTGTGGTTGCATGATTCTGTCCACCAAAGGAACTTTGCCATTAGACAAGGTATGATTGGAATGACTGTTTCCAGGTCCTGAGAATGCTGGCACCAAAGATTTTTTAAGTACCATTGAAGTTTCCTCATATGCAGTCTTGCATATGGAATTAGCAGAATACATGAGGCCATGAACCCTAAGGCTTGCAGTATTTTTCTTGCAGATAGCTGGGTTCTGGTGGCCATTTGTTTGAAGTAGTTTGTCAGATAGACCTGTTTTTCTGAAGTGAGAAAAGCCATCTGGAAAGTTGTGTCCAAGCTTGCTTCCAGGAATACAAACTTTTGACTGGGCACCAGTTGTGATTTCTTTTCGTTGATGGTGTACCCCAATGAAGTGAGAAGGCTTTTTACAAATGCCAGGTGCTGAAGTGGCAATTCCTGACTGCCCGCCTGAATCAGGCAGTCGTCCAAGTATGGGAAAATTTGTATATTTCTCTGCCTGCAGTATGCAATGGCTGGAGCCATGCACTTTGTGAATACTCTGGGCAAAGTAGATAAGCCAAAGGGAAGTGCAGAGAACTGATAGTGCACACAGTCTACACTGAAGCGTAGATATTTTCTGCAGGACTCCCTTATGGGGATGTGCAGATAAGCTTTTAAGTCTAGAGTGACTAACCAGGCATCCCTGGCTAGCATAAGGAAAAGCTGTTGCAGGGTAAGCATCTTGAATTATTGGACCACCAGAAAGGTGTTGAGAGTGGACAGATCCAGGATTGGGCACCAAGAGCCCTCTTTTCTGGGCACCAGGAAAAGTCTGGAGTAGAAACCCTGCCCCCTTTGTTCTACTAGAACAGGTTGAATAGCTCTGATATTGAGCAGGGAAAGTACTTGCTTTTGAGCCTCTGCCAGCTGGTTTGGAGGAAGGTCTGGAAACCCGCTTGGGGTTGGCAGTGTATGGAAGTAGAATCTGTACCCCTGGGATACAATGTTTAGGACCTATCTGTCCTGAGTAATAGACATCCAGCTTTTGCGTTAACGGCAAGTTTTCCTCCTATGGTCACAAGTAATTGGGCAGGGCTGGGAAGGTAACTGAAAAGTCATAGTGAACTTTTTCCATAAGGGGGCGGCTTACCACTTCTTGTTTTTGAGGTGGGGGCACTCCATTGTTTAGATCTCCGCATACCCTGAGACTGTAGTCTTGGTGGCCTGTTTCCCCTGGGCTTGGTCTGAGAAGGCCTGGAAGGGGCTGGAAAGGACCAGTTTTTTGAAGGCCAATGCCTACTGAATCTAGGTGGTTGCACTTGTAAGAATTCTTTAACAGTTTGCATAGATTTAGCTTTTTCTTCCATCTTTTTAAGAACTACTTCTGTTTTGGTGCCAAACAAACAGTCTTTATTTAAAAGAGCGTCCAGTAATTTGGATTTGACATGATCTGGCAAGGTTTGTTCCTTCAGCCAAGCTTGCCTTCTCAGTACAGACCCAGTGACTGCAGCCCTGCAAGATGCTTCTAGGGCATCAAAGCCACACTGCGAAGTACGCTTACTAACCTGGTTTGCAGAATGCATTAGCTCTTGTAAATTTTTATTTTCTACACAATCTGGGAGAAACACTATTTTTTGTTTAATTAGTTCCATAATATGCTGCTGGTACTTCAACATGTGAAACTCGCAATTCAATGCCCTTATGGCAAGAGTTGCAGAGGTATATACCTCCTTACCCATCTGTCTAAAGCTTTGGAATCCCTGTCTGCAGGGGTAGAATTTTTGGCTGTAGTAGCTTTAATACCTTTAGGTCCCTGGGAAATAGTCTCTGGATCCGCAGTAGGATTCTTGAAGAGAAATTTGTGGAAATCAGGTACTCTGTAGTACCTGTCAGGTTTCCTAGGGGCCGGGGGTAAAGTATCTGGAGTAAGACTGGATTCCATAAAAACATCATTTACAACATCCAGGACAGGGGGTATAGCTAGAGGCCTGTGTTGAGGCAACTCTAAAATTCTCCAAGTCTCTTTTTGGACTGAGGGTAGTCCTGGCATTCCCAGCAGAAATGCTCTCAAAGTATGCAAGGTTTCACCAAAAGAAAAATCCTCTGGAGGGGAGGCAGAGGGGATGATTCCTCTGCATCTGAATCCTCATAGGTTGATAAGGGCATGTCCTGATAATCAGAAGGGACAGAGTCATCGGACTCCTGGTCTGTAGAATCAGAATGAAACTCAATTCTTTGTCTCTTAGCAGGGGAAGGCCGGCTTCCCCTAATTAGGTCTTCAGCCATTCTAAGCATTTGTTTTTGTGGCATGGAAGCTTGAGCATGCGCTTTGGTCGTTGGTTTTCTAGGCATAGTGCATACTCTGGGCCTCAGAAACTCGGTAGTTTGGGCTAAAAACGAAGTTGTCCATTTAATTCGAACATTGCTAGGTCGGAATACACCCTCAAAAGCTGGGGCTTGCACAGCGGCTCCATACCCATCCAAGGTAGAGACATCCGCAGGTTCCATAGTCGAAGAAGCATCTCACGGCATGCCGGACTCCGAATGGGTCTCAGCAGAGGCCTGCAAATCTGTAAAGGTGGGCATCAGGGGCTGCAAAGGCTCTTCACTGAGTGCCGGTGGACTGGCGACTAGCTTAACAGAAGCATTGTCTGCAGTTTTGGACCTATGCGGTCTGTCTCTGTCTTTATCTTTACGTTTTTTTTCAGATCATCAGCAGTCGGATGGTTTATCAAAGCCATTTCAGAATACGGAGAATGACAGTGAATGAATTTAGCGACAAAGCCCGACGACAAATGGTTTGGGTGTTAAACAAGGCACAAAACTAACAGCGAGGGACGTTGTGGTCTGGGCTAAAACAGGTGACGCAGTAAGAATGAAAATCTCTGTGAGGTATTTGCTTTCCACAGGCAAGGCAATTGTTAACTTTTTCTGGCATCAGTTAGAGCAAGAAAAAAGAATCCCCGATGGGGTAATTAGCTTTAGAAGACTTTAGGATTACAAACTCGAAAATGAAAAATTACAAGTAGTGGCTGACCGGCACTTGCGAACTGCTTCTGCTTTGGCCTCCTCCTCAGCAAGAAAGACTGATGTAATGGCTTTATCTGCCTGTTTTATACCCCTGACGACCTGATGTCATGGAAGAAGCAACAGCACCTGAAGCAGAAATCCTAAGACTCTGGTATTCGGGCCGACTGAGGGCTACCTGCAGGCAGATAACCCAAGTGTGATGACTGCAACAGAGAAACACGAAGAACATCTGAAATTTCTCCATACCTAGTTGCACAAAGGACAACTAGTTTGCAGTGACAAGCACTGTCCACATACTTGCAAACCAGATACTCCTCGCAGTGACTGATATTCTCACTCCAACTGTCTAATCAATAAAAAAGGATCTGTTACCATGCATATGAATTTTCCTACTGTCTCCGTTACTGGCTTGGTGGATATGGGCATCCTGACGCAATGCAGAAATTGCCTCATGTTTACTGACAACCAGTTAATTCTCAAAGAAACTGGTATGGTATATGAAACATGTATTTACACAATGTTACTGGAGGCAAAGCTCTCACATAAAAGTACTCCTAATATCAATACGGTTGTCAGTAGTACACACACACTGCACCCATCATGCACAATTCAAGGCAGACATATAGGCCCACACATGATGAGGCACTTAAATGTAACTTTCCTAAACCACAAAGACCTCCTAGAGAAAGTACATATAACAAATACCCTCAGTAGCCCCAAATGCGCTCTTTCAAAACACCCACATCAACACAGAGCTACATCTCATGGAGCTTCTACCTCTAAGCCCATAAGGCAAGTCACCACACAATCCAACATTCTAGTCATTGGATACTCCATCATGAGACACAGTGATGTCCTTCTCACCAGGCTGAGTAAGGAGAAAGTTAAGGTCATTTGTTTATCAGGGGCTAGGATCCACCACATTACACATGCACTCAGGTCACCGGACCACAATTACCAATATGACTCGGTCATAGTCCATGTGGAAGTAAATGACCTGAGACATACCTCCCTAGACTATATGAAGAGAGACAGCATGGAGCTCTCGGAATACGTGTTTCAGGCTGGTATGAGCCTAGCATTGAGCAGCATTTTACTTCCTTCTCCAAGGATGATGCCACAATATGAACAAAAGATGACTGACTTTAATAATTGGCTTAGTTTCTGGTGTCATTCTAAGGGGGTGTAATATTTGTCAGCATGGAAGGAGATGGTCAACAGACCACGCTGCTTTGCCATGGATGGTCTGCACTCTCTCCTCTAGACTTTTGAATATTAGCAAAAACATGGTTTTCCCCATAGTGCCTTTTTTAGGCAATGCCAAACTGAAAGTACTTCTGACACAGCAAATCAAAACCAAGAAAATCTAAAGGTATTACTGCTCAATGCTAGGAGTTTAAACAAAAAAACTCCACTCCCTAGAAGCTCTCTTTACCCTAGAGAATGCTGATATCTGTGCGGTGACTGAGACATGGTTTAAAGTTGTGGAGAGCACACCAGCAGTGCCAGGTTATAATACCTTCCACACATTTATGCCAGCTACTTCATAGGCAGGGACTAAAGGTGGAGGTGTCTCTACTTACATCTAAAATAAATATACTTCAAGGTTGGTCAAACAGGACAATGCACTTGAGCTGCTCCATGTTAAAATCACCACAGGTAAAATCCAATACCACTTCCTTGCAAGCTATAGGCCCCCCTCTATGATCCAGAAAACACATACCATGTATTTAAACTTATTAGAAACACTAACCATTCAAGCCCAATACCACATTCATGGGTGACTTTAATTACCTCACTATTAACTAGGAATCCTATACGACACCAAACGTACATGCACAGAGATTCCTGGAGTTTGTAACCACAAACTCCCTGAACCAGGCAGTCAATACACCAACCAGGGGTGCAACCATACTGGATCTGGTCCTCACTTATATGGGAGACTGCTGCACACTCCTACTGGAATGCCTTCCCTGGTAATGTCAGACCACAAAATGGTCTCCTTTGAAGTAAAAATAAAAAAATTAACCCCCCAGCTAAACCTGGAATATTCAGGAACTATTCTAAGGCTAACCTCCTGCTATTAAGTGAGAACCTGGCAAAATTCCAAGCCCCCATAAACCCTAAGAGCACTTCTGACTATGCAGAACTGTTCACAGGAACCCTGTACAAGCATGTTAATAGCTGCATAGACTCAGCTGTATCTACCAGGAGGGAGTACAGAACTAACTCAAAAAACAAGACACCCTTGTGGAATCACAAAATCAATTGGCTGTACAACAGGAGGAAGAAAATTATGGCAAAAATTAGAAGGTGTAGCACTGAGCAGGATAAAAGCACTCTCAAACTAAACAAACAACTCAGAGGACAAAAACTCTACCAAAGCCAAATTTGAGGTAAGTTTGGCCTCCCAGGCCAAGGACAACCACAAACCATTCTTTAACTATGTCCGCAATCTCAAAGGCAATACACAATTGTGTGCAGAACTCATTGCAAATGAAGTGACCTATACTGTACCAGAAGATATAGCAAACCTCCTGGCTGATAAATTCATCTTTACTCCTTTCTCCCCCCTCAAACTTCCCTCAGGAAATATCAAATACAACTGCCCCTACTATCACTATGGAACAGGTTCTTAATGCTCTCTCTAAGACCAACACTGCATCAATGGGCCCAGACAATATCCCAGGATGCCTTCTAACTAGCATGAAACATGACCTATCAGGGACTCTGGAATTACTATTTAACTGTAGCCTCCAAACAAGCTTTGTCTCTCATGAATGCAGAAAAGCAATAGTCATCTCTCTGCACAAAGGTGGGCCATCTACAAACCCTGGAAACTACAGACCCATAAATTTCACTACTCTTATATGTAAAGCCATGGAAAGAATTATCATGGAGATGATCAATAGAGATATAGTAAACCTCAAGACACTGGACCCAGCCCAGTTTGGTTTCGTCAAGAGCAGATCATGCCTACTGAACCTAGTGGACTTCTTTGAAAAAATCACCAAAGCAATAGATAAGGGCATAACTGTTCACACTGTCTACCTTGACCTGGCCAAGGTATTTGACATTCAGAATTGTTGGCAGACTCAAGAGGTTAGGTACAAACCCGTTATGTCACCCAGTGGATAGCCAAATGGCTCACAGACAGGACCCAGGAAGTTAGAAATGGGGAGTCCACCTCTACAAATAGGCCAGTCACAAGTGGAGTCCCTCAGAGATCAGCTCTTAAACCGCTCCTTTTTTGTTATTTACTTCTCAGAAGTCAAGGCCAATGTCAGTGGTCTCTGGCTGACTAAATTTGCAGATTGCAAATTAGGAACTGCCATTGAATCTCACACTGCCACAAATGTTCTCCAGGAGGGATGACAGAGACAACTGGTGTCAGAGCCATGGACTAAAACTAAATGCCAAGAAATGCATAGTAGTATGCTTTGGGAAGTCATGCATCCCTGGTAACTATCATATTGACAACACACCCCTTAAAGTTGACCCAGTAGTCATGGACTTGGAGACAAACACAGACAGTAATCTAGCCTTTGATCTTCACGTGTCTACAGTGGTGAAGAAAGCATTCTATGTTGCACAACGTATAAACAAAGGTATGGCATCTAAGTCCAAGGAAGTCATTGTTACACTGTATTCAGCATTCATCAGACCTATCATTGAGTACAATCCCTCTTTGGTATGTACCTAACCCGGCATATCCAACAATTGGAATGTCCATAGAGGTTCCTCACTAAAAGAATACAGGGTGTAAGTAATATGTCCTATGCAGACTGCCTCAAGGCCTTATCCCTGTATTCTATCTCCTACAGGCTTTTGAGAGGAGATCTAGGTCTGGCATTCAGGGCATTGTCAGACCCCACTCTAATGGACCTCCTGCATATCCACAAAACAAACACCAGAATTACCTGTTCTAAAGACTTAAAACTTTCCTGTGATATAACTAGGACCTGCTGGAGAGAGAGGTATGTATCCCAGAGACTACCCAGTCTGTGGAACAGGCTTCCCCGTCCACATGAAGCAGAGGTCGTCCCTAACCCAATTTAAGTGCAACTTGGACAATGGAATGGAAAAACGTAAATTTACCCTTGGTTTGGCACCTATGTCTCTAATGGACAAAGGTAACCTGTAAATGGTTCATCTCCCAGGCTCATGCTTACACTTATCAAGGGTATCAGAACTGAGATTTAGGATGCATGGCTAGGCTTAAAAAGGCCCTTGTGGTCGTTAGCCTAGTAAACACCTATGAACCTATTACATTATGTCCTTTGTTCTGTGAAGGTAGAAACATAAGTGTCTATGGACGTCTAATAAACACAAGGCATATTTCCCTTTGTTGGAATGATCTGGGAAGAAAAACCGTAAATTGATTGTCTGATTAATGTTAGCCTGTGACACTACCTTAGGTAGAAAGGATGGGTTTGTTGGCAGAGAGACCCTATCCTTATGGGAAATCAGATAAGGAAGTTCCGTCAATAAGGCCTGCATCTCTGAAATCTTCCTGGCAGAAGTAATGGCTACCAAAAACAGTGTCTTCCAAGATAAAAACTTTAGAACACATTCCATAGAGGGTTCAAAGGGGGGATGTATTATGGCTTGTAGTACCAAGTTAAGGCCTCAAGGAGGAGTGGGATCTTTGAACAAGGGTTTTGATAAGAGCATGCCTCTTAGGAACAATTGACAAAGCCTATGAGAGGCTAAAGAACATTCTTCTAAACCATTGTGAAAGTCAGAAACTGCAGCCAATTGTAGTCTGATGGTAGAAGGAGAAGCTCCAGCATTGAACAGAGGCTAAAAAATCTAAAACATGCTCTACTGAAACAGAAAAATAATCCATTTGCTTTTCATGGGCCCAAACTGTAAATCTCTTCCACCTATTATATAGCTTTCTAGTGGAAGGTTTATGAGCTGACAAAAGGAAGTAGTGTACTGAAGAGGAAGTATTAGGACACCTGGCAACTAATGGAATTGGAGGAACCATGCAGTCAGCTTGAGGTTCAAAATGTCTGGGTAAATAAGACCATCCGGGATGGGACAGATCATCTGGTACTGGGTCCAGAATCCAAGGCTGTTGAATCAAATAAGGTCAAAAAAGGGGGAACCAAACCTGTCCAGGCCAAAAGGGAGCAATGAGGATTAGTGTGCTTTTCAACCTAAGTGCTCCTTGTAAAACTTTTGGAATTAGAGATATTGAGAAAAAGGCATACAAGAAACTGGGAGGCCAATTGTGGAGGAGAGCATCTGTGGGTGACTTCCCCAGAGGGGGAATGATGGGGAAGTAATTGCTGCACTTATTCAGGAGAAAGGCAAACAGATTGCAGCAAGGTTGACACCAATGACAGAGTATCAACTTTGCCACTTCTAGATTGCGAAACCACTCATAAGGATGAAGGATGCATCTGCTCAGCTTGTCTGCAATCACACTGAAACTCCCCAGAATGCGTGCTGCTATTAGAAAGCGGTTGGAAGAGATCACCCACTGCCACACACTGAGGGCTTCTCAACAAAGTAGATAAGACTTGGTTTCTTCCTGCTTGTTGATGGACCAAACCACTGACATATTGTCTGTTTGAATTGCAATAGTCCCCTGAGGAAGAGCTGTCTGAAAGGCCTGCAACACTAGAAGCACCGCTGTTATCTCCAGGACATTGATGTGCAAATTGGCCTCTAATGGGGACCAAGTACCTTGGATCGTCTTGCCCAGATAATGTTCCCCCTCCCACCCCATATGGGAGGTGTCCGTTGTCACTATGGCTGTGGGCTCCAGAAGAACAAAGGATCGACCGTGGAGAATTTGTTTGGAATGTACCCACCAAAGAAGATGTTTTGCAACAGTTGGTGATTAGGACTTGATCTGACAGTAGTTGAAGGACAGACTACTGAGAAGCTAGGAACCATTGCCGAATTCTCATTTGTAACCTGGCTAATGGTACTAGAGTTACAGAAGCTGCCATCGAACCTAGAGCTTGCAAAACTAGTCGAGCTGGAACCATCTTTCTGTGGATTATCTTTTGAACTTGTACCACTATTCTCTGATGTCTTGCTGGAGGAAGTGATGCTACTGTTTAGAGTATTCTGAACTGCCCCTGTAAATTCTAAATTTTGTGTTGACTTTTCTTGATTTACTGTAATTTCCAGGTGGGCACAGATGTTGAGGGTGCAATCTCTGGCTACCATTAATTGATGCTTGGTCAAAGCTGCTATGAGCCAGTCGCCAAAGTATGGAAACAATCAGAATCCTTGCAGTCTCAAGTGAACTGCTACTTCTACCATGTACTTGGTGAACACCCTGAGGGCTGTAGTGAGACCAAAGGACAGTACTCTGAATTGGTAATGACTGGCTCCCAGATGGAAGTGGAGGAACTTTCTGGAGCATTTTTCCATCTTTATATGGTAATATGCATCCTGAAGCTCTACTGAGCAAATCCAATCATCTCTCTTCAGAAAGGGGAGATAGACTGTATCATGACCATCATTTGCCAAACAGATTTGTTCAGCACACTGAGATCTGAGTGTTCATGCTTCATGGTATTAACTAAACATTTTGGGAGGTTATCGGGGCCCACTGATTCACTGTTTTTTGGCTTTAAAAAATCCACTGATGACCTGCTCCCTAGTAATGGTTGGGGGGGGGGGTTGTGTTATGTGATATTTCCTTTGGACTATTGGATGGAGAGTGGGAGGAGAAATTTGAGCTGAACCTGTCAGTTAAAAGGTTAGCAATGTCCTCCGGTTCAGTTTGGGTGATGCCATTTGAAATAAGTTCTGCTCATTGTTGTGCATCTCCTCTGAGGTTATGGACATAGCTGTAGAAAGCTTTCTGGTTGTCCTTTGCCTGAGAAGCTACTAAGCCTTCTGAAGAAGTCTATAATTCGAAGAAAACGTGGTGAGACATTAAGCGTTAAAGTGTGTATATTTTTATTGCTTTTATCATGGCTTGTTATACTATTGGTGTAATTAAAGGATTTAAAGCTCAATAGATCGAGTGTTGCCTTCTGAAGTGCTCATTTCTTTGACTTTTAAACATTTTGGTGGTGTTTTCGGCACTTTTATCTCACTTTTGCTGGTTTGTATTATTTAATCGGCTTAGCTGCCTGTTCAGACTGGTCAGGGGATTTTAGTATGTATAGCTTTTTTACTACTACACTTGGCCAAGTTATTTTTTTGTTGTATAACCGACTGATATTGTGATTCCACCAGGGTGACTTGTCTTTTCAGTTTGTCTTATTCTTAATACAAACCAGAGGAATCTCCACAGAAAGTGGATCCTGGTTACAAATAAGGCACCACACAGAAAATCTTTTCCTTTGGACACATAGGATTTCCTGGATTCCTACAGAACCCGAGGCATGACTTCAGAAAAAAAGGTGCCTAAAAAGGATCAAAACCCATCACCAACAGTGTCAGTTGAAGTGTGGACAAACGAGGATGATGACAGACCCCTTGTCTTGTGTGAATAGGTCCACCCTGCGAGTTGACTTGGGGTGACTGCCCTTGGCTAGCTGCAGAAGAGGGAACCAATGCTGTCTGGGCCAAAAGGGAGTCACCAGCAACATTTTGGGGGAGTCTTTCTCTATATTGAGCAGGACCTTCGGTATGAGAGGAAGGGGAGGAAAGGTGTAGAGAAGCATCCCCTTCCAAGAAAAAGACAGGGTGTCTACCTTCCATGTCAGAGAACTTGGGACTCTGGTGCAAAAACAGGAAGTTGTCTGTTCAGTGGAGAGGCAAAAAAAGATCTACTGGGGGAGTATACCCCACTGGTGGACCATGTCCAAACACACATCTCTGTGAAGCATCCACTTGTGAGTGTTACACACCTGCTCAGACAGTCTGACACAATGTTTTGTTCTGAAGGAATATAAATGGCCTAAAGAGTCACCTGATATTGAACAGCCAGATCTCAAACTTGAACAGCTAGTCTACACAGAAGGTAAGTGTCTGTGTTCCTCTTGCTTTTTAAAGTACCATAGCACTATGGTAGAGTCTGTAAAGATTTTCACAGGCCCTGGAAGAATGAGAATGAAAGGTCTGAAGAGTAATGAGAGCTCTCATCTCCTTGATGTTGATATGGTCTGCCCTCTGATGAATGGGTCAAAGACCCTGAACCCTGAGAAAGTCAAAAGAAACATGTCACCCCATATCAGAAATGTCTGAGTAAAGTTCCTGAGAAGAGAATAGGAGCTGAAAAGGAAGCTCTGGGTTGTAAGACATCTGATGAATCCACCACTGAAGCTCTAGTCTGAGGCATGGAAGTAGAGGGACTAGAAAGTCTAAAAGATGACAGGGTTGGAGCCATACTGACTTTAGGAACCAATGTAGTTTCCTCATATGGAGTCTGGGTACAGGTAGTATATGAATAGTGGAAACCATGAATCCCACAACCCTTAGAAATTCTCTGGCTGTAAAGGAGACTTGAGGAAGAAGGGACTGAAAAGAGGCATTTAAAGCAAGAGTCGGGTGCTGCCAGGGAAGCCAGCACAGGAATAGTCTGCAGCCTGCAACCAAGAAAAAATATGATCCTGAGGAGGAGTCAGTAAGGATTTTTGGAAATTTATTTTAAATCCTAGGCTTTGCAAGAGGCAAATAGCATAGTGAAGGTGGTGAATCAAGGTCTCTGGGGAGGAAGCCTGAATAAGCAGGTCATCCAGGCAAGGAAAGATTTGTATGCCCCACATCTTGAAAAAAAGCAATCACAGGAGCAAGGTGTTTGGTGAAAACCCTTGGAGCGGTAGAGAGGACAAAGTGCAAAGCAGAGAACTGAAAAGGCAAGGAAGAAAGAGAAATGAAAATATTTCCTCAAATGGGGATGAATAGGGATGTGAAAATAAGCATTACTGAGATTCAGAGAGACCAAAAAAGCCCAAAGAAGATGATGAAACAGAGTCTGAAGGGACAGCATCTGAAAGGAAAGGATCTTCAGAAAGGTGTTGAGCTGAGATTGCTCCAGAATGCGCTACCAGGTGCTTTCCTTCCTGGGAGCCAAAAACATTCTGGAATCCACTCCTTCCCCTTCTGAGGAGCAGAAACTGCTTTGGATGGTGCCTTGAGACAAAAGACCATGAAGTACATCTGGAAAGAAAGGCAGCTGTTGCTGAGAAGGTTGAGGAATGCCCAGAAAAGGAGGAAAAGATTTCCACACCATGAAATATCCCTGATGGATAATGATTAGAATCCAAGAATCCTGAGTGATCCTTAACTAGATGGGAAGAGAGAGGGAAAGATGGAGATAACGGAACCTGAATTAGGATGGAGGGCAGCAGACTGCCAGACAAAACCTGGCTTGTCTGGAAAAGGAGGCTTCTGAGTTAAGAGTTAAGTAGATTTAACAGGAGGAGCAAATCTAGAACCCTTTTTCCTATGGGAGGAGAGCGAGACAGTCTACGCACAAAGGCAGGCTTAAAGGGATAATTCCTCTTAAATTTAGGAATGGGGAAACAATAATATGTTTCAATTTCTGCAAGGCCTTGCCCTTTTCTTACAGGGACTTTAATAGCTCAGCAGCTGCAGAATCAAAGAGATTTTTATTATCAAAGGGAGCATTCAGCAATTTAGTCTCAATATCATCCGGTAAAAGTTGGAGGTGAAGCCAAGAGTAATGGCTCAACACGGAACCAAAGCCAACATCTCTAGAAACATAAGCAGCATCATACCTACATTTAATAAAATTGTGAGTCACTTGGGAAGAGGAGCCCAAAAGAGGGCTGAAACCTTCTCCTTAAAGACAGGAAGGTCAGAGATAACCTGACAGCCCTGAGAAATAAGAGCTAACATATACTTGGTCATATGGATCTTATAAGTAATAGCCCAAAAGACCAGGGTAGCAGCAGTACATACATTCTTGCCCAGCTGTTACATGACCCTACAGTCCTTGTCAGAAAGAAGTGATTTAGTAGAAGCCAAGAGCTTGGAAAGTTTATCATAAGAGACAAACAATAGAGGGATCAGCAGAGGGATATTTATATAAGAAACTTACAGTCATCAGGCACCTTATGAAATCTGATAGACTTTTTAGGGGCTGGAGGTTGGAATCAGGTGCCTTAGAAGCTGTGAAAAAGTGCCTAAGAGGGCAGCCACAACCAGAGGAACAGCAGATGGCTTAGGGGACTTCATCAAGAGGAGTTCATAATACCTCTTTTGGATGCAAGACAACTGAGAACAGTCCCATTTAAAGAATTCCATCATACGAGAGATACTGTACCCAAAACAGAGTTCTTCAAAGGGAGAATCTGGGCTAATGGAATCCTCCACCTCAGAACCATAGTCCAAACGAGATGGAATCTGAGAGGAGTACAACACAGACTCTTCCCAAGTCAAAGTCCTCATCAGAAGAGTTCTGCTCCCTAGATCTCTTAAGTGGAGTAAATGACCCCTGGGGAAGCTTCAAGGCCATGACTGCATTAAACAACCCCTGAGTAAAATCCAGCCATTCACTCTGGGGATCTTTGGAAGCAGGGGAAATGTGTTTAATTTTCTGCTTATACTTTAGATGGATGTCAGTCCTACAGATCTTAGAAGGTTCAGACCCTTGTCAACAATCAAAGTGGGAATCTCCTCCCAAACAAGAATCTGTGCAACACCCCTTGTTCCCTCAGATATTACCAGCCAAAGTTCCCCCTCAACATCTGCAATGGAAATCTGCAGAACCTCTGAGGACATGCGAGAAGCCGGATCCATGCCAGCATCCAAAGCAGTAGCAGCAGAAGAATCCGATAGAACAACTGGATGATCCCGTGCTTTCATCAGCCTCAAAAGAGACGTCCAGGGGAGGCGGTATAGCACCTGAAGCCAACCTAAATTTTTGGTCTTCTTGGCAGACTGCTGAGCCTCAGGATGGGACAATTTTGCCATTGCACCTTGCGCCAACAAATTAAGATGCTGGTTCTCCGGGTAGATAGACAAGGAGGACAGACTATGAAGGGTCTTAGGGACAAATGTTTGACAAATTGAGCACATAGTATGGTTGTGAGATGCACCCAAGCAAGAAAGACACTGCTGGTGATGGTCCATATGGGCAATGTCTCCCACACTGACATTTTCCCTTTCTGGGTGACATGTAAACTCCCAAACGAAAAGAAAAATAAGGTAAGAAAAAAACCTGACAGGGCACTTATCTGAAAACAGTTTTGTAAACAGCACAAATGAAAGAACATTTAGACTGATTGAAGATGCCGTTTGGACTGGCAGCAAAGAAGTTCTGAGGTATGTATGTCACCTTTATGCCCTATGCTGTGAGCGGGCAGCATACATGTGACATACAATATCCTTAAAAACCTAAGGCTTTGGAATACTGGCCAAACACTGGACTACCTTAGGCAGGGATCCCATTAATATAGAATACTGCAACAGTGATATGGAAGGACATCTGAAAATGAAAGGAAGAAACAAAGAAACAAAGACTTCCTGAAAATAGGGTGAATAGGAATATGAAGGTAAGCATACTTCAGATCCAAGGACTCCAGAAAAGCCTGGGATAGTACAACAGGAAACAGGGTTTGAAGAGTAAACATCCAAAAGGATGGAACCTTGAGAAAGGTGTTGAGCAAGGAGAGATCCAAAATAGGTCTCCAAGTGCCAGCCTTTTGAGGGACCAGGAACATCCCAGAGTAAAATCCCTTTTCTACTTGTGAAGGGGAGATAGGATCAGGGATCCAAGGACCTCTGAGATATGAAGAAATTGTTCTAGAGGAGGTTGGGGAATCCTTGAAAAAGGAGGGAGAGACTTCCATACTATGAAGTAACCCTGACAGATTTCAGAGGGAGAGCCGTACGAGCAATCACTGGAAAGTACAGTTCTGTAAAATCTTACCATAACAGTAGATGCCCCTCCTTTCGCTGTTGCAGTATTCTTTACAATAGGGATCCCCTGCCAAGGGCAGCCCAACATCTGGCCAGTATACCAAAGCTTTTTGGTTGTTTGCTGTACGTCACACATATGCTCCCCATGCATGGCATAGGACATAGAGGTGATGTCTACACAGCTAGTAATATTCTCACACACACACACACACACACACACACACACACACACACACACACACACACACACACACACACACCAATCAATACAGGACATGCAGCACTCAACACCAATCTATGTACATCCAAAAGGGGGGATGGGTGAGTGGGTACTGACATTAAGGTACTGTGGGTACTGACATTAAGGTAGTGTTCTAAGAATGTCTACCGTCACAAGTAAGTAGGATTTATGCAACTGTACTATGTTCAACAAACACACTGCCTTACTGGTATTTGGGCAGATTCTCAAAGCTTACCCAACCGGGAAGGAGGAAGGATTAGGGTCCAGAAGCCCCAGGAGAATAGTCCTAGTGAAGTCTGCCCTGGATCTAGAAAAGACATTCAGTTTGTACTGCTTCATATCAGTATGGACAGAGGACCAAGTTGCTCATTCTAGAATACTTCTTCAGTCCACTCCTTTCCAATATGCCAATGAAGATGAAAAGACCCTGGTGGAATTTGTCTTTAGCTTGCCTGGATTCACCTTACCATGGTGAACATAACAAAACACAACTGCAGAAGATAACCAGTGTGCAGTAGTTTGCTTAGAGACAGACTGATCCTTCTTTGCCCCTGTAATGAAAACAAGAAGCCTAAGCATATACCAAATTTCTAATCAGGAAAAAAAAACAGTCAAAGCAGCAGAATACATTATCCAAATACTGACAGACAAAGGTAAGAGAAGGAAATAAAAACACAAAAGGGTTCCTTATCTGATCTGAGCAGCTGAAGACATCCAGAGTAAGGAGGTAGGAGGAGGAAAGAAAAACCAAAAAGGGCTCCTTATCTGATCTCAGGAGCTGAAGAGATCCAGAGTAAGGAGCGGTCTTCCAAGGGATCATTCTCTTATTATGGCATTAGAAAAGTGAAAGTGTCCCGTCTCTGGGTCTGTAAGGCAGTCCCTCCACTACCAGGTGATTGGTCTATCAAACCCATAGACAGACAGTGGGAGGGACTCTGAGCTTTGGTTGACTGCCACAGGAAGGGTAGGAGGGCACTACTACCCAAACACCAGTAAGGCAGTATGCCTGCTGAACATCACCACTGGACTTCTCTACAAATAATAAATGGCTTCCAGTGAAACACAGTAGACCTTCTCCTAGGATCTCAATGTTCCAAGTTCCTACTAGAAAACTGTTTCCCTCCCCTAATTAAAAAAAATAATAAGACCTGAGTTATCTTAATCACTTTGGTCCACTGATGTAAACTCCTCATACCATGCTGCCAACATCTAAACATGCTTCTTCCATCCTTGCAACCACATTGTGGAAATTCCTCCCTCCAGAACTTAAAGACACTTTCTCCTTTCCCAAATTCTGAGGTTTGCTAATATCACATGTAAATAACCTTTGCAAAATGCTGCTGCAATCCATTCACTTTCCGTCCTCTTCCTGTCACTTTCTCCTCTACTCTATTGTCCTTTGACACTGCAGTACTTGTTTCCTCGTTCACCTCATTTACTTTGATTTTATCAATTAATGCTCTTTTGTTTTCAATTGGTTTTACCTCATAGTACAAATATTTATGTAATCATCTAATACTGTTTATATACTTACATCTTGATTTGAGACAAACTGATCAGTGCTCTACTTCAATAAAAATACAAATAAATAAATATCATGTAATTCAGAGCTCTAAAGACACTATATGGAAAATACAGACTGTGTGCATCAATCATGCAACGAGCTTTAGTATGCAGTCGAATTGGAACCGATGCTCGGTTCCAAACCCAACCATCAAGAATGAAGGCGAGATAGGACAACATAACATCTGTTTTTATGTTAAGAATGTCATGTCAGTCAGATTAGCTGGTTCAAATGGAGCCAGTGTTCTCTAGCATAAAATTAAGACCCCCAAGGAGAGGTCACTGGTTTTCTTGGAAGACTCTTATGCAAAACCAGTTTCAAAAATATTTTGACAAGAGAATGCATTGGAGGAGAATCCATGGGAAAATACTTAAACTGCCAATAAATAAACCTTGATGGAGCAGTAAGAAAGGACATAAGATTGTAACTCACAAGTACTGTAACACTAGATAAAAAGTATTTTTGACTGGATAATGGTTATATGCTGTTGGCACCAACTAGAAAACCTTTTCCATTTGCTAATATATGATTTTCTAGCTGCAGGCTTTCGTGCCTCCATTAGTACCTGCTGCATGTCCTCAGTTAACAGATGCCTACAGGGAATTAAGGCCCTATCATCCAGGCAAGTCAGATGAAGTTGTTTGCAGTCAGGGTGTATTAAACATCCCTGATCTTGTAAGAGTACTTCTACTTCGTGAGGAAGCTTATGGTAACAACTTCTGGCCATTTCCAAAAGAAGGCCTCCAAACAAGCTTCACACTTCATAAATGGAGAACAGCAACAGTCATCCCTCTACAAAAAGGTAGGCCATCTACAAACCATGGAAACTATACATCCATAAGTCTCACTTGTCTCACATGCAAAGCCATGGAAAGAATTATCATAGAAATTGTCAGTAATGACATAGGAAAGCTCCAGACATTGGACCCAAACCAATTTGGTTTTGTAAAGGGTAGGTCATACCTCTCATCCTGGTGAACTTCTTTGAGGTCACCAAAGAAATGGATGAGGGCAAAATAGTTCACACTGCCTACCTTGACCTGGCACCAAGGCATTTGACACAATACCCCACTTGGGCATTTTTGACAAACTCAAGAAGTTAGGTACAAACCCTTAGGTCACCCAGTGGATAGCAAGCTGGCTCACAGACAGGACCCAGGAAGTTAGAATTGGGAAGTCCACTCTACAAAGCGGCCAATCACAAGCAGAGTCCCTCAGGGATTGGTCCTGGAACTGCTCCTTTTTGGTATTTACTTCTCTGAAGTCAAGACCAATGTCAATGGCCTCTGGCTGACTAAATCTGCAGATGATTGCAAATTAGGAACGGCCCTGAATTTTTTTTAGAACTTCCCTGTCATTTCTTCTTAAACATCAGTTTACCCACATTTTGGAGACTGTTCATTTTGTTTTTTGCTGCAACTGGATGAATGGCTATTAAATCCCTTAGAAAGTTTTGAAAAGAAGAGCTGACAAATCTTCAGGTTACCCCTTCCATCATACTTTCTAATAACTTCTGGAGAAAGGAGCCAAAATCTAAACCTTTTTCCAAAGGAGAATTTAAAATCTCATTTTTCACATCTGGGAGAGTCTGAGAATGCAGCCAGGCAAACCTCCTCAAAACAGTATAGCCTTGGAAGAACTATCAACCAAGTCACACACACACATTAGTTTCTTCCATTTCACAGGTCACAACTAAACTATTTAAAGCAGGTTTTCCTCACAAGCAGAAATGCACACAAAACATTCCTTATACTTTCACAATTTGTCACAATAAACTAACATACAAACCTGACAATTCAAAATGCTGAAAACCAAAGCTGCAGAAGGATACACTTTTCCCCCATACCTGTCAACCTTCTCATCCATTGTATCTGCCTTTTTAGTAGCAGCAGGCTGACCATCAGGAAAATTGCAAGCAGTAACATACAAATCCTCCAAACCTGACACAAATAAGGAAATGTGTAAAGGTTATGGAAATTCCTTCTGTAACAGCTCATAGTATTTTCTGAGGGACTGAAAAAACTCAGTGTTCTCCCACTGACACTAGAAACAGTCTCAGAGAAAGCTACACCCCCACACAGGTAAAAATCAGAAACAGTTCTCCTCTAAGTCTAAATCAGACAACTAAAGAGAAAATCCTGTGTCTGTCCTTTCATCTTTCTCTCCAGATTCAGAAACCTAAGTTCACTAGTAGGTAACTAGGCTAATGGCCCTAGGGCCTTTACAAGCCTAACCATGTACCCCCCCCCCAAGTATCCTAGTTGACAATAGTTAGATGGTCATTGTTGGCATAGTAATACTATGATTGGCACAGAGTGCCCCTGTCCATGAGGGCCATAGGTGCTACCCAAGGAGTGCATTTGCAGTTTCCCATCCAACTGTCAAGGCTGCACTTAAATAGGGTCATTCCGGAGCTCTACTTCACATGAAGTAGGAACTTAATCCAGAGGAATGACAATCTCTCTGAGACATATCTGTCTCTTGCACAAGATCTATTAATGTCACAGGCTAGGCTGATATCACTGAAGTGAGTGACTCTTGTCCTTCTGATTTGCAGATGAGCAATTCCATTAGAGCAGGGTCAGAGCCTGCTTTGTAGGCCAAGCACAGATCACCTATCAGCAGCCTGTAAGACACAGAGTACAGTAATAGGGCTTTCAGTTTTTCCGTGTAGGTCATGTCTTGGAGGCCCTGAATTCTCCTGGTTAGAAACTTCTGTGGTCTCCTCAGTTGCTGCAGGTGTTTGATGAGGTATATAGAGAAGGGAGCACTGTACTCAAATCAGTGGTCTGATAAGGTTAGAGTATAGCAGAGTTATGACCTCACTGGTCTTGGATGCGATGCCCTTGGGCAGTGTAGAAGGCTCTGCTTACTAGTATGGACACATTGTGATCGAAGTTTAGGTTGCTGTCGACCTGCATTCCCAAGTCTCTTACCACAGTGTTTGGGCTTAGAGGGCTGCTATCTATATCATAATCAGCAGGGACTACTTCTTTGCCAAAGAGGGTAATGATGCATTTTTTTGCATTTACTTTCAGTCCATGGCCCTGGCACTAATCATCTGTTCTGTGTCAGTCCCTTCTGTAATTTGTTGATATCACTGGGGGACTCTGACTGTACCCACTGTTACAGTTGTCTGCAAACTTAGCAAGCCACAGGCCATCTACTTTTGAGTGGATTTCAGAAAAATAAACTCCAACCAGCAGAGGATCCAGTACAGCTCCTTGTGGTACACCACTGGTGGAAGTGGATTCCTCAGCTTTAACAGTGTGTGTTCTGTGACCAGTTTCCTACCCATCTAGTGATGAATGGATTAATACCCAGTTGGGAGAGTTGTCTCAATGATCCCAGCGTGAGGAATTGTGCCAAACGCCTTGGCTACATCAAGATAGGTGGTGTGTATTGCTTTACCCTCATCCAGGGCTTTGGTGACTTTCTCAAGAGAAGTTCACCAGGTTTAATAAGCAAGATCTACCCTTGACAAAACCAAACTGGGTTGGGTCAAGAGTTTGAAGGTTGCCTATGTTCTGGCTGGTAAGGTCCATGACGTTGGCCTTGCAGATAAGGCTGGGCAGGCTAATGGGTCTATAGTTCCCTGGGTTGGTTGATGGACCATCTTTCTGCAAAGGAATTACCATCGCTGTTCTCCACTCCTCTGGCACAAAACCAGTGCTCAAGCTGTGGTTAAAGAGACAGGTAAGTGGTTCCACTAGGTCTTGATTTAGGTTGTTTATTATGCAGCCTGGGATGTTACCGGGTCCCACAGAGGCCGTATTGTTAGCCTTGGAGACCGCTTGAATGACCTGTTTTTTTGAGATAATCAGTAGAGGACAGGTATCATCAATGCTATGGGGCATGGTTGATGGGGAGTGAAAATGCCACCAAATCTGTCAGCTAGAAGGTAGGCAATTTCTTCAGGTTCAGAATGAGTGGTGCCATCCACTACAAGTTTGGCACACCACTGGGTATCCCCCTCTGAGGCTTCAGATTTGGCTAAAAAATGCCTTATAGGTTCATAGGTACATACTAGGCTATCGACCCTAGGGTCTACATAAGCCTAGCCAAAAAGGTTCCCTGGCTTTTGCCATCCAAGAAAATTATTTTCCTGTGACCCTGTCAAGCAGTGCCGCAGAAGTGATCCCCGGGGTGAATTTTCTATTTCACATCCTGTTGTCAAGATTTTTCTTAAAGAGGGCCAATGAAGAGCTTTGTTTGACATGAATGGGTAGTTTGTTCCAGAGTATGGGAAGTCTCCGGGACAGGAATCTATCCCTCCAGCATGTTCTGTTTATTGTGGTGACAAGGTTTATGTCCCTGGAGTGTGTGGTTCAGAGAGATTGGGATTTCTTTAAGTGAAGCATGTCCAACAGCTCTGGGTTTGACATAGCTTTGTATGTTAGGCAGAGATCGCCTCTGAGTAGGTGATATGTGACGGAGTAGAGCTGGAGTTTTTTGAGACAAGTCTGCGTATGGCATCTGTTTGAGGCCGGTAATCCTCTTACTGAGGTACTTCAGTGGCCTTTCCCATTTGTTGTAGGTGTCTTGTGAGATACATGCCAAATGGGCATTGTACTCTATAATGGGTCTGATGAGGGATGAGTAGAGAGGAACAATGGCCTCCTTTTTTCTAGAGGAGAACTCTTTTGTGATGAGGTGTGCCATGTAGAAGGATTTCCTGACTACTGTGGCAATGTGGTTATTAAAGGAGAGACTACTGCCAACCTGTGTCCCAAGGTCTCATCACACTTTCAGTGTTTAGTGAGCTACCGCCTCTGTGGTAGTTTATGGATACCAAGTTTTTCCCAAAGGAGATGACAATGCACTTCTTGGCATTGAGCTTGTGGCCATGACTTTGACACCAAGCATCTGTCTCTGTGAGGCCCTTTTCTAGAATTTCTGCATCATTAGGTGATTCTAGTATGGTTCCCAGTTTGCAGTCATATGCGAACTTTATTAGCCAAAGACCTTCTGTGTTGGCCTGCACGTCAGAGAAGTAGATGCCGAACAGGAGAGGACCCAGGACTCAACCCTGTGGTACTCCACTCATCACTGGTCTGAAGTCGGATTTGGAGTTAGCTACTTTTACTGTGTGGATTCTGTCAGTGAGCCAGTTGGCCACCCATCTTGTGACATAGGGATCTATGCCCAGTTTAGTGTGTTTATCTATAATTCCAGAGTGGAGGATGGTATCGAAAGCTTTGGCGAGGTCAAGATAGGCTGTGTGCACTATCTTGCCCTCTTCTATGGCTCTAGTGACTGCTTCAAAGTCGTCAATCAGGTTTAGTAGACATGATCTATCTTTTAAAACCCAAACTGAGTGGGGTCCAGGGTTTGGAGGTTACCCATGTCTTTGTTTATAAGCTCCAAGATGATACATTCCATGGCCTTGCAGACCAGGCTCGTCAGGCTAATGGGGCGGTAGGTTCTGGGGTCCATGGTGGCACCCCCTTTGTGGAGTGGGATAACCATCGCTGTGCGCCATTCAGTAGGCACATAGCCTTAGGTGAGGCTATGAGTGAACATGGTACTTAGGTGGGGCGTCAGTTCATTCTGTAGTTCGTGCAGTATGCAGCCTGGGATGTTTTCTGGTCCATTGATGCTGTGTTCTTGGCTTTGGAGAGTGAGGACTTTACTTGTTCATCAGTGATTACAGGGGCTTTGCATTCTTCCGGTATTAAGATGGGCCCTTTGGAGGGTGAGAGGGGAGTAAAGTTAGCACTGAACCTATCTGCCATGATGCTGGCAATATCGGTTGGTTCTGTATATTTAGTGCCATTGTGCTGTAGTTCAGAGCAGATCTGAGTGTTGCCATTGAGATTCTTGACATAGCTGTAGAATGCTTTGTGGTTGTCTTTGGAATCGGTAGCGATTTTATTTTCATAACTGGCTTTGGAGCATTTTATGAGGGTTCTCACCTTCTTGCTGAGGCTGACCAGGGAGTTCTTCCAATCTTGGAATTTTACTCTTTTTTGCAACAGCTTCTTCCTTCTGTTGTAGAGTTTGTTTATGGCAGGGGACCAACAGATTGGCTTCCTTTTTTTGGAAGATAGCATCTTGGTTCTGATGGGGATGGCACGATCCATGCACTCATGTATGTGCATACACAGTGCATTTGCATAAGATTCAGCAGTCGTACCTCTATTTTCCATCTGCATGGGTGTCGTGAAGTTTGCCACTTCTGTCTTAAGAAGCATGAAGTTAGCTTTGGAGTAGTTTTTGATGGTGGTTTCCTTAATGGGGAGTGGGGGTGGAATATGGATGTCTAGGGTGATTAGCTTGTGGTCGGATCTGACCACCGAGGAGTTGACCTCTGGCGTGGAACACTGGTTACCCATATTGGTAATGAGCAGGTACAGGATATTGCTGCCCCTGGTGGGGGTGTGGGCAAGCTGATCCAAGGAGTTGGAATTTATGAATTCCAGAAAACGTTGAGCAAATGTGTTGGTACACGAGTAGTTTTCCCATTTGATGGTGGGGTAGTTGAAATCGCCCATAATTAAGGTATTGGGTTGTACCTTAATATTTTCTAGCATCTTAAGAAATGAAGAGTGGGAATCCTGGGGCATGGTGGAGGATTTGTAACAAGCTACAACCTGGATTGCAGTCTTGCCCAGTGTTAGTTGCACTTGGATAATTTTGGATGCATTATTTTGAGCAACTAGCCTGGAGATGTGGATATCCTTAATGAATATGGACACGCCTCCGCCTTTAGTGTTTCGGTCCAGGTTAGGTGGCCAAAAGGTGTGGTACAAATTATAGCCTGGTAATGCAGCGGTGCTCTCTGGAGTCTTGAACCAGGTCTCTGTCACTGCATAGATGTCGATGTTCTCCATTTTAAGGAGTGCCTCAAGTGAATGCATTTTGAGGTTTAGACTTCTAGCATTGAGTAGCATTACGTTGGTGAATTTAGCATTTGAACCTTGCCTAAAAAAGGCACTATAGGGGAGACAAGAGCCTTAGCCAGTATCCGGAATCCCAGGGGCGACAGGTGCAGGGCATCTCTGGCAAAGCACTGAGGACTGTCGACCATGTTGTCCCAGGCATATAAAAACACAAAACCACGGCAACCTTGGTAAAACAGCAAGAAATAGCTATTTCTTGCTGTTTTACCAAGGTTGCCGTGGTTTTGTGTTTTTATATGTTGTCCCAGGCAGACAGACACTGGATCCCCTTAGAATGACACCGGAAGCTTAGCCAATTGTTGAAGTCAATCATTTTGTCCTTGTACTGTGGTATCATTCTGGGCGATGTCAGGATGCTACTCAGGGCTAGGGTCATACCTGCCTGGGCTACAAGATCCGAGAGCTCCTCCATGTCTCTTTTCATGTAGTCCAGGGAGGTACATCTCAGGTCATTCACACCAACATGGACAATGACAGAGTCGTATTTGTACTTCCCTATAGTGCCTTTTTTAAGCAAAGTTCAAAGGACAAAATCATCACCGTAACAGATACAAGCATGCAAAATCTGAAGGCAATGCTAGAAGTTTAAACCTCAAAATGCACACTCCCGAGGCACTCCTAAAAATGGAGAACATCGATATCTGTGCAGTAACTGAGATCTGGTTCAAGGCTCCAGAGAGCACTCCTGCAATACCAGGCTACAACTCTTTCCACACTTTTTGGCCACCAAACCAGGATCGAAACACTAAAGATGGAGGAGTGTCCATATTCACCAAGGATTTTCACACCACCAGGCTAGTTGCCCAACACAATGCGTCTGAAATTCTCCAGGTGCAACTAACACTAGTTAAGACTGCAATCCAAATTGTAGCTTGCTACAGAGCCCCCACCATGCTCCAAGATTCTCACTACACCTTTCTAAACATACTGGAAAATATTAAGATACAACCAAACACCCTAATACTGGGTTGATTTCAACTACCCTGCCATTAACTGGGAAAACTACTCGTGTACCAACACCTTTGCCCAATGGTTCTTGGAATTCATAAATTCCAATGCACTGGATCAACTAATCCATAGTCCCAACCAGGGGCTCCAGTATCCTAGACCTGGTAATTACCAACATGGGAAATCGATGCTCCACACCTATGGTCACCCCCTCATTGGTCAGGTCAGGTCAGACCATAAGCTAATCACCCTTAACATCCACATCCCACTCCCACTCCCCATTAAGGAAACATCCATAAAAAACTTCTCCAAAGCCAACTTCATGCTACTCAAGTCAGAAGTGACAAACTTCATGACACCCATGCAGACGGGAACTGAAAGTTCGACTGCTGAGTCCTACACTAAGGCACTGTACGAGCACATCCACTCATGCATGAATCGTGCCATCCCAAATAGAACCAAGATGCTCTCCTCCAAAAAAAGGAAGCCAATCTGGTGGTCCCCTGCCATAAACAAACTTTACAACAAAAGGAAGAAACTGTTGCAGAAAAGAGGAAAATCCCACGATGCAAAACATTTCCTTACCAGCCTCAGTAAGAAGCTGAGATCCCTCGTAAAATCCTCCAAAGCTATTTACGAAAATAAAATTGACAAAGATTCCAAAGACAACCACAAGGCATTCTAAAACTATGTCAAGAATCTAAATGGCAATGCTCAGATCTGCTCTGAGGTACAACAGAATGGCATTAAATATACTGATCCCAAGGATATTGCCAATATCCTGGCAGATCAATTCAGTGCCAACTTTACCCCCCTCTCACCCCCTAAACAGCCCATCTCAATACCGGAAGATTGCTAAATTCTGGTAATAGCCATACAGGTAAAAAAGACACTCTCCACAGCTAAGAATACAGCATTACTAATAAAATGTAATGTAATAATGTAAATGTCTGTAGGATAGTGTATGTGGTGTTAGATTACTAGCTTAGATAAAATAAGGAATGGGTGGAAAATATTTAGTAGTTCTGACTTATTGCATTGATTCGCTGCTGTCTCTGCAACTTGCAGTTTGTAGTTTACAATTTAAACAATAACAACAAAAAATTTCTTACATGCATTATCTGATATATAAAATACTGGAGAATGCATGTATAGGGATAGATAACATTGCATATGAGACATTTTATAACAAGTGTTTCACGTAGGAAATTTTGAACTTTTAACATTTATTGTACCTAGATAGGAATTTAGATTGACAGAAGTAAACACAGTTTATTTTTAATTATATGATAATGATTGTAAGTTTTTAATTGTACGTTTTTAGTGTTCTAGTTATGTGTTATTTTAATTCCAAAATGAAAGACACAAACTGTAACATTATATAACAAACTTTTATATCTTTAAATCTTGACAGGAATGATATTTGCATATAAAATTGAATGATTGATGTAAATGGCGGGCTTTCTATGTATATAATTGGGAGAATTGTTATGATCAATGTTCTGAGGAAGTCTAGTTATCTAGATGAAAGCGCTCAACCTCATTATTGCATCTTCGTTTGGTTGTGTGAATAAAGGAAACTAACTGTTTTTGGAATCCAGCTGTCCTGTTATTTGGTGCTTCGTGCATATTACAAGAGTTGTTTAAGAATACAGCATCCTAGGGACCAGATGACATCCCGGGCTGTGTACTACATGAACTACAAAATGAACTGGCACCTCACCTAAGTGTCATGTTTAATCATACCCTTACCTCAGGCTTCGTGCCCACTGAGTGGCGCACAGCTACAGTTATCCCATTCCACAAGGGGGGATCCACCTTGGATCCTGGGAACTACCGCCCCATCAGTCTGACAAGCCTGATCTGCAAGGCCATGGAACTTATAAACAAAGACATTGGCAACCTTCAAACACTGGACCCCACCCAATTTGGGTTCGTGAAGGGCCGATCTTGTCTCCTGAACCTGACTGACTTCTTCAAATCAGTCTCCAGAGCCGTGGATGAGGGTAAGGCAGTCCACATAGCCTATCTGGACCTTGCCAAGGCCTTCAACACCATCCCCCACTCTGGAATCCTAGATAAACTTACTAAGCTGGGCATTAATCCCTACGTCACTCGATGAGTTGCCAACTGGCTTACTGACAGAATCCAAACTGTAAAAGTAGCTGACTCCAAATCCAGCTCCAGACAAGTGACAAGTGGAGTACCTCAGGGACCGCTCTTGTTTGGCATCTACTTCTCTGAAGTACAGGCCAACACTAAGGGACTCTGGCTAACGTTCGCAGATGACTGCAAACTGGCAGCCATTACTGAATCCCCAAATTATGTGGATACTCTACAAAAGGGCCTTACAGAAGCACATGCTTGGTGCCAGAGCCATAGGCTCAAGCTCAATGCCAAGAAATGCATAGTTATCCCCTTTGGCAAAAAACATGTACCCGTGAATTACCACATAGGTGGCAGTACACTAAACACCAAAAGTGCGATAAGAGACTTAGGGACACAGGTGGACAGTGGTCTCAACTTCAATAACCACATCACCACAACAGTCAGGAAATCCTTCTATGTGGCACACCTCATCACTAAGGGCTTTTCATCCAGAAAAAAGGAGGTCATTGTCCCACTGTCCTCATCCCTCATTAGAACCATTATAGAATACAACGCCCCATTTGGTATGTACCACTGAAGACATCTGCAACTGGAAAGGCCACAGAAATACCTCACTAAAAAAATCACAGGTCTAAAGCAGATGCCCTATGCTGACCGCCTTAAAAAACTCCAGCTATACTCTACGGCATATCGTCTACTCAGAGGCGATCTCTGCTTAACATACTAGGCCATGTCAAACCCAGAGCTGTTGGACATGCTACACTTAAAGAAATCCCAATCCCTCAGAGCCACATGCTCTAGGAATCTAAACCTTGTCATCACAATAAACAAAACATGCTGGAGGGATAGGTTCCTGACCCAGAGACTCCTCAGACTCTGGAATAGACTGCCCATACATGTCAAGCAGAGCGCCTCCTTGGCCCTCTTCAAAAGAAACCTTGACGATTGGATGGGAGAAAGGAAATTCATCCCGGGGATCACGTCAGTCACCCTGCCAGACAGGGGTCCAGTGAAGTAAATAGTGTGGGAAGAAATAGCCAGGGAATTGTTATGGCTACGCTTGTATAGGCCCTAGGGCCGATAGCCTAGTACCAACCTATGAACCTATCCTGTGGAGTGACCTGAGTGTGTGTGTTATGTGGCAGATCCTGGCACCCGACAGGCAGCTGACAGCAACTTTCTCCTTGTTTAGCCTGGTGAGTGGGACATCAGTGTGCCTGACTATAGAGTCACCTATGACTACTGTGCTGGGTACGTTGTTTTGTCATATGGGCTAAGGTTGAGTGGCACACTGATTTTGTGGGTTATGTCTCATTTGGACAGTGTTGGGTGGTGGTGATTGTCTGTTTCAGCTTGGGAAGTCTCTGTTGCTTGGGCACATCTTTATCGAGAGCCTCCTGTCTTTAGCTAGGAATGCCAGCCACATCTCGTAACTAGCTTTATAGGACTATACAAGGCTTCTGATATACTTGTTTAGGCTATGTAGGGTAATCTTCTTTGGCTGAGAACACTCATTCTTATTCTTGGATATCAGTTTCTTTCTTTTGTTATATAGCTTATTTATACTTGCAGTCCACCAGTGTGGTTTATTTTCACAAGAGGACCTGGTTTTAGTCCTGTCAGGTACAGCCAAGTCAATACATTTGCTTAAGTGGTTACATAAGAGCGTTTGTGTACTTCTCCGCATAGGAGTCATTGTTGCCTGTGTTAGCAGGCGCATTGAAACCACTTATGCCATCACTTATAATTTGCTTTGGAGAATTTTTTTTTATTTTTATTTTTTTGCTCCTGTGGGGATGTCAGGTCTGATCTTTACTTCAAATGAGATAAATTTATGGTCTAACTTAACTAGGGAGGGCAACACACTGGGGGTACTGCAGTAACCCCCCCCCCCCATGTTGGTGAGTGTGACGTTGTCCCTACTCCAGGCCAGCAATCAAGGAGATTCAATTCTCACCACTGACTCCGGTGAGGGAAGGTCACTAAGAGTAAAGATGGAGTCACACAGTATTTTCAGATGAAACTCCCTGCACACAGGGAGCACTCTCCAGAATTGAGGCTTGACTTTCTTACTCTCTCCAGGCCCACACAAAACTCCACACTGACCACCCTGGAACTCTGTGACCCTGTTCCCAGTAGATGACACACATTTGAATATCTCAGTTTTACACATACACACACACACCTGGGAAAAGCTGGCACAGATTTACTAGTTGTCCCCCACTCTGCCCAAACTCAGAGGTAATCAGGCTGCCACCAGTTAACTATTTTAAGGTTCTTACAAAGGGTACCCAATTATACGTGTAGAAATAATAATAATAATAATAACAACAATAGAGTGTGGATAGAGCAGCAAGGCTTTCAGGAGCGACCACAGTGTCACCAAAATAAGCATAAGTACACTCAAGATGTTAAAAGCATTCTCTAAAGGACCAGCCACAATAAAAAGTATTAAAATATTTAATAATAAATAATAAAACAGAAAACAAGAGAATACTGAATACAATGAACACAGTTCAACTACAGAGATTTCAAAAACACAATTTCTCACAGTTACAGAAAATACTAAACTATTCTCACTAGATGTCCCTGTTTAACTAAAGTACTCTTTCCTGACTACTCAATAAAGCAAAACAGGCCAATATGTGCTTAGTGTCTTACACAGCAAAAGCCAGATGTTGTCTCTCTCTCTCTCACTCTCTCAGACTGACTGAATCTCACGGACTGATTGCATGGATGTGTGAGATATACATTCTGTCAGAAATCTTTCCTGTCAGATTATAAAGTGCTGTTGTGAGGGTTCTGAAGAGTTCAGCTGGTTAGAAGACATCACTTCTGTACTGACTCTGGTACAATGGTACAATACACACACAAAGCTTTACTAAAATCTGTGGCAGCATCTGAAAGCTATAACAAAATTTCAAACTCTCACCCTTCTAGGGTTCTCTGATAAAACATTCACATTTGATCAGTTACAGCAATACAACCCAATATACTTTTACACATGTTTAACACTGGTACTTGTGTGTATATATATATATATATATATATATATATATATATATATATATTTTTTTTTTTAAGCATCTGTACAAATCAGAGATAATCAAACTTTCTTTCCCCACAAAACTCCAGCTGGCTGCACTTACATATGTACACATGTACTACACTACTCTCACCGACGCAGATGGCACTACCACATATTACATTGAGTACTAGATCTAGGACATTACAGCCCTTTATACCTTTATAGGGGTGCAGACTAACTGTTCCAGTGCATTTGAGTTAATGTCCAGGAACCTCAGTGCAATCGTATTTGTGTTCATTATGTCGACCAGTCGGTGGATGGGTAGTTGTCTCCCATGACCAGGGCATCTGGTTGTATATGGAGCATTTCAAGTAAGTCCAGGCAGGCAGTGCGTTTCTCCTGGTTCATGGTGGGGTACCTGTAGCTAGCTAAGATGTAGTAGGGTATTTTTCCTACAGTTATTTGGACCTGGCGTAGCTCAAGAGAATCATACTGTTTCATCAGTCTTGAGGTGTACTTGGATTTAATGAAAATGGATACACCTCCACCTTTGGTTCTTTCATGCTTGTTTTGGGGTCTGAATGTGTGGAAGGCACTGTAGCCCTGCATGGCTGTGGTACTCTGCAACTCTGAACAAAGTCTCAGTGACTGCAGACATCATCACTTCCAAGGTGAGGAGTGCTTCTAGGGAATGCAGTTTACTGTTTAGGCTCAGAGCCATTAAGAAGCATAACCTTGTCTCTAGAGTATTTTTCTATGTCAGAAGTTTTCTTGTTTTGACATAGCCTAAAAAAGGGTTCTATGGGGGAGGCAAGCATCTTTGTTAATATCTTAAGCCTTGAGGAGACAGGTGAATACCATTGCTGGCGAATCATCAAGGTGTGTCAACTAAGTCATCCAAAGCTGAAAGATACTGGATCCCCTTGGAGTGTCACCAGAAGCTAAGCCAATTGTTAAAATCAATCATTTTTTTTTATTGTACTGTGGTATCATCCTAGGTAAAGGTAGAATGCTTTTTAGGGCTAGGGACAATCTGTGAGCTCTATCATATCTCTCATATAGTCCAGAATAGTACGTCAAGTCATTCACTCCAAAATATAGTATATACATATATATATATATATATATATATATATATATATATATATATATATATATATATACACACACAAACATACATACATAAAAAATATTTCATGCAAGGGCATTAATGCCCTTCTAGCTTGCCAATATACCAAAACACGTGCTCCCATAATAAATATCCAGGCTGTTCTTAAAATTGTCTAAACTAGTACTTGCTTTAATGTAATTTGGTAGTCTGTTCCATGCATCAGCTACGTACACTTCTCATTCCTATAGAAACTTTTTTTTTTAATTTCTCCAAACCTTTTGGGTTTCTAATACCATGACTACAATGGACCCCATATTCCTAAGTCAAAATTCAATTAAAGTTCATGAAATTAGCATTGTTTCAAGCTTTGATGTCAGCCAGTAGTGCTCTTCACAGCACCCGCACTGTGCCCAGTAATGACTCCTCCTGCAATTCGTATGGAGTTACATGTATTGGTAGCATATCTAAATACAATCGTAGATCCTTTTTTAAAAGACCCGTTGCTCCAACTACTATTGGAACTGCCTGAGTATCTTTCTTCCAGATTGTTCTCTATTCTGCCTCCAGATCCTGATATTTTATGACTTTGTGTCTCTCTGTATGCAAGACACTGTAATCATGGGTGTGGCAATTTCAATGATCAATGCTACTTTTGTCTTCTTTTCCTGGACCACTATATCCATTTTTCTAGCATGTCTTTTGAACTGTTGGTAATTGGTGATCCCATGTGATGTAGACTTCTTCATTTTCTATGATGCTTTATGGGTCATGATTCCAGTGTTTTTCAGCCACTTCAGTACCATAATGTTTGCACAATCCCCAGTGCAACAGTCTTGCTACGTTATTATGCCTTTCAGTATACAGTCCTTCTGCCATTAGTATGTCACAACCAGCAACGATGTGTGAGATTTCCAATTTGGTTTTACAAAACCTACATTTGTTTCTCCCCACATGTTCAATGGACTTGTAAACCAGTGTGTATGTAAGCCCACTATCTTGGGCTGCCAATATTAACCTTTCATCTCTTGGCTTGAATTCACCTCTCCTTAACCATTCCTGTGTTCGTTCCTAATCAACATGATGTTCTTCCAGAAGTTTTCTATACTTGCAACTTTATGCTTTGTCCACATTTCTTGCCTTCTCATCTGGTCCTTCACCATATATTCTTTCTTTTGTTCTTTTAGCACATTCAGTTGCTGCCTGATTTTTATCCACTTCTGGTTTGATTTCCATTCCTGCTTGATGCTGATATGCTTCTGCTAAATTTGAGAGTCCCACGATTGCAAATCTATACATGTAACCACTTTCAAGGAGGCCCACCCCCTCCTTCCAAATGGGGAATATATAATCTTGGTACACACTGTTGTTGTTGTTTGTCTTTTTGGCTTTTCCCAGTTAGGGGTTGCCACAGCAGAACTCCTGTCCGCTAATGATTGGCAGCAGATTTTTATGGTGCCGAGTTGCCAGCCCGATGCCCAACCTTCAGCGAAGGCACGCCCATTCACGCTTGTCTTTCGGAGGCCACTCGACCACAGGGAGGACATGCAGACTCCACACAGAAGGCACTCCAGCCGAGAATCGAACAGGAGAACCTCTTGCTGTGAGGCAACAATGCTACCGCTGTACCACCGCGGCTGATTTTTATAAATCATGTGGTGAGAATGAAGCATCTTTCTTGTTTTCCTATCTAATCTATCCAACATGTTCTGGGGCCAGTCAATCACTCCAAAACTGTAAGTTAGGACAGGAAGAGCAAATTGGTTTATAGTTTGGATTTTGTTCCTAGATGTCAAAGTTGGAAACTTCTATATAGGTTGTCTGATGATTCTCTAGTACTTTTTGTTAACCCCAAACATTCCCAAAGGTAGTTGTCACTAAATCCCCTATATACCTGAATAAGATCTCCTCTCAGATATCTTTAACAGACAATGTGCAAGTTCAGATATTTTAGTCTTTCATAATAACTTAAATTTTCACATCCAAGGATACCCTTGGTATACTTCCATTGTACCCTTTCCAGTTTACTCATGCTTGTTTTTCTTATAGGGTTTCCATACTGTTATTCCATACTCAAGTTTGGGTCAAATGTAACTAACAACAATGACTTCATTAGTTTTGATTTCCCAGACTTTATAAATCTCTTTATACAACCTACAGTTCTATAACTATAATTAACCAATTGGTTGATATAATTAGAAAAACTCGTAGCTGAATTTACCCATATACCCAGGCCCTTAAATGAGTCTACAGTTTCAATCACTGTGTGCTGTAATAGATATTCACCTTTCAGTTTATGCCTACCAAATTTCATATGCTTAGTTTTTGATGTATTTATCAGCATATTATTTTCATGTGTCCAAATGGTTAATTTAGTCAAGCTATTCAGCAGACATGCCTCATCTGTAACACAAGTAATCAGTTTAACCAATTTCAGGTCATCTGCATATAGACTGTAGAACACCTCAGATGAAAAAGTTAGGTCTGAAAAATGCAGTCTAAACAAGTAAGGGCTTAGGACAGAGCCCTGTGGGACACCCTGACTGTAACCAAGGATTTCGCCTCTCCAGTTGCTGTATACTTGCCATATCCTATTTGTACGCCATGCAGCTATCCATCTTATCAAGAGTACATCAATACCTAGTTGTGCTAATTTACTGAACAATGTTATGTGTATGACCCTGACAAATGCTGAAGTTAAATCTATATAAAATTACATCACAGCACAATTTTTCATTCACAGCTATTATATTGTTTCATAACATCATGTTACAAGTGGTAATAGATCTGTTTTCAACATATGCATGCTGATATATGGTTTCAAGTCCCAACCTATTCAGTTCTGATAATAACTCATCCAATATTACCTTCTCCATTATTTTCCACAACATGAAAGTAGACTTAAAGGTCTATATGATTCTGGGTTTGTCCTACTCCCCTTTCCCTTAAAAACAGGTTTAATAAGTGCATGTCTCCAATCTTGAGGAATCTCCCCATATTTACATGACCTAGTGAATAACAGATATAATGGTACTCAAGTTCTTGGTGAAGTGTTCTCAGGTCACTGTTTCTAATTCTGCCCCCTCCCTGTGCTTTGTTTGGATCCAGTTTGCGCAGTTCTTTTTCAATATAATCTAATCTGATTCCAGTATCTGGGGTTACATGGCTGTCACTAGGACAATTTACCACCCTCCCCCCACTTTTGTGGAGCCAAACTATTTTGCATAAGATTTTGTAAATGTATCTAATCTGTTGTGTCTGAGAATAAATTTTAGAATCTGCACACAATTTATCAATTTGTACGTCTTTACTCCTTCCACATCTTATGTATCTATAAAAAGGTTTTGTACTATGCTCTATATCTTTATATAAATGTTCTTCAAATTTTTCTTGATTTTGCCTCACACTATGTTTAATCTGTTTGTCCAGCTTGTTTATTTCAGTTTTCAAAACTGTAGTTCAACCAGTCTTCAATTTCTTATATTTTGTCTCTCACCTTAACCAGATAACTTGTTCTTATGGAAATATATCTGCCTGATGTTGTATGACTAGATCCTGATGTTAAACATTTTTTGGATTTTTTTCACTCAATTTCTCTCTTAAATCTTTCAACATTCCATCTGCAGTTTTTACACTGAACACCTCACTCCAGTTATTTCTACAGTGACTGTTTTGCTTCCATATAATCTATAATTAACCTTCTGTGCATTGGCTTAGATTTCAGTTTGGTAGAATTATCTAGCAACAAATTAACATTTATAACCCCATGATCAATGCAGATCAATGGTGGTAAAACTTGACTTGAAGTTACAATAATTTATTTGGGAACACAAAATGTGTAGTATGTTCCATCCCCAGGTAGTTTTTTTTTTTTTTTTTTTACCATCTGAAGCAAATGTTGTTCCTGAATATACACTGTGAAAAATTTCCTTACTAACGCTGTAGAATCAATATTATTCCAGTCTGTTTCTGGTAAATTTAAGTCCCCAGCTAATATTATTTTTCCCTCCTGTGTTTCATGCAAGAAATGTATGAATTCCTCTAGGTCATCTGCACTTGACTTTGGTGGTCTATACACTCCAATTGTTGTATGTTCCAGGGTTGTCTTTACTGTCACAGTTACATAGTCTATAGTGTTGGTGTTATCACTGAACATGTAATAATCACAGGTCTCATAGCAATCTTCAATCCCTATCGTAACACCTTCACCTGATTTTTTTATTAGAATGCCTGTTACAGTAAAAACATTTATACCCTGACTGAACTAGTTTCCAGTCATTGTTCTTTAAACATGTTTCCCAAACAATAACATCAATCTTGTGGGAATGTAGCAAGTTTGCCAATAAAAAAAAATACTATTAATGCTCGTAGCATTAACAACCATCAGATATGCATAAAATGTTGCTATCTGTGGGCTGTTAAATTTTCAACATAGCAAAAATCCTGCCTAGTGTTTGTCAAATATTGCAAAATATCTCGTGCAAAAATTCTCTTCCCTGATCCAGACAAATGCACACCCTCTTGTTTGAACACGTGTGCCCAAAGCAAGGCTTGGATGCTCTACACATTTCCATCTTTTTAAAAAAAGAAGTTATGTTCTTACCATAACGTTCCATGTTTGTTGTCCATCTCGCCTTACCTCTGTTTGGGTTCGGAGCCAAACTCTGCTACAACTTGACCACATACTATAGCTCGAAAAGTCTTTACTGGCTCGAAGCTAACCCCTATCCCAACATGCCTAGTGGCAGCTACCCGGATCTCATTTGTAATAACCAACCACTGGACAAAGCAGGTAAAACAAGAATCAATTTACCAAAAATTACACCATAGGAAATAATACCCTTGTAACAGGAAGGAGGCATAACAAAGGAGGGGACCAAGACTATATCTAAGCAGCTGGAGTGACAGCAGAAACTCAGCCAGTATAGCCAAAAAAAGGAAATCCTCTCGATAATCCAGGAAGGGGGAAGGAGGGAGGGACATTTTATTTATTTATTATTTAACATTTATTTAACATTTGTTGACCAGGCTAGTCTAGCTGGATGTATGTCCATTTTCAGAAGAGGCCCGGAGAGAAAAGCTCCAATGATTATAAAAGTTTAGACATAGTCAGGCAATACAATACAACAATAGAAACATATAGAAAAAGAGCTAGTGAATACGCATAGTAATAAAATAAGATTAGAGCACAACTCAACAAATATAATGAACAGAATATGTTAATTTTTTTTTTTTTTAGTTCTACAGTATGTGAGGGATAACATATTTCTATAAAGTTGATATATGAGGTAGACTTTACAAGGCTAAGGTAGTAGAGATGGTAAGGATTAAGGAGGTAGTAATGGATAGAGAGGAAGTGGAAGGATTAAGCTGGGTAGGTGCAGGAGCAAAGCCAGTGTTTGTTGAGATGAACTTTCAAATGTCTTTTAAAAAGAGGGAGGGATGATAGAGATGTGACATGAAAAGGAAGGCGAGATGAAGGACAACAAACATGGACTGTTATGGAAATAACCTAATTTTTTCATGTTATGTTGCCCCTATCTCGCCTTCTTTCTGTTTGGGACAGCATCCCCAGCACCCAAATCCTGGGTGGCTCACTGGAAAAAACTCTTCAGGACCGTGGAACCAAAGGATGCTACGTCTACTTTGTAATGAGCAATGAAGGTATGGGGGTTAGCCCATGTTGCTGCTGCGCAGACAGAATCAAGAGGTAGAAAAGTCTTTGGTGCAGGCTGGAGAAGTTGTTTGACCGCAACTGAGCTACAAAATATAAGTATTTTTTGATTATTTTAACAGATTACTGTTTTTATAATTTAATATATATAAAGCACTTTGTCTATTCAGAATCTTCAGAAATCTTTTTCTGTTTAAAAACTTTCATAGCTTGTTGTCTTAGGCTATTGTATAAACTGAAACATTTACTCTGTGTAATTATCTCTTGGCTAGTGGGGGCTGGTTCTTTTGTGTTCTTGTAAAAAAAAAAAGTTGTGTTTCTGGTCTTTGGTGCAGGCTGGAGAAGTTGTTTGACCGCAACTGAGCTACAAAATATAAGTATTTTTTGATTATTTTAACAGATTACTGTTTTTATAATTTAATATATATAAAGCACTTTGTCTATTCAGAATCTTCAGAAATCTTTTTCTGTTTAAAAACTTTCATAGCTTGTTGTCTTAGGCTATTGTATAAACTGAAACATTTACTCTGTGTAATTATCTCTTGGCTAGTGGGGGCTGGTTCTTTTGTGTTCTTGTAAAAAAAGTTGTGTTTCTGGTCTTTGGTGCAGGCTGGAGAAGTTGTTTGACCACAACTGAGCTACAAAATATAAGTATTTTTGATTATTTTAACAGATTACTGTTTTATAATTTAATATATATAAAGCACTTTGTCTATTCAGAATCTTCAGAAATCTTTTTCTGTTTAAAACTTTCATAGCTTGTTGTCTTAGGCTATTGTATAAACTGAAACATTTACTCTGTGTAATTATCTCTTGGCTAGTGGGGGCTGGTTCTTTTGTGTTCTTGTAACAAAGTTGTGTTTCTGGTCTTTGGTGCAGGCTGGAGAAGTTGTTTGACCGCAACTGAGCTACAAAATATAAGTATTTTTGATTATTTTAACAGATTACTGTTTTTATAATTTAATATATATAAAGCACTTTGTCTATTCAGAATCTTCAGAAATCTTTTTCTGTTTAAAAACTTTCATAGCTTGTTGTCTTAGGCTATTGTATAAACTGAAACATTTACTCTGTGTAATTATCTCTTGGCTAGTGGGGGCTGGTTCTTTTGTGTTCTTGTAAAAAAAAAGTTGTGTTTCTGGTCTTTGGTGCAGGCTGGAGAAGTTGTTTGACCGCAACTGAGCTACAAAATATAAGTATTCTTTGATTATTTTAACAGATTACTGTTTTTATAATTTAATATATATAAAGCACTTTGTCTATTCAGAATCTTCAGAAATCTTTTTCTGTTTAAAAACTTTCATAGCTTGTTGTCTTAGGCTATTGTATAAACTGAAACATTTACTCTGTGTAATTATCTCTTGGCTAGTGGGGGCTGGTTCTTTTGTGTTCTTGTAAAAAAAAGTTGTGTTTCTGGTCTTTGGTGCAGGCTGGAGAAGTTGTTTGACCGCAACTGAGCTACAAAATATAAGTATTTTTGATTATTTTAACAGATTACTGTTTTTATAATTTAATATATATAAAGCACTTTGTCTATTCAGAATCTTCAGAAATCTTTTTCTGTTTAAAAACTTTCATAGCTTGTTGTCTTAGGCTATTGTATAAACTGAAACATTTACTCTGTGTAATTATCTCTTGGCTAGTGGGGGCTGGTTCTTTTGTGTTCTTGTAATATAATAGTTGTGTTTCTGGTCTTTGGTGCAGGCTGGAGAAGTTGTTTGACCGCAACTGAGCTACAAAATATAAGTATTTTTGATTATTTTAACAGATTACTGTTTTATAATTTAATATATATAAAGGACTTTGTCTATTCAGAACGTTCAGAAATCTATATCTGTTTAAAAACTTTCATAGCTTGTTGTCTTAGGCTATTGTATAAACTGAAACATTTACTCTGTGTAATTATCTCTTGGCTAGTGGGGGCTGGTTCTTTTGTGTTCTTGTAAAAAAAGTTGTGTTTCTGGTCTTTGGTGCAGGCTGGAGAAGTTGTTTGACCAAGAACTGAGCTACAAAATATAAGTATTTTTGATTATTTTAACAGATTACTGTTTTATAATTTAATATATATAAAGCACTTTGTCTATTCAGAATCTTCAGAAATCTTTTTCTGTTTAAAACTTTCATAGCTTGTTGTCTTAGGCTATTGTATAAACTGAAACATTTACTCTGTGTAATTATCTCTTGGCTAGTGGGGGCTGGTTCTTTTGTGTTCTTGTAAAAAAAAGTTGTGTTTCTGGTCTTTGGTGCAGGCTGGAGAAGTTGTTTGACCACAACTGAGCTACAAAATATAAGTATTTTTTGATTATTTTAACAGATTACTGTTTTTATAATTTAATATATATAAAGCACTTTGTCTATTCAGAATCTTCAGAAATCTTTTTTCTGTTTAAAACTTTCATAGCTTGTTGTCTTAGGCTATTGTATAAACTGAAACATTTACTCTGTGTAATTATCTCTTGGCTAGTGGGGGCTGGTTCTTTTGTGTTCTTGTAAAAAAAAAAGTTGTGTTTCTGGTCTTTGGTGCAGGCTGGAGAAGTTGTTTGACCGCAACTGAGCTACAAAATATAAGTATTTTTGATTATTTTAACAGATTACTGTTTTTATAATTTAATATATATAAAGCACTTTGTCTATTCAGAATCTTCAGAAATCTTTTTCTGTTTAAAAACTTTCATAGCTTGTTGTCTTAGGCTATTGTATAAACTGAAACATTTACTCTGTGTAATTATCTCTTGGCTAGTGGGGGCTGGTTCTTTTGTGTTCTTGTACAAAAAAGTTGTGTTTCTGGTCTTTGGTGCAGGCTGGAGAAGTTGTTTGACCGCAACTGAGCTACAAAAGATAAGTAGGGTTTGATTATTTTAACAGATTACGGTTTTTATAATTTAATATATATAAAGCACTTTGTCTATTCAGAATCTTCAGAAATCTTTTTTCTGTTTAAAACTTTCATAGCTTGTTGTCTTAGGCTATTGTATAAACTGAAACATTTACTCTGTGTAATTATCTCTTGCCTAGTGGGGCTGGTTCTTTTGTGTTCTTGTAAAAAATAGTTGTGTTTCTGGTCTTTGGTGCAGGCTGGAGAAGTTGTTTGACCGCAACTGAGCTACAAAATATAAGTATTTTTTGATTATTTTAACAGATTACTGTTTTTATAATTTAATATATATAAAGCACTTTGTCTATTCAGAATCTTCAGAAATCTTTTTCTGTTTAAAAACTTTCATAGCTTGTTGTCTTAGGCTATTGTATAAACTGAAACATTTACTCTGTGTAATTATCTCTTGGCTAGTGGGGGCTGGTTCTTTTGTGTTCTTGTAAAAAAAGTGTGTTTCTGGTCTTTGGTGCAGGCTGGAGTAGTTGTTTGACCGCAACTGAGCTACAAAATATAAGTATTTTTGATTATTTTAACAGATTACTGTTTTATAATTTAATATATATAAAGCACTTTGTCTATTCAGAATCTTCAGAAATCTTTTTCTGTTTAAAACTTTCATAGCTTGTTGTCTTAGGCTATTGTATAAACTGAAACATTTACTCTGTGTAATTATCTCTTGGCTAGTGGGGGCTGGTTCTTTTGTGTTCTTGTAAAAAAAAGTTGTGTTTCTGGTCTTTGGTGCAGGCTGGAGAAGTTGTTTGACCTTAACTAAGCTACAAAATATAAGTATTTTTGATTACTTTAACAGATTACTGTTTTTATATTTTAATATATATAAAGCACTTTGTCTATTCAGAATCTTCAGAAATCTTTTTCTGTTTAAAATCTTTCATAGCTTGTTGTCTTAGGCTATTGTATAAACTGAAACATTTACTCTGTGTAATTATCTCTTGGCTAGTGGGGCTGGTTCTTTTGTGTTCTTGTAAAAAAAAGTTGTGTTTCTGGTCTTTGGTGCAGGCTGGAGAAGTTGTTTGACCGCAACTGAGCTACAAAATATAAGTATTTTTGATTATTTTAACAGATTACTGTTTTTATAATTTAATATATATAAAGCACTTTGTCTATTCAGAATCTTCAGAAATCTTTTTCTGTTTAAAACTTTCATAGCTTGTTGTCTTAGGCTATTGTATAAACTGAAACATTTACTCTGTGTAATTATCTCTTGGCTAGTGGGGCTGGTTCTTTTGTGTTCTTGTAAAAAAAAGTTGTGTTTCTGGTCTTTGGTGCAGGCTGGAGAAGTTGTTTGACCGCAACTGAGCTACAAAATATAAGTATTTTTTGATTATTTTAACAGATTACTGTTTTTATAATTTAATATATATAAAGCACTTTGTCTATTCAGAATCTTCAGAAATCTTTTTCTGTTTAAAAACTTTCATAGCTTGTTGTCTTAGGCTATTGTATAAACTGAAACATTTACTCTGTGTAATTATCTCTTGGCTAGTGGGGGCTGGTTCTTTTGTGTTCTTGTAAAAAAAAGGTTGTGTTTCTGGTCTTTGGTGCAGGCTGGAGAAGTTGTTTGACCGCAACTGAGCTACAAAATATAAGTATTTTTTGATTATTTTAACAGATTACTGTTTTATAATTTAATATATATAAAGCACTTTGTCTATTCAGAATCTTCAGAAATCTTTTTCTGTTTAAAAACTTTCATAGCTTGTTGTCTTAGGCTATTGTATAAACTGAAACATTTACTCTGTGTAATTATCTCTTGGCTAGTGGGGGCTGGTTCTTTTGTGTTCTTGTAAAAAAAAGTTGTGTTTCTGGTCTTTGGTGCAGGCTGGAGAAGTTGTTTGACCGCAACTGAGCTACAAAATATAAGTATTTTTGATTATTTTAACAGATTACTGTTTTTATAATTTAATATATATAAAGCACTTTGTCTATTCAGAATCTTCAGAAATCTTTTTCTGTTTAAAAACTTTCATAGCTTGTTGTCTTAGGCTATTGTATAAACTGAAACATTTACTCTGTGTAATTATCTCTTGGCTAGTGGGGGCTGGTTCTTTTGTGTTCTTGTAAAAAAGTTGTGTTTCTGGTCTTTGGTGCAGGCTGGAGAAGTTGTTTGACCGCAACTGAGCTACAAAATCTAAGTATTTTTGATTATTTTAACAGATTACTGTTTTATAATTTAATATATATAAAGCACTTTGTCTATTCAGAATCTTCAGAAATCTTTTTCTGTTTAAATCTTTCATAGCTTGTTGTCTTAGGCTATTGTATAAACTGAAACATTTACTCTGTGTAATTATCTCTTGGCTAGTGGGGCTGGTTCTTTTGTGTTCTTGTAAAAAAAAAGTTGTGTTTCTGGTCTTTGGTGCAGGCTGGAGAAGTTGTTTGACCGCAACTGAGCTACAAAATATAAGTATCTTTGATTATTTTAACAGATTACTGTTTTATAATTTAATATATATAAAGCACTTTGTCTATTCAGAATCTTCAGAAATCTTTTTCTGTTTAAAACTTTCATAGCTTGTTGTCTTAGGCTATTGTATAAACTGAAACATTTACTCTGTGTAATTATCTCTTGGCTAGTGGGGGCTGGTTCTTTTGTGTTCTTGTAAAAAAAAGTTGTGTTTCTGGTCTTTGGTGCAGGCTGGAGAAGTTGTTTGACCGCAACTGAGCTACAAAATAGAAGTATTTTTGATTATTTTAACAGATTACTGTTTTTATAATTTAATATATATAAAGCACTTTGTCTATTCAGAATCTTCAGAAATCTTTTTCTGTTTAAAACTTTCATAGCTTGTTGTCTTAGGCTATTGTATAAACTGAAACATTTACTCTGTGTAATTATCTCTTGGCTAGTGGGGCTGGTTCTTTTGTGTTCTTGTAAAAAAAAGTTGTGTTTCTGGTCTTTGGTGCAGGCTGGAGAAGTTGTTTGACCGCAACTGAGCTACAAAATATAAGTATTTTTGATTATTTTAACAGATTACTGTTTTTATAATTTAATATATATAAAGCACTTTGTCTATTCAGAATCTTCAGAAATCTTTTCTGTTTAAAACTTTCATAGCTTGTTGTCTTAGGCTATTTTGTCCCACCCTCCCTCCCTGTTGGTGTCTTGCTCTTATACTTGGTGGCTTTGCAGTTGCCGCCCCTACTGTGACACACCTCCCAGTCTAGTGTCATTAGCTCATTCTTCTTAATACAGAGAACATTTGATAAGGCCTTCTGTTCCTCCTTTTTACCTTTTCAAAAAGTAAAACAAAACTTTTTTTCTTCTTCGCCTGAACCTTCTTGTGTTCTGACTGTCCTTCTCAAACATATTGGAAATATACAGTATATTTCAGAGCATTTGTTATAACTGTATTTGCTATAACTGATTTAAGTATTTTTTCTGGCTTTTGAATATTTACTGCTTAGCGACTGCATCTTAGCCTGTTTATACAGCTCTGCATTCTATTTAAACTGTTTTTGTGTTGATTAACTGTTTTGCACTCTTAAAAAGTTATTTGTTGCTTAATTTTACCTGTAGGCTAACACACTCAAGTGTGCTAGCCACTTAAAAGCATTTATAGCATTTACTGTCTGTTTTTTTCCTTGTCTCTGTAAAAAAAAAAAAAATCTCTTGTTTTCCCACCTTACTGAACTACAGTAGTCCAGTTTCAGAGTTGCTGATCCCTGGGCTTTGTTTTTAGTTCCTGTTACTGATCCATTGCCTTATTAGGAAGGAGGGAAGTTTCTTTGCTTACCAGTGGGAGTGGGAAGCACTGAGCAGCCTTTTTGTCCGAATTGGTGAAGTTTCAGCCAGAAACTAGTAGTCTATTGGTCGTTTTGGGCCAATTCCTAGCTCCTTTCAGCCCCCTGATATAAAACACGCTAAACACGTGTTTTCCAGCTTGTACCAACTCTGCACAGATCCTCGTGGTGGCCTGCAGAGTGATCCAAGCAGCAGAGAGCTAAAAGAGTGACTTTCTACCAGATATAAGTATTTTTTGTGGCTTTCCCACTGTTATTAAGCTAGCGACTGCATTTCGCCTGTTTTACTGCTACTTTAAGTGATTTCTGCATTTTACACTGTTTATTGCACTTTAAGTTACTAATTGTTTCTGTAGGCTACACACTAAAGTGCGCTAGCCGATTTACAGCATTTATAGCATTTACTGTCTGTTTTTTTCCTTATCTCTGTAATAAAACAAAAAATCTCTTGTTTTCCCACTTTACTGAACTAGAGTAGTCCAGTTTCAGAGTTGCTGATCCCTGGGCTTTGTTTTTAGTTCCTGTTACTGATCCATTGCCTTATTAGGAAGGAGGGAAGTTTCTTTGCTTACCAGTGGGAGTGGGAAGCACTGAGCGGCCTTTTTGTCCGATTTGGTGAAGTTTCAGCCAGAAACTAGTAGTCCATTGGTCGTTTTGGGCCAATTCCTAGCTCCCTTCAGCCCCCTGCTATAAAACACGCTAAACTGTACTGCTGATCTAACCAGCATTTCCTATAACTGAAAAGTTCATCTCTACTTGATTCCCAAGTAGACTATTCTCTATCTGTAAAGCCTAGCACTTACTCCTACAGTACTTGCACCTTGATAAAGCACTCTTATTATAGATAGTACCCCACCAGCCCAAAACCCACTTCCCCCCGAGTCCTTTGAAAGTTCTTTATCTACTACTTCTAGTATGTCGAGGGATCAGTTGCTAGTGTCCTCTCCAGCTCAACTGGTGAACCTGGGAATATTGAGGCAATGTTACAATTGCCTCATGTACACAGAACAATCCTCTCCTTCTCCCACAAAACACAAATACATGCGAGAGATGCAACTATACGGCCAAACTGGAGGCTGAGCTCTCTCAACATAGGACTGGCAAGACCAGGCAGGAGGAGAAGGCAACCACACACAATACATACCCAGTCACACATGGTACCATCACAACTTCAAATCATACACATACTCACACAAAGACATACTCGGAGGCTCTGGTCAAACATTTACCAAAACAGCAGAGGCCACCAAAGCAGACACCCAAACAACTACCACCTCACGACCCAACACATGCAACACATAGACCACACAGTCAGAGTGTCAAACAGTCACAGCCCTTAAGGCCAAACAAAATGCCAGACACACTTGTCATTGGTGATTCCATAGTCAGGCACACTGGCGTCCCGCTCACCAGACTGAGTAAGGAGAAGGTCACAGTAAGCTGCCTGTCGGGCGCTAGAATCCGCCACATAACGCAAGCACTCAGGTCTCTCAACAGCAGGTACAAGTACGACTCAGTCATTGTCCACGCTGGTGTCAGCGACCTGAGACGTACCTCCTTGGACTACATGAAAAGGGACGCCGAGGAGCTCTCTGATTATGTAGCCCAGGCAGGTATGACCCTGACCTTGAGCAGTATCCTACCTTCACCTAGAATGATGCCACAATACAGTGATAAGATGATCAGCTTTAATAATTGGCTTAAATTCTGGTGTCATTCAAAGGGGATCCAATGTCTGTCTGCCTGGGATGACATGCTGGACAAGCCACGCTGCTTCGCAAAGGACGGCTTGCACCTGTCACCCTGGGCTTCCGGATATTGGCAAAGGCTCTTGCCACCCCCATAGTGCCTTTTTAGGCAAGGCTCAAATTCTAAACCTACCACCCTAGAACACCAAAAAGGAAAAAAACTAAGGGTAATGCTGCTCAATGCCAGAAGTCTCAATCTCAAGATGCACGCACTCGAGGTCCTTCTCAATATGGAGAACATCGATGTCTGTGCTGTGACAGAAACCTGGTTCAAGGCTCCTGAGAGCACCCCAGCACTAACAGGTTTCACCTCATATCATATGTTCCGGCCCCAAAATCCGGACAACACCAAGAAAGGAGGGGGGGTGTCCATATTCATAAAGGACACCCACACCTCAAGGTTGGTGGCAACGACGATGCATCGGAGACCATCCAGGTGCAATTAACCATAGGCAAGACTGCTCTGCAATTTGTAGCATGTTACAGGCCACCCTCTCAAACTCAGGAACCTCACATGGCCTTCCTGAAAACATTGGAGGATAAATGTATCTCCAAACACCATCATACTAGGTGACTTCAACTACCCTAATATAGACTGGGAACACTACTCAAGCCGAACACTCTAACCCAAAGATTCCTGGAGTTCATAAACTCAAATGCCATGGAACAACTAGTCACCATCCCCACAAGAGGTGAAAACATACTTGATCTCATCATCACGAACATGGGATCAAAATGTTCAACACCGGAAGTATACCCTCACTGGTGAGATCAGATCATAAACTAATCTCGCTGGAGGTCCTCATCCCGCCCCACCTGAAACAAAAAGACCACAGTGAAAAACTTCTCAAAAGCCGATTTCACACTTCTAAAAACTAGTGTGGTCTCCTTTAAGGCCCCTGAGCCAGTGGTAAACATTACTCAAACCGCTGAATCACTTACAAATGCCTTCTACCAGCACCTACAGGACTGCATGGATCAGGCAATCCCAAACAAAACTAAGACTCTCTGTACCAAAGGCAAGCGTCCAGTCTGGTGGACCCCAGCCATAAACAAGCTCTACAACAAAAGGAGGAAGCTACTACAAGATAGAGCAAAATCCTTGAAAGTTAAGACACCTTTGATCATTATAAGTAAAAACTAAGAGCTCTCATAAAATCATCCAAGGCAAATTTTGAGAGAAAAATCGCCAAGGACTCTAAAGACAATCATAAGGCCTTCTTTAGCTATGTTAGAAACCTAGGAGGAAACTCCCAGATATGCTCAGAATTAGTTCAAAATGATGTGAAAATTACTGAACCTACACACATTGCTAACATACTGGCTGACAGGTTCAGTGCAAACTTCTCCCCTCCCCAAAAGGAGAGATATCTATTCCAGAGGATTGTAGCCCCCAAACATCTCCAACGCCCAGGTGAGAACTGCCCTCACTAAGGCAAAAACACAGCATCCATGGGACGGATGGTGTCCCCGGCTGTGTGCTTCATGAACTCAACGAGGAATTAAACCCACAGTTAGGACAGCTGTTTAATCTTAGCCTCACCTCAGGATACGTACCCAAGGAGTGGCACGGCGACTGTGGTCCCACTTCATAAGGGCGGTGCCTCCACAGACCCTGGAAATTACCGCCCCATTAGCTTGACAAGCCTTATCTGCAAAGCCATGGAGAGGATCATAATGGAACTCATAAATAAAGACAAAGGGAACTTGCAGACTTTGGATCCAACCCAGTTTGGCTTTGTCAAAGGCAGATCCTGCCTCTTAAACTTGGTTGACTTTTTCGAGACAGTCACCAAGGCCATTGATGAGGGAAAGGCAGTCCATACAGCCTACCTCGACCTGGCAAAGGCCTTGACACAATACCCCACTCAGGTATCATCGAAAAACTCATCAGCTTGAATGTAAACCCATACATCACAAGATGGGTTGCAAACTGGCTAAGCGACAGAACCCACAGGGTCAGAGTTGCTGGAGCCATGTCAGACTCAAAGCCTGTCACAAGTGGTGTCCCACAGGGCTCAGTCCTGGGTCCACTCTTGTTCGGCATCTACTTTTCTGAAGTACAAGCAAACACAGGAGGGTTATGGCTGACAAAGTTTGCAGATGACTGCAAACTGGGCCATAGTCGAAAACACATCTGACACAGATATCCTCCAGAAGGGCCTCACAGAAGCGGATAACTGGTGCCAGAGCCATGGCCTGAAGTTAAACGCCAAAAATGCATAGTCATACCCTTCGGGAAAAACAAGGTTACCCCTAGCTACCATATAGGTGACAATCCACTGAGCACAGAAAAGTCATCAGGGATCTGGGGACCCAAGTTGACAGTAGTCTTTCGCTTTGACACTCATGTTGCTAAAGTAGTTAGGAAAACCTTCTATATCGCCCACCTGATCATGAAGGGATTCACATCTAGATCAAGGGAGGTCATCGTCCCCCTGTACTCATCACTCATTAGACCTATGATTGAGTACAATGCCCGTTCGAATGTATCTGACCAGACACCTGATGCAGCTTGAAAGGCCCCAAAAGTTCCTCACCAAAAGGATAAAGGGTCTCAAAAATATGTCTTATGCTGCCCGACTGAAAGAACTCCAGCTTTATTCAGTCTCATACTGCTTGCTCAGTGGTGACCTGTGCCTGACATATAAGGCCATGTCAAACCCAGATTTGATGAATATGCTTCACCTCAAAAAATCTAGATCCCTCAGAACCACAAGGGCGGGAGACTTAAACCTTGACACGGTTATAAATAGAACGTGCTGGAGGGACAGATTCATCACCCAGAGACTCCCTATGCTGTGGAACAAAATCCCGGTACATGTGAGGCAGAGCACCTCGCTGGCCTTGTTCAAGAGGAATCTTGACCAATGGATGGGAGATCGCAGATATACCCCAGGGATTACTTCAGTGTCACTGCTTGACAGAGGCACAGAAAAATGATAGGCATAGTTTTTATTCAAACTAAAGGGGTGGCGAAAGCCACATAACTATGGGCTAGGCTTATAAATGCCCTTGGGCAGATAGCCTAGTATGAACCTATGAACCTATGAACCTAAGAGGTAGCCAAAGACCTAATCGATTGTCCTCTAATCTTTCCTGGGATTTTCATGTTTCGTGAATCATAAATATATGTAATGGTATTCGAAAGCCACTTTGACAAGGTTACATTAGAAACCTAAGAACCTTGCTTCTTCTCTGAAAAGGATATAAATAATTGATCTGATTTTCTAATGTTCTTGGTTCTATGTAAATAAAAGCGAAGCTGCCTGTGAACATCCAATTGATGAAGCTTAAACTCTGCCTTGTTGCCATAATTGGGGAAGAAAACAGGAAGTTCAATGGACTGAATCAAATTGTACTCTGAACACACTTTTGGCAAAAAGGAAGTATTGGTTCTGAGAGAGACTCTTTCTTTGTGGAAAATTAAATAAGGAGGGCGAATGGAAAGTGGCTGTAACTCTGAAACCTGCCTGGCTGATGTAATGGCAATCAAGAAAAGGGTTTTCCACGACAAAAACTTGAGGAGAAGAAAAAGCTGGCTCAAAGGGGTGAAGAATTGAGCTGCTAAAACTAAATTTAAATCCCAGTGAAAGGGAGGTTCTCTTATTGGGGGTCTTAATAGGGCAGTACCTCGTAAGAAGGCATTGCAAAGTTTATGTGACATGATGTTAGAACCTAAGTGTCCTACGTGAATACTGGAAATGCTAACTGGTTCCACCCGGATCATAGCTGCAGCTGCTCCTCGTTCAAAGGTTTCAGCCAAAAAATCAAGAATCTTTGAAATAGGTGCAGTAAAGGAATCAATCTCATTCTTTTTTGTTCAATAAGAGAACCTCTTCCATTTACTAGCATAAAGTTTCCTGGTAGTGGGTTTGAGAGATGAAACCAAAATGTGGTGAACCGCAGGGGTTATTTCTGGAAGCCTGGCTAGGAATGGAAGTGGAGAGATCAAGTTATCAGCTTGAGAGTTTGTATGGAGGGGTGGGGAGCAGGTCTATATTATATGTTCGAAGTTTGAAAACTTCAAGCGTTAAATAATTTAATTTAAATGCTCGAAGTTTCAAACATCGAACATATAGTAATAAAAAATGTAACTTACCTGACTAGTGTAGGCAGGGGGGCAAGCCACCCTGCACCTCCCACACCCCCTGCTCTATAAACATACCAACTATGAGACTGCACTATAGTGCCTATAGTCATTAGTTTTGGGTTTTTCTGGGGTTTTTTTCAACATATGTTCGAAATTTTGTAACTTCGAACATTTAAATATGATATTTTAACGTTCGAAGTTATAAAACTTTGAACATACGATATAGACCCGTGGAGAGCACCTGACTGATGTGTCAAGAGGTCTGGAACTGGGTCCAGAATCCAAGGCTCCTCTTGCAGGTGATGCCAAAGGAATGGAAACCATATCTGATGAAGCCAGTAAGGGGCAATAAGGATTAATTTGCAACCCAACAATTTTGCTTTCTGAAGACCTTTGGGAATTAGAGGAAATGGGGGGAAAGCATAAAGCAGTCCCAGTGGGCCAATCGTGAACAAGTGCATCCCTGGGTGACTGTCCCGGTGGTGGGACTACGGCGAAGTAGCTGCTGCATTTGTTGTTCTGGAGAGTGGCTGGCCCCATCTGCAAAAAATCAGATCCGCAATTTCCTGTTTCAGGGATCACTCCTGAGGCATAAGTATTGCCCTGCTGAGCTTGCCCGCTATCACACTGTAATTCCCCAAGATGTGCATCATGATCAGAAAACGTTGGGAAGACATCGCCCATTGCCATACTCGTAGAGTCTCCCAACACAAAGGGTAAGACCTGGTTTCGCCCAGTTTGTTGATATACCGCACAAATGACATATTGTCTGTCTGTATTGCTATAGTCCCTGAAGGAAGAGAGTCTTGAAGTGCTTGCAACGCCAAAAGCACTGTCCTCATCTCCAGGACACTGATGTGCAAATGGTACTCATGTGGTTGCCAAGTCCCTTGGACAGTCTTGTCCCAGATAATGCCCCCACCCCCACCCATCTGGGAGGCGTCCGTGGTCACTGTGGCTACCGGCTTAGGGTGACCTGGGGGGGGGGGGGGAGTAGAGCCACCACTGCAGATCCCTCCTGCAGGACTCTGTTATTGAAATCAGGTGCGACACTGGTAGATCCTGGAATGACCATTGAGAGAAAAGGAGCCACTGCAGAATTCTCATATGGAGGCGCAGAGACCAGAGTAATTTCTTCTGCCATAGTACCCACGACCCTCAGTACGTACCATGCCTGAATTCTCTTTTTTGTCATGAGCACTGAGACTTTTTGACGAATGGTAGAGACCCTTTCTTGAAGAAGCCTCGCTATCATGCCTCTTGTATTTAATTCTGCCCCTATAAATGTAATACACTGACAAGGCAACAAGGCAGATTTTTCGTAATTTATGGTGATATCTATTTGTGCATAAGTGTGAATTGTGTGGTCCCGCGCTTTTATCAGGTGATGCTCGGTGGTGGCAGTAAGGAGCCAGTTGTCTAGATACGGAAACACCTGGAATCCAAGACGCCTCAGTTGAGCTGTAACTACTGCCATGCATTTGGTGAACACCCTGGGGGCTGTGGTGAGACCAAAGGACAGAGTTCTGAACTGATAATGACTGGCTCCCAGCCAGAAGAGTAGATATCTCTTGGATTGCCTGTCCATTTTTATATGGTAGTACGCATCCTGGAGATCGATAGAGCACATCCAATTGTCCTGACCCAAAAAAAGGGAGAATGGACTGCAGTGTCACCATCAGCTTTCCTGATTGATTTGTTTAGTCTGCTGAGATCTAAAATGGGCCTCCAGTCCCCTGTCTTTTTTGGAACTAAAAAGAACCTTGAGTAAGTTCCGGATTCAATTTGGTCTGCGGGGATTTCCTGGATGGCTCTTTTTTGTAGCAGCCTTCGTACTTCTAGGTTTGCCTGATCCCGAAGACTAGGTGGAACATCTGAGATCGATCTTTGTACTCTTTTGGGGGTGTTTGGGAGAAGGGAATTCTGTAACCCCTGGATATTATGGACTGTACCCATGCATCTTCTGTTATCGTCTGCCAGGCTTTTGGGTACAGTGATAATGCCCCCGACTGCCTCCAGAGGTGGACAGCTGGGCAACCCATCAGGGGTGCTGGAAGGGCCTAACAGAGAAAGTATCCCTGTCGCCCTGCTGCGGACCCCCCCTGCCGCGAGACCAGTGTCTCCCGTTATTAAACAACCAAGCCACAAAAAATTAAAAACTAAAACTTTTAAAACACAAGTGAAGCCAGGAACAGAACTCCGATGTAAAGTAGACTATTTTATTAAGCACTTTTTTTGTCTAACTTAATAGTTATATTTCTTCAGACAAACAAAATTCAAACATCCAAAACTTTAACTAGCAACATTTGTTAAAATCACGTGAAGAAAGACGTAACATTTAAAAAATAAATGACATTTAAAAGGGCAGCAGCTTTGAGTAAGGCAGCATAAATTCCATTCATAAAGAATGTGCATGTAAATTAAGTTTTCATTCAATAAATATGTATATTTCCAAATAATCAATATATCATATAAAATTCAAAATACTTCTTAAGCATAATTAAATAAATAATTAATGATTAAATATGTTAAAAAGCTGAAACTTGGAAATAGTATAGGCTTATATTAGAGCTCATGTGTGTAGACTATGTATGCTAAAAATATATAAATATGTAGAAAACTGTGAATAGCCATAAATAACAATAAATAAGCTAAAGTATGTAATATAAATAAATATTTAAATAATATTAAAATAAATATTCCGTTTTAATCCCGTTATTCTCCCCCCTCTGCCCCTGTGGGAATTTTCTCCATGCGTGTCAGGTGAAGCTCCCTGGGATTTCCGAAACCACATCTTGCCACTCTTATGACCTTTGGGGTAAGGTCTCGAGGGAGTGGAAAAATGTACTCCCATGGCAGAGTTTTGCCATCTCGTTCACACCTGATAAGAGTTCTCTTTACTTGAGGCCCAAACAAAGAAGAGCCATCAAATTGACATAGGCGCAGTCAGGAATGTCTCCACAGAGCAACTCCTGTGCCTGCAGCCCTACTCGCTCCATCTGCCACATAAGAAATCAGGCGCATGGAGGAGTTAACGATGGAGGTCAAGGTCGTAAGCTGGTTAGCCGTCTTGTTCGCTGCTCCCTCAGCAGTAGGATCCTGATATCTCCCAACTCCTTGAGGGGATCCCTCTGAAGTCTTGTAAAGTGTGATAAGTAGTTCAGCGACCTGAATGTAAAGGCTGCTGATGAAAACATATGCTTCCCATACCAGTCCATCATCTGGGACTCCTTATTAGGAGGATAGACAGAAGAGGAAGTCTCTGCTAGTTCCTTCTTGGTGGCTGCTGCCACCACTATTGCCTCAACAGGCACTCCTTTTGAAATAAATGATTTGTCTTCAGGGGCAGTTATACATTTATTGGGCCTCCGCGGAACTGGTTCCGTAGTTTCTGGAGAGCTCCACGCCTTTTGACTCACTACAGCTAAAAGTGGGTCAAAAGGCGGAGACACCCAAGAGGTGGAGGGTCGGGAACCAAAACCGTCCAGGTACACGGACTCATCCTCAGAAGGGGCAAGGGACTTCCAGTTACCCCTCTGTCTAAGGATTTCCAGGATGTCTGAAAAAGAGACATCCACAGAGGGGGACCGTGGGTACCCTTCTGAATCCTCCAAGTCTGTGTCTGAGGTGACTGACTTAGGGGAGTCCAAATGCTTCCTCTTGCATTTTCCCTTCCGAGGAACCTCCTCTAAGACATATTCAGGGGAGGTTTCAAAAGAGGTGGGGTCACCCAATGGGGCGTAGGTTCCCTACGCTTGAGGTTCCAAGGCAAACACCAGTATAAAAGGGGAAGGAGCCAATGGAGCAGAGAGTGGAGTAGTCTCAGCAGACAGCACACTCCTCATCACCTCAAAGTCACCGTGGTCATGGACGGAGAGACAGACTCTGGCTCCGAAGAACCTGGAGACCTCAGAACGAAGGGCGATGGCTCTGAGGTTGATGTAGGAGCCATGCTCACCTGCACCGAAGCACTGAGAGGGAGAGCGGAGTCAGACAAGGGTCCGATGCCACCCCTCCCCCCTCGGAGCCGAGAGAGCATCGGTCCCCAGATCCCTTGACAGACAGAGGTATCGAGGAGATTGGAGTGGTGGTTGGAAGAGATAAACCGAGAGCTGTCGGAACCGGGGGTTCCACCACCATGACTTCCATGCACTCCAGCTCCAAAATGGATGCAGTCGGAGGAATCGATGTAAAAACTGGTTGGGCAGAAGGCACCACTTCCTTCTGGGCTGGGCTCAACAACAATTTAGCAAATATCAGTGTCTTGAGCAGCCTCTTCACCACCCTCTCCACGTCAACATCCGAAAGGCTCCTGGATGACAGAGGAGTGTGCAGAAGACTGGTGACTACCTGCCACAGATTGTAAAATGGGAGACTGTGGAACAGATCTCACTGGCCCCAAGGAGGGGGACCTAGATCTTTTATGAGTCTGGGATGGCTCCGAGACTGATGATGGAGCCATCGGAGATAGTCTTATTGGAGCAAACTGTCTGCTCCGAAGGCTCTGAAGACTTGTCTTTAAATATGGTTGGCACCAAGGACGGAGCTGACGAAGATGCAGGTTTATCGTCTTATTTTTTTGCAGGCTGAGTTTCTCCAGATGCAGTTTCAAACCTCATAGAATAAGCTTGTTTTGTCTCTCCTGCAGGACTCGTGCACTAAAGCCATGACAAATGGAACACGAGTCCTGCAGGCGAACAGCCCCTAAACAGTACACGCAACTTGTGTGCCCGTCCGTAAGGGACATTTTTTGGCAACACGAATCGCATTTTTTAAACCCTGATGGCTTTGGATCCGACATGGTAAAGTACCTGAAACAAGACAGGTAACACACAAGTTAGCAAAACAAATTACAGTAACACACCTAACTGACAAAAAACACAACTATTTTTTTTTTTATATATACACAACAGAAGGAAAGAGGAGGTAGCCTCTAAGTTAAACGACTACTTCCCCTAAGGAAGGAGAGCCTCTAATTAAAATGGCTTCTCCTGAAAGTAGAAAGAAGGGACAGAAAAAGGAGAAAGTCCTCTAACTTACAGTTACTCGGGCTATAGATAAGGGAAAGGAGGTACACACGGCTTACCTTGACCTTGCTAAAGCATTTGACACCATTCCCCATTCGGGTATTATTGATAAGCTCACTAGCCTGGGCATAAAACCTTACGTCACAAGATGGATCGCAAACTGGCTCTCAGACAGATCCCATAAAGTAAGAGCAGTGGGATCTATGTCTGAATCCAGACCAGTAACGAGTGGTGAGCCTCAGGGCTCTGTCCTGGGGACCCTCCTGTTTGGCATATACTTCTCAGAAGTACAGGCAAGCACGGAAGGGCTGTGGCTGACTAAGTTTGCGGACGACTGCAAACTGGGTGCTATAATAGAGTCTCCGGCCGACATGGAGATCCTCCAGTAGGGCCTAAATGAGAATGATGCATGGTGTCAAAGCCATGGTCTCAAGCTAAATGCAAAAAAATGCGTAGTAATACCCTTTGGAAAAAACAGAGTACCCGCAAACTACAACATAGGAGGTAATCCCCTGAAATCTGAAGAAGAAATAAGGGATCTAGGGACCCAAGTAGATAGCCAGCTTTCCTTTGATAACCATGTTGCCAAAGTGGTTAGAAAATCCTTCTATGTGACCCATCTGATCATGAAAGGGTTCGCATCAAGATCAAAGGATGTAATGGTGCCCCTTCCACTCTTCCCTCATCAGACCCATTATTGACTACAATGCACCAATTGGAATGTACCTGGCTAGACAGCTCCAGCAGCTGGAGAGACCACAGAGGTACCTAACCAAGAGAATTACTGGCCTCAAACAGTTGCCCTATGCAGCACGATTGAAAAAGCTAAGACTGTTCTCTGTTGCATACCGCTTCAGAGGCGATCTCTGTCTAACGTACAGAGCCATGTCCAACCCAGAATTGTTGAACATGCTCCATCTTAGCAAAACCAAATCTACTCGAGCTACACGCTCTAGGGATATAAACCTAAACACAACAATGAATAGAACATGCTGGAGGGATAAATTCCCTTCGCAGAGACTTCCCTTACTATGGAACAGGGTCCCGATCTACATAAGACAGAGCCCCTCACTATCACTCTTCAAGAGGAACCTCGATGAGTGGATGGGTAACAGAAAGTACACACCGAGGATCACACCAACAGCACTACTAGATAGGGGCCAAGGGTACTAGCTGCTAGTACAAGGGTCTAGGGAACTACTAAAGGGTCGGTGAATACCGCACAACGTGGCTGGGCTAATATATGCCTTCGGGCAGATAGCTCAGTACCAACCTATGAACTTAAACAGGCTGCCGACAGGCATCACAAAGCAAGGTTGGCCCATGGAAATGACACCCACAACAAAAGCAATAACAAACAGCCGAAGGCTGGGGGGGGGGGTGGTAGTACAATATAAGAAAGGTTAGACTAAGGTAGGCCCATGGAACTGACACCCACAACAAAAGCAATAACAAACAGCCGAAGGCTGGGGGGGGGGGCACGGTAGTACAATATAAAAAAGGTTAGACTAACACTACCAGGGTACTAAAAACTATCAGAAAACTGTCACAATATTCAAAATTTAGCAGAAGAAAAAACTACTTAGCCTGAACCAACAGAAGACAATCTCAACGTTGCAAGCAGCAAACTATACCTGGGTAGCTACTGCTAGGCATGTTAGGACAGGGGTTAGCCTCAAGCCAGTAAAGACTTTGAGCTATAGTATGTGGCCAAGTCGGAGCAGAGTTCGGCTCCGAACCCAAACAGAAGGAGGAAGGCAAGATAGGGGCAACATAACATCAGGACATTTTTCTATGTAGGTATGTACCCCAAAAATCTTTTCATTCACAGTGACCTGACTATCCTTTCTATAGGTGATTTGTGAAAAATATGTCCTAACACCAGTACAAGCAATACTTTCTAACAGGGCTGTCAGTTCCCTACTAACAGTCAGAGAATCTTTGCGGGTGACATCATTTGTACCAACATGAATAAAAACAAATCCATACTTCCTTACATGAAGGCATTCCAAGGCTTGTCTCACATCTTCTATTTTCACTCCTGGCAAGCATAACACTATTCGATGTTAATTATCATCTCTGCAAATATGCGTATCAGTTCCACTAATAACTGAATCTCCAATTACAAGCATCTTTTTCCTGGCCAACTCCAAAGAATCTTCAGCTTCTAATACAGTAATATCTGCTCTATCAATTGTTACGAAGGATAGATCATCACCATTAGTCTTATTAATCCTACTGTTTTCATTGCGTATTAAATTCTTATCCAGCTGGTATTGTAAATCCACAGTTTGAGTCATGTAGTCGACATCTGTCTTTCTCTTCTTTTTTTCTTACTGTAATGTTCTTCAATCCTTCCACATTCAATTTTTCATTTCTTCCTTTTCACCTCCCCCTTGCCTTTCTCCATTGGAAAGTTGCCTTTTTCTGTAGAATGAAGGTTTTCTGATAGAAAAATATCTTCATTCCCTGTAACCTGCGTGTTACATAACAAAGCAGTCTCTTTTTACTACGTATTCCCTTTCGTTTACACTCAATCAGTTTCTTTTTCTTCCTTGTTATTTGTTGAGAACTTCTTCCTTCCTTTTTTGTTTCCTTCTAAATCTAAACAAACTGGATCCTCAGATTGCTGAATACTTACATGCAGAGTTCCAAAGTTGTCAGTGGCATCGTCTTGTTTCATAGGGCTTGAATGATCTTTGCAGAAAAAAGATGCATCCTTTCCTAAATGTGTTCTATTTGTTCTGTGCCTAACATTATTTAGTTCATCAGTCCAGTCATTAATATATGAAACTACAGTTCTCCAAGCCATGCCAGTTGCACAAGTGCAATCATCATCAAGTCTAGATTTACTGCTAACAGTAAGGAAATCATCCAACTTTTGACACGAGGAATACAGATCACCAGTGTTATCAGCTGTTACTTTAAAATTTGCATAGCATTTATTACATTGTACAAGATATTTGTGCATTAGCAAATCGTTACTTGCATACTCAGTTAAGGAATCCATATTCAGCTTCAAATGAATGCAATATTACAAAAGAAAAGATCAAAATTAGTAATCAGAGAATTCAACAAGAACTTAAATCAACTTCTATGACAAAAAAAAAAAAAAAAAAAAAAAAAATCACACCAGCAATATACGACTAAACATACAGTAAGTTGTTCTGACCATACAAGTTCTGCAAGCCAGACAAAAGTTGTAATTCCTTTATGTCACAATCGCTCTCAGTAGCGCTTCTTTTTGACAATAAAGATAAATAAATCACAAACCAAGATGGGATTGTTAAGATATGCACAGGATTTTCCTCTCTGCAGTCTAAACAACCAAATCCCAACAATGAAATTCACGGTAAAACAGGAAAATATGAATCAAAGTAAATCTTGTTAACAAGCAGTCCCCTTCCTACCTACAAACAGTGAAAAACGGTGATAACAAATTCAATATAAATTCAAATAAAGCTTCGATTAGCAATCGACTCCACAGTAAGTCGCAAACCAAGAAAGGATTGTTTAGATATGCTTTGAGAGTTGTAACAGTAATTGCTGCTGACTGACTCGAGTGTGTGCGTGACTTGGCGGATCCTGGCACCTGACAGCGACCTTCTCTTTGTAGACCCTTGTGAGAAGGGCATCTGTCTCTCACTACTGAATCACCGATGACTAGGACATTTGGTTTTGAAGCGTTTTGCCTTAGGAGCTTGATTGTTTGAGACAATGTTACACGTTATGTGTACTGGTGGACTTGGTTTGTGTACCAGTATGTGAGGGTTGTTTACACTTGGAAGGTCTCTGGTCTTTTGGTAGGCTCCTGGTGAGTACCTCTGCATATGTGGGTTTATGTGCCATGGCTTTATCTTGTGTAAGAGGAGAGGTGTGTGAGCTGACAACCTTTCTGATGTCTTGTTTATTGTTTCGTGAGAAGACTGATTCAAGTTTCATGGTATAGTGGCATCTCTCATATATTTGCTTTAGGAGCAAGTGGTTGTCAGTATACATGAGGCAAGTGCTACATAGACTCAGGATACCCACGTCAATCAGGCTGGCTGGAGAAATGTTGGGAAACTGTCCAAAGCAGCAGGTAATTCCTGGTTAGTGGGAGGGCAAAAGATCAGCTATTCCTCTAGGATTAGTAAGGGCAATTAAACAGGATTAGTGAGGAAAGTGGGGTGATACTTGACAATGCTTAGCTGAGCTGCTTACAGTCCAGTTGCTCGAGGAGCAGTAGGGAAGCCTGAGGGTTTCACTGAGTGGTGGTAAGGGAAAAAAATGTGATTCTAGGCATTTGCATCTGAACAAGGCACTGTACTCTGAACTTGGACCAGCTCTGCCAAACTGAGCACAAACCCATGTAAAAGTGGTGCTTAAATAAAAGCAAATTTAAAACAGTTCTAACAATCTACCAATAGAAAAGCCCCTCACAGAACTTTTAGTTATGTACTTACCATAACTTTAGATGTATGGGATCCATCTCGCCTACATTCTCTACAGATGGGTTCGGAGCCGATCCTCGGCTCCGACTCGGCCGCTATACAATAGAACGCAGTCTCTTATTGGCCGAGTTACCTCATATCCCAGGATGCACCACTACTGCTTCCCCAGATCTTGTTTGTCCGCACACATGCTCACAGAAACAGACTATTGTTATAACATTCTCAGGTCTTTCAAGAGAGGAAAGAAGTTCAATTTCGGATCGTCCGGTCTCTCCTGGTCTACGAGGCAGGGGGAAGGAGGGTGGGTTATTAGGAATGTAGGCGAGATGGATCCCATACATCTAAAGTTATGGTAAGTACATAACTAAAAGATGTAATGTGATCTTATCTTGCCTACATTCTCTACAGATGGGACAGCGTCTCTAGCACCTAATTCCTGGGTGGCTCACTGGAAAACACTCCTGAGAACTGTGGAACCGAAGGAAGCTCGACCCCTAGATGCCATATCCAATTTGTAGTGAGAAATAAAGGTGTGTGAACAAGACCACGTAGCAGCCGCACAAATGTCACTAATAGAGAGCTTGGAATGAAAGGCTGCCGAAGTGGCCATAGTCCTAGTAGAATGAGCTTTCACTGGAACTATAAGCTCCTTATTTGAAATGAGATAAATATGATTGATGCAGTCCCTGATCCACTTGGCAATAGTGACTTTTGTGACGGCTTTGCCTAATCTACTATCCGAAAAGGACACAAACAGTTGATCTGATTTTCGTGCTTGGTGTGTCCTATCCAAATAGAAAAGTACAGTTTTGTACCTACCATAAATGTAGATGTTCGAAGATCCACATTGCTGCAGTCCTAACACTTGGGTAGTCCGCTGTCCCTCGGTCGGCCCGAATATCAGAGTATAAGGCTGACGTCGGTCAAGGCGCAGTTGACTGACATCAGAACGTCAGGGTACAAATGCGCATGACCGACGTCACATCCTCAGTCTTTCCTTGCCCCAGATGTCAGAAGACCCGAAAAAGAAAGGTCAAAACCCATAGACCACAACTAAACAACCAACTAGCCTAACACCAAAAATATGTATAATATATACAATATATACAAAATGTAATATACCTCAGATGGATAACCCAACCCACACAACCACCTCAAACAACAGAGGGGAAGGAGGGAGGGTAAATTGGACTGCAGCAATGTGGATCTTCGAACATCTACATTTATGGTAGGTACAAAACTGTACTATGTTCTTCATCTCACATTGCTGCAGTCCTAACACTTGGGTAGAATCCCAAAGCAGAGGTAAGGGAGGATGGCTAAACTATAAAGAAGCAGGAGCTGCCAAAATGCCCTGCAACACAGCAGTGGCAAAACCAGCCCTGGATTTAGAATACAATGGAAGGTGGTAATGCTTAGAGAAGGTATGCACTGAACTCCAAGTGGCTGCCTCCAAAATATCCTTAGTAGCCACCCCCCTCAAAAAAGCTGTTGAAGTGGCAGTAGCCCTAGTGGAATGAGGTCTAATCCCAGCTGGAATCTCTTTGCCATGATGGGAATAACAGAAAGCAATGCAAAATCCAATCCACTTAGAAATAGTTTGTTTTGACACGGGCTTGCCCTGAGAGCACAAAGCGAAAGAAACCAATAACTGCTGAGATTGTCTGAACCCTTTAGTTCTGTCCAAATAATATCGTAACTGCCTGTGAACATCTAAAGTGTGCAAAATCTGTTCCCCTTTAGTTTGGGGATTTGCATAAAAAGTAGGCAAATGAATGGTTTGGTTTAAAGCCACACTAGAAACCACTTTAGGCATAAAGGAAGGATTAGTACGTAAAGATACCCTATCCTTATGGAAAATTAAGAAAGGCTCAACTGCCATAAGGGCCTGCAATTCCGAAACCCTTCTTGCAGAGGTAATGGCCAACAAAAAAGCAGTCTTCCATGACAAATATTTCAACTCTGCAGTAGCTGCAGGCTCAAAAGGTTGTACAGTGAGTTTCTCCAACACAAAATTGAGATCCCAAGCAGGAGTAGGAGCTCTTCGTGGGGGTCTTATATTCTTTGCCCCTCTAAGAAATTGCTTGAATAAAGGATGAGAAAACAATGGTGGGTCACAATCGTAGTGAGCTGAAATTGCTGCAGCATGAATCTTAATAGAAGAGAAGGACAAACCTTTGTCCAATAACTCAGTAAGGTATTGAAGAGCCACACTTAAATCAGGCTCAGAAACATCCAAATCCTTAGCTGCACTCCAAAATAAAAATCTCTTCCATTTATCTGCGTACACTTTCCTTGTACTAGGCCTTCTAGCTTCCAAAATCACATTCAAAACTTGTTGTGGAAGTTGAGACCCTCTATGGTTCAAAACAGAATATGCCATGCTGTTAGGTGAAGAGAGTGAAGTTTGACATTGAGCAAATGAGTGTCCTCCTGGGACAACAGATGTGGAATCAAAGGCAAAGGCCATGGAGGCTTCCGTACTAGACTTCTCAGTAATGGGTACCAGTCCTGTCGAGGCCAATCTGGAGCTATCAAAATCATCCTTGGCTTGTCCTGTCTGACTTTCAGAAGTACCTTTGGGAGGAGAGGCAGAGGTGGAAAGGCATACACATGAGGATTTTTCCAACTGAAAGAAAGAGCATCCACTTTCCAAGCTGTGGGATGAAACCGCTTTGTGCAAAACTTTGGCAGCTGATGGTTTAGTGGAGAAGCAAACAGATCTATGTCTGGAGTTCCCCAGGACACTATCAATTTCTGAAATACATGAAGATCCAGTTTCCACTCGTGGGGATCCATGATTTGTCTGCTTAACACATCTGCTAAGGAGTTCTGTGCTCCCGGCAGAAACCTTGCCTGAAGACTTAGTTGTAAACTGAGAGCAGTCTCCCACAAAATCATTGCTTGCCTGCATAGAGGGTAAGAATGTGTTCCCCCTTGCTTGTTGATGTACCACATGACAGTTGTGTTGTCTGTTAGAATCAACACCTGCCCTGGAAGAAGTAAATCCTTGAAAGCAATTAATGCAAACTGGACTGCTAACATCTCCTTCATGTTGATATGTAGATGTTGTAGTCTGGCAGGCCACTTGTCTTGTATCCACTTTCCATTTAGATGAGCTCTCCAAGCTATGTCTGAGGCATCTGTTGTTAAAATCTGACTCGCCTCTGGCCGGGTCACAGAGAGTCCCTTGTTTAGGTGACATTCCTGAGCCCACCACAAAAATTCCTTTGGAATGCAAGGTATTATTGGAATGACAGTGTCCAGATCCTGGCAGTGCTGTGTCCATACATTTTTGAGATACCATTGTAGCTTCCTCATATGCAGTTTGGCATTGGGAAGCACCAGAATACAAGATGCCATGAACCCTAAGGCTTGAAGGACTGTCCTTGCAGTCAGCCCGGACTGATGAGATAGCTGATGAAAGTAAAGGGATAGACTCTTTTGTTTGTCCGGGGTTAAAAAGGCCATCTGGGATGCTGTATTCAGTCTCACACCCAGAAAGCACATGTCTTGAGAGGGTACTAGACTGGACTTTATTTCATTCACAGAATACCCCAGGCATCTTAGCACTGCTATCACATATTCCAAATGATGAAGAAGCTCTTCCCTTTCTTGAGCCAGAATCAGGCAGTCGTCCAAATAAGGATAGATCTGTATTCCTTTTAGCCTGAAGAAAGCTATCAATGGAGCCAGAACTTTCGTGAACACTCTGGGCGCAGTAGATAAGCCAAAGGGCAATGCAGAGAACTGATAGTGAGAAGTCCCAGCTCGAAAACGCAGATACTTCCTGCAACATAGTCTGATAGGAACATGAAGGTAAGCCTCCTTGAGATCCAAAGTTACCATCCAATGATCTTTGCCCAGCAGAGGTAAAAGCTGCTGCAACGTCAACATTTTGAACTTGGGAATGTCCAGATAAGTGTTGAGGATAGATAAATCCAAAATTGGTCTCCACGTGTTCCCCTTCTTTGGGACTAGGAACAGGCGAGAATAAAATCCTAGGCCCCTTTCTGGCATAGGAACCAGCTGTATGGCCCCTATTTGGAGCAGCATAGAAATTTGCTTGTGAGCCTCTATTCTTTGTTGAGGAGGAATGTCTGGCATGCCTTTGAAAGGAGGCAAGGTATGGAAATAAAACCTGTAACCGTGATGTATGATATCCAGTACCCATCTGTCTTGGGTAATCAAACTCCAATTTTCTTTGAAAAGTGCCAACCTTCCTCCTAAAGGAGCTGCCAGGCGAGAAGGTTCTGGCAGCTGAAAAGGTAGGTCATTGGGTCTGTTTACGAAAGGACTGACCCCTGCCCTCACTCGAAGACTGTGCAGGAGAACTCCCCGTCCTGGGCCTGAAAGATCCCTGACCTCTGCCCCTGCCACGTCTAGATCTACCCCTAGACTGGGAATCATAAGAAGGATACGTCCACCCTTTAGTAGGCCAATTTCTACTAAACTTTGGAGGCTGAACCTGCAAAAAATCCTTAACAGTCTGCATAGACTTAGCCTTGTCTTCCATTTTCTTTAAAACTGCCTCAACAGGAGAACCAAACAAGACATCAGATTGCAAAGGGGCATCCAAAATCCTAGTTTTAACATGGTCAGATAAATTTTGATCCCTCAGCCAGGCATGCCTGCGAAGAACTGACCCAGTGGCAGCCACCCTAGACGAGGCCTGTAAAGCATCAAAGCCACATTGCAAAGAATGCTTACCCACCTGTTCAGAAACATGCACTAAATCTTGTAACTCTTTACAGTCAATACCTTCCGCCAGAGCATCAACCTTAGATTTCAACTGAGAAAGGAGATAATTTTGATATTTCAACATGTGAAACTGGCAATTCAAAGCTCTCATGGCTAGAGTGGAAGAAGTATAAACTTTCTTTCCCCATCTATCCAAGGCCCTGGCCTCTTTATCTGCAGGAACCGGATTCTTGACAACAGAAGCCTTAACCCCCTTAGGCCCCTGGCTAACAGTTTCTGGGTCTGCCCTAGGACTCTTAAAAAGAAACTTATGAGCTTCAGGCACCCTGTAATACCTATCCGGTTTAACAGGAGCAGGAGGCAAAGAATCAGGATTAAGAGAAGCCTCTGCAAACACATCTTCCACCACATTCAGAACAGGAGGTATAGCTAAAGGCCTATGCTGGGGTAAAAACAAAAATTCCCTAAGCCTTTTCCTGGAGTCAGAGAAATCCTGACCTTCCCATTTAAAATGCTCTCTCATGGAGTGAAGGGTCCCTGAAAAAGAAAAATCCTCTGCCATTTTGAGCATGTGCTTCTTGGGCACAGCACCTGAAGAACTGGGAGTGACACCCACAGAAGCTAAACTAGACCTGCCTCTAGGAGAAGCCTTGGAAGCAGAAAGAGAGGGCCTAGATCCCTTAGGAAGGGAGGGGAGTACAGTAATTTGAGAAGCCCCTACAGCCTGCCCTGCCTCCTGGGAGGCCACATCCTGTAAAATCAAAGTTTCTCCCTGGGTCTCCAGAGAGGCCTCCGTCGGAACCACCGGTTCCACTGACACCTCTAAAGAACTGGCGTCCGGTTCGGACGACTCCTCTAACCTAGGTTTAACTGCCTTGTCCTTGCGCTTCTTTGAGGAAGCCGGCGACGGAGCATCCGACGGCATTTTGTAATTGCACCGCTTCCCAAAGACCAACCTTGCACAATCCAACCTACGCTTTATAGTGCGTTTATTAAACCTAGCACAAAAGCGGCATCCAACAACGTCGTGCTCAGGTCCTAAACAAGGTATACACAAATTATGGTAATCCCTATGCGGTATCTGTTTCCCACAAGAAATACAGTTATTCACTTTTTCTGACATCCGGTAAACCACTGAGGCAAGAAGAAACCAAAATATTCCCCAACGGGTACTTAACCAACTCTGACTTTGGTCTGAAACTCCGAATTCGAAAAATTTCAGAACGCCGAACGGCACTTGCAACACTGCTTCTGCATCGGACCATGCGGCAAAAAAGACTGAGGATGTGACGTCGGTCATGCGCATTTGTACCCTGACGTTCTGATGTCAGTCAAATGCGCCTTGACCGACGTCAGCCTTATACTCTGATATTCGGGCCGACCGAGGGACAGCGGACTACCCAAGTGTTAGGACTGCAGCAATGTGAGATGAAGAACATCGTAATTGTCTGTGTACATCCAAGCTGTGAAAGGTATATTCAGCTCTGTTCGAATACTTAGGGAAGAAGACCGGTAGTTCCAGTGATTGTTGTAAACAAAAGTTAGAACAAACCTTTGGTATAAAAGATGGGTTTGGTCTAAGAGATACTCTATCCTTGTGAAATACCAGGTATGGTGGTTTGACACATAGGGCTTGAAGTTCTGAAACTCGCCTGGCTGATGTAATAGCAACTAGAAGAGCAGTCTTCCAAGAAAGAAATTTCAGATCACAGGTTGCTGCCGGCTCAAAGAGAGATGAGGTTAATGCACCTAAAACCACATTAAGGTCCCACGGAGGTGCAGGTTGAGATATAGGGGGTCGTAGAAGCCAAGCTCCTTTAATAAAGGCTTTGCACAACTTGTTGCTCATTAAAGGTGGTTCTACGCTCTCATGAAAATTGGAAATAGCCGCCAATTGCACTTTGATGGTAGACACTGAGCAACCTTGGTTGAATAGGGAAGCTAAAAACTTCAGTACCTCTGACACCGAGGCAGTCATGGGGTCTAATCCTCGGAGTTGGGCCCAAATAGCAAACCTCTTCCATTTATTGCTATATATCTTTTTAGTAGAAGTCTTGTGGGCCGAAGACAAAATATGCATGACTTCAGGGACGAAAGAATGGCTCCTAACTATGGTTGGAAGAGGAGTAGCCAAGCTGCTAACTTCAATGAATGGAGGGACTGATGGAGCTGTCCTGACTGATGCGTCAAAAGGTCCGGAACTTGGTCCAGGAACCAGGGACCCTCCAATGCATATTTCTGAAGAAAGGGGAACCAGACTTGACGAGGCCAGTATGGGGCGATTAGTATCATTTTGCTTCCCAAGCGAATCGCCTTCTGAATCACCTTGGGGAGAAGGGGAATCGGTGGAAAGGCATATAGCAGACCAGGGGGCCAAACGTGGACTAGAGCGTCCTTGGGGATCTCCCCCGGAACTGGGGTGAGAGTGAAGAAGTGCTGGCATTTCGCGTTGAGGGGACTTGCGAAGAGATCGCAACAAGGAACTCCCCATCTCGTGAAAATCTGCGCTACCACTCTGTCGTTCAAGGACCACTCGTGAGGGGAGAGAATAGTTCTGCTCAGTCTGTCGGCTATCACGTTGGATTTCCCCGGAATGTGCGTTGCCACTAGGAAATGCTTGGTAGCAATCGCCCAATCCCATACCTTCATGGCTTCTCTGCAAAGGGGGTAGGACCTGGTTCCTCCTTGCTTGTTTAAGTACCAGACTACCGACATGTTGTCGGACTGAATGGCAATCGTACCCTGGGGGAGGTGATCGTGCAGTGCTTGCAACGCTAAAAGCACCGCCCTCATCTCCAGGATATTGATGTGGAGAAGACTCTCGTCGGAGTGCCACGTGCCTTGGACCGACCTGTCCAGATAATGTCCCCCCCACCCTGTCTGGGAGGCGTCCGTAGTCAACGTGGCAGAGGGGAGTGGGGGAACGAAGGGTCGCCCCAGATTCAGGTTGGAGGAAAGAAGCCACCAACGAAGATCCTGTTTGCACGTCTCTGTGATCAATATGTGGTGACTGAGGGGAAGGTCTTGATAAGACCACTGGACTGAAAGGAGCCACTGGAGTATCCTCATGTGCAACCTTGCCAAGGGGACCAGAAGAATGGTGGCTGCCATGGAGCCCAACAGCTGCAGGACCATTCTCGCTGGAGCACGACATCTGAGGAGCAATGCCTGAACCTGAAACTGGATCGTTGCTATCCTTTCCGCAGGGAGATAGACTCGCATCTGCCTTGAGTCTATTTCTGCACCAATAAACAGAATACGCTGAGATGGCAGCAATACAGATTTTGACCAATTGAAGGTGATTCCTAAGGAGTTGCCTAGTGTTATAGTGGCTGCTAGATTTTCCAAGAGTAGATGCCTGGAGGTGGCAGTTAGGAGCCAGTCGTCTAGGTATGGAAACACCTGGAATCCTAGACTTCTCAGGTGAGCAGTCACCACCGCCAAACATTTGGTGAACACCCTGGGGGCTGTGGTGAGACCAAAGGGCAGTGCTCGAACTGGAAATGACTGTCTCCTAGGCTGAAGCGTAAGTGTCTCCTCGACGCCTGATCTATCAGAATGTGATAGTAGGCGTCTTTGAGATCTATGGAGCACATCCAAACACCTTTCTCCAAAAGCGGAAAAATGGATTGCAAAGTGACCATCCGGAATTTGGACTTTTTCACAAATCGGTTTAATTTGCTGAGATCCAAAATGGGTCTCAAGTCCCCGGTCTTTTTTGGCACCAAAAAGAATCTTGAGTAAGTCCCTGATCCAGCCTGGTCTGCGGGGACAGGTTGGATGACCCCTTTTTGAAGCAGCTTTGATATTTCGCTGGCTGCATGATCCTGTTGACTGGGTGGCGGGTCCGGGATTCTTTGGACTGGTGGGGGGGGTTGAGAAAAGGGAATGGAGTAACCTCCGGCGATGATTCGAAGCACCCATTGGTCCTGAGTGATATTTTCCCAGGCCTTTAGGTGTCCAGGCCTTTAGGTGTCTCGAAAAACGACCCCCGACTGGCTCCGGAGCTGCACAGTCGGGTACTCCTTCAGGGATGCTGGAAGGAGGAGGAGCCACGGTCTCCAGTGTTGCGGGGGCCTCCGCCGCCTCTGGGACGGCGTCTCCCTGAAAAATTTCCCCCTCCTCTGCCTCTAGAAGGGGAATCGCTCTGCTGCGACGAGTAAGGCTTTTGAGACTTACGGGACCACATTTTCCCCCCTCTTCGAGCCTTGGGGTAAGGTCTGAAGGGAGTGGAAAACTGGGCCCCTACGGCAGTTAAAGTCTTACCCTCCTGTTCGCAGCGAGTCAATGTGTCCTTTACCTTGGGTCCAAACAATGAGGACCGATCAAAGGGGGCGTCAGCAAAGGAAGACTTAAAGGCCTCCGCAAAGTGACACAGGCGTAGCCAGGCTTGTCTCCATAGAGCAACACCTGTTCCAGCCGCTCTGGTCGCTCCTTCGGCTGCATAAGAAATGAGCCTCATGGACGAGTTGGATAATGAGGACAGGGTAGCCAATTGTGAGTTAACCGTCTGGGCCAACTGTTCAGGTAAGTTACCAGAGAGGGTATCCGAAAGCTCCTTGACCAGATCCCTCTGCAGTCTGGTGAAATGTGTCAAGTAGTTCAGAGACCTTAATGTAAAGGCCGCTGAAGAAAGGGTACGCTTGCCGTACTGATCCATGCTCCTAGACTCTTTATTAGGAGGATGGACGGACGTTGAAGCCTCTGCCACATCTTGCTGGGTGGCAGATGCCACCACCATGGCATCTACAACCACGCCTTTCGAGAGAAAGTCCTTATCCGGGGGAGCCGAAAGAAATTTATTGGGGCGAGCTGGCACCGGTTCAACAGAATCCGGGTGTTCCCACGCCCTTCGAGAGATCAAATCCAGAAGCTCATCGAAGGGCGGAGACACCCAGGAGGCAGAGGGCTGAGCCCCAAAGGCCTTGAGGAAAACATACTCCTCAGCAGAAGGGGGTTTGGACTGCCAGTCGCCTCGTTGCTTAAGGATCTCCAAGATGTCCGCAAAGGAGACATCATCCGAGGACGACTTGGGGGACCCCTCCGCATCATCGAGGTCGGTATCCGAGGTGAGAGACTCATCAGGGGAGTCGACGTGTTTCCTCTTACACTGTTTCTTCCTCGGAGATTCCTCCGAAAGCGTTTCGGAGGGACCTCCAGGAAGAAGGGAACCCCCAATGGGGGTAACCTCAGGCCCAGGGGCTCCGCTGTCGTGAGACAGGGGGATTGCAAAGACGCCAGTCTCCATGCCAAGGGAAGGTGGTGGTGAGATGGTAGAAGTGGCCACAGAGGATTTGGCTAAGGCACTCCTCATGGCCTCGAAGGCGGGACCCCCAGAGTCCTGGGATGGTTCAACCCCCGAGGCCACAACAGCAGTCGGAACCCCCGCAGCCGATGCACCGAGAGGGAGGCTCGGAACCGAAAGGATCGGTCCCGAAGCGTCCCCCCCGGGGCCGACAGAGGAGGTCCGCGTACCGAACCCCGACCCAAAGGACGGGGTTAGAGTTAGGGTCGGAACCGACCCGATAACCTCCACCGGCTTCACCAACACCGACTCCAACGGCGCCGAGGCTGTTGGAGGAGGAATCGAGATAACAGAATGGGAGATCGGCTCCGGAGCCGACTGGGCTGGAGCCGAGATCAACTTTGCAAACACTGGAGACTGAAAAAGCCTTTGAAGCACCCTGTCTAAATCCGAATCGGACATCCTCGACGACCGAGAAGAGACCGACCGGGTCCGAGTCGACTTCTCCGCCGGCTCTGAAAGACTGGGGGACCGGCTCCGTATAGGTTCGAGAAGTATCGGCGCCGAGGGAGATTCCACTACCACTGCAATTTCCCTCGGAACCGATGTGGACTTCGGCACCGAAGGGGAAGAGTCTGAGCGGGCAACCCTCATCGGCTCCGAAGGCAGTGGAGCTGATGGAGATGACTCGCCTCTCGATGCCCGAGCTCTCGACTCCGAAGCCAGAGGAGTCGAAGCTGGAGACATTGAGGCAGACCGTTCCGACCTCGGCTCCGAAGTCCGTGGAGCCGACGGAGAAGCCTGCCGCAACTTTTTTGCTGCCGGATCCGATGGGCTGTTCGGAGCCGAAGACTTTTTCTTCCTCGAAGGTGAAGAAGAAGGTAGGGCTTCCTCAAAGGAAGGGGTAATAAGCCCTTTCAAAATCAACTTATTTTTCCTCTCTTGGAGGACGCGAGAGGAAAAGGCGTGGCAAACGCTACAGGATTCTTGGAGATGCTTCGGGCCCAAACAGTAAACACAAAGAATGGTCGTCCGTAATGGACATTTTATAGCTACATTTAGAACATTTTTTGAATCCTGATGGTCTATGTTCCTTCGACATGGCTATATTAACAAAAAAAAACACACTGCCAAAAACAAAATCCACACAAGACAGCCTAGACTCTAACTTAAACGCCTAGGATAGGGCTAGGCCCCTCTAACTTAAATGGGACCATTAATTACCACAAAACAAACACAATTTTACCACAAGAATATATCAATATCAATACACAATCACACAACAAAAAGTAGCTGTTAAAACAGCTTTTGGGTAAGTTTTGACAAAAATTTAGACAGAAAAATTTCTGACTAAAAGATACTTAGCTCAGCCAAGTCCGAGACCACGCCTATGCTTTGAGAAGCGGCAAACGAGATCTGGGGAAGCAGTAGTGGTGCATCCTGGGATATGAGGTAACTCAGCCAATAAGAGACTGCGTTCTATTGTATAGCGGCCGAGTTGGAGCCGAGGATTGGCTCCGAACCCATCTGTAGAGAATGTAGGCGAGATAGGATCACATTACATCTTTTATTCCAGCAATCTCCATCTCAGATGGGTCCTGAGCTACATACTTCTGCCACAAGGGTGCAGGGAGGCCCTCAATGTAAAATGGCTTGTTTTACTGTTCTAGTGATGCCCAACAGTCTACATTCAGCAAGTCTGAATCTAGCCTATGCTACTTAAGGCAGGAGAAGTAGAAATACAAAGTGCAGAATTAATCAGTTACAGCAGCAAAACACTAAAAATGAAGCCACAGATCAGTAAAATACAATACGAAAGTGCAAAAACAAGCTTAAATTCTTCTTATGTTTTAAAGATTTCAGTCAATGCCTTGGATTTTCTTAGATGCACTTAAAATCTCTGGCTAAGAAAGCCAAACTCTGAGCAGCTCCACCAAACTGAGGCCAAAAACTGAACCTGGAGGCCTTTCTGCCTACATAACATATTGTAACTCTTCAGGAAAAGTAGTACATCTCTCTCTCTCTCTTTTACCACCAGAAACCACATTGTAAGAAGAATTAATTGACTGAGTTAAAACCTTAGCCAGACCCAGTAAACTAATCCTCTCTAAGAAAATCTGAGGAGGAACATACTTGTTTTTGTTTGTTTTTGACAAAAAAATGGGGCAAACAGTGTTAATAATGGCAGCAACAGAACAGACTTGAACTGTGACCATTCAGAATTTGGAATTTTTTATAAACTGGTTCAAATAACTTGGATCCAAGACAGGTCTCACATCCCCTTGTCTTTTCTGGCACTAAAAAGAACCCTGAATAAATTCCAGATCCTGTTTGGTCTGGTGAGACCTCCTGGAGGACTTTCTTGTCTAGCAACTTTGTGATCTCTTGAGCTGCTAGCTTTCTCTGACTGGGAGGAACACTGGGGAGAATTTTCCTTGTTTTTAATGGAATTTGTAAAAAGGGAATGAAAAATCCTCTGTATACGATCCTTTGCACCCAAAAGTTGTTTGTGAAGGCCAGCTAGGCATTTTGGTGAAAGGATAAGCATCCCTCAAACTGCCTTCGGAGAGGGACAGTTGGGCAAACCTTTCAGGAACACTGGAAGAAACTGTCATGACAAAATCTCAAGATCCTTGTTTTGCAGACCCCCTCTACCACTTGGGCAACGTCTACCACTGTAGTTATTTCCTGCTCTGCCTCTGAGGGAAAATTCCTGATGAGTGAACTGGAAAGCACCTGACCTTGAGATTTATTGAACCACATTTTCTCACTGAGTTGGTTCCTGGAAAAGGGTCTCTGCGGGGTACAAAAGCAAATTCCAAAGGCAGACAAAGTCTTTCTGTTCTATTCACTGCGGGAGACTGTCTCTTTTACTGCTGAGCCAAACACGGATGATCCATCAAAGGCAGTACTGATGAATGATGCCTTGAAGGGTTCTGCAAAATCGCACAATCACATCTAGGCATGTCTCCTTATGGATATGCCTGAACTGGCTGCCCTCGAGGTACCTTCCTCTGCACGCAAGATCAACCTCATGAACATGTCTGTAATCAATAGCAGGGTGCTACCCGCAAGGAAAAGGACTTCTGTTCCCCTGCAGACATGGACCCTGAGACAGAATTAAATTGTTACTTTATCAAGTTCCTCTGTCATCTGGTGAAATGTGCTAGGTAAGTTCAGCGATTACAGGGCAAATGCTGATGATGCATACACTCGCTTATGAAACCTGTCCAAAGCCCTAGACTCTCGGTTAGGGGGACGGATAGTGAAGCTTTGTTCAGAAACTCCTTTTTGGTGGCTGCTGCAATAACCATGGCATCTACATGAATCTCTTTAGTCCAGTACTGTCTATCAGCAGGGGTGCTTAAGATTTTGTCTGGGTGTTTTGGAATAGGTTTCACAGAGTCCAGTTCCTTCCATGCCCTGTGGGAGACAAGATCCAGAAGTTCATCTTTGAGGGCAAACCCAAGATGTAGAGAGGCCAGACCCGAAGGCTTTCAAGAACACCAATTCCTCCTGGGAAGGGGTTTGGGAAAACCAACCACTTTTCGGTGAAGGATCTCCAAAATGTCTCCAAATGAGACATCTTCAGGTGGAGAGCTTGGGGACTCTCCCCCCTCATCAAAATCAGTGTCTTCTGTGAAGGATTCCTGTGGGGAATCCAAGTGCCTCATCTTCAGAGGGACCTCCTCATTGGGATTTTCCTGGGAGGTATCGGAAGAGATGGGGAGTTCCTTGGTGGAAGCTCTTCTGGGCTGGCTGTCCCTGAGGTATATGATGCGTGAACTCGGAGACAGGATCCAGAGGAGGAGTAAGGTATGAATCCGAAAAAGGGAGAGTCAACACTACTCTGGGTTGAGGGAAAGCCCTCTCCACCACCTCAAAAGCAGAGGGGAACAGAGAGGCGGAAAACAATCCTACTGGAGCTGTGGCTCCCGGAAGAGAGAACCCATGAAACCCCTCAACTCCTGCTCCGAGGGAAGATTTGTAACACAGCTATCAAGTACTGAAGCTTTGAGAAGCACCGACAGCTCGAAAAACTTTGGAGTTGAAGTCAACCCCTCAGATCCGACACCAATGCTTGGGCAGAGAGCCGTTGTATTTCAACAATGTCGAGCAGATTGGGTCATGGAAGTAGCTGGAGTAGAGGTTGAAAATATTCGGGTTCAAAGATTCAACTCTTGGGGCTCTCAGATCCAAGAACTCTGAAATGGGTGGTCAGATCGGAGAAGGAGCAATTGCAGGTTGAAAAGGCTGGCGGCTCATGGATCCAATGGGAGAAAGAGCTGGCAAAACACCCATTTGGATCTGCATTCTGAGGAATTTTCTCATCATCCTATCCACTCTCCACTTCAGACAGACTATTGGAAGACTTAATGGAAGAGATGTGGAAGGTGGCCTTGAGGACTTCTTAGGCATTTTCTGCAAAAAGGGGGACCTCAGTCTGGGAGACACTGGCTCCGAAAAGAACCTAGCATGGGGCCGTGTAGATAAAACAGACGACTGTGCTGGATCCAAGGGTTTGGATCTGAGACTTTAGGAACCTTTTTTGGAGGTTTTACAGTAGGCGTTAAGGCTGTGGAAACTGGACATCAGAGCGCTTAAAATGCCCCCTTGGCTCCTTCAATTTCTGGGAGGAGGTTTGAGCCCTTAAAGAAGTGCATGAAAATGAAGCTGAAGGGTGAAGGAGGCCTTTCAAAATTAGCTTATTCCTCTTGTCGCTAACTGTTCTAACATTAAAGGCCGCACATATGGAACTAGGTCTCCAGATGTGCTGGGCCCAAACAATAAATGTACTCCCTGTAGGCATCAGAATTGAGGATCTTATGCCCATAGGAAGTGCATTTTTAAATCCAGTTGGCTTATAAGCCATATTGGAAAAAAACTCCATATTTGAAACAGAAAGACCTCTTTCTTAAGAAACAAAGAAATGACTACCAACGATGGTATTACAAGAACTTACCTAAGGGTAGAGAATGAAGAAGAAAAAAGAATGAACTACCAACGACGACAGTATAAAAAAATACTGAAAAATCAGTACAGAAGATTATAGAAAGTAAAGGGGTTAATTTAACTAATAAGTACAAGAAAGAACTGTCAAAAGATAAGAAAATGCAAGCCTTCACTCAACACCCCAAAGGAGCTCAAGGGTTTGTTGTGGTTGCGGTGAGGGCCATTATGGGTAAGGGAAGAGCTTGAGATTCCAATCCTGTAATCTTTAGAAAGTGGCAGAGTCAGATCACAGGATCGGATCCAAACTCCATTCATTGAGTAACAAATGAAAATGACAACATCAGATAAAAAAATAATTAAAAAAATGAGAAATTGGAAGCTCTGTTATATGGATAGCAAGATATAATCAGTTAAAATATTTGTTCTCCCTTTAGTTTTAATACAAAGGTCATGCATATTTTTATCAACAGGAGGAAAAGCTGTGGATAGCAATTAATAAAGAGCTAAAAGATTGCATCTGGGAGGGGAAGATGACAAGTGATATAAGCTGGATCCTTCCAACTGAACAGAGCGGTTTGGGATTACTCGATTTGAAAGGGTATTTCACAGCTACACAGTTAAAGCTCCTATACATAACACAAACAGTAACCTACAATTCAAAGTAGAAAGGTATGATGATGAAAAAGGGGGAAAGCTCAGAGAGAGACTGGGATTTTGGATGCAGATCCTTAAGGAAAATATCAATAATCATGCAGAATATTATATTCTTGAAGTAGCAAAAGCAATGGAGAAAGAAGAATCATCAGACAGGGATGACTGCAATTAGGGATACAAAAAATAGGTAAGAGGGGGCTGGAATTTATTGGAGAAAATTGGTTAAAGAACCAAGGTACTGGGAGCAAATCATTACAAATGGAAAAGTCATAGAATGGGAAGAGGCCAAGAATTCATTTGGACTGCAGGATAGAGACTGGCTTCCCTATGAAGGATTGGTATCAGAGTATAGGCAAAAAGAAAGAAATAGGGGGATCCTAAGCAAAACACCTGCATTGTTAGAGCTTGTAGCAGAAACTAGAACAGAAGCTGCTGTTAAAAAAAGGAATAATTTGTACAGCATACAAAATATTGCATGATAACTATAAGAATTAATCAGAAAAGGTTAGAAAGGATTGGGAAAAGACTGGATAAGCAATTCTCAAATAAATGATGGGGGGTTATATGCATGTCTCCCAAATATGCAAATAAGTCTAGAAGATTTAGGATCTTTGCTTGAAGTGTTTACATAGGGATTTTTATACACCAAATAGAGTCCAAACAGTTTTTCCTCAGGTAGACAGCAAATGTTGGAGGTGTGATGGGGAAGAAAGCGGTAACTGGGAACATATTTTCTGGGAATGTAATGAGTTAGCAGACTTTAAATATTCCCTGCAAACTGCTCGGTCAGAGATACTGAATGAGCATACTGGTGTAGCTAAAGAAATGATTTTTTGAGCTATGATACAGAATCGGAATTGCCTAGACATAAGGCCTTGAGTCTAACTATGGTGGTTGCCAAAAGCAATTACTAGAAAATGGAAATCAAAGTCTAAACCAGTCTAAACCAGCTTTACTAGAAGTAGTGAATATAGTATCAGACATATAAACTGGAAGTGGGATCTTTAGAAAAAGGTAGGAGCAAGTTACCTAGGAAAAAAAAAATGGGAATTGTGGGAAAAATACATGCAGAGGAGGAATGAGGTTTAAAGGAAGGCAGGATTTGAATGAGCTATGTAATGTCTGACTGGTAATGACTGGATAGATTATACGTGATGTACAATGTTTGCAACTACAATTATGTCAGTATGGTTTGTGTTGTGATGTATAACGTTTGCAAATAAAATTACGTCAATATGGCTTATTTTCATTTATATACATGTATGACTGCCTATATGTCATATGTGATAATTTAATAAACATGTTTCTTGTTTAAAAAATAACCTCCCCTCAAAGTAGCATAAATATATATTTATGGATGTATACATACAAATAAAACACAGCAAATTTAGAAAAATAGGTGTGAGAAGACTTTATGAAGAGCCCTAGTTGACAATTTATAGCTACAGAGATGCACACACATTTACAGAATAAGCAGCACTGTATGCTTTTAGGCAGAGTACCAACTGACAGCTTGCCCTTAGAAACTAAAGTTGAAAGAAAAGTATAACTCACAAACCTTTTCGAGGTCTTCTTTTCCCATCATCAGAAGATACCTTAAAGATATTTCACTGTCCTATTAAAAAATAAATAAATAAAAAAACAGAACACAGTGAGGTTTAAAAAGACTCAGGAATGCAAAACATAATACTCCACTGGGTCCATAAAATATTCCCTGAAACTCTGACATGCAGAAAAGGACAGCCTCATCATGTATCTTTACACTAAGATTTCAAGCCATCTACACTTTAGAATAGAAAAGAAAATGGAGAGTTACTCGATTTAATAATTATTTTTTAATACACCAGTATTACATGTTATTAATACAGCTGTGTGGATTACATCTAAAAGACTAATTTGGTCAATCGAAAATCACAATTTTAACATCAAGATTAACAAGTTTTTTAACTGCCAATCAAAAAATGTTGTTTATTTAGGGGTACGTAATTGATGTAATGATTTTTATATAGGCGAGACCACCAGAAGATTGGGTGATCGAACATTAAAATGCTATTAAAAGTAATACATGTAAAAAATGCTTTAGCAAAACTCATCTTGTCATGTAATTTGTTTGCAGGATTCAGTTTTCTTGTATTACGGCAGGTCTCTAATTTTACAGATGTTGATGCATGCCTTGAATATAAAAACCTAATGTGGTAGCTTTTATTAAATGCAGACAATCTCCCCTGGCTTAGCGATTACATGAATATTAAGTGTGTATTAAGATGGTGCCAGTAAGGAAGTGATGTCAATGATTTAATTGTTTCTGGATTGGTTCAGCAGTTCTATTTATACAGTCTATTTTTAGGTTCATACTAGGCTATCTGCCCTAGGGCATTTATAAGCCTAGCCAGAGTGTGTTTGGCTTTCGCCACCCATTTTAAATTAATTTTGCTATGTCCTTTTTCGAGGTTAGTATACTGTGCCTCTGTCTAACAGTGACACAGAAGTGATACCCGGGGTAAACCTACGATCTCCCATACATTCATCAAGATTCCTCTTGAAGAGAGTCAATGAGGGACTCTGCCTAACCTGGACTGGGATTTTATTCCAGAGTGAAGGGAGCCTCTGGGTTATGAATCTGTCCCTCCAGCATGTCCTATTTATTTCAGTGCTGAGGTTCAAGTCTCTCGAGCGCGTAGCTCGATGGGATTTGGATTTTCTGAGGTGCAGCATGTCCATTAATTCCAGGTTGGACATGGCTTTATACGCAAGGCACAGATCGCCTCTGAGCAGGCGGTATGCCACTGAGGAGAGCTGGAGTTTCTTTAACCGGGCAGCATATGGCATCTGTTTGAGCCCTTTGATCCTCTTGGTGAGGTACTTTTGGGGTCTTTCCAGTTGCTGCAGGTGTCTGGTAAGGTACATCCCCAAAGGGGCATTGTACTCAATTATGGGCCTGATGAGGGATGAGTAAAGAGGCACGATGACCTCCCCTGATCTAGATGTGAATCCCTTCATGATTAGGTGGGCTATATAAAATGTTTTTCTAACCACTTTGGCCACGTGGTTGTCAAATGAGAGATTGCTATCAACTTGGGTCCCCAGGTCCCTAATTACTTCTTCTGTACTTAATGGATTACCACCTACGTGGTAATTTGTGGGCACTTTGTTTTTGCCAAAGGGGATGACTGATACACTTTTTGACGTTTAGCTTGAGGCCATGGCTCTGGCACCAGTTGTCTGTTTCTATGAGGCCCTTTTGGAGGATGCTTGTGTCGGCTGGAGAGTCGATTATGGTGCCCAGTTTGCAGTCATCTGCGAACTTGGTCAGCCACAGTCCTTCCGTGTTGGCCTGTACCTCCGAGAAATATATACCGAACAAGAGAGGTCCCAGGACTGAGCCTTGTGGGACGCCACTTGTAACTGGTTTGGAGTCTGACATGGCTCCAGCAATTCTAACCATGTAGGTTCTGTCCTCGAGCCAGTTTGCAACCCATCTAGTGACACAGGGGTTTATATTTAAGCTGGTGAGCTTATCTATAATGCCCGAGTGGGGTATTGTATCGAAGGCTTTTGCGAGGTCCAGGTAGGCTGTGTGGACCACCTTCCCCTCGTCAATGGCCTTGGTGACTGTTTCAAAGAAATCGACCAGGTTTAAGAGGCAGGATCTGCCCTTAACAAAGCCAAACTGGGTAGGATCCAGTGTCTGTAGGTCCCCAATATCTTTATTTATGAGGTCCATGATGATCCTTTCCATAGCTTTGCAGACCAAGCTAGTCAGGCTTATGGGGCGATAGTTTCCAGGATCCGTTGAGGCACCACCTTTGTGGAGAGGGACCACTGTTGCTGTACGCCACTCTCTGGGTACATATCCTGTAGTAAGGCTGAGATTGAACAGTAGTTTTATGTTTGGGTTTAGCTCTTCTTGGAGTTCATGTAGGACGCAGCCCGGGACACTGTCTGGTCCCATTGATGCTGTGTTTTTTGCTTTGGAGAGGGCGGCTCTTACCTGAGCATCTGAGATGTCAGGGGGGGCAAGCACTCTGCTGGGATAGATATTTGCCCTTTTGGTGGGGAGGGGGGGGGGGGAGTTGGCGCTGAACCTGTCAGCTAGGATGTTGGCAATGTCTGTGGGCTCGGTGTATTTTTTGTCATTTTGGACTAATTCTGAGCATATCTGGGAATTCCCACCCAGGTTCCTAACATAACTAAAGAAAGTTGTGTGATTATCCTTGGTGTCCTGTGCAATTTTTCTCTCGAAGCTGGCCTTAGACGATTTTATGAGTGCCCGTAGTTTTTTGCTAATACTGATCAGAAATGCCCTCCCTTTTTGGGATTTTGCTCTATCATGTAGTAGCTTCCTCCTTCTATTGTATAGTTTGTTTATGGCTGGGGTCCACCAGACAGGACGTCTGCCTTTGGAGGATTGGGTCTTGGTTTTATTTGGGATTGCATGATCCATGCATTCCTGAAGGTGTTCATAGAATGCGTTTATAAAGGATTCTGCGGTCTGGGCCATATTTTCCACAGGCCCGGGGGCTTTGAAGGATTCCACCTCGGTTTTGAGGAGTGTAAAATTTGCTTTAGAGAAGTTTTTCACTGTGGTTTTCTGGTCAGGGGGTGGGGTCAGGATGTGAATATCCAGTGAGATTAGTTTATGGTTTGATCTTACCAGTGAGGGATACAATTCTGGTCTGGAGCACAGTGTCCCCATGTTGGTGATGATCAGGTCCAGTATGTTTTCCCCTATTGTGGGAGTGGTAACAAGTTGTTCCATAGCATTTGAGTTTATAAATTCTAGGAACCTTTGGGCTAGGGTGTTGCAGCTAGAGTAATGCTCCCAGTCTATGTTTGGGTAGTTGAAGTCGCCCAATATAATGGTGTTTGGAGAGACCTTCATATTTTCCAGTGTTCTCAGGAAGGCCGGCATTTTATTTTCTGAGGAAGTCCTGTTTGAATAAAAGACAAAAGCTCTAACTACATCTATGCCATTGTTTGTGTTTGAACCTGTTACTGCCATTGTTCTTTAGTTTTGTTGTTTTGTGTTACTACTGGCATAGTTGTTTGGCAGTTATCGGTAGTGACACTCAGCTGTGTTCATGCCTGTAAAACAATAAATGTACAAAAGTGATTAGACTTAAGTAATAAATCATTTCAGCAAAAGCTTTCAACCTAATGCAAAGTAATTTAACCCTGGAGTTGACTATGTTAAGCAGATGCAAGGAGCTCAAAGGCATGTGGAGTGCTTGCTTCTACTCATAACACCCAAATCTTTCACTCTGTTTAATCTATTTAGAAGTATTGCTGAAAGAGTCCAATGCTTAAGTATACCATATTCCTGTAGAAAATATGTGCTCAACTGAATGACAAGCAGAAAGCACTTGTTTATCTACTAACTAGGCAAATAAATTGCTTGAAATGACACTTTTTAGCCATGACCTAAGCATTATCAGTGGCGGATTTAGGCTTTGGCGCAGGGGCGCGCGCCTCCCCCTTTTAGTTAACCCACACATCCTGAAGGCAGAAAAAAATAAAAAGCTTTTAAAAAATAAAATCTCTCCACTCGTGAGTGCAGAATGTGTTTACATCCGCAGTGCCAGAGTATTCTCCTTTAAGGAAGACCCAGCATCGCACACGCATGTGCCAACACAGATGTAAACACATTCCGCACTCACGCGCAGAATTTTAACTAGCAGTTCTGCAAGTTGTTGTTGTGTCTTTTGGCTTTTCCCGGTTAGGGGTCACCACAGCGGAACTCCGGTCTACTTTGCATTTTCCATGACTAAGTAAAAATTTTTTATGAGGCTGCACAGTGCACATGATTTGGTTACTTTATATATGTGAATATTTTTAGATTTGATTTCCCATAACACAGTTTGGTAATTTTCACATTGTCTATCAGCCTTAACTTTAACTCCATTTCTTGCTGTGATCCTGCTGTATTAATGGGGCTGTAGCTAAAATAGGTCCAGTCTGTGAGTATGGATAGCAGATTTCATTAAATAAATAAATTGAAAGAATGTGGCTAAGCATTTCATTTACTACCATGTATATTTCTTAGGCCTGCTTTTCTTATTGGCCTGCATATTTGTTTGGCTGCGTGTGGAAGAAGTTAGCCATTATAACAATTACTTTATGTCTCGTCACCTGTGGTTCAGTGAGTGGCTAGGAAACAAATATGAATTTTATCATGCAGGAGGTTGAGGTGAGTGTTAATATACACTACACAGATGTCACCCTTCTTGTGGGTCAAGATGGCAATGAAGAGCTGAGGCAGTACAGGTGGGTTGAGGTGGTCTTGGATGTAAATGTCATTGGTGGGCATGGAAGCTGGAGTACAGCCATTCTAGAATTTAATGTCATTAAGCACAACGCTAGGGAGGAGATCCAGGACCTTGGTCTGCTGTGGGATAGTAGAGGGTCCTCACAGCAATGACAAGAATTAATAGATAATGTCTGTTTGTTACTCTTAGTAAAACATGACTCCGTTTTTGGAATCACTGGGCATGGATGTGGGTGTATCATGGAGGGAATGTTACTGCTTACTTAGATATGTTTATCATGGAGTATTGCTTAAAGTACATTAACTACATATACAGACTACTTACACAATGATCAGCTGATGCTGATGATGTCTATTTCAGTATAGATGGTGATGGAGGTAGTAGACTATCATCCTGTGGGCCCTGCAGTCATGTAGGATCATCTTGTGGAGGTGGGATGCAAGTCTGACACAAGATTGTACAGTATACATGTACTCTAAATGCCGGACAGGGTTTGTGGAAGTATGCTGTAGTGTTCCCCCACAGCTGCCTAGGCAGTGCAACCTCTTTTATAGGTGAGATAATACACATTCACTTATGTTAATGTCCACTCCTCTGTACATGCTTGTATACCACCTACTGTGGTGTCTGTGATGACAGTATGGTTCTAAAGAATAGCTGGCACGATGTTGGGGGCTGTTTACCCACACCTTTGTTACAAATATACATACTAACTGTGTGATTGCTGTACATATCCCTATTCCCACTTAAATTCCCACTGTTGTGAGTGCACTCATGATCCTTGACCACCTTCAATGGTCTGGTAATTGACACAAGAGTGCCAACTGTTGGCATCACAATTTTTTTGGGACTGATAGCACACACACATCTGTGTAGTGACATCACCTGATAACTTAAGGAATAAATTTGCACAGGCAGTCACATCATCAGTGAAAGGTTTCTGGATCTCAGTGTCTGTGGCATCCATTGTACCCAGTTTACCTGGCACATGGCATATAGTGTGGAATTCACTCATCACAGGTGTCCACTCAGCCTGCATCCAGGGCATGTGACTATTCATCACTGCATTTGACAGTAGACTCTTGAGAAACTTTGTAGGATCTGGTTTATAAATGCTTTCAAAACCCCAGTAATATCTCCAGTTAGTTTGTGTAAAGTTCCAGTGGCCAGCACAGTCACTGATAAATGACATGCTGTTCAGTGGAATGTTTATTTCCTTTCTCCCTGCAGCTGATGTTCAGCTGCCACTAGCTCCTCTGTGAATTCACTGGATCTGCTGTATCCACCATAGCCTTCTCTTGGCTCAATCCGACCCATACCTGAGACTAGTGAAGAGTCAAAACACACTAGTATTGCATCACACTTCTGCTGGGGAGTGTGCCCCACCTCCCACAACAAAGCGTATCTTTGCAAGCTCTGCATTAAGAAAGTGCATGCTCTCTTCCATGCATGGTCAAACCTCAACTTAAGAAGTATACTTCTTACAGCATATAGCTCACCAGGCACTTCATGCGGCTATTCCAGGGAGCCTAGGCTACCTCCCTCCCCCTAGGAAAGGTGTGTTGGCCTTGACCACTCACTCCTATCTTCCCCACCCAGTTCCTCCAGTGCCCATGCATATAATCAAACAGACGATGCCCAGAGATCAGAGTAATATTTATTACACCTGATGTTTTTACTGTTTAAGTGGTAGCGGGGTTATGGACATATAGGATTTAGACATGTAGGACTTCTTATAGGTTCATAGGTTCATACTAGGCTATCTGCCCTAGGGCATTTATAAGCCTAGCCAGAGTGTGTTTGGCTTTCGCCACCCATTTTAAATTAATTTTGCTATGCCCTTTTTCGAGGTTAGTATACTGTGCCTTTGTCTAACAGTGACACAGAAGTGATACCCGGGGTAAACCTACGATCTCCCATCCACTCATCAATATTCCTCTTGAAGAGAGTCAATGAGGGACTCTGCCTAACCTGGACTGGGATTTTATTCCAGAGTGAAGGGAGCCTCTGGGTTATGAATCTGACCCTCCAGCATGATGAATCTGTCCCTCTGCATTACTAATTAATGGATGGTATACTTCAGTGGCTGTCAGGATACATACACCATCTGCATGTCTTGCAGTATTGTCATGGCTTCTCTAGAATGCATAAGGAAGAAGCCCTACTTAGCAGTAGTTATTGACTGCTGTATATACAGGCTCAGTAATGAGATGCAAGCAGTGTATTGTGGTGAAGCACAGGTTGTTAACTAGGGAGCAAGTGATATAGTCCCTCACCCCTTTTGTCCTACTCTTCCTGGGTACAGAGGCAGTGAATCACTGGCTACAAAGATCATCTGCATCCTACTGGAAGACATAACCCCTTTTTGATAAGCTGTGCTATATAGAAGGACTTTTTTACTTCAGTAAACACATTGGTTAAAATTAAGGTCACTGTCCAGATAACTTCCCAAATCCAAACAAGCCTACTCATAGGGTCTTAATGTCATTGTGGTTCTTCCCTGAGGTAGATGACTTCCCAAATAATACAATAATGCATTTATTGACATTTATTTTCGGTCCATGATTCGGGCACAAGTTATTTTTTTGGGATAAACCTTCCCGCAGGATGGCTATGTAATTTGGGGATTCAGTGACTGTTCCTAACTTGCAGCCATGTGCAAACTTAGTCAGCCAGAGCCCTTTGGTATTGAGTTTTACTTCAGAGAAGTAGATGCTAAATAGGAAAGGTCCCAGCACAGAACCCTAGGGGACTCTACTGGTGACCCATCCCTTTGTGGAGGTAACCTTCCCTATTTGGTTTTCTTGCATCCTATCTGTAAGCCAGGTGGTAATCCAGTGTGTAATAGGATGCGACTCCCAGTTTATTTAGCTTTTCTACAATGCCTGAGTGGGGGATTGTGTCAAAAGCTTTGACCAGGTTGAGGCATGCAGTGTGTACCCTTTTACCTTCCATTGCATTGGTAACCTTTTCAAAAAAGTCCACCAAACTGAGTAAGCATGATCTGCCCTTGACAAATCCAAACTGAAATAGGATCAGTGTTTGGAGGTTTCCTGTTTCCTAATAAGTCTTTCCATGGCTTTGCATATTAGGCTGATCAGACATTAAAGTAGATTTTGTGTTACTGTCCTTTGTGAAATGCTACGGTAGTTAGATTTGTTTTCATAACTTGCATATAACTTAACTTACTTAGTTTTTAGGACTTTTTTCATAATATGTAGTTCCTTAACTTGCTATGCTCTTTCTAATTAACTGAACTTCACTTGGGCACATAAAATGATTTACTTAAATTAACTTTGCTGGTTTCACATAAATCATTATTTACTTTGCTAAGGGTATTGTTGGGGTGATATCACCTTCACTGGGACTCTCTCTTCTAGGATACCACAATGCATATGTCAGGTTTGCTTTAGAAAATAACTCAAGTAATCTCCGTGGTATCCCCGAAGTCTCAAACAACCCACTAAAAAAGTATAGTGGGTCCAAAAACAAAACAGTGTAAGAAACTTCTCTGTGTGGAAGATTTTCAATCCATATATATATATATATATATATATATATATATATATATATATAGTTTAATGTACAATGATTAACTAGATATATATATGGACTGAAAATGTTCCACACAGAGAAGTTTCTTACACTGTTTTGCGTTAGAAAATAACTGAGTTGGCATGGGCAACCAAACATATCTTCCAGGTATGTTTTAAAACAACTGGTAATGTCTGTAAATACGCTGTGTGCTGGACAGGAGTTGTGTACTTCCACTAACACAGCCACACCAGGTTCTTTGGATCCTAGGAGAATATTAGGCTAACTGCCCTGAAGGGTAATTTTAAGTCTAGCTAATAAACAGATGTCAGAATCAAACCAAGTACTTTGCGTCTATGAAGTGAAGACCTTAACCATTATGCCAAGTTCACTCCCACTGAGTTCCAACTGATTGTATGTTGCAGTGTTTTCACACATGCTGACAGAATATGTTAAGGTGATCTTGTCACTTCCCCTTCCCCGGTGTTCTGCTTTCTCACTTCACTTGTCGACTTTCCAGACTGAGCCCTCCCTTTTGCAAACTCCTGGATCCGCCACTGATTATGGTTAATATGATATTAGGATCTACTGTACATATGATGTGACCAGTCAGAGTTCAGAATGTCGAGTAGTTGTGCTGTTACTAGGACTGCTGCCCAAGCAGCTAACAATTAGGACTGCATTACTTCGAAAAAGCCCAACATTAAAATAACAAGCATTCCCTAATGCCAAATATTGGCTTGCACTGAGTGCGAACTACAGCAGACCTAATTAAAACATGTCATCAAAAAAATGGAAATATGAAGCAGTAGAAAAAACATCTGACTACACTCTCACCCTACAGTACACAGTATTCATGATGGGTTAACTGGCAGGGGATAGAACAGTTACTTGTCAAAGCGGAAAAAAAATGCCAATGTTTTATATTAAAATGAGTCTTGCGTTCACAAGGTTCTGTGATGAATCCACTAGTTGAGTGTGCTAATTTCATCAGATATGGCCTAAACGTTTGAGTCTGCTTATTCTTGACTGTTTAACAGCTAAGATTCATATAATCAATAACTGAACACTTTATGACCTTTGTTCATAACGTAATGATAGTGATGTTATTTACATGTGCTTTGAAAACTGATTTTGTTGAAACATACATCATCTCCTTATGGCCTATAAAAACAAGAAAAAAAGCTGGTTTGCTGTGTGATGTTTTAATAAAGCATTTTAATTTTACTTTTGAAATCTGCTTGCCAGTAGTTTATTACTTTGTTTATTGCCCATCTGGATAAAATAAAAAAGTCTATTGTTTTGCTGTCCTTTCCACTATACCAACATGAAAGCAATCTATTATATCTTAATCATGTAAAATAAGAAGAAAAATATCAAATTGCCTACATTTGGCTATTAGTTTTCACTGATGTATTCCACCATGCCCATTTGAAAATGCTTGCTTAGTTAATTAGTTCACTTCAAACTGAATCTGCTCTTTTCAGCAGATTATTCCACTGGAAGACATTTATCATTCACACAAAGCATGGCTATTCAGTGGCATTCTGCTAATGAACATGTATAACAGACAAGATGGAAGGGCACTGCAGCAAAGCCAATTGGCTTGGGATCCAGAGTCTACTACTCAGGAAGATGACAGACTTGGAATGGTAAGATACTTGTTGTCAGGGAAAGGGCTTCAGAAGACGGTCAGGGATGTAATCAGAATTAATGACAGACCTACAGTTTCTCCAGCCAGCTATGTCGACATGGGCATCCTGAGGCAGTGCCTCATGTACACAGTCAACCCTCTACTTCTCATCTATACAAACTCAACTCATCTATACAAACTCAACATGTGAGAGATGCAACTATATTATAAACCTTGAATCAAAGCTCTCTCACATGCCAATCAATACATCTGACACTGAGCGGGTTGTCAGCATGCACACCTCACCACCTACTCCACCCAAACTCATATCACACATACTTACATACGCGGAGGTCCTCGCCACAAACTTACCTAAACACCAGAGACCTCCTAAACACCAACACAAGCATGCTACTTCCTCTGCAGAATACAATACATACAATAGTTCATACACCAGTGTCCCACCTGTCAAGCACATAAGGCTAAACACTAAATCTAACTTATTAGTCATAGAAGACTCCATCGTGAAATACACAGATGTCCCTCTCACCAGGCTGGATAAGGATAAGGCCACATTCAGATGTGTCAGGTGCTACGATCCACCATATCACACATGCACTCAAGTCTCTCAACATAGTCCATGTTGGTATAAATTACTTGAGACGTACCTCTCTGGACCACATGAAGAGAGACATGACTACTGAGGTCTCGGACTGTGTCTTAGGCAGGTATGTCCTTAGCCTTAAGCAGCATTTTACCTTCACTTACGATGATGCTTCAATAGAAACAGAAAATGATTGACTTCAATAACTGGCTTAGTTTTTGGTGTCACAGGGGATCCTGTATCTGTCAGCCTGGGATGACATGATGAACAGACCTTGAGGCTTTGCCAGAGATTGTCTTCACTGTCACCTCTGAGATTTCAGCTACTGACTAAAGCTCTTGCACTCCCATAGTGCTTTCTTAGGCAGTGTCACAAGGACAAAACTCCCAACGTAAAAATACCAACCAAAAACAACCTCAAGGTCATGTTACTAAATGCTAGGAGTCTTAACATGAAACTGCACTCCCTGGAAGCAGTCTTCACTCTGGACGCAGACATTTGTGCAGTCACAGAGACCTGTTTCAAGGCTGTGGACAGCACCCCAACCATACCGGGTTACACCTCCTTCCACAAATTTAGACCACAAACTGAAGGCAAGAAAAATAAAGGAGGCAGTGTATCCAGATTCATCAAGGATAAATACACCTCTAGATTGATTAAACATTATGACACCATACAGACACTTCAGGTGCAATTAACTGTTGGTAGGACACCTACGCAACTCATTGCCAGCTACAAAACCCCTCCATGAATCAGGACACCGACTCTACCTATTTGGATCAACTTGAGTCTATCAAGATACATCCTAACACCATAGTTTTGGACAACTTTAGCTACCCTACCATTGACTGGGTGAATTACCCATGCTCAAACTCACTTGCCTAAAGGTTCCTCGATTTTGTCAACCTCAATGCCCTGGATCAGGTGGATGAGACCCCCACCAGGGGCACCAACATCCTGGACCTGGTGCTTACAAATATGGGAGACCACTGTAGCTCCCCCATTGTGTGTTCATCCCTTGTGAGAACTGACCACAAATCAGTCTCATTTAAGTATCAAACCTGACCCTCCCCTAACAGCAACTAGACTAAAAAACTTCTTCAAAGCAGATTATAATCTCTTACGATATGGTATAAATAGCTTCACTGCACCTCTCCCCTCAGACAGAACCGGTAACTATGCCGAGCTCTACACCAATGCCCTATAAAAGCACCTGTATAATTGCACTGGCTCGGAAATACCTGTTAGGACTAAAACAAGCTGTTCAAGAAAAAGCAAACCTCCATGGTGGACAACCACCATTAACAGGCTTTACAATAAAAGGAAGAAACTGCTGTCTAAGAGTAAGAAGGAGCAGGCTCTAAACTGAAGACACTCCCTCCTCAGCTTAAATAAGCAAATAAAACTTCTTGTGAAGTCCTCCAGGGCAAACTACAAATCCAAGTTAGCTTCCTCAACCAAGGACAACCATAAGGCGTTCTTTAGTTACATCCGTAACCTAAAGGTTAAGGCTCAGATTTGCACAATTAATGGCAACACATACACTGAGTCAGTGGACATAGGTAACCTGCTAGCCAACAGGTTCGATAAAAACTTCATTTCCCCGTCCCCACCGCACATAGCTCATGACATCCCTACCACCTGTCCCCTACCATGCATCTCTAAAGTGCAGGTTGTAAATGCCCTCTTTTAGGCAAAAAACAAAGCGTCACTGGGATCTGATAACATCCCAGGCTCCATCCTACATGGGCTCAAACAAAAATCAGCATCACCACTGGCTACTCTTTTCACAGTCTAAGCACCAGCTTCTTCCCAACTGAATGGGAAACAGCCATAGTTATCCCCCTGCACAAATTACCTTATACTCGCCCCGAGAAGTACAGACCTATTAGCCTGACTAGCCTTATCTGTAAGTCCATGGAGAGAATCATTATGGACCTTATCAACAAAGACATAGGTAATCTCCAAACACTAGATCCAACTCGGTTTGGATTTGTCAATGGGAGATCATGTTTGTTAAACATGGTGGACTTCATCGAGACAGTCACAAGAGCCCCTGGACAAGGGGAAATCTGTGCATACAGCCTACCTAGACCTGGCCAAGGATCACTGTCCCTCACTATGGCATTATTGACATACTCTCCCAGCTAGACGTCAACCCTTATATCATAAGGTGGGTTGCAAACGGTCTCTCTGATACAACACATACAGTCAAAATAGGGGAATCCACCTCCAACAGCAGACCCATTACCAGTGGTGTTCTGCAGGGATCGGTCCTGGGACCTTTACTGTTTGGAATCTATTTCTCTGAAGTGCAAGCTAAAACCAAGGGACTTGGCTGACAAAGTTTGCTGATGACTACAAACTGGGTGCAGTCATAGAATCTCCAAACGATGTCAACATCCTTCAAGAAGGTCTTACACAAACACATGATTCATGGCACAAAGTCATGGCCTCAAACTCGATGCAAAAAAGTGTATTATCATCCCTTTTGGCAAGAGCGATGGTCCTGCAAATTTCCACATTAATGGCAATACCCTAAGTACACACTCAGTAGTGAGAGATCTGGGCACTCAGGTTGACAGCAACCTTGCCTTTGATCACCATGTCTCCATAGTGGTAAGAAGGGCATTATATATTGTTCACCTTATAAGTAAGGGCAATGCCTCAAGAAAAAGTGAAGTTATCACCTTCCCTGTACTCTTCGCTTATTAGGTCAATAATTGAGTACAACGTCCCTTTTGGCATGTACCTTTCAAAGCACATGCAGCAACTGGAGACGCTACAAAGGTTCCTTCACAAAGAAAATTCAAGGTCTTCAGCAGCTATCCTATGTGGATCGGCTGAAATCACTGTCACTTTATTCTGCTGCATACAGACTACTCAGAGGCAATCTTTGCCTTGCATATAAGGTGATCTCTGATCCCGCTTTATTGGAAATACTGCACATCCGCAAGTCAAATGGCACAGGTTACTCGCTCTGAAGACCTAAACCTGGTATGTGACATGAACAGAACCTGCTGGAGGGACAGGTTTGTCTCCCAGAGGTTACCACACCCTTGGAATAAACTCCCACTTCATATCAAATAGAGGCCCTCATTGGCCCTCTTCAAACACAATCTGGACAGCTGGCTGGGTAACTGTAAATTCACCCCAGGGGTTCCACCTGTGTCCCTCTTGGATGGGGCAATAGGTGCTGACTATGGTAACAAGGGTAAAATTTGGCTAGGCTTGTAAGGGCCCTTGGGCCATTAGCCTAGTAACTTCCTATGATCCTATGACTCATGGCAATCAGACTCCAGCCTAATGACTGGGCAGCATCCATAATCTCAGCCTATGCCCCACAGCAAGCTTGTGATAATGAAGAAAATGGTGCATTCAGACAGCAGTTACAGGACCTACTAGATAATGCAGGACAGCATGAATCAGTGCTGCTAATGGGTGACTTGAATGCACATATCAAGACAGAACAGGATAGGACTGCCTTGCTCCACATGGGTGAGCCAACAGGAATAAAGAGAAGCCATTTTAGACTTCTGTATGGCAAATGGCTTGATAGTAGCCAACACACGGTTCAAAAAGAGAGACAGTCACAAGATCACATAAGAGTGGCCAACATGCAACTCAGGTACACTTCCTCCTAGTAAGGAAAGAGCACTGGGGGTAGAACCAGCGACTGTAAAGTTAACCTTAGTGAAACAGTCAGCCCACAGCGACCACTGTTTGCCAAAATCAGCTGCAAGCAGTGGCCAGAGAGGGCTCCAATGTCAACATAGACCAGCTGAAGAGCTGGGAGTTGACTGGAGAGAAAGCACAACAGTCCAAGGCATTACTCAGGGCTCTAGCACCTCAAGAAGAGGAGGAAATAAGTGGAGTTTCAGAAGAATGGCAGTGCCTCAAAACAGCATTTCTTGAGGACAACAGAACAGATATGCAGCCAAACTGGCTCAGAAGTCATCACAGCAGATATGATAAAAATGCTTGGTAAGATAGGGGAAAAATGGCTCCGGAGGGTACCCATAACAGTTAGAGAAAGGTGTATCCAAGATGACTGGAGAATAAGCATACTAGTGCCAGTGTTCAAGACAAAGGGGACATTCACAACTCTGGGTAGTATAGTGGTATCAAACTCTTATCACACTGCACAAAAGTTATGGAGAGGGTGACTGACAAACGAATATACACTAGTAAAAAGTGAGATAGGAGACAGCAATTCAGATTCAGGTCAAGATGCAGCACAACAGACCCGATTTTGGGGAAAGAGTTCAACTGGGCATTCCTAGACTTGAAAAAAGCATTGGGAAGGTCCCAAGAAAGCTGATTTGGGCAGTACTGCTGTGGTTTGAAGTCCCAGAAACATTGGCCGAATTAGTACAATCTCTGTAAAAGGATCCAATGACTCAAGTGTTCGGTCTTACAGAGGGATTTCCCAGTGGGAGTGGCTTTGCACCAGGGTTCAGCTCGGAGGCCATTGCTGTTCATACTGGTGATGGACTACATTAGCAAGCAGGCTAGAGGGGACAGATTAACAAAGCTGTTGTATGAAGACGATATGGTATTACAGCTAGACTGGCCAAGAAATTCAGCAAATGATAGGAGAATGGAATGTAAAACTGAAGGCACATTGGATGAAACTGAGTATAGATAAGACAATTGTAAAGGCAGCAAATGGTGTAGTTCAGAAGCTGAGAATTGAGACAGAAGGAAAAACGTGGAACAAGTTAACAGTACCTGGGAAGGTTGGTTGAGGAGACAGGAAGTCTGAATGAGGAGGTCAAAGCTAGAATCAGAGGGGCTGCAGCCAACTACCAGAGTGTGTCAGGTGTAGTATATGACAGAAGAATGATAAAGAAGCTGAAATGTAAGGTGGAGAAAACAGTGGTGTGATCAGTACACTATTGTATGGCATGGAAACCTGGGCAGTAAAGGCAGAGCAACTGAAGAAGCTAGAGGTGATGAAAATGAAGTGCCTGTGACAGGTGGTAGGATTCCCACTATGGGACAAATGAAGAAATGAGGACATAAGAGAAGAAGCCAAAGTAGCTCCAATTGCAGAAAAGGTCAGAGAACACATTACAGTGGTTTGGGCACATAAGATGATTTGGGACAGACAGGAAGAAGGCAAGAGGAAACAGGGCGTCCAGCAAAGAGGTGGATGCATTGTATGAGAGAAGACCTGCGACACTCAGGTATAAAAGTGTCAAATAAGGCAGGAGAGTGACACTGGATAGAGATAGCGACATATGACATGACATCCCAATCCCATGTAAAAATGGGGGTTGATAATGATTATGATGTTGGAGCAGAAGGATGCAGAGGACCTAGAATGCATATTCAGCTTATAGAGAGAAACAAGGTATGAACAGTAGACCAAGTAGCTTCCGCACAAATCTAGTCTAAAAGAACTTTAGCAAAATAAGCAGTGATACAGTCACTGGTCTTGTTAAATGGGCCTTGGGTTTGTGTGGTACAGTCAATTCCTTTTCTTTATGGATAAAGGTAATACAATCTGAGAACTAACTTGACACCTCATCCTTAGTCTTTCAGAAACATAAAACGTTGATCCGTTTTCCTGAACCCTTTGGTGCAATGTAGATAAAACCTCAAATGACAGTGAGCATCCATCAGATCTACAACATATTCACCTTTTGTTAAAAAAAATTGTAAAGAAAAGTGATAGGTTAATCATCTGATTAAGCAAAGCTTCTGAGGCCACTTTGGCAAGAAAATTTGGATTAGTCCGATGTGACACCCTTTCCTTGTGAATAATTAAATAGGGAGGTTTGCAAGACAAGGCTTAGATTTCTGAAATTCTCCTAGCAGGAGGGACAGCTACCAGAAAAATATCTTTCCAAGTCAGAAACTTCAGCTCTGCTGATGATGCTGGTTCAAATGGTGAACTGCTTAAGGCCCGAGGCATCAAAGTAATATCCCAGGGAAGGCCTGGATCTCTGATAAGGGGTCTAAAAGTACAGTTTTGTACCTACCATAAATGTAGATGTCCGAGAGGTATGCATCTGCAGTCCTAACATATGGGTTGTCCTGCCTCAGGCAGCCCTTTGGTCGGCCGGATTCCAAAGTCTGGGTCTGGCCTCGGCTGATGTCGCACTTCACCCGACGTCATAGCTGCTGTGAATTGGGTATAAAGGCATCAGCCGACGCCATTTTCCTCAGTGTTTCTTGCCCCAGATGCCAGGTGCCCTCTAGGAAGGCTAAATTTGGATAAATGCAAATGTTTCCAAACAGTAGAGAGCAAACAAAAATAAACATGTATATACATATATACAAACAAATACACCATAAAAGATTCCCCCAGCTAGCTACAAGATGGGCAAATACCCTAGGAGTACCACAGAGGGGAAGGAGGGTGGGTAATCCTGACTGCAGATGCATACCTCTCAGACATCTACATTTATGGTAGGTATAAAACTGTACTATGTCCTTCAAGGATGCATCTGCAGTCCTAACATATGGGTAGAATACCATAGCCAAACTGGGGGAGGAGGCACTAAGATGATTATGGTGTAGTTAAGATCCCTTGCAAGACAGCAGTTGCAAAACCTGCTCGGGATCTGGAGTATAAAGGTAGATTATAATGCTTGGCAAATGTATGCACGGAGCTCCAAGTAGCAGCTTCTAAAATGTCTTTGGTAGCCACTCCTCGTAAGAAAGCTGTAGTAGTGGCTGTAGCCCTTGTGGAGTGAGGTCTGATGTTTTCTGGAGTTGTCTTTCCATGAAAAGAGTAACAAAATTTAATGCAATTTCCTATCCATTTTGAGATTGTCTGTTTTGAAATTGCTTTTCCTTCCATTCCTGTTGCATATGCTACCAGAAGCTGGTCAGTTTTCCTATTGCTCTTGGTTCTGTCCAGATAGTAGCGCAATTGCCTGTGCACATCCAAGGTATGTAGTAGTCTTTCCCCCCTGTTCTGTGGGTTGGGGAAGAATGTTGGTAGATGGATTGCTTGGTTCAATGATACCCTGGAGACCACCTTTGGCATAAAAGTAGGATTAGTTCTCAAGGACACTCTATCCTGATGGAAGATAAGGAAGGGCTGTACTGCCATTAATGCCTGTAATTCAGAAACCCTTCTTGCTGAAGTGATTGCAAGCAGGAAAGCAGTTTTCCAAGATAAGAACTGTAATTCTGCTGTTGCTGCTGGTTCGAAACGGGAAAATGTTAACTTTTCCAGCACAAAGTTAAGATCCCATGTAGGCAAAGGTGGCTTCCTTGGAGGCTTTACATTTTTAATTCCTCTCAGAAACTGCCTGAGTAGAGGATGAGAGAAGACTGGAGGATCCATGTTGTATTCTGCTGAAATTGCTGATGCATGAATTTTAATGGAGGAGTAAGACAGGCCATTGTGGAAAAGTTCTGCTAAATATTCCAGGATGTTAGCTATGTTTGCTAAAGATACCTTTTCTCCTTTTGCTGCACTCCAAATGAGGTATCTTTTCCATTTGGCTGAATAAGTCTTCCTTGTGGAGGGTCTGCGAGCCTCCAGGATAATGTCTTTAACCCTCTGAGATAAATCTGGGTTATTTTGTTTTATGTAATTTTCCAAGCAGCTAGCTGCAGTGTTTTCAAATTTGGATGTAGGATCTTGAAGTTGTTCTGTGTTAGCAGTAAAGGAACTAGAGGTAGAGGCCATGCGTGTGTCCGAGACATACTCCTGAGTAGCGGATACCAATGCTGCCTCGGCCAGTCTGGAGCTATCAGGATGATCCTTGGGTGATCTTCTTTGATCTTCAGTAGCACTTTGTGCATCAAAGGAAGAGGCGGGAATGCATTTGCTGTCAGGTTTTCCCAACTGAAGGATAGGGAGTCCACCTTCCAAGCAAGTGGGTGGTATGTCCTTGTGCAAAATTTCCTCAATTGGTGGTTGTGTGGGGATGCGAACAGGTCTATTTCTGGTAGTCCCCATTTCTTTGTAATGGATTTGAAGATGTCTGGATGCAGCATCCATTCGTGGGCATCCGTGGTAGTTCTGCTTAAGGTGTCGGCTAGTATATTTTCTTTTCCTGGCACAAATATGGCCTGGAGCTGAATGTTGAGGTTCAGGGCCACATTCCACAGGTCCATTGCCATCCGGCATAGAGGATACGAGTGTGTGCCTCCTTGTTTGTTGATATACCACATGACTGTGGTGTTGTCCGTCCTTATCAGCAAATGACCCTGTTGAAGAAATGGTCTGAATGTCTGAATTGCCTGTTTCACTGCCAGCATCTCTTTTTGATTTATGTGTAGGTTCAGCTGGTCTTGTGTCCATAGGCCTTGGATGCACTTGTCCACCATGTGTGCCCCCCAGCCCAGGTCTGAGGCGTCCGTGGTGATTGTCTGGCTTGGGCGAGGTTTGTGGAAAGGCAGTCCTCTGTTCAATTGACAGGCCTGGGCCCACCACAGGAATTCTTGCTTCAGGCATGGAATTATTGGAATCTGGGTTTCTAGACTGTGCTTGTGCTGAGACCATATATTCCTTAGGTACCATTGCAACTTCCTCATATGCAGCCTGGCATGTGGAATCAATATTATGCAGGATGCCATGTAACCCAGAGCTTGCAGGACTTTCCTTGCTGTAAGCTGGTTCTGTGTTGTTAATGCCATGAAATAGAGTGGTAGTTGCTTTTGCTTTTCTGCTGTGAGAAATGCCATCTGATTTGAAGTGTCCAGTTCTGCACCCAAGAATGTTATCCTTTGGGATGGAGCCAGTCTTGACTTTTTCATGTTGACTGTTTATCCCAGGGCTTGCAGTAGTTGTATAACCTTTTCCAAATCTTCTGTTAATTTGGTTTTGTTGTCCGCTTGTATTAGGCAGTCGTCCAGGTATGGATAAATCTGAATTCCCTGAAGCCTGCAATGAGCAATTACTGATGCCAGGCATTTCGTGAATACTCTGGGCGCAGTAGATAAGCCAAAGGGCAATGCTGAGAATTGATAATGCTCTGATCCTGCAAGAAATCTGAGGTATCTTCTGCAATCTGGTCGTATAGGGACGTGCAGGTATGCCTCCTTGAGATCTAGAGTCACCAGCCAAGACTCCTTGCCCAGCATGGGAAGAAGTTGCTGTAGAGTCAGCATTTTGAATTTTGGAACAATGAGATATGTGTTCAGAGCGGACAGGTCGAGAATAGGCCTCCATTGATTTTCTTTCCTTGGAACCAGGAAAAGTCTGGAGTAAAATCCTTGTCCTTGTTCCATAGGTGGTACCTTTTCTATAGCTCTCATCCTTAGTAAGTGGTTGATTTGTCCTAGAGCATTTGCTTTTTGATTTGGTGGTAGGTTTGGCATTCCTCTCTTTTTTGGTAGAGTGTGGAAGTGAAACCTGTAGCCTTTGTCTATTGTCTGTAAAATCCATTTGTCTCCTGTAATGTAATGCCAGTTTATGGAAAATAAGGCTAGCTTTCCGCCTAAGGGTGCTTCCAGTTGTTCCCTGGTAGGCGGTATCAGCGTCAAGTCATTGTGTCTGTCCTGTGGAAGTGGTAGTAGCTGGATCTGTGGCAGTACTTCTCTGGTTGTTGGGCTGCCACTGACGTCCCCTGTAGGCACCTCTGGATTGACCTCTGCCTCTTGGGCGCCTATTCCTGCCTCTCTGTGCCCTGGAGGTGTCTGGAAAGGACCAATTCTTTGAAGGCCAATTTCTACTAAATCTCGGAGGTTGGACCTGTAAGAAATCCTTGACTGTTTGGACAGATTTTGCTTTTTCTTCCACCTTCTTTAGCACTTGCTGTGCAGGGGAGCCAAACAAACTTTGTTTCTCCATGGGAGCATCTAGGAGCTTTGACTTTACGTGGTCTGGTAAGGATTGCTCTTTTAACCATGCATGCCTTCTGATCACTGTTCCAGTCATAGCTGATCTAAAGGAAGCCTCCAGTGCATCATAGCCGCATTTTAAGGAATGATTACTGACCTGCTGAGTGTTATGTACCAAATCCTGAAGGGACTTACGGTCTATAGGTTCAGGAGAGGACAGTTTTTTATTAAGCTGGTCTAACAAAAATTCCTGATACTGAATCATGTGGAATTGACAGTTTAAGGCCCTAGCCGAAAGAGTAGCAGAAGTATAAACTTTTTTACCCCATCTCTCTAATGCTCTAGATTCTCTTTCAGAGGGGAGGGTTTTTTTGGCAGAGGCAGCTGCTACAGCTTTGGGGCCCTGTGAAATGGTTTCAGGATCTGCAATAGGAGCCTTATACAAGTGATAGTGAGTGTCCCGGACCCTGTAATATCTATCGGGCTTAGCAGGGGCCGGGGGAAGAGAGTCAGGGGCAGTACAGGCAACATTAAATGCATCATCCACAACTGTTAGTACTGGAGGAATGGCTAAAGGCCTATGCTGTGGTAAATGTAAAAAGGTCCTTAGCCTTTTCCTTGAATCTGAAAAATCCTGGCCCTGCCATTGAAATTGCTCTCTCATAGCATGTAAGGTTTCCCCAAAAGAAAATTCCTCAGGAGGAGAGGCAGAAGGAATGGAGTCTTCTGCATCAGAGTCCTCATATGGAGAATAAGGGCCTTCTGGAGGATTCGAGTTTTCTGAATCATCCGAGGAATAGTCTGTAGAAACTGGATCCGGGGGCTCTGCTCTAGGCCTCTTCTCTGGAGGGGGTTGAGAGGCCCTGTCTGGGTGAGGTTGGGATCCCCTGATCAAAGAAATGAGATCCTCAGCCAAGCTGAGCATTTGGGAACTAGAGGTAGGCCTGTGTGAGGGGGTTTTAGCAGGCAAGGCCTTAGAAGATTTAGCTGCTTTAGCCCTAGAAAAAGCCTTGATAGACATAGATGCAGGGGGTCTAGCAGCTCCACGTGCAGGAGTAGATATGTCTAAAGGAATAGTATCTGATAAATCCTGGGTGGCTGCTACAGCAGGAGAAATTTCAGTAGCAGATTCAGCCATGCTGTGTGAGGCCTCGGCTGTCGAAGGAATGCTTTCGGCCGAAGGAAGAACCGAGGACTCGTTTCAGCCGAAACAGAGACACTCGTGGTTGGCTTAACCGTGGTTTCGGCCGAAACCGCGGACCGCGAGTGTCGGTCCTTTTCCTTACGCTTTTTAGCTAATTGTGAAGTCGGAGTCTCTGACGGCATTTTGTAAGCAAAAGCGGGACCAAAAAACTCCTCTGCAAACTCCGACCGACGTCTAAGTGTCCGTCGGTTGAAGGAAGCACAGGCTAGACAAGCTGATACGTCGTGGTCTGGGCCTAAGCAAGGAAGGCAGTAAGAGTGGAAATCCTTATGAGGTATTTGTTTCCCACAAGTTAAACAATTATTTACTTTTTCTGACATCGGCTGAGGCAAGAAAGAGTCCCCAACGGGGTACTTAGCTTTAGAAGTCTTCGGTAGTAGAAATCTCTGGATCTGACCGACCGGCACTTGCGAACAGCTTCTGCTTTGGGCACCGCGCGGCAAGAAAGACTGAGGAAAATGGCGTCGGCTGATGCCTTTATACCCAATTCACAGCAGCTATGACGTCGGGTGAAGTGCGACATCAGCCGAGGCCAGACCCAGACTTTGGAATCCGGCCGACCGAAGGGCTGCCTGAGGCAGGACAACCCATATGTTAGGACTGCAGATGCATCCTTGAAGGACATCAAAAGCATTCCCTTGAAGAAAGCTTTAGGAATTTAACGATGATAAAAGGATTCCTATTTTCCTAAACATGAAAACTGGAAATGGTTGCTAGTTAAACCTTAATTGTTGAAAAACTGGCATCTTCCTGGAATAAACCCACTTCTTCTTTCAGCTTTTTCCAGTTAGGGGTTGCCACAGTGGATCACCTGTCCGCCCATGATTGGTAGTGGAGTTTTACAGTGTCGAGTTGCCAGCCCGGCCCACAACCTTCCACAGAAGGCACACACACGCACGCACTCACACCTAGGGCCAATTTAGAGTGTCCAATCCACCTACAGCATGTCTTTGGGATGTGGGAGGAAACCGGAGCACCCGAACGAAGCCCACGCTACCACAGGGAGGACATACCAACTCCACACAGAAGGCACCCCAGCCGAGGATCGAACCGGAGAACCTCTTGCTGTGAGGCGACAACACTAACCTCTGCACTACCGCGGCCGCCCTCTTGGAATAAACCCACTAAAGATCCAAAATAGAGGGAAGAAGTGCTGAGAAAGGATCTAAGCCTTTGGAAGAAGTCAAAACAGCAAATTTTTTTCATTTACTCCTGGACCTTTGTGTTTGATTTTTGAGAGGTCGATAAAGTATGAATAACTGCTGTGGAAAGCCTGACATCCCTGGCCATCACTGGAATTGTAGGACCACGTGGTTAACTTCAAGGCTTTCAGGTCTAAGTGCGGTTGGCCAGATGGTGAGATAAAAGGTCTGGAAGAGGATCCAGCACCCATTGAAAAGGGAACCAAACCTGTTCAGGCTAGAAGAAAACCAATAAGAATTACAGTTCTGAAAAAATTTGCTTATTGGGGAAAAAGAAGGAAAGCGTACAGGAGACCTAGGGACCAGTGGAAGACTACAGCTTCTCTCTCGGTGACTGTCCATCTGGGATGATCAAGAAAAGTTACTGCTGCACTTGGTGTTCAAATGGAAACATGATGCAGCACGGATGGCCCCAATGACTGAAAATCATAGTCGCCACTGAGGAACCACTCCTAAGACAGAAGAACAGACCTGCTCAGTCTGTCCACCAAGACACTGGAACAAGTCAGGATATGCACTGCCATTAGAAAGTGTTGAGAAGACATTGCCCACTGGCATAATGGATATTAACGGGTTCCCCCTTACTTGTTGATGTACCAGACTACCACTGTGTTGTCTATCTGGACAGAAATTACACCTTTGGAAAGCGAGTCTTGAAAGGCCTATAGAATTACGAGGAGTGCCCTCATCTCCAAAACACTGATATGAAGATTGGCCTCTATCATGGCCAATATGCCTTGTCTTCCCTTTGAAATGCCCTCCCCACCCCATAAAAGAAGCATCTGTGGTCACAGTGGTCATCAGGGCTGGATTGGCGAATGGTCATCCCCAAGAAACAAGAGGGGAGGTCAACCATCATTGAATGCGATGCTTGCATACTGCCATGAAGTCGTAAGGGAAAGTGAAGACATTGGTTTAACACTGACCATTGAACTGAAAGGGTCTAGCTGCACTCTCACGTAATAACTTGCTTGTGAAACCAGTGTACTCCATGCAGGCATTGATCCCGATAGTTGAAGAATTATCCCTGCTGGAGGACTGAAGAAGAGGAGACTTCAAACACTTGAAGACAGATGGCAAGTACTGACTACCGAGATTATGGCTATTTGGCACGTTCTGTCCAGTTGTCATCCTATGAACTCTATGGCTTGAATCGGGGTCAACTGGCTTTTCTTCAGATATATACTGTAATGCCTGGGTGATGAGCGAACTGGGACAATTCCCTGCACTAGATCAGTAGATCGCTGGTGGGAGTGGTAAGGAGCCAGTCATGTAGGTAGGGAAACACTCAGAACTACTGCAGTCTTAAGTTGCCACAACTACCATGCACCAACACCCTGGGGGCTGTGATGAGACTAAATGGCAATGTTCTGAATTGGAAATGCCTGGTCCCCCAGCCAAAAGTGGTGTAACCTTCTTGACTGCCTCACTATCTTTACATAGTAGTAAGCATCCTGAAGGTTTATTGAGCATAGCTAGTCATTGTTCCGCAGAAGAGGAAAAAATGGACTTCATTGTGAATATCCAGAACTTTCTCTCTCAAACTGATTTTGGTGGCTGAAGTCCAGAACAGGCCTGAGGTCCCCAGTCTTTTTCAAAACCACGAAAAATCCTGAATAGACTCTGGATCTTTGCTGGTCTAGTGGGACCTCTTCGACGATTCGTTTTTCTAGTAGCCTTGACACTTCTACTGTTGACAGTTCCAGCTCACTGGGTGGCATGTCGAGATTCTTTTGTTCATTGGGGAGAAAGCAAACGGAATAACACAACCTATTGATGATTATCTTCTGCAAACAAGAATCCTGAGTGATGGCTAGCCAGGCATAAAGGTGAGAATTAAAGTGCGCCCCACCCCCCAAATGCCTCCAGAGTGCAGCAGTGAGACAACTAACTCAGGAGAGCTGGAAGCGTTTCTCAGTAAAGGGATTTTGAAACCCTTGATTATGCTTTTTCCTCTCACCCTTGCAAGACATCCATTAAAGTTACTTCCCCTCTGCTTTGAGAGGGCCCTGTAACCAGAAGCGTTGGGCAAAATTCTGACACTTATGAAACCAAAGTTGCTTTTCACCCTTCTGTTCTGGGGAAAAAGTCTGTTGCATGGGTGGAAATGTATGGCTATGACAGAGTTTTGCTCTCCTGCTCACTTATGGTGAATTTGGCTTTTATCTTGGGTCCAAAATGTGTTGACTCAAAAGGTGTGGTGATAAAGGATGTCTTAAAAGCTCTTTACAAAAATCACAGAGATGCATCCAGGCATGCCAACAAATAGCAATGCTGGTGCCTGATGCTCTTGCAGTGCCATCTACCACACTGGAAAGTAGGCAGATGGACACATTTGACAAGGATTGTAGGGTATACAGTGGAGACTTTACAGTTTTCTGAATGTCTGCAGGCAAGTTACCAAACAGAGATTTGGAAAGTTCTTTAGTCAAATCACTCTGAAAATTAGTAGCAAATGTCATTGAAGACCTGGTCTGCTTTCCTAATCTGTTCAACATCATGGACTCCGTGCTAGGTGCAGAGACCGTGTTATTCTCCTCAGAAAGCTTCTTCTTAGTGGCTGCCACTGCCACCATAGTCTACCGAGGGAGTCTTGGTCCAATGTGCCCTGTTTCTAGGGGATACAAGAATTTTACCATATTTTCTTGGGACTGGCTCCACCATTTTTCATTCCTTCCAAGCCTGCTGTGAGACCATATCAATGGACTTATCAGTGGGCGGGACCAACTAGGCAGTAGATGAACCAGCCCCTTAAGCCTCAATAAATACAAACTCCTCTTAGAAGATGGCTTTGGATGACCATCCCCCCTCAGCTTCATCAATTCAAGGATCACTCCAAAGGAGTCATCTTCCAGGGGGAACCTTTGGGACCCCTCAAAGTCCATATTTTCAGTGAGTGTGAATCTCCTGGGAGGAGCCAATATGCCTCCTTCCTCAAGATCATTTCTTGTGACTTTCTGCATGAGGGGAACTACAGAGAAGTCTCGGAATTGGAATGGGGACTTATTAGCGAGAACCCTGAAAGTTAACGGAGGCTGGTTGCACCTAAAGCATAGAATGTTCAGTCAGAGCTGCAGAAACCAGTGTGTGTTGGGAAGGTGCGGAGTACATCTTCTTTCTAGAGCAGGAAAGCACCCTTTCAAAGGCTTTGACCACCGAAGTGGAGACTGGTACAGAAGACAATTTTCCAGGCCCTAAAGACCCTAAGGAAAGGACATCCCCGGCCTCGACTTTGCTCCAAAGCAGACATTGGAGCAGAACTGCCCAAGGCTTAAGAACCCAGATGCATAGGTGCTTCCAAAAACCTTGAAGGCTAACACTACCCCTGTACCTTGTGGATCACATCTTCAACTATCTTCAACTTATATAATGCAAATGAGATCAGAAGTATTGCAGGGATGGGAGAGAATTATGGGTAGAAGAGAAGCCGGAGCCCTAGGTCCAAGAGTTTGAAAAAGGGACCAAGGTCAGATCCGATAACTGATATGTTGAGTTGGATGTAAAAGACAACATCAGATCATGCTTTATACTTGTCCCTGATTTTGCTTCTTAGTTTTTGCTATATGTCTTAAAAGAATTGTTATGCATCTCAGAAAACCTGACTTCCACTTAAATCACAGGACACTCTAGTAATAAAATAATGCTTTACATACGAGTTCCAGATTTCATAGCCTTCAGAAAAATAAATTTAATGCAAGTCTTTAAATTTTCAAAACAAATGTGATCAATATTTAAAATCAGGGGCACCGGTAAGTTATTTACTACTGCATACCAGCTCCCAGAATGTGTCTCTAACCCCAAGTATACAGCCAACTCAAAAAAAAAAAATACTTGGCATCCAAATGTCTTAGAAACACCATTTAACAAAGCATAGACCTTAAAATAAGCTAGATGCTTTTTAATTCTAGCAAATCTCACTGCACAAAGCAAATTATTGTTAAAGCATTTTACTCCATAGAATTAACAGCATATGCTTCAATATACCCTTGTTTACGATTTAGGGCTTTTACCTAATTATTTTGGGTTTTGTCATCTATTCTTACACTACAATGTGTGCAGCTATGTTATTAATATGCTTCTTTCATCCTACAGTATATATGCTGTATATGTAGCCATACTCAAAATGTTTCTAATGGTGTCAGCCTACTTAAAAGGCTAAAATAGTACTACATAACCAACTGGTCAACATGACTCATTACAATTTTTATTTAATAACGTCTATATTCTGTTTTTTGAAATCTGTTTTGCTTGGCATTTTTGTTCTAAGTGGAAAACCAACAAATTACCTGGGCTGTGTTTTTCCATTGGTTTGTTTCTTGAATGATACTTAAATACACAGAGTATATCTGCGGATTTGTCTTTTCTAAGACTCAAGGCCTAAAAAACCTACAAGCACTATCTGACTCCCCCTGCTGGCGATTATTCTCGCCCAGTGTCCCATTCCTTGCTCTGCTTTTTAATCTTGGTGATTTTTTAACTTTCCACCCTTACTGTAAATTGAGCTTTAAAAGCTCCTCCCTTTCTACACTGCTGTTGATACCATTTGCCTTTTCTTGTGTTTATTTTGAAAAACAAGTGCATTTCGCCTTGCATTGTCCATTCTGCTTATTTACTTCTGCTGAATTAATTATCTAGCTAGTTGTTGGATACAGTAGTGTATTTTTACATTCCAGCAAGCTCTTTTCTGTTTTTTTTACATCAAAAGGACTGAGGATTTTCAATCTAGTGGCAGTAGGTAGCCTGGTCTATTCACATTGACAAACACTAGAAAGCCCTGGGTGTAGTATTTTTTTGGCCAGAGGGTTTCTTAGTCAGCTTATCTTGTTTTAGCGCCTACATAAATTTGGCACAACTGAGCAGCTCTTGGCTCATTTCCACAAAGCAAAGTACTTTTACTGAATAACCATACTTTTAAAGCTGTTTAAAGTACACTGCATTTAATATCTTGAATTAATTATTGCCTCTCTTTGGCTTTCCTTTTATGTTTAAGTTTGCTTGAGATAACATTGTACTTGGGACACTCTTACTGTGCTTTTACATTAGGAGGACTAGGATTATTCATCTCGTGGCAGTAGGTGTTTAGATGGCCTGAATTGGGGAACTAAGTGTAGTCGTTTTATTGGCCAGAGGGCTCAGTAGTCAGTTTTTTGTATTTTCAGTGCTGGCATAAATTCAGAACAGCAGCAAGGAGCTACTCACTGTACCATTGCCCTGTAAAGACGTAAATATACTGAACCCCCAAAAAATTATTGCTCTTTGCTCCTACTCTTAAGTCACCTCAACTGTATTTCACTGTAATCTCTAACAATGGAACTAACATATCCCCTGACACTACTACTCATCTACTGGGAGTAACAATTGATAACTACCTTAGCTATGATCACCATATTAACTCTACAATAAAGTCTGTTAACAAAAAACTTGGCACCCTTCACAGAATCAAACTCTTCCTAACCCCTTCTGCCAGAATAACTATTTCCCAGACCCATCTGATCTCTACCCTGTTCTATGCTTCTGCAATATATACCAATCTTTCTAAAAACAACCTTTCCAAACTTTCGACATGTTACAATAACATAGCCAGATTTGCCACTGGCACCCCCTTTAGAACTCACCACTGTCACAACATCAAACAACTGGGATGGTTAGAACTGCAGAACCAACTACTTTGCCAACAACTTGTCATCTCCCATAAGATTCTTTATCACCCTAATAATACCCCAATCCCCACTAATCTGATTACCCCCTACAAAAATCTTACTACACTTCGCTCAGCTAATAAGCTACTAGTTTCCACAATTAAATCCAACAACAAAGCAGGGGACTCACTTTTTTCCAACACAGTAGGAAAAAGTTGGAACCAGCTTCCTAATGAACTTACAACCCTTACTTCCACTCTTCTTTTCAAAAAGCTACTCAAAGAATACCTTAAAACTCACTGGCTTTGTCCCTGCTCTAATCCTGACTGACACCTCTTTCCCCTTCCTGCACTCTCTATACTCCTCTACTCTACTGCTCTATATGTTCCTGTGTTAATGAAAGAATACATTTTAATTATTTCTGTTGATTGCTATCTCTCAAATGCTTGCTATATGTATTTGTTTTTAGCATATCCTACTATACTGCTCTGTTCAAGTCTAACTGAACCTCAGTTATAAACTATATACTGTCTTTCTTGGAACTATTACTATATATTGTATTTTGTCTCTGCCATTGCTTGGAGCTTTTCTCCCCGGGCCTCTAATGAAAATGGACATATATCCAGCTAGACTAGCCCGGTCAACAAATGTAAAATAAAATAAATAAATAAATAAAATAAATAAAAGCAAATTTTCCCTACAGAACTGCCCCTAAAGTAGCAAATATTTAGCAAATACATTGTACACTGGCAATGTTAGAGTAACTAGTTTGTGCGCTGAGCAGCAATACCATTAAATTTAGCAGAATTTAGTATTTTATAGCCTATTCTGCCTCCAACCCCCCCCCCAAAAAAAGCACCCTTAACTCTACATCCGAGTGACACCTCAAAGTGCATTTGCAGTTACCTCCTACTGACACCTCTAGATGTCAAATATCGCTTGTTTATATTTGCATCAATAATCCCAAAATCATGCTATGCACAAGGTTTTAAAAGATTTCATCTTAAAGCTTACACAACGTCAACTCAACTGCATTAATATTTGACCTCTGTGTAGTGCAGGTAAAGAGATATTAACTGTTGTTTTTATGATATTAATTTATGCAGATATAATTTTCACATTTTTCTAAATATCTCAACAACCAATAACACAGACAGAAAGAATAGTTGTGTAAAATCGTACCATAACCATAACCATAGATGTCCTTCTCTTCTATATGCTGCAGTATTCACCACATTAAGGAGTTTGCCTCCACCTGACTTGTACATCCAGCCAGTATACAAAAGTCTAAATGCTACTGTAAGGTATGTGTGACACAGGCTCTGACATACGTCGGGTATAAAGTGGACGTCAACATATACCAGCGTCAGAAATGAATGCTGCCAAGCACCAGCCTAAGCCTAGGTAAGAAAACATGCCACTATTCACATGGGGCTAGGCAAGCATGAGGGGGAAGGCAGGGTGGGTAAGTAATACTGCAGCATATGGAAGAGAAGGACATCTATGGTTATGGTAAGATTTTACACAACTATTCTATGTCCTTCTATTCATATGCTGCAGTATTCATCACATTAGGGAGAATGCCAAAGCTCATGCTTAGGGAAAATAGGGTGCAGGAGCAGAAGGTTTTAATACAAAACCATGTAGGACAGCTCTGCCAAACCCCACCCTGGACCCAGGACATCTAGTTTGTAATATTTAGTGAAAGTATAAACAGGAGGACCAGGTAGATGCCTCCAGGACAGAGCAAGTGTCCAAGCCTTTAAAGTAGGCCCCAGAGGAAGACACTTTTCTAGTAGAATGTGCCCTCACAGGAGAAGAAAGGCACTTACCATGGGTTGAATAACAGAAGGAAACAGCTTTAGAAATCTAGGAAGAGAGAGTATGTTTGGAAACCGTCTGACCCAGGGCCCTTGGATGGTAGGACACAAATGTTCAGATTTACGGATAGGTTTAGTTTTGTCTAGCCAGTATCCGAGTTGTCTGTGTACATCCAAAGTATGTAGAATCCTCTCACTGGGAGATTGAGGGGAAGGAAAAAAGGTGGGAAGGTTGATAGACTGATTGAGGGATAATTCAATCACTTTGGTCATAAAGGAGGGATTATTATGCAAAGACACCCTGTCTCATGGAAAACTGTGAAGGGGGAATTAGACATAGAGACCCTTCTGGCGGAGGTAATGGCCACCAGAACAGTTTTCATGCGCAATGTTGCAGGGAAGAGGAACTTGCTGGCTCAAATGGGGCCAGGGTAAGTTTCTCCAACACAAAACTGAGATCCCAAAGAGGAGAAACAGGTTTTCTTGGTGGTCTAATATGAAGGATGCCTTTAAGAATAGTTTAACTTCTAACCTAGAGGCTAAAGGAGGTGACATGTACAGACAAGCTGAGATAGCTGAAAGGTGAGCTTTCACAGAAGAATAGGACTGGCCACCCTTCATCAGTTCACTCAGACAGGACAAACCACTGGGATATCCACTGACAGTGGTTGTAGATCCTTTTTGAGACCCAGATGGAAAACCTCTTCCACTTAGAAACATAGGATTTCCTAGTATTAGGTTTTCTGGCCTCCTACAGAATGTGAAGCAAGTCCTCTGAAAAAAGGTGTCTAAAGGGAATTAAAACTCCACCACCCAGAGAGTCAGATTTAGAGTGAACAGGTTTGGATGTACTTGAGTTCCCTTGTCCTAAATGAGTAGCTCCATCCTGTGGGGTAATTTGTGGTGATTGCCTATGGCTAAATGCAGGAGGAGAGGGAACCAGCGCTGTCTTGTCCAAAAGGGAGTCACCAGCAAGATTTTTGGTTGATCTCACCGAGTCTTCAGAAGAATTTTTGGTGGAGGGAAGGGGGTGAATGCATACAGAAAAAAGAAGTTATGTACTTACCATAACGTTCCATGTGAGTTGTTCATCTCGCCTTCATTCTTACACATGGGTCACAAGCTCAAGATCTTAGAGTAGCTCGAGGCCAAGTCCCTATCCCATGATTCTCTGTCTCACCTCAGATCTACTTTGCTGATCCCAGCATGCAACAGATATAACACATAACAGGTACTCCAGCCAGAGTAAGATGTCATATCACAAGTCCCACCAGACCACAAGTCTTACTCATTCTTCAAGAACCTGGAGGGGGAAGGCGGGTGGGAATGTAAGAATGAAGGCGAGATGAACAACTCACATGGAATGTTATGGTAAGTACATAACTTCTTTATGTGAAGTTGTTCAATCTTGCCGTTCATTCTTACACATGGGTAGCGTCCCAAGCACCCTAAGCTTGGGTGCCTCACGGGAGTATATTCCTGAGGACAGTGGAACCAAAGGAAGCCCCCATCCCTGGAGGCCCTGTCTACCTTGTGATGAGTAATGAAGGTATGCAGCTTAGACCAAGTGTCAGCTGCACATATAGTGTCCAAAGGCAATCGAGCCTCATAAGCTGAAGAAGTGGAAACAGCCCTAGTGTAATGCACTTTCACGCCATGTTCTAATGGTTGGTTCGCTGAGGAGTATGTCAATTTAATGCAGTCAGTTAACCATTTGGAAAGGGTAACTTTAGATACTGGTAGCCCTTTCTTAGTGTCAGCATGAGAAATAGAGTTGTTCAGATTTTCTAAATTCCTTTCTGTGCAAATAGAATCTCAATTGTCTGTGAACATCAAGCTTATGTAACAAACTCCAACTTGTTGGAATGGTTACTGAAGAAAGTTGGGAGTTCGACAGTTTGATTCAGGTTAGTCTCGGAACACACCTTTGGAAGGAAGGATTAGTCCTCAGTGACACTCTGTTGGGATGAAACACCAAATATGGGGGTTTGATAGATAGGGCTTGAAGTTCGGATGCTCTATGTGCCGGGGTAATGGATACCAAGAAAATTAATTTCCAAGACAGAAATTTTAACTGGCAGGATGATGCAGGCTCAAAGAGTGGGAGAATAATCCATGACAGAACAAAATTTAGCTTCCAGGAAGTAAAAAGTTGTCCAACAGGTGGTCTAAGATGAATGGTACCCTTTAAGAAGGCCCTACATAGCCTGTGAGACATTAGGTTAGAACCTTCAGATCTGAGGTGGAAATTCAAAATTGCAGCCAATTGAACTCTTACAGTGGCAGCTGCAGCATCTTCATGGAAAAAGCTTAGACAGAAATTCCAGAACACTAGCAATTGGGGCAACATAAGGATCAATATTATTCTGGGAGGCCCAAAAGGCAAATCGCTTCCATTTGCTGGCATACAACTTTCTAGCGGAAGCTTTATGCACAGATACAAGAATATGCTGTACCTCCGATGAAAAGTCATGTGACCTGACTAGGTTGGGAATCGGAGCAGCCAAGCTGTCAGTCTGAGGGAATGAAGAAAGGGATGAAGGGCCCCTGACGAATGTGTCAGCAGATCTGGAACTGGGTCCAGAATCCAAGGTTCCTCCAGTTGATAGAGTCGAAGGAAGGGAAACCAAAGTTGTGGAGGCCAAAAAGGGGCTATTAAGAATACAGTGCTTCCCAGGGCTTTGGCTTTCTGTAAGAATTTCAGAATCGGGGGAATTGGTGGAAAGGCATATAGGAGTCCCAGGGCCAATCATGTACGAGAGAGTCCCTTGGGCTGTCCCCTGGTGGGGAATTCAGGGCAAAGCAGCTTCTGCATTTGGCATTCATAGCGGATGCAAACAGGTCGCAGCAAGGCTGGCCCCATCTGCAGAAAATCATCTCTGCAACCTCGTCTTTGAGACATCACTCGTGCGGTAACAGAATGGCTCTGCTTAGTTTGTCCGCGATCATGCTGGATTTCCCCGGGATGTGTGTTGCCATCAGAAAGTGGATGGTGGATACCGCCCACTGCCAAATACTCAAGGCCTCTCAACATAAGGGGTAAGACTTGGTTCTCCCTTGCTTGTTGATATACCAGACCACAGACATGTTGTCAGTCTGGATCACAATCGTCCCCAGAGGAAGAGAGTCGTGGAAGTGCTGCAACGCCAAAAGCACCGCTCTCAGCTCCAGGACATTGATATGCAACTATGACTCTGTTTCTGACCAGGTGCCTTGGGCTGTTCTTACCTGAAAAAGCCCTCCCCCCCACCCTATCATAGAAGTGTCAGTGGTCACTGTGGCTGATGGCGGGGGAGAAACAAATGGGCGACCTACTGCTACCTGGTGGCTGGTCAACCTCCAATGAAGATCCTACTTGCAAGAGTTTGTAATCATTATCAAGAATGACATCAGAAGTTGTTGGTAAGACAACTGGGTGAAGAGCATCCACTGAAGTATTCTCATGTGCATATGCCCCAGAGGAACTGCTATGAGCATAGCTGCCATGGTACCTAGTAGTTTCAACACTTGAGAGGCTGGTACTTTTTTTCTTGTCAGAATGTCCAATACCTGGTTTCGAAGAGTGGCTATTCTGTCCAGTAGCAATTTTACCATGGCAGTGGTGGTGCCCAAGTCTGCTCCGATAAAGGAGATATGCTGCAATGGTGACGACGCAGACTTGTCGAAATTTAAGTTATTCCTGAGAGCACAGATTGAGTGTGTGATCCCTGGACAGAATTAGTTGATGCCTGGAGGTGGCGGTAAGGAGCCAGTTGTCCAGATACAGAAACACTCGGAATCCTAGATCCCTCAGGTGAGCCGTAACCACTGCCATGCATTTGGTAAACACTCTGGGGGCTGTTGTGAGGCCAAAGGGCAGTGCTCGGAATTGGTAGTCACTGGCTACCAGTGGAAAAGCAAGTGATATCTGGATGGTCTAGCCATTTTGATATGGTAGTACGCATCCTTGAAATTTATAGAGCACACCCAATCGCCCGTTCCTAGGAACGGAGGGATCGATTGAAGCGTGACCATCCGGAGCTTCTCCTTCTTTACGAAGGTGTTGAGTCTGCTGAGGTCCAAGATGGGCCACCAGTCACGTTTTCTTTGGAACTAAAAAAAAATTGGAGTAAGTTCTGGATCCTAGCTGGTCTGCTGGGACTGGCAGGATGACTCTCTTCCTGCAGCCTCTAGATTTCTATGGCTGCTTGATCCCCGAGACTGGGTGGAATGTCTGGGATTTTCCTTTGAACAGGTGGGGGGGTTCTGAGAATGTGATGATGTAACCTCTGGTAACAATGCTTTGTACCCAAAAATCTTTTGTAATTCCTAGCCAGGCATCTGGATACAAAGACAAGCGACCCTCAACTGCCTCCAGAGTAGGACAGCCGGGCGTCCTTTCAGGAGCGCTGGTAGGGTTTGCCAAAGAAATGATCCCTGTCACCCTGGTTTTGCAGACCCCCTCTGCTGCCAGGGTGGATTCCATTATTACCCCCCTCCTCTGCCCCTGGAGGGGGGTTCACTACGTGTGTTTTGGAAAGCTCCTTGGGAGTTCCGGAACTACATTTTTCCACCTTTTTGCCCTTTGGGGTATGGTCTAGCAGGGGTGGAAAAACAGACGGCAGATAGTGTCTTTCCATCTTGCTCACACCTAGTGTGTGTCTCCTTGACTCTGGGCCCGAAAAGAGACGAGCCATCGAATGGGGTATTAACAAAAGAAGACTTGAAGGCTTCCGCAAAGGAGCATAAGCGCATCCAGGAATGTCTCTGAAGAGCTATTGCTAAACCTGCTGCCCGACTCGAACCATCGGCTGCATAGGAAATGAGCCGCATGAACAAGTTAACTATGGAATTAAGGGTATTAAGCTGGGCTGTCACATTCTCAGAGACACCTCCATCTGTACTACCCTGCAGAGTATATCCAAGCTCTTCTAAAAGATCTCTTTGAAGACAGGTAAAATGAGTCAAGTAGTTGAGCAATCGCATAGCAAAAGTCGCAGAACTAAAGATGCGTTTCCCGTACCTGTCCATAGTCCTGGAATCTCTATTAGGAGGATGGACAGTAGAAGAGGTTTCAGACATCTCTTTCTTGGTGGCTGCCACCACCACCATGGCATAAACCGGCACTCCCTTGGTGAGGAACATTTTATCTTGGGGGATGTAATAAATTTGTTGGCCTCCGAGGGACAGGTTCTATAGTATCAGGGGACTCCCACGCCCTTCGAGCAACCAATTCCATTAGTTCATCAAAGGGCAGAGTTACCCAGGAGGTGGAAGGCTGAGACCCAAAGGCCTTCAGGAGCACAGACTCATCCTCAGTAGGGCTAATGGACTGCAAGTCACCGTCCTGCTTAAGGACCTCAAGGATATCAGCAAAGGAGATATCTTCTGAGGGGGACCGTGGGGGCCCTTCTGACTCCTCTAAGTCGGTGTCTGATGTAAGAGACTCCTGCAGGGAGTCCAAATGCTACGTCTTGCAAAGTTTCTTCCTGGGAACCTCATCAGTGGGGGCTTCTGGTGAAGTCTCAGTAGAACAGGAGTCACCCAATGGGGTTACCTGAGGCTCTGGGTCTCGACGCTTTACGGGGACCTGCAATGTAGAGGCAGAAAGCGGCATTTAAGGGGAGGAGGGCCCTGATGATGTGTAAGTCTTGGAAGACATAAGCTTCCTCATAGCATCGAAGGCTACACTGCTCCGACCTGAAGAAGCCGCCAGATCTGAAGAAGACGGCAACCTCCCCGGCGCCGAGACATTGGGCTCTGACACAGAGGAAGGAGCAGAGCTCATCCATGCCAAAACTCCGAGAGGAAGGGTCAGAACCGACACATTGGTTCGACTCTCTCCCGGAGCAGACCAGAATGTCAGCTCCCAGATTCCTTGAACGTCACCAAAGAAGTCAGGGCTGACTGAGCCAATAGCACTGGAACAGGCCTCGGCTCCTAAGGCTCCACAATCATCAGATCCCCCTCCCCATGCTCCGAAGGTCCGACTTGGCAGAGTAGTAGTCACAGCAGGTACAATGGTCTTGGGCTCCGAAACCGGTTGGGTCGAAGCTGATAATTTGGCCAGTGCCGGGTTCTTGAGAAGCCACTGTTCCACTTGGTCCACATCCACATCGAAGAGGGTTCTCGAAGAACTAGTCGAAGGTACTGAAGAAGCCACTGATTGCAGAATGGGTGACCTCAAGGTTTCAGGGACTGACTCCACAACACTGGCTCGGTGCATGGCTCTGAAGAATGTGGAGCCAGCGACTGCACCTTAACAGCAAGGCTCAGAGCCAATGACTTGGGCTCCGATGAAGCTTTGGAGGACTTCAACCCCTTCGACAACTTGGAAGTCTCGTCAGCCTTGTCCAAGGACTCCTGAAAATCTGGCTTCAGCAAGCCTCTATCCACCAGTTTTCTTCTTCGCTCCAGCAACAACCTGCTACTAAAGGAACATCAGATAGAGCAATCCTCCCAGAGATGAACTGGGCCCCAAGCAATAAACACAATTAACATGGGAGTCCATAATAGACATTTTCTGCCCGCATTTAGGGCATTTTTTAAAACCTGACTTTTGCTTTTCCCTCTGATCAGCTATAACAACAACAGTATACACCAATCAGAAGCAATCCAAAAACAATTTAAGCCATACTAAGGAAACCGTAATTCACTATAGCACACATACAGCAAACTCTACAATAACTATATAAACACACTAACTATAAATCGTAACTTTACAATAACTATAGAACTATCTATATAAACACTCTTAAACACTAACTATAAATTGTACTGGCAAGGATAGGGAACACACTGTTCAAAACTACGGAACGGCCAAAGGCCTAAGAGCAGCCGCTCTTCAAGGACGAAAATCTCATCAGCAGGAAAGGCACGAATAAGGCCTGAACTAAGGCTAACTAGCCCAAAAACACACTCTACCAAGAGAAACTGCAAAAAACTTTGCTATAAAGATAAGAATAATCAAGAATACTGGCCCGAACTCTCTAACGACCTCCGATCTGTTGCAGCGGCAAACTAGATCTGAAGTGAGACAGACAGCATCATGGGATAAGGACTTGGCCTCAAGCTACTCTAAGATCTTGAGCTTGTGAAAGCGGCTGACTCAGAGCCAATGGATCGGCTCCGGACCCATGTGTAAGAATGAACAGCGAGACTGAACAATTTGGGAAGTTGTCTGTTTATGGGGGAGGCAAAGAGATCTACCTGAAGTATACCCAAACGATGGACCAGGTCCAGAAAAACATCCCTGTGTAACATCCATTCATGACACTGGGTCATGGGCCTGCTTAATGTGTCTGCTACAACATTCTGAGCTGAAGGAACAAACAGCCTAAAGAGAAACTTGGCTTTGTAAGGCTAACTCCCAAGCATGTAGGGCTAAGCCTGCATAGGAGGTAAGACTTTATTCCACCCGTTTGTTGACATACCAGAGGAAAGTGGTGTTGTCTGTGAACCACCTTAGCACCCCTGGAGTAAGCTTAGGTTTGAAGATTTGTAGGGCATAAATCAGGGCCCTCATCTCTTATGTTGATATGTTCCTTTGTCTGGGCTGCGGACCAGTCATTCCTGACCCTCCAGGATTGCAGAGTTGCACCCCATCCTGTGTCTGAAGCATCTGTGTATAATTCTGGAGAGGGTAGGAGTGGTTATAGGGGGATACCTGGATTTTTAGTAACCTGAAGAATCCACCAATCCAACACCTTTCTTAGGCAAGGCAGGAGGGGAATAACAAAATCCATATAGTAAGAATGCTGCCTCCATGCTGTCCTTAGAAACCACTGAATTTTACTCATGTGTTACTTGGCCAAGGGGAGCATGGGAATTGTGGATGCCATGAACCCCAGGAGCCGTAAGAAGTTCCTGGCAGTCAGGGATTAAAGAGGTAAGAGGCTCTGGAAGAAGGAGGTAAGGAACAGCACCTTGTCTGTGGGCAGAGAGGCTAGCATCCTGTCCATTTAGATCCTGCAGCCTAAAAAATGTGGTCTTGTGAAGGGGTCAGAGGACTTCTGGTAATTTACTGTGACACCTAGACTCTCCAGAAGGGAAAATGTGAAGGAAAGATTTTCCAGAAGAAGGTCTGATGACTGGGCCTGGATAAGGAGATGGTCTATTAAGGGAAAATCTGAATTTCCTGTAGTTTGCAATAAGCTATGACAGGAGCCAAGCATTTTGTGAAGATCCTTGATGCCGTAGACAAAACGGCAAAGCACAGAACTGAAAATGTGAGGAAGCAATGGAAAAACATAAAAAAATGAGGGTGAATAGGAATGTGAAGGTAGGCATCTTTGATACCCAAAGACACCATGAACACTTGGGGAAGAATAAGGGGTAGAAGAGTAGGCAAAAATCTGCATCCGAAAAGAGGGGACTTTTAGGAAGGTGTTTAAATGGAAAAGATCCAAGATGGGTCTTCAAGGGCCATCCTTCCTACGAACCAGAAATATCCTGGAGTAGAATCCTTTTCCCAGTTGAGAGAAGGGGACCTCTTAAATCATTCGCTGGAGGAGAAGACCAGAAATGATTTGAGGGAAAAATTCCAATTGATCTTTTGGTGTTTGTGGGACACCTCTGAAGGAGGGAAGAGTCTCCCAAACCATGAAATATCCTTTTTGGATGATCGAGAGGACCTAAGAGTCCTGGGTGATCAGATTCCAAGCAGGAATAGAGACAGAAAGGCAAAGGAACACAGAAATGGATAGCCCTTGAGGCAGATCGTCACAGTCTACCCAGTTTGCAGTGGCACTGAAAGAGCTGTTCCTGAGAAGAAATGGCTGGAGTAGACTTTGAAGAAGCTTGTTTGATGGGGCCTCTCTTACTTTTAGAGGAAAAAGACATAACTGGTTTCCTAATGAAGGTAATCTTTGCTGGGTAGTTCCTCTGGAACCTGGGAACAGGAGAAACAAGTATATGCTTTAGGTCCTGGAGCTCCTTGCCTTTTTCCTGTAAGGATCTGAAAAGGTCTGCAGCCAAGATACCAAATAAGGCTTTATTGCCCGGAGGGGCATCCATCAGTTTGGCCTTGATATCATCAGGTAGGGGTTGTAACCTTAGCCAGGAATATCTCCTCAGCACTGAAGCAGAGGCCGCTACCCTGATTGAGGCATCTGCAGCATCGTAACTGCACTTGATTTCTCCAAAGCCAACTTCATGCTTCTTAAGACAGAAGTGGTGAACTTCATGACACCCATGCAGATGGACAATACAGTTACGACTACTGAATCCTACACAACTGCACTTTATAAGCACTTACATGAGTGCATGGATTGTGCTATCCCAAACAGAACCAAGATGCTATCCTCCAAAAAAAAGGAAGCCAGTCTGGTGGTCCCCTGTCATAAACAAACTGTACAACAGAAGGAAGAAACTGTTGCAAAAGACAGTAAAATCCCATGAGTGGAGGAGCTCCCTGGTCAGCCTCAGTAAGAAGCTGCGATCCCTGACAAAATCCTCCAAACCTAGTTACGAAAACAAAATCGCCACTGATTCTAAAGACAACCACAAAGCTTTCTAGAGCTATGTCAAGAATCGCAATGGCAACACTCAGATCTGCTCTGAGTTACAGCACAATGGCACTAAATATACAGTCCCAACTGATATTGCCAACATCTTGGCAGATAGGTTCATTGCTAACTTTACCCCCCCCCCTCTCACCCCCTAAAGAGCCCATCTCTATACCAGAAGAATGCAAAGTTCCTGTAATCACGGCTGAACAGGTAAAAACCACACTCTCCAAAGCCAAGAACACAGCATCCATGGGACCAGACAACATCCCAGGCTGCGATCTACACGAACTACAGAACGAACTGGCACCCCACCTAAACACCATGTTCAATCATAGCCTCACCTCAGGCTTTGTGCCTGCTGAATGGTGCACAGCGACTGTTATCCCACTCCACAAGGGGGGAGCCACCATGGACCCTGGGAACTACCGCCCCATTAGACCGACGAGCCTGGTCTGCAAGGCCATGGAACTTATAAACAAAGACATTGGTAATCTCCAAACTCTGGACCCCACCCAGTTTGGGTCTGTAAAAGGCAGATCATGTCTCCTAAATTCTTTGAAGCAGTCACCAAAGCCGTAGACAAGGGTAAGGTGGTTCACACAGCCTATCTAGATCTTGCCAAGGCTTTCGACACCATCCCCCACTCTGGAATTAGAGATAAACTCACTAAACTAAATATAAATCCCTATGTCACAAGATGGGTTGCCAACTCGCTCACTGACAGAACCCATACTGTGAAAGTAGCAGACTCACAATCTGACTTCAGACCAGTGACAAGTGGAGTACCACAGGGTTCAGTCCTGGGTCCTCTCCTGTTATCTACTTCTCTGAAGGACTGCAAAATAGGAGCCATAATCGAAACTCCTAACGATGTGGACATCCTACAAAAGGGCCTCACTGAGACAGATGCCTGGTGTCAAAGCCATGGCCTCAAGATCAATGCCAAAAAGTGCATTGTCATCCCCTTTGGAAAAAACTCTGTACCCATGAACAACATCATAAGCGGTAGTATACTTAACACCGAAAGTGTGATAAGAGACCTTGGGACACAGGTGGACAGTAGTCTCTCCTTTGATAATCACATCGCCACAGTAGTCAGGAAATCCTTCTACGTGGCACACCTCATCACAAAAGGTTTCTCATCCAGAAAAAGAGGTCATTGTTCCCTACTCATCACTCATTAGACCCATTATAAAGTACAATGCCCCTTTTAGTATGTACCTCACAAGACATCTACAACAACTGGAAAGGCCGCAGAAATACCTCACACAGAATTACCAGCCACAGATGCCCCTCATGAGCGGTCTCAAAAAATCTCCAGCTTTACTCCGTCGCATATCGCCTACTCAGAGGTGATCTCTGCCTAACATAGAAATCTATGTCAAACCCAGAGCTGTTGGACATGCTCCACTTAAAGAAATCCCAATCTCTCTGAGCTACATGCTCTAGGGACATGAACCTTGTCACCACAATAAACAGAACATGCCGGAGGGATAGATTCCTGTCCCAGAGACTTCCCATACTCTGGAATAAACTACTTATCTATATCAAACAAAGCTCCTCATTAGCACTCTTCAAGAAAAATCTTGATGATTGGATGGGAAATAGGAAATTCACCCCAGGGATCACCTCTGTGGCTCTGCTCGACAGTGGCACAGGAAAATAATTTTCTTGGGTGGCAAAAGCCAGGGTACCTTTTTGGCTGGGCTTGTATAGGCCCCAGGGCAGATAGCCTAGTACCTACCTATGAACCTATGATACAATGCCTAGTAACCTGGGCAGAAAAGCGGAGGATGGCGGACAGTTTAGCCTTGGCAGGAGAGTCCAGGAGATCAGAGAGGAGCTTTCCTGCATCTGATAGGAGAGCTAGAGAGTATTTAGCTATATGGATCTGATAATTAATTGCCCTGAAGGCAGGACTGGAAGAGGTGTAAACTTTTTCCCCCAGTCACTCCATTACTGGACACCCAAACAACTACCACCTCAGGACCAAACACATGCAACACATAGACCAAACAGTCAGAGTGTCAAACAGTCACAGCCCTTAAGGCCAAACACAATGCCAGACACACTCGTCATTGGTGACTCCATAGTCAGACACACTGACGTCCCGCTCACCAGACTGAGTAAGGAGAAGGTCACAGTAAGCTGCCTGTCGGGAGCTAGAATCCGCCACATAGCATAAGCACTCAGGTCTCTCAACAGCAGGTACAAGTACGACTCAGTCATTGTCCACGCTGGTGTCAACGACCTGAGACGTACCTCCTTGGACTACATGAAAAGAGACATTGAGGAGCTCTCTGATTCTGTATCCCAAGCAGGTATGATCCTGACCTTGAGCAGTATCCTACCTTCACCTAGAATGATGCCACAATACAGTGATAAGATGATCAGCTTTAATAATTGGCTTAAATTCTGGTGTCATTCAAAGGGGATCAATGTCTGTCTGCCTGGGATGACATGCTGGACAAGCCACGCTGCTTTGCAAGGGACGGCTTGCACCTGTCACCACTGGGCTTTCGGATATTGGCAAAGGCTCTTGCCACCCCATAGTGCCTTTTTAGGCAAGGCTCAAATTCTAAACCTACCACCCTAGAACACAAAAAGGAAAAAACTAAGGGTAATGCTGCTCAGCGCCAGAAGTCTCAATCTCAAGATGCACGTTCGAGGCCCTTCTCAGTATGGAGAACATCGATGTCTGTGCTGTGACAGAAACCTGGTTCAAGGCTCCTGAGAGCACCCCAGCACTATCAGGTTTCACCTCATATCATGCGTTCCGGCCCCAAAATCCGGACAACACCAAAAAGGAGGGTCCATATTCATAAAGACACCCACACCTCAAGGTTGGTGGCAACGCACGATGCATCGGAGACCATCCAGGTGCAATTAACCATAGGCAAGACTGCTCTGCAATTTGGAGCATGTTACAGGCCACCCTCTCAAACTCAGGAACTTCACATGGCCTTCCTGAAAACACTGGAGGATAAATGTATCTCCAAACACCATCATACTAGGTGACTTCAACTACCCTAATATAGACTGGGAACACTACTCAAGCCCAAACACTCTAGCCCAAAGGTTCCTGGGTTCATAAACTCAAATGCCATGGAACAACTAGTCACCATCCCACAAGAGGAGAAAACATACTTGATCTCATCATCACGAACATGGGATCACAATGTTCAACACCGGAAGTATACCCCTCACTGGTGAGATCAGATCATAAACTAATCTCGCTGGTGGTCCTCAATCCGCCCCCACCTGAAATAAAAAGACCACAGTGAAAAACTTCTCAAAAGCCGACTTCACACTTCTAAAAACTAGTGTGGTCTCCTTTAAGGCCCCTGAGCCAGTGGTAAACATTACTCAAACCGCTGAATCACTTACAAATGCCTTCTACCAGCACCTACAGGACTGCATGGATCAGGCAATCCCAAACAAAACTAAGACTCTTTGTACCAAAGGCAAGCGTCCAGTCTGGTGGACCCCAGCCATAAACAAGCTATACAACAAAAGGAGGAAGCTACTACAAGATAGAGCAAAATCCTTGAAAGGTAAGACACCTTTGATTATTATAAGTAAAAAACTAAGAGCTCTCATAAAATCATCCAAGGCAAATTTTGAGAGAAAAATCGCCAAGGACACAAAAGACAATCATAAGGCCTTCTTTAGCTATGTTAGAAACCTGAACAATGTACCTCCCGTGTGGAACAACACCAACAACTCTCCGTATACTCCACACCAGAAATCGTACCACAGGTCAATGTTGTAGCAAAATAAATCCACCGGAAATAGTTGTATCCACGAAAGTATTTAATAAAAATACAGCAGTTTCAAACGTTAAGCGCTTTCACTAGACGCAGCTAGCTTCATCAGAACGGTTAAAACAGCTGTTACCTCCTCATTTTTAAATAACAAAACGCGCCAAAAAATCTAAGAGCTAAAATACCATATTTAAAGGCACATGCACTTAATAGATGATATCTTACATAAATAAATTCTACATACATTCTATTTAGTAACTCTCTATTGTACTAAAAATTTTTGTGTGACTATTAAACACTGAATCAAATTTAGTTTGAATAACACAATAAAATCAATGCAGGTACTTGTAGTAAATGTACCTAACTATGGTCAATAAAAATGTACTAGTGTTCAATTTATATTCAATTGATATTCAACATCAAAGGGGCTTGATGGTAAAATAATCATTAATGCCGGTTTTATTGGCATCTGTTAGAATTTGCCAGTATAACTCTCTAAAGGCAAGGTAATTCTTAGTATTACCACCTCTAGGGTTATCCTTTACTATCTCTAAAATGGCAAATTCAAATACATGTTCATTTCCTTCAGTTAAGGCGTGCCTAGCAAGTGCATTCTTAGTGTCTTGCTTTTTTATACAATACAGGTGGGAATATATCCGTTGTCTAAGATGTCTTTCAGTCTTGCCCACATAAAAAGATGGGCAGACTGTGCATAAAGCCATGTATACTAGCATCTTAGATTTGCAGTTATATAACAGGGTAAATTCTGGTACTGTTCTCATTGCCCAATCTATTGTATTCTTAATACAAATACTACTGCACTGTCTGCACATCCCACATCTCAATGTGTGTGTGCTCTCATATGATTTCAAATTGCCACCTTTTTCAAGTATTCTCTTTACGTTAGATCCCATTTTATTCACAAATTTGGGTTCTGTCCCTAATATCACAGCTACATCTGGGTCATTCAATAAAAGGTGCCAATTGTTAATTAAAATATTCTTAATATATTGACTATAAGGGCCAAACTCTAAAATACAAGCTCTGTGAAATGTAATTGCTTTAACTACTGGGACATCCTGATTTGTGTCCTGCTTATCCAAATTCATAGTGTCAGCCACAGTACTGAATGTACTGCACGACCCTAAAAGAGGTTTATATTTTACACCCCATTGACTTATAACATATGCTGAGATGTCCACCATCAAATCATTGTCATATCCTCTATCTAAAAATAATGATGTGATGTAATCAATTTCTTTGATCATGTCAATGTAATTAGAACACATTCTAACTGCCCTGGCACTGTCCTTTGTATATGTTTCTCTTCATCTTTCTTGGATGGTAACTATTAAAGTCCACATAAGAATTAGTAAATGTGTCCTTTCTATACACTGTGGATTTCAATGTATCCCCCTCAACTGTAATCAGAGTGTCCAAATATGGCACTCCATTTTATTAACCAATGATGTAAATTTTAAGAAATTAGTACTACTGTTAATATAATTGATAAATCCCTCATCGACTCTAGGTTCCCTTCCCATAAAATATATATGTCATCGAGGAACCTAGAATAGTGTACAAGGGAATTCGCATAAATCCCATTCAGTACATGAAGTTCTTCCCAGTCAAGCATGACCAGGTTGGCGTATATGGGGGCACAAGCCGCTCCCATAGCCACCCTGGTCTGCCTGAATATTTCCCCTTCATGGAAAATAAAGTTATTGTCTAGAATAATACTCATAAGCTCAGCCAATAGTGAAATTCTGTCCCAAGACATAGTTGTATGTTTTCTCAGACTGTTGGAAAAAGCTTCAATGCCTTCATCCATAGGGATAGAACTGAATAGATCAACCACATCTATAGTACTGAATAAAATATCATGATGGTACTTATGTGTAGGGTAATGTGAAAGAAATTCCCAAGAATCCTTAACCAGATGTTTCACTTCCTTATAAATAGGCTTCAATAGCGTGTCAATTACCACACCTATTGGGAGCGTTTTGGACCTACTTCCTGAAATAATGGGACGAAAAGGTGGATTCTCCTGATTTTTGTGTACCTTAGGTATCCCAATGATGGTAGCTAAAACAGGGTGTTCAACTGTCATATACCTATACATTTCCTCTGAAATCACGATGTTCAAAGGTATTCTTCTAGGTACATATCTATTCTATAGTGCATAATATTTACCTCATTAATTGAGGAAGTAGTGTAATTTCCTGAATGTTGTATAATATCCAGGATGTTGGCATTGTAACTAATGGTGTCAAATATAACTATGCCTCCTTTGTCGGGTTTCATAATGCGTACATTTCTGTCCTTTGTAATTCCAGTAAGGTGTTCCTCTCTTGAATGTTAAATTCTGCTTACTATGACACTTATTTTTGTGCTTATGAAGTCTGTAAATCTCATTAGTGACTACTTGATCATATAATTGTACACTAGGATGGCATATCGGGATGAAAGAACTAGGCTTTTTTAACCCCAGCGTGCTACCAGTACATCCTTGGTCATTCTCCTCTTTATTGCCGAACATGAGTGCCAAATTTAATTTCCTGGTATATTTCTTAAATTCTAATATATTGTCTACGAGATTGAATTTTGGGGTTGGAATAAAGTTAAATCCCTTGGCCAAAAGATCAAAATGTGTTGTCCTTAATTTCAAACTACTAAAATTATATATTTTGAAACTTTTATATTCATTAACTGCATTATTAGTCACAATGCCAGGTTCAACAAAAGGGATAGAAACACTGTTCCTATCATCCGTCATAATTACCATTTCTTTTTCCACTTTCCTACTTTTTTCCATTTCCCCTGATTCCTTTCCCCGGGTCCGTGAAAAAACTTATCATCATTTTCGTCCCTACTATTTTCCTGTCCATAATCAACAGTAGTCAAATTCTTTGTGTCGTACCTTCTATAATCCCATCTGTAACATGTATTTCTCCTATACTGTTTCTCTGTCCCTGTTTAATTTCTTATACTTCCTATCGAAAGCACTTTTTGCTCTACTATCAGCAGACAAGAATTGTTTATTATACAGATTCTCCCATTGGGGAAAGGCTAAATCCTTAATAATAAGGTTGTTTAAATTCTCTACCTCAAGTAAAAGTTTGCACAATTTCACATCATTGTGCTTGATCAAAGTTCATAAACTGAAACCCAAAATTGTCAAACATAGAATTAAAACCAACCCAATACCACAGGGTTCAGTCCTGGGTCCTCTCCTGTTATCTACTTCTCTGAAGGACTGCAAAATAGGAGCCATAATCGAAACTCCTAACGATGTGGACATCCTACAAAAGGGCCTCACTGAGACAGATGCCTGGTGTCAAAGCCATGGCCTCAAGATCAATGCCAAAAAGTGCATTGTCATCCCCTTTGGAAAAAACTCTGTACCCATGAACAACATCATAAGCGGTAGTATACTTAACACCGAAAGTGTGATAAGAGACCTTGGGACACAGGTGGACAGTAGTCTCTCCTTTGATAATCACATCGCCACAGTAGTCAGGAAATCCTTCTACGTGGCACACCTCATCACAAAAGGTTTCTCATCCAGAAAAAAAGAGGTCATTGTTCCCCTCTACTCATCACTCATTAGACCCATTATAAAGTACAATGCCCCTTTTAGTATGTACCTCACAAGACATCTACAACAACTGGAAAGGCCGCAGAAATACCTCACACAGAATTACCAGCCACAGATGCCCTACGCAGACGGTCTCAAAAAATCTCCAGCTTTACTCCGTCGCATATCGCCTACTCAGAGGTGATCTCTGCCTAACATAGAAATCTATGTCAAACCCAGAGCTGTTGGACATGCTCCACTTAAAGAAATCCCAATCTCTCTGAGCTACATGCTCTAGGGACATGAACCTTGTCACCACAATAAACAGAACATGCCGGAGGGATAGATTCCTGTCCCAGAGACTTCCCATACTCTGGAATAAACTACTTATCTATATCAAACAAAGCTCCTCATTAGCACTCTTCAAGAAAAATCTTGATGATTGGATGGGAAATAGGAAATTCACCCCAGGGATCACCTCTGTGGCTCTGCTCGACAGTGGCACAGGAAAATAATTTTCTTGGGTGGCAAAGCCAGGGAGTACCTTTTGGCTGGGCTTGTATAGGCCCCAGGGCAGATAGCCTAGTACCTACCTATGAACCTATGATACAATGCCTAGTAACCTGGGCAGAAAAGCGGAGGATGGCGGACAGTTTAGCCTTGGCAGGAGAGTCCAGGAGATCAGAGAGGAGCTTTCCTGCATCTGATAGGAGAGCTAGAGAGTATTTAGCTATATGGATCTGATAATTAATTGCCCTGAAGGCAGGACTGGAAGAGGTGTAAACTTTTTCCCCCAGTCACTCCATTACTGGACACCCAAACAACTACCACCTCAGGACCAAACACATGCAACACATAGACCAAACAGTCAGAGTGTCAAACAGTCACAGCCCTTAAGGCCAAACACAATGCCAGACACACTCGTCATTGGTGACTCCATAGTCAGACACACTGACGTCCCGCTCACCAGACTGAGTAAGGAGAAGGTCACAGTAAGCTGCCTGTCGGGAGCTAGAATCCGCCACATAACGCAAGCACTCAGGTCTCTCAACAGCAGGTACAAGTACGACTCAGTCATTGTCCACGCTGGTGTCAACGACCTGAGACGTACCTCCTTGGACTACATGAAAAGAGACATTGAGGAGCTCTCTGATTCTGTATCCCAAGCAGGTATGATCCTGACCTTGAGCAGTATCCTACCTTCACCTAGAATGATGCCACAATACAGTGATAAGATGATCAGCTTTAATAATTGGCTTAAATTCTGGTGTCATTCAAAGGGGATCCAATGTCTGTCTGCCTGGGATGACATGCTGGACAAGCCACGCTGCTTTGCAAGGGACGGCTTGCACCTGTCACCCCTGGGCTTCCGGATATTGGCAAAGGCTCTTGCCACCCCCATAGTGCCTTTTTTAGGCAAGGCTCAAATTCTAAACCTACCACCCTAGAACACAAAAAAGGAAAAAAACTAAGGGTAATGCTGCTCAACGCCAGAAGTCTCAATCTCAAGATGCACGCACTCGAGGCCCTTCTCAGTATGGAGAACATCGATGTCTGTGCTGTGACAGAAACCTGGTTCAAGGCTCCTGAGAGCACCCCAGCACTATCGGGTTTCACCTCATATCATGCGTTCCGGCCCCAAAATCCGGACAACACCAAAAAAGGAGGGGGGGGGGGTCCATATTCATAAAAGACACCCACACCTCAAGGTTGGTGGCAACGCACGATGCATCGGAGACCATCCAGGTGCAATTAACCATAGGCAAGACTGCTCTGCAATTTGGAGCATGTTACAGGCCACCCTCTCAAACTCAGGAACCTCACATGGCCTTCCTGAAAACACTGGAGGGGATAAATGTATCTCCAAACACCATCATACTAGGTGACTTCAACTACCCTAATATAGACTGGGAACACTACTCAAGCCCAAACACTCTAGCCCAAAGGTTCCTGGAGTTCATAAACTCAAATGCCATGGAACAACTAGTCACCATCCCCACAAGAGGAGAAAACATACTTGATCTCATCATCACTTAACATGGGATCACAATGTTCAACACCGAAGTATACCCCTCACTGGTGAGATCAGATCATAAACTAATCTCGCTGGAGGTCCTCATCCCGCCCCACCTGAAATAAAAAGACCACAGTGAAAAACTTCTCAAAAGCCGACTTCACACTTCTAAAAACTAGTGTGGTCTCCTTTAAGGCCCCTGAGCCAGTGGTAAACATTACTCAAACCGCTGAATCACTTACAAATGCCTTCTACCAGCACCTACAGGACTGCATGGATCAGGCAATCCCAAACAAAACTAAGACTCTTTGTACCAAAGGCAAGCGCCCAGTCTGGTGGACCCCAGCCATAAACAAGCTATACAACAAAAGGAGGAAGCTACTACAAGATAGAGCAAAATCCTTGAAAGGTAAGACACCTTTGATTATTATAAGTAAAAACTAAGAGCTCTCATAAAATCATCCAAGGCAAATTTTGAGAGAAAAATCGCCAAGGACACAAAAGACAATCATAAGGCCTTCTTTAGCTATGTTAGAAACCTAGGAGGAAACTCCCAGATATGCTCAGAATTAGTTCAAAATGATGTGAAGATTACTGAACCTACACACATTGCCAACATACTGGCTGACAGGTTCAGTGCAAACCCTCCCCAAAGGAGAGATATCTATACCAGAGGATTGTAGCCCCCAAACATCTCCAACGCCCAGGTGAGAACTGCTCTCCAAGGCAAAACACAGCATCCATGAGACCGGATGGTGTCCCCGGCTGTGTGCTCCACGAACTCAATGAGGAATTAAACCCGCAGTTAGGACAGCTGTTTAATCTTAGCATCACCTCAGGATACGCCCAAGGAGTGGCGACGGCGACTGTGGTCCCACTTCACAAGGGTGGTGCCTCCACCGACCCTGGAAATTACCGTCCCATTAGCTTGACAAGCCTTATCTGCAAAGCCATGGAGAGGATCATAATGGAACTCATAAATAAAGACATAGGGAACTTGCAGACTTTGGATCCAACCCAGTTTGGCTTTGTCAAAGGCAGATCATGCCTTTTAAACTTGGTTGACTTTTTTGAAACAGTCACCAAGGCCATTGATGAGGGAAAGGCAGTCCATACAGCCTACCTCGACCTGGCAAAGGCCTTCGACACAATACCCCACTCAGGTATCATCGAAAAACTCATCAGGTTGAATGTAAACCCATACATCACAAGATGGGTTGCAAACTGGCTAAGTGACAGAACCCACAGGGTCAGAGTTGCTGGAGCCATGTCAGACTCTAAGCCTGTCACAAGTGGTGTCCCACAGGGCTCAGTCCTGGGTCCACTTTTTCGGCATCTACTTTTCTGAAGTACAAGCAAACACAGGAGGGTTATGGCTGACAAAGTTTGCTGATGACTGCAAACTGGGCGCCATAGTCGAAAACACTTCTGACACAGATATCCTTCAGAAGGGCCTCACAGAAATGGATAACTGGTGCCAGAGCCATGGCCTAAAGTTAAATGCCAAGAAATGCATAGTCATACCCTTCGGGAAAAACAAGGTTACCCCTAGCTACCATATAGGTGGCAATCCACTGAGCACAGAAGAAGTCATCAGGGACCTGGGGACCCAGGTTGACACTAGCCATTCGTTTGACACTCATGTTGCTAAAGTAGTCAGGAAAACCTTCTACATTGCCCACCTGATCATGAAGGGATTCACATCTAGATCAAGGGAGGTCATCGTCCCCTGTACTCATCACTCATTAGACCTATGATTGAGTACAATGCCCCATTCGGAATGTATCTGACCCGACACCTGCAGCAGCTGGAAAGGCCCCAAAAGTTCCTCACCAAAAGGATAAAGGGTCTCAAAAATATGTCTTATGCTGCCCGACTGAAAGAACTCCAGCTCTATTCAGTCTCATACCGCTTGCTCAGAGGTGACCTGTGCCTGACATATAAGGCCATGTCAAACCCAGACTTGATGAATATGCTTCACCTCAAAAAATCTAGATCCCTCAGAACCACAAGGGCGGGAGACTTAAACCTTGACACGGTTTATTAATAGAACGTGCTGGAGGGACAGATTCATCACCCAGAGACTCCCTATGCTGTGGAACAAAATCCCAGTACATGTGAGGCAGAGCACCTCGCTGGCCTTGTTCAAGAGGAATCTTGACCAATGGATGGGAGATCGCAGATATACCCCAGGGATTACTTCAGTGTCACTGCTTGACAGAGGCACAGCAAAATAATAGGCATAGTTTTATTCAAACTAAAGGGGTGGTGAAAGCCACATAACTATGGGCTAGGCTTATAAATGCCCTTGGGCAGATAGCCTAGTATGAACCTATGAACCTATTACTTTGCTTATTTTATTAGAGGGCAATAAAGAGGAAGAGAGCAGTAATTTGACTGCCATATCAGCTGAAACTGAAATGGTAGCTGGGTTTGCAGTAGGGGCTTTAGTGTCCTCAGGCACCTTGTAAAATCTATCAGGACGCTTGGGAACAGGAGAGTGAGAGTCCAGGCATTTAGATGCAACCATAAAGGCATCCAAGAAGGCTGGCAGAACTGAAGGAATGGAAGAAGAGGATGGAGAATCCATCCACAACAGATCACAGCATCTCTTTTGTGTGCCCAATACTTGACAGCAGTCCCATTTGAAAAGTGATTTAATTTTCAAGACAGTTTCCCCGAAGGTAATATCCTTTCCAGGGGAAGCCATACCATTAGACTCCTCCTCTGGAGAAGCATAACCCAGAGGGGAAGCTATTTGGGTGTAGTAAGCCAATGACTAGTTTCCTGAAGATTCCTCTTCATCTGAGAAGGAATCGGCAGACATCCTCCGAAGGGAGTGGATGGAGAGAAGGTCTGAAGGGGAACAGGAGGAGAAGGCTGACGCAGGCCCATGAAGCAATTGAACAGACTTTGTAAAAAGGCCTGCCAATCAGTAGCTTGTTCCTGTGGAGCAGGTGCAATGAGTTTAGTTTTCAGTTTTTTCTTCTTGGCAGCTTCCATATGACGGAAGGAGAATCCTCCTGCACCACAATTTGGGTGATGGCACAAGGGCCTTCGGAAATTACAATCCAGGAGTCCCCCCCTTTCGCCCGAGTTGGATGCCTGCAATTCCCTCACGGATGTGCTAGAAGACTCTTTTGAGGCTTCATCTGTAGTATCTGCTGAAGGGACATCCACTAACTCCGGTACGGCCTCCTGGCCTACATTGGCCTCCAGATGGATACCTGGAAGAGAAGGTACAGCAGGAAGATCAGGCCAAGCTTTCTTGGCCTTTTTTGATTGTGGCTCATCTGCAAGACCCACCATAACCTCCATCTCATGTGCTAAATTTTACGACATTGGTTCTCTAAATAAAGCTTAAGGGAAACTAAACGGCTCCTAAAAGTTTTCAGTACAAATGACTTACAAATAGTGCAAGCGGTATTTTTATGGTCTGGACCTAGACAGAACAAGCAGAGGTCATGGGTGTCCTAATGTGGAATCTGCCTCCTACACTGATACTTGCCCTTCCTAGCTAACATGAAATCACCGCAAAAAAAGCAGTAGCCAAAAATTTTAAGGAAAAACCCTAAGGGGTACTTATCTGAACCACTAACCTGGCAAGCGAATGTCTGGAACAGGTGATCAAACAGGCGGCAGAAAAATTCTGAGGTTGGTACATGCTAACATCCGCTTTATACAGACATCTCTATGGCCGATGTACGGGAAATGATGTGCGGTTTCGAGTATACTGGCCGGATGTACAAATCAGCCGGAGGCGAACTCCCTAATGTGATGAATACTGCAGCATATGAATAGAAGGATATCTCCTTAGTCTCATATGAAAGCTCATACTGGCAGCTCAAGATAGTGGGCTATATACATGCTGGTTTACAAAGTTCACTGAACATGTGGGAAAAACAGACAGATGTGGGTTTTGTAAAACCGAACTGGAAACAGTCACACACCTTGTTGCTGGTTACGACACACTAATGGCAGAGGGACTGTATACTGAAAGACATAATAATGTAGCGAGACTGTTACACCGGAGATTGTGCAAGCACTATGGTAGAAGTGGTTGAAAAACACTGGAAACATGAGCCCCAAAGAATCATAGAAAATTATGAAGTTTATATCACATGGGATCACCCATTATCAACAGTTCAAAAGACAGATGCTAGAAAACCGGATATAGTGGTCCAAGAAAAGAAGACCAAAGTAGCATTGATCACTGAAATCGCCACACCAAGTGACTACAGTGTCTTGCTACAGAGACACACAAAGTCATAAAATACCTGGAATCTGCAGGCAGAAATGAGAGCCATGTGGAAGAAAGATACCCAGACGGTTCCAGTAGTAGTAGCAGCAACGGGTCTTATAAAAAAGAATTTACAATCGTATTTATATACCTTACCAATTCATGTAACCCTGTACGAATTGCAGGAGGAGTCATTACTGGGCACACTGCGGGTGCTGCGAAGAGCACTTTTGGCCGACATCAAAGAGTGAAACAATACTAATTTCATGAACTTTAATCATACTTTGACTTTGGAATGGGGTCCATTCCTGTCATGGTATTAGAAACCCAAAAGACTTGGAGAAATTAAAAAAAAAAGCTCTCAGCTGGATGAACAAAATGCTGATGACAGTATGTATGTAAACTGAGTGGTTGCAGCGATATTGCAGGTTGTTTACAAAATATTACAAACGTAACAGTTACCGTGTTTGTTGTGACTTACAAAGTTCAGTTTAAGATCTAGAACCTAAAGAATGCTACTGCTATAAAAATAGCTCGTGCTGAAGAGTTTGCCATTTATACTTTAATAACCCCTGTGGTTCCAGAGATATGAATATCTGTATGAAATATGAAGACAATCTGACTTTGTCAAAAACTTAGGCTCCACCCATTGGAAGTTACACTGCAAACTTTTTGAGCTCCACTGGAGTGAAAGAGTTAACGGACTTCTGTTGACTCCCATATGTCACACCCTTGTAGCTCACCAATTAGGAAGACTGGACAAAACAGACATGCAATTTCTTAACTTCTCTGTAGCCACCCTAGTAGATATGGGTATCTTGAGACAATGTAGCAATTGTCTCAGGTTTACTGGCAACCACTCAGTCCTTAAAATAACAGGTACAGTATATGACAATGTCACTGGTGGCTAAACTCTCGCATCCAAGTACACAAGGTTGTCAAAACCATGTGTGCAACACCCATCACATATAGCATACAACACACACACACACACACACACACACACACACACACACACACACACACACACCAACACAAGCTGAGGCACTTGAATGCAATCTTCTTAATCAAAGACCTCCTAGACTTCCCATTGGTAAAGATCATCTTCAGCAAACTCACTAGAGCTCCACCCAAGCAACACTTAACACTATACATACAGCCACATTCAGTGGAGCCCCAAATACAAAAGCCCATAATGCAAGCAAACACTTTCCAGGACTCTAGTCCTAGGGGACTCCATTGTACGACATACTGATGCCACTCAAACCAGGCTGAACAAGGAGACGATAACAGTCAGTTGCTTATCTGGAGCCATAATCTGCCAAATTACACGATCATTCAAATCACTGCACCACAGATACCAGTATGACTATATCAGTCTACACAGGTGTGAATTACCTGAAACGTACCTCCCCAAACTATACGAAGAGAGACATTACAGGTCTCTCTGACTATGTGTCTCAGGCTGGTAGGAGCCTAGCAATGAGCAGCATACTACCATCATGAAGGATGACACCACAATATGAACAAAAGATGATCGATTCTGACAACTAAGTTTCTGGTGTCATTCTAAGGGGATTCGATATTTGTTAGCATGGGAAGACATGGTTAACTGACCATGTTGCTTTGCCAAGAAGGGTCTTCACCTTTCCCAGCTAAGCTTTTGAGTAATGGCCATAACTTTCTTCCCCATGTAGCCTCTTTTAGGCAATGCCAAACTGACAAACATACCAACATAGCAAAATCAACTCAACTGAACCTCATGCTGTTACTGCCCAATGCCGGCAGCCTAAACAAAAATTACACTCCCTCCAAACTATTCTCACCCTGGATAATACAGACATCTTTGCAGTTACAGAGATGTGGTTTAAAGCCACAGAGAGTACCCCTTCCAAGGTTTCAGTGCCTTCCACACTTTTATTCAGTAGATGCACAGACAGGGACTAAAGGTGGGGTTGTCTTGATATACATCAATAACAAGCACACCTCTAAGTTGGTTAAATAGAATGATGTACTGAATTTCTCCATGTGCAGGTTATTATAGATAAAATCTCATACCATATCCTAGCAAGCTATAGTTCAGCCTCTATGCCCCACAAAACACAGAATGCATACTTAGACCTACTGGAGACACTCAACATTCAGCCTACCACCTTACTTATGGGGGACTTTAATTACCCCTCCACAGACTGGGAGTCCTACATGGCCTCAAATCTGCAGGCACAGAGATTCCTGGACTTTGTAAATACAAACACCCTTGACCAGTTACTGCATATGCCCAGAGGTTCCAAAATACTAGACCTCGTACAAATATGAAATAACACATCATCCTCCAAATGTCATGTCCTCCTTGGTAAGGTCCAACCATAAAGCTGTCTCCTTCGAAATCAAAATCAACTCAGTAACCCCAGTAACAGTTAGGAAATATTCCAAGGCAAACTACCTTCTATTAAACGACAGTATGTCAAAATTCAGTGCCCCTCCAAACCCAGACAGCACAGCAGCCTACGCAGAACTGTTCACAGAAACTCTGTACAAGAGGGCTACTTAAGTCCAATAAATCCAAAATCCACTTTTGAGGCCAAGACAGCTTCCCCAAGCAAAAGACAACCAAGAAGGCCTTTTTCATCTACGTCAGAAGCCTCAAAAGCATCACACAGTAGTATTAAAAAGCAGTAAATGAATCACGGAACTCCGCTAAACCTTGGCACAGACACCAAACTGCAGTTCAAAGCAAAAAGTTTTTTGCTTTGAACTGCAGTTTGGTGTCTGTGCCGAGGTTTAGCAGAGTTCCGTGATTCATTTACTGCTTTTTAACAGTTGATTTTTGGTTCTTTGGTTTGTTTAATCACACAGTAGTATGCTGAAACAAAAAAGTTATGTACTTACCATAACGATAGATCGCTGTTGTCTCATTTTCTTCTGGTTCAACTTTTGGGTGGGTCAGATCTGATCATATCTGAACTCGGCACCTTCTCCCAGAACTTTGAATCAAAGAATCTGACCTTTCATTACACATAACTCCCTCCCCTTCCTAATTTACATCAGATCAAGCTAGCTGACTCTCACTAACTAAAGAGAAGTCTTCTTGAAAAGTATACAACCCATATAAAATGAAGTCAACAGTTTACTAAATATGTCAGTGTTGGTGATATAACGAAAAATAGACAGGGTCTTGGTTGAGACCAGGTATACCAGATGTTTATAGATGGCAATTTGGAAAGAAGGAGGGAGGGATGTTGAACAGGATGAAAACGAGACAACACAGACCCATCATTATGGTAGGTACATAACTTTTGTATCAGATGTCCATTTTCATCCAATTCAATGTGTTTAGGACAGATTGTCTAAGAAGGACCAGAGTGGTATCATGGAAGGACATTCCTGAGAATGGTAAAACTAAAGGATGACTAAGAGCTTTGGATTGAACATTCAGTTTGTAACGAGATAAACATATGCACTGTTGACCATGTTGCTGCTATACAAATGTCATTGATGGGAACTATTTTCATGAATGCTGTAGAGGTAGCTAGTTCCCCTAGGAGAGTGGGCTTTTGTTTTCATGTGCAGGGATTAACCCAGGTACTTATGTACCAAGGTAATACAGTCTGAAAACTATTTGGCAATTATAACTTCTGACAAGTCTTCCCAACATTACTGTAGAAAAGAACACACACACACAGTTGATCTGACTTTGATATTTTTATGATGGTGTAATTGGAACCTGAGCTGTCTATGAACATTTAGGGTATGCAGCAGATGCTCACCTTTGATAGAGAAATTGGGAAAAAAAAGACTGGCAAACTGTACTGATTTAAACTTGCTTTGGATGACATCTTTAGGAGAAAAGAAGGATTTGTTCTCATTGACACTTGTCTTTATGGAAAATGAAGAAAGACATGACAGCACTTGTAATTCAGAAATCCATTTAGCAGATGTAATTGCAATTAGAAAAAACGTTTTTTCCAAGAGCGATACTTAAACATTGATGCTGCTGGTTCAAATGATTTCTGAGTTAACTGAAGCAGGATTGTGACTATCCCATGGGGGAACTGGGTCCCTAATTGGAGGTGTCTGTAAGAAAGCTCCTTTGAGGAAAACTTTATAGAGACTCTAAGAAGCGACAGAAGTGTCACTATGCCCTATGTGAAAATTAGATATAGCAGCCACTTACTCTTTGATGGTAGAAAAACTGGATCCTTGGTGAAAATGTTCTGAAAGAAAATACAAGATCAATTGGAGAGGAGCAAAAAAGGGGTTCAAGTCCCTTCGATGAGGACCAGAAAGAAAATATTCTCCACTTACTTTTATAAATGTTTTTGCTTGATTGATTTTCTGAAAGAGTAATAATGTGAACCAATGGAGAAGAAAGCCTAGAATCTTGGTCTATCTCTAAAGTTGGAGAAACCACGTGATCAACTTTAAAACCTGTAGATGGGTGAATCAAAAGATTCAGATTGGGATCCAGCACCCAGAGTGGGTGTAGCAAATGAGGCCAAAGGAAGGGAGGCAAAACCTGCTATGGCCAGAAAGGAGTAACAAGGATTACCTTGGTCTTGCACCTCGTGGCTTTCTGAATGAAATTTGAGACCTGGGGGCCAATTGTGGATTACAGCATCTCTTGGTGACTGTCCCTGTTAAAGGATGAGGGCTAAGTAACTGCTGCACTTATTGTTTAGGTATGAGGCAAAAAGGTCACAGCAAGGATGTCCCTAGCAGCTGAAAATTTTAACTGCCTGGTTGAGAGACCACTCGTGAGGCAATAGGACTATCCTGCTCAATTTGTTACCTAGTACATTCATCATCCCAGGTATGTGCATTGCTACTAGAAAAGAGTTAAGACATTGCTCATTGCCATATTATTTATTTATTTATTTTTATATTTGTTAACCAGGTTAGTCTGTCTGGGTTCTTAGAAGGCCTTTTTCAGAAGAGACCTGAGGAGAAAAGCTCCCAAAAAAAGTTTAAGTAAACAAATAGTAAGAACAAAGATAAACACTGATCACATTTTAAGTATACATACTTCTGAAGTAATTACATACCATGCAGTAAAGAAATATATAGAATGGATAGAAATACAATACAATACATATATGGAAGTTTTCACGTAGTATGGCAAGAAACTAAGCAGAAATATGATAAGACTAAGGCCAATACATTGCTGAACCAAGGTACTAGGCATGAAGAAAGTAAATATACAGATAAAGTTGTGTGAACTTTGGAAGTTAATAAACAAATTCAAGAACAGTAATAAGGATTATGGGAAGTGAGTGTAACATGAGCTAACTAGTATGGAATATGACGGAAAATAAATGTGTAGGTAGTAGTAAGAGAGAGCTAGAAGTGATGCAGTTAAGTTAGGTTATCCCTGAATGTTTCTTGGGTATTAGTTTAGAGCATGAACATATACAATTTGATAGGAAAAAAGATTTAAGTTGTTTCTTGAAGGCATTTTTGTCTAAGTAGTCTAAGGGCTAAAGGGAGTGTGTTCCAATTTTTTGCAACTGAGTGACAATAAGAGTATTTTCCCAAAGGTTTTGTTTGGCTTATGAACTTCAAGAAAGTATTGATTAGTACTTCTTAGTGGGCGTTGAGGAGTATAAAGTGTCAGAGAATTTGCAAGGGATGGGCAGGATATTGTGGGCTATAAGGAGTTGGGATTGAGGCAGTAAGTTGGAAAATTCAGGCCAGTGTAAAGTCTTTAATGAGAAGCAGTGATGGGATTTGTAAGGCTGATTTGCAGCAAATCTGGCTACTTTGTTATATGTGGTTTCTACTTTGGATATTAGGTTATGATGTAGATGGGTAAGAATAGGTGAACCATAGAGTAGAGATGGTAGAAGCAGGGAATGGGCAAGGGATGGCCTGGACGCACAATGAAGAAAGTTTTTGTGATGGTAAAGCAGACCTAGTTTTTGGTGTTTTTTTTATTAAGCTATGAATGTGATGGTTGAATTTAAGTTCATCATCAATTATTGCTCCAAGGAGTTTTGTTTGGGTGTCAACAGAAATTTTAGTTCCATTTAGAGATGTTACAGAAAAGTTCTGTTTTGCATGCTCCACATCTTTAGGTAGGAAAAGTAGTAGCTTAGTTTTGCTCGCATTTAGCAGGATTTGGTTGGATTGTATCCAGTTTTCAACTGAGTGGAGTGAGTTTTGTGTAAGGGATTGAAGGTTTTCTATGTTGTCAGCAGAGTTCATGATGGTCAAGTCATCAGCATACTGAATAAGATTGGATTGGGGGCAGGATGAAAAAAGGTCATTGGTAAATACACTGAAGAGGTGAGGGCCCAATATTGATCCTTGTGAGACCCCTGCTAACAGCCTGGTGTCTATTAGTGAGGTAATCACAAAACCAGGAGGTGATGGAGTTTGAGAAGACTAGGTTAGAGAGATTATGGTGAAGTATAGTATGAGATACGGTGTCAAATGCTTTCAACAGTTCCAGAAAGAGGGCTGATGCTATTTTGCTATTATCCCTGACTTGAGCAATCTTATTAGTAAAGGATACAAGAGTGGTAGCTGTGCTATATGTGGGGTGGAAGCCATGTTGAGTTGGTGTGAGTAGGTTTTCTTGTAGCAGATGATTAAGTACTTGCTTATGGATACATTTTTTCCAGTATTTTTGAGAGAGGAGACAGTATGACAATTGGTCTGAAAATTAGTTGGCTCAGTAGAGTTTCCTTCTTTATGAAGAGGTACTTCAAAAATTTTCTTCCAATTTTCAAGGACATTGCCTTCTTTTATGGATCTATTAATCAGGATAGATATGGGGTACGCTAGAGATGTAGCTGCATGTTTAAGGAATAATGGAGGAAGGTTATCAGCTGAGGGTGAACCAGGTTTTAGTTTAGTTAAGAGGTGGGAACAGATGATAGTGAGGGTGAGAGAGGTGAATCAGAGGTGGATGAAGATGTAGATGGATTGAAAGAGGTGCGGGAGGAGAAGTTAGTTACAGTTAAGTTTTCAATGGTTTCAATGAAGAACTTATTAAGGAGAGTTGCTATTTCCAGAGGAGTCTTGTCAGAATAAGGTGTGAGTGGGGTAGGAGTACCAGGTGAGAGACGTTTATTGATAAGAGTTCCAGAATTATTTAGGATTACAGTTGGGAATAAGTGAGGATTGGTAATAGTTCTTTTTATCAAGATTGACTTGTTTCTTAGCTTTGTTTCTAAATTCCCAGTAAGAGATAAAGTTGGAAGAGGTATTATTGCCTTTCCAAGTTTTCCGAGCTTTATCTCTGGTCTTCATAAGTGTAAGGGTAGTGTTAGTTAGCCATGGGGCATATCTGAATTTGACGCGAGTTTTCCTAGTGGGGGCAAGGGAGTTAAGGATGGATAGAAAGGTGTTGTTGAAGTGTAGGACTGCTTCATCGAGAGTGAGATTAGAGAGAAAGGACCAGTTTATAGCAGAGAGGAGGTGATTTAGTGAGTCAGGAGAACAGACAGATCACGGGTCACCTTATATTGTTGTGCTATATGCAGGTGTTCAGAGTTTCTGCGAACTAGTAAAGGTAGGTGGTCACCTAATGTGTCTGGTAGAGTAGTTGGATTATGGTAATGTTGGCGGGTGAGATACTAGTATCCAGTCAATATGTGAACCAGTAGAGAAATTTTATGAAGGTGAGTAGGGGAAGAGATGAGCTGTGTGAATCCATACAGGTTGAGAGAGGTAGAAAGTGATTCTTTATTGATCTGCAGCCAGTCAATATTGAAATCTCATAGTATGATGGTTTCATAAGGGATAGTTTTATATTTCCAGGCTAGAAAGTGTTCCAAAATAGGGACATTATTTCCAGGAGGGATATAAATTGATGCAATGGCAAGTTTTTTATGGTGGCTAAGTTTAAAGTCAGCTAAAATTATCTCAGCTGGGAGAATGTCAGATATGGGAAAAGAGATAGGGGAGACAGACAGGCAGTTAGAATACATGATTGCGACTTCCCCTCCTCTTTTTGAAAGTCTGTCATGCCTGAGGATATTGTAGCTAGGGGGAAGAATTTCCGAACTAGAAATACTTGGTTTTAACCAGGTTTCACACAAGGCAAGTATGTTTGGGTTATGTTGAGTGATCAAAGCATGAAGTGTGTTGCTTTTTTTTAACTATGCTTTGAATATTTATAGATGAGAGGGTGAGTCTTTTTTGGGGAATAGTATTAGTAATGGATGATGGGAGAGGTGGAACAGAGCACATAGGTGGTAGTGGACTCGGCATTGCTAAAGCTTGTGGCCACCAAAAACTCTAGAATTCTTCCTTTACCCATAATGCACCAACCCATAAAATGCCTCACATCTTGTTTGCTGTATTGAAAACAGTGTCATAGTCTCTCATTCTTCCAGAAGTTCAAAACAAAAAAGGGTCTGGGGTTGATGGGCAAGGGGCGGAGGAAGAATAAAAATGGACAACACAGATGGAACGTTATGGTTAGCATACTTTTTTATCTGATTATGTCAATCTTCATTCTATCTTCAGCTATCTAAAATCCCGGGTGGACTCTAAGGAAGGACATTCCTGAGCACAGCCGAGCCAAAAGCTGTTCTTCCCCTCAACACCAGATCCAGTCTATAATAAGTGATAAAGGTATGAGGACTGGACCATATTGCAGCTGCACATACGTTGTCCATGGAACTCTAGAGAGATAAATACTGAAGTAGCAGCCATGGACCTAGTTGAATAGGCTCTTAGAGGTCTTGGTAAGGACAGACCCAATTTGATGTACATAAATGATATACAGTCTGTCAGCCATCTGGCTAAAGTTACCTTTGCAACTGATTTGACCAATTTAGAATCTGCAAAGGATACAAATAATTGGTCTGCCTTTCTAATTTCTTTTGTCCTGTGTAAGGAAAAAAGTAACACCCTATGAACATCCAATAAATGCAACATACATTCACCTTTGTTTGCAAATTTAGGAAAGAAGACTGGAAAATTAATGCCCTGACTGATAGTTGATTCTGACATCACCTTAGGAAGTAAAGGTGCATTGGTACATGTGACTATCCCTACGAAAGATCAAGTAGAGAGGTTTAGGTGACAATGCTTGAAGTTCAGAAATTCTTCTAGCACTGGTAATGGCCACTAGAAAGATAGTTTTCCAGGCCAGGAACTTAAGATTGCATTTTCTTCCTGGTTCAAAGATGGGAATGAGTCACGGTTTGCAGTACCAAGTTCAAATCCCATAGTGGAGTAGGGTCTTTGTATGGGGGTCTCAGCAGAAGTGTGCCTCTCAAAAATGCTTTATAAAATTTAGAAAAACCCACAGAAGAATTCTCACATTCAGTATGAAAATTAGAGACTGCCGCCAGCTGAACTTTAATCGTTGAGGAGTAGCTCCCTCATTAAAACTCACTGCCAAAAATTCAAGTACACATTGTATAGGAGCTGAGAAGAGGTTAATGTGTTTTTGTTGTGCCCAGGAAATAAGTTATGTACTCACCATAACGTTCCATGTTTGTTGTCCATCTTGCCTTCATTCATTACTGGTTGGGTTCGGAACCGAGAATTGATTCCAACTCGGCCTATATAAAAACTCTAGGACTTCCACTGGCTCGTGGCTACACCCTATCCCATCATGCTCAGGGAAGATTATCCAGCTCTTGTTTGTAGATACTATAGCTACTGTCTCTAAACATATAACCATGTCCAAAAAGGACTACAGAAGAGATTCAGAGAAAGTACAGTTGTGTACACTTACTATAAATGTAGATGTTCGAGTGTATTCACTGTTGCAGTCCTTACAAAATGGGTTATCCGGCTCCCGGTAGCCCACAGTCGGCCAGAATACCAAAGTCCTTGGTATATGATGTTGGCTGCCTTCGGTTTAGGCTGGACGTCAGGTACAAAAAAAAGCAGCTGATGCCATTTCCTCAGTTTTTCTTGCCTTAACTGTCAGGAGCCCCCAAAAAAAGGTTAGACCAGGAAAAGAAAAAAATCCAGTCTGTACCCTAGGAAAAAAGGGGGATGGAAGGGGGGGGGGGGGCAGGACTGAAACAGTGAATACACTCGAACATCTACATTTATGGTAAGTGTACACAACTGTACTATGTTCATGTTTCACTGTTGCAGTCCTTACAAAATGGGTTGATTCCCAAAGCCCAGGAAAAAAACAAAAGGGAGGAGGAACAACCGCTGATTAAGGGTTGGTAAGGATGCCCTGCAACACTGCAGTGGCAAAACCAGCCCTGAACATAGAAAGCAAGGGTAAATTGTAATGTTTAGTGAAATGTGGACAGAAGTCCAGGAAGCTGCTTCCAGGATATCCCTAGTAGGTACACCTCTTAACTCATTCACTCCGGAGCACCTCTGAAAAAGCTGTCTGCTTAATTCCACCATAGGAACAACAGTGCAGCCTGATCTCATTTTCACAAAATCCATTTCTAATACCATACAAAAAACAAATGTTCAGAACTCTAACTATAGGAGCTAGACTAAAAATGTAAACGCGAAAGTTGTTCAGCAGCCACTGACCTTTCCAACAGTATAAATGTTGATAGTGCATATCAAAATAGTTATTAAATATTTGGCAAGGAATGTTGATACTGTGCATATTTTTTACCTTTTTGGAAAAGCAAAGCACAATATCTTGGTCAATGTACCATGTAGACCCATATAATTTGTATTTAATTTGTTAGTATGAATGTCAGCTTTAAAATGATATCTTAACCATTACTGTGTAATGCTCCTTTATGGAGATTTTAATTTAATTGCATTTTTTCACACTGTGTGTGGTCTAATATTGCTACATACTCGTGTGCTAGCTTGCACTGCATGTGAATTGTTTTTACTACTTTTCTGTTAAAAAAAAAAAAAAAACTAAGCCTGTTTCCTACCTTTCCTGTAACTAGTGTTCCAGATACAGATTTGCTGTATCCAGGACTGTTTGTAAGCTTCTGAGCACGCCAAGCCTTTCTGTGTTGGAGAGAAGCCTTCTAGCTCATCAGTGGGAGTGGTAAGCAATAGGTAACCTGTCTACCACATAAGGAGTGGTTCTGGCACAGAATTTGTAGTTATTGGCCATTTGGGCAATCTTCCATCTCTCTCAACTTTCTGATTTGAAAGCCTGCATTTGCACTTGTTTCTGTAACTCGTCTAATGCAGATACAGATTCTTAGTTTTAGCACTTAAATTTGCTTATTCATACTCAGCACTTGTTCAGAACTTGTAAGCACTAAATAAGCTACTAATTACTATAGCACTCAATCTTCCTCATTACCTAGAGGAAAACAGCTTCTGTACTTACTTTTCTGACTGGCGTTAAGAAAAACAGCTCTTGTACTCACTTTCCTCACTTATCTAGAGGAAAATAGTTTTTTATTCAGGCATGTCCAAGGGTCAGCTCCCAGTGTTCTCCCCTGTCTACCTGATGAATCTGGGCATCTTGAGGCAATGTAGAAATTGCCTCATGTATACAGACAACCCTCTCCTCCTACCACCCAACACTACAACCTGTGAGAGATGCACTTATCTAGCCAAACTGGAGGTAAAGCTCTCTCCAACCAAGACTGAACCTGACAGTCATGAGGAGAAGGTAAACATTTGCACCACACTCATCACATAGTCTCACTACGTCTACACCACCAAAATCCACACATAGAAACTCAAAAATATTCTTGGAGGCTCTCAATAATAATCTGCCTAAGCAACAGAGACCTCCAAAGCAGAAACACAAGCAACCTCCATTCCCCAACACAACCCAAATGACACATAGCCCACAGATTCAGTGTGTGCCACTCAAACACAGCCAATAAGGCAAAACAACATACCCAACACACTAGTCATAGGTGACTATTCTATAGTCAGGCACACTGATGTCCCACTCACCAGGCTAAACAAGGAGAAGATTACTGTCAGCTGCCTGTCGGGTGCCAGGATCCGCCACATAACCCACGCACTCAGGTCACTCCTCAACAAGTACAAATATGACTCTGTCATTGTCCATGTTGGTGTGAATGACCTGAGACGTACCTCCCTGGACTACATGAAAAGAGACATGGAAGAGCTCTGGGATCTTGTAACCCAGTCAGGCATGACCCTAGCCCTGAGTAGCATTCTGCCATCGCCCAGAATGATACTGCAGTACAAGGACAAAATGATTGACTTAAACAATTGGCTAAGCTTCTGGTGTCATTCTAAGGGGATCAAGTATCTGTCTGCTTGGGATAACATGGTCGACAGACCACGATGCTTTGCCACAGATGGCCTGCACCTGTCGCCCCTGGGATTCCGGATACTGGCTAAGGCTCTTGCTGCCAATATAGTGCCTTTCTTAGGCAGGGTTCAATTAACAAATTCACCACCATAACAGGAACAGGCAAGCAAAAACTGAGGGTAATGCTACTCAATGCTAGAAGTCTAAATTTCAAAATGCACTCACTCGAGGCACTCCTTAACATGGAGAACATCGATATCTGTGCAGTGACTGAGACCTGGTTCAAGGCTCCAGAGAGCACCCCTGCACTACCAGGCTAAAACTCAAACCACACTTTTCAGCCATGTAACCTGGACCGAAACACCAAAGGTCGGGGTGTGTCCAAATTCATTAAGGATATCCACACCTCCAGGCTAGTTGCTCAGCATAATGCATCCGAGGTTATACAAGTGCAACTAAATCTTGGCAAAACTGCAATCCAAACTGTAGCTTGCTACAGATCCCCCACCATGCCCCAGGATTCCCACTCCTCTTTTCTTTATGTACTGGAAAATATTAGGGTTCAACCAAACACCCTAATAATGGGCGACTTCAACTACCCCAGCATTAACTGGGAAAACTACTCATGTACCAACTCCTTAGCGCAACGCTTTCTGGAATTCATACATTCTAATGCCCTAGATCAACTTATCCAAACCCCCACCAGGGGCAACAATATCCTAGACCTAGTCATTACCAACATGAGCGACCGGTGTTCCACACCTGAAGTCAACTCCTCGTTGGTCCGATCCGACCATAAGCTAATCACCCCTTGATATCCACATCCCACCCTCACCCCTCATTAAAGAAACCACAGTAAAAAATTTCTCCAAAGCCAACTTCATGCTTCTTAAGACAGAAGTAGTGAACTTCATGACACCCATACAGATGGACAATACAGTTACAACTGCTGAATCCTACACAAATGCACTCTATAAGCACTTACATGAGTGCATGGATCGTGCTATCCCAAACAGAACCAAGACGCCATCCTCCCAAAAAAAGGAAGCCAATCTGGTGGTCCCCTGCCATAAACAAACAGTACAACAGAAGGAAGAAACTGTTGCAAAAGAAAGTAAAATCCCATGAGTGGAGGAGCTCCCTGGTCAGCCTCAGTAAGAAGCTGAGATCCCTTATAAGATCCTCCATAGCTAGCTACGAAAATAAAATCGCCACTAATTCCAAGGACAACCACAAAGCATTCTATAGCTATGTCAAGAATCTCAATGGCAACACCCAGATCTGCTCTGAGTTACAGCACAATGGCACAAAAATTACAGAACCAACTGATATTGCCAACATCCTGGCAGATAGGTTCAGTGCTAACTTTACCCCCCCACCCCCTAAAGGGCCGATATCTATACAGGAAGAATGCAGAGTCCCTGTAATCAGAATGAACTGGCTTCCTCACTTAAGCACCATGTTCAATAATAGCCTCACATCAGGCTTTGTGCCCACTGAATGGCGCACAGCAACAGTTATCCCACTCCACAAAGTGGGAGCCACCACTGATCCCGGGAACTATAGACCTATTAGCCTGACGAGCCTGGTCTGCAAAGCCATGGAACGTATCATCATGGAACTCATAAACAAAGACATTGGTAACCTCCAAACTCTGGATCCCACCCAGTTCGGGTTTGTGAAAGGCAGATCATGCCTCCTGAACCTGATCGACTTCTTTGAGGCAGTCACCAAAGCCGTAAATGAGGGTAAAGTGGTTCACACAGCCTATCTTGACCTCGCCAAGGCTTTTGACACCATCCCCCATTCTGGAATTATAGCTAAACTCAATAAACTAGGCATAAATCCCTACGTCACAAGATGGGTTGCCAACTGGCTCACTGACAGAACCCACACTGTAAAAGTTGCAGACTCCAAATCTGACCTCAAACCAGTGACAAGTGGAGTACCACAGGGTTCCATCCTGGGACCGCTCTTGTTTGGTATGTACTTCTCTGAAGTACAGGCTAACACAGAAGGCCTCTGGCTAATGAAGTTCGCAGATGACTGCAAACTAGGCACCATAGTCAAGTCCTCAAATGATGTGAACATCCTACAGAAGGGCCTCTCTGAGACAGATGCCTGGTGTCAGAGCCATGGCCTCAAGCTCAATGCCAAAAAGTGCAGTGTCATCCCCTTTGGTAAAAACCCATGAACTATCACATAGGCAGCAATCTACTTAACACCGAATGCGCGATAAGAGACCTTGGGACCCAAGTGGACAGTAGTCTCTCCTTTGATAGTCACATCACCACAGTAGTCAGGAAGTCCTTCTACGTGGCACACCTCATCATAAAAGGGTTCTCATCCAGGAAAAAAAGAGGTCATTGTTCCCCTCTACTCGACACTCATTAGACCCACTATAGAGTACAACGCCCCTTTTGGAATGTACCTCACAAGACATCTGCAACAGCTGGAAAGGCCACAGAAGTACCTCACAAAGAGGATTACTGGACTCAAACAAATGCCCTACACTGACCGCCTCAAAAAACTCCAGCTTTACTCCTTAGCATATCGCCTACTCAGAGGTGATCTCTGCCTAACATATAAAGCTATGTCAAACCCAGAGCTGTTGGGCATGCTACACCTAAAGAAATCCCAATCCCTCCGAGCTACACGCTCTAGGGACCTAAACCTTGTCACCACAATAAACAGGACATGCTGGAGAGATAAATTCCTATCCCAGAGACTTCCCATACTCTGGAACAGGCTACCCATCTATGTCAAGCAAAGTTCTTCATTAGCACTCTTCAAGAAAAATCTTGATGAGTGGATGGGAAATAGGAAATACACCCCGGGGATCACTTCTGTGTCTCTGCTCGACAGTGGCACAGGAAAATTACCTCCTTGGGTGGCATAAGCCAGGGAACCTTGTTGGCTAGGCTTACGTAGGCCCTTGGGCCGATAGCCTAGTACCTACCTATGAACCTATGAGATATTCACAGAAATATGATTAATATAATATTTCTCATAATTGGTAAATAAACAAAGCATAATATATCATAACATGTAACAGACAAAGCCCCTACATATCAGTATAGAAGTTGTGTGTCTCAATGTCAGCTTCAAAATGATGCATCACTTGTGTGATCACCATGCTCCCTTGCAAAGATATAGGCATAATAATGAGAAGTATTGAAAATGTATAATTTTCATAATCCTACAAGACTAAAACTGTATCTGTAAATGTGCACAGTGCACAGACATAGTTCTTTTACCATTTTGTAAGGAGTAACACTGTCTTCAAAATGAGATATTACTAGGCACACTGACATGCTCCCTTGCAAAGTTATTTACCAAAATATGAAATAAATCATAATTTCCATAACCTAACTCCAAAACAAACGTTGATATCTGCACATGTGTACAATATACATGCCCAATTATTTTACCATGTTGGAACCAGCAATACTGTCTTCAATATGAGATATTACTTAGCACATTCCGATTCTCCCTTGCGAAGTTATTTACCTAAATATGAAAAAAAATCATAATTTCCATAACCTAAGTCTGAAACAAACTGATATCTGCACATGTGTACAACATACAGGTCCAATTATTTTACCATGTTGGAACCATCAATACTGTCTTCAAAATGAGGTATTACTTAGCACATTCTGATTCTCCCTTGCAAAGTTATTTACCAAAATATGAAAAAAAAAAAATTTCCATAACTTGAGTCCAAACAAAACTGATAGCTGTACATGTGTATAGCATTCAGAACCAGTTGTTTTACCATGTAGACACATATTATTGCATTCTTGGTGTAGCCAACATACTACTGAATGGGTACATGTAAAGAGAAAAAGCAAGGTAAGGACCGCCACTCCACCAATGAACCCAGGACAGACATGGGACGTCAGTGGCAGGCAAGGCCATCTGATCTGTCCAATAGCTGTGCTGGCTACTCATTCAGACAGCTGATACCACTGCAGTCTCACAACCTCCTTCAGTGTCAGCAGTCTGCCTTACCTATGCCTTTTCTCTTTACATGTGTCCATTCAGCAATGGACCTATGAGATCAAAAGTCCTGTATTAGAAAGCCCTTCCTGTCATCTAAACTGTACACATGACTGATAAAAAGCAGACTAAAAACAGAAGTATTGCAGGATGGTCATTGACATATTAGATTGCACGTGGTAGCACTCTCCTAAAACAGTTGTTCTTTCTCAGCATCCTCGCCAGCTCCTTACCACAGTTATTTGCCAAACTCAGAAAAATATATTTTACACAACACATTTCATAATAGAGTTTTACTTACCATACTGGTCCCTATTTTTTCATGGGTGTTTTCCATTCTTCTCACAAGCTGCATATTACCAATCCTGCATAGCTCTCCTCACGCCATTGTGGAGGTCAGTCAAGAACAGCGCAATGCCCTCCTCAGTTAGGTGAATGCCATCCCTTCTGAACAGATGAACATCTTCTGCGGTGATGCTGTCATGACAGATTGTAGATCCACTGACCCTGTGCATCAAGCCATGCATGAACCCATTCTGTAATCGTCTGGCCTTGTGTGCTGCCCGTTGACGGTTTGCTGTTTTCCACATCTGTCGAGGAATTATGTCAGACCACACAAAATGACAACGTGGCCACCACGACTGCAGGTGTTCAAAAAATGCTGTGATATGAAACCGTAGACTTCCGAGTGGTTGACTGATGACACCATTCCCTCCAATATGCAGCACAAAGATGTCGGGCTCAGGGTAGATGGAACACTTCTCTTCCAACAACTGCAGTACTCTGCTCCAACGCATACCTCTTCTTGCAATCCAGTATACCTTCACACTGGATGTGGGGAAGCTCAAGTTCTACTAGTTTTCAGATTGGAGGCATAGCTGGCAGCCCAGTGAATGTAGGAATGGCCACATACCCACACTCTCACTTGTTGTTCTCCTGGTCGTGAAGCCATGTCAGTGTCAAAAGGTGGACAAACCTGCACAGGAAAGAAAATGCAAACAGATTACTACTGTTGTTTGACAGAAGACTACATATCTATGTATATCATATGCATTACCTGGTTAGCCCATGCAAATATTCCATCCTAGCCCCAGGGGCAGTATTCTTTGCATTAGGTACACAAGTAGTGATGATGCTGCAGAGGTACATACCTACTACACACACACACACACACACACACACACAGGTTTTGCATTAGCATGTTCTAACACATGTTAGTGTGGAGTGCAGAGGCATTCATTATCATTCAGTAGAAATACTATATCATTATAATTCAGTCAAAATAGTATAACACTTGGATGGTACTGAGCCCTTCCTCCTACCACCTAATTTCCACCCATGACTGACAAAGCGTGGAAACATGCCCAACTACTGAGTATAAGCAGAAGTACAGTAATACAAGCAGAAATGGCAAACATCTGGTTCATCCATGTAAGAATTAGTCAGAAAAGTAATAAGTCCAGTTATCGAATCTGACCATCACTCTGGTTTCAATAAGACCCATGAGTTCTCCTCAATGCAGTATGTGCATATTGGTAACAGATAATAAATTAACCCAGCCACTGGGGATGCACAAGCCAGTGCATTTCTTTGTGCCGGTCCCAAGCCCGGATAAATGGGGAGGGTTGCCTCAGGAAGGGCATCCGGCGTAAAACCTCTGCCAAAAATTACTGATGCGGAGAACTTTTCATATTTACATACCGGATCGGTCGAGGCCTGGGTTAACAATGACCGCCACCAGTACTGTTAGTCAACAGGGTGCTGGCGGAAATTGGGCTACTGTTGGCCGAAGAAGTAGAGGAGGGGGAAGGCATGCCCGAAGGCAGGAAGACAGGAGGATGTTTAGGAGTGTAGTACTGAGGGTAGGAACTTTGAATGTTGGCAGTATGACTGGTATAGAGAGAGAGCTAGCTGATATGATGGAGAGAAGGAAGGTTGATATATTGTGCGTGCAAGAGAACAAATGGAAGGGAAGTAAGGCCAAGTGTATAGGAAGCGGGTTCAAATTGTTCTATCATGGTGTGGATGGCAGAAGAAATGGGGTAGGGGTTATCCTAATGGAACAGTATGCCAAGAGTGTTTTGGAGGTGAAGAGAGTGTCTGATAGAGTGATGTTTATGAAGCTTGAAATTGATGGTGTAATGATGAATGTTGTTAGTGCATATGCTCCACAAGTTGGGTGTGCGATAGATGAGAAAGAACAATTTTGGAGTGAGTTGGATGAAGTGGTGGTGAGTGTACCAAAGGGTGAGAGACTAGTGATTGGATCAGACTTCAATTGGCATGTTGGTGAAGTGAACAGAGGGGATCAAGAAGTGATGGGTAGGTATGGTGTTAAGGAGAGGAATGCAGAAGGTCAGATGATTGTAGATTTTGCGAAAAGGATGGACATGGCTGTGGTGAATACGTATTTTAAGAAGAGGGAGGAGCATAGGGTGACGTACAAGAGTGGAGGAAGATGCACACAGGTGGATTATATCCTATGTAGGAGGGCCAGTCTGAAGGAGATTGGAGACTGCAAAGTGGTGACTGGGGAAAATGTAGTTAAGCAGCATAGAATAGTGGTCTGCAGGATGATGTTGGTGATCAAGAAGCGGAGGAGGAGTGTGAAAGCAGTGCCAAGGATTAAATGGTGGAAGATAAAAAAAAAAGGGTGATTGTGAGGTGGAGTTCAGGGAAGAGTTAAGACAGGCACTGGGAGGCAATGAAGAGTTACTGAATAGCTGGGTAACTACAGCAGAGCTAGTAAGGGAGACTGCTAGGAAGGTGCTTGGTGTGACATCCGGACAGAGGAAGGAGGACAAGGAGACATGGTGGTGGAATGAGGAAGTACAGGAGAGTATACAGAGGAAGAGGCTGGCAAAGAGAAAGTGGGATTGTCAAAGAGATGAAGAAAGTAGACATGAGTATAAGGAGATGAGGCACATGGCAAAGAGCGAGGTGGCGATGGCTAAGGCATATAGAGAGTTGTATGAGATATTGGACACTAAAGAGGGAGAAAAGGACCTGTACCGACTGGCTAGACAGAGGGACAGAGCTGGGAAAGATGTGCAGCAGGTAAGGGTGATAAAGGACAGTGAGGGAAACGTACTCACAAGTGAGGAGAGTGTGTTGAGTAGATGGAAAGAGTACTTTGAAGGGTTGATGAATGAAGAGAATAAGGGAGAGAGAGAGAAGGCTGGATTATGTGGGGATAGTGAATCAGGAAGTGAAGCAGATTAGCAAGGAGGAAGTAAGGACATCTATGAAGAGGATGAAGAATGGAAAGGCTGTTGGCCCAGATGACATACCAGTGAAAGCATGGAGGTGCTTAGGAGAAATGGCAGTGGAATTTTTAACCAGATTGTTTAATGACATTTTGGAAAGTCAGAGGATGCCTGAGGAGTGGAGAAAAAGTGTTTTGGTACCTGTCTTTAAGAATAAGGGTGATGTGCAGAGCTGCAGTAACGACAGAGGGATAAAATTGAGCAGTCACAGCTTGAAGCTATGGGAAAGAGTAGTGGAAGCTAGGTTAAGAAGGGAGGTGATGATTAGTGATCAGCAGTATGATTTCATGGCACGAAAGAGCACTACAGATGCAATATTTGCTCTGAGAGTGTTGTTGGAGAAATACAGAGAAGGTCAGAAGGAGTTGCATTGTGTCTTTGTGGACTTAGAGAAAGCATATGACAGGGTGCCTAGAGAGGAGTTGTGATATTGTATGAGGAAGTTGGGAGTGGCAGAGAAGTATGTAAGAGTGGTACAGGATATGTACGAGGGTAGTGTGACACTGGTGAGGACTGTGGTGGGAGTGACAGATACGTTTAAGGTGGAGGTGGAATTACATCAAGGATCAGCTCTGAGCCCTTTCTTATTTGCAGTGGTGATGGACAGGTTGACAGATGAGATTAGACAGGAGGCCCAGTGGACTATGATGTTTTCAGATGACATTGTTGATATGTAGTGAGAGTAGGGACCAGGTTGAGGAGACCCTGGAGAGGTGGGGATATGCTTTAGAGAGGAGAGGAATGAAGGTCAGCAGGTCTAAATCACAATATATGTGTGTAAATGAGAGGGAGGGTAGAGGAATGGTGAGGATGCAGGGAGTAGAGTTGGTAAAGGTGGATGAGTTTAAGTACTTAGGATCAACAGTTCAGAGTAATGGTGAGTGCGGAAGAGAGGTGAAGAAGAGAGTACAGGCAGGGTGGAATGGGTGGAGAAGAGTGTCAGGAGTGATTTGTGACAGACGGGTACCAATAAGAGTGAAAGGGAAGGTCTACAAGAGGGTAGTGAGACCAGCTATGTTATATGGGTTGGAGACGGTAGCATTGTCGAAAAGGCAGGAGTCAGAGCTGGATGTGGTAGAGTTAAAGATGTTAAGATTTGCACTGGGCGTGACTAGGATGCACAGGATTATGAATCAGTACATTAGGGGGTCAGCTCAGGTTAGACAGTTTGGAGACAAAGCAAGAGAGGCGAGATTGCGTTGGTTTGGACATGTGCTGAGGAGGGATGCTAGGTATATTGGGAAAAGGATGCTAAGGGTGGAGCTGCCAGGTAAGAGGAAGAGAGAAAGGCCTAAGATGAGGTTTATGGATGTGGTGAGAGAGGACATGCAGGCGGTTGGTGTGAAAGAGCATGATGCAGAGGACAGGAAGAAATGGAAACAGATGATCCGCTGTGACGACCCCTAACGGGAACAGCCGAAAGAAGATGATGGTAACAGATAAAAAATTATTCTTGAAAGCTGAATACATAAAGAAAAAATTATAACAACCATTACTGAAACCTGAGCTATAGATAACCTATACTTGTTGTACCATATCTGTATTATGATCTTCAGCAGTCTGATCATATATGCACAAGCACTTCCTTGGTACACAAACGAATTACTTCCCCTACCAACATCTTCATTAGTACATGTTGCGCATGTCCCTAAATAAAACATTCACCCAAATGACCCCTTCAGGAAAATGTTGAGATATGCACAATCACCAAAATTATATATATATATATATATATATATATATATATATATATATACACATACACGTGTGACTAACGTATATATGTGCAAGTACATTTTGCACATACATATATATCCATATACACACATGCACAAATATATATATATATATATATATATATATATATATATATATGTATATATACAGCAAAAAAAAAAATCAGAGGTTTAGGAGGGTAGGCAGTTGATGAAGAATGAGTGGGGGGGTTGCTTGCAATGACTCCAAGCAGAGAAAAAAACACAATCTGACTTGTGTATTCATCAAAGTGATAATGACTACTACTTATGTGAATAACAGTGACAACAGCTGAGACTTTTCCGAGAAAAGTGATAATGACTCACTGCTATATTGTAACTGCATGTATTGCTAATGTGATAATGACCTTCCTTTCATTACTGCAAAGATATGCATGCGGAGACACGGGTGATAATTGCTGCACATAACCTGTTGAGTAGGCATTCATTATATTACATTGTGCAGCTGTTACGTAACACAGACTCAGTATTATCAGTAAGGAGAAGACCGGAGTCATTCAGTCAAATAGTATAACACTTGGATATTATGGAGGCCTTCCTCCCACCTAAATTCCACACATGACTGACAAAGCCAGGAGAAATGCAGAAAAAAATATGGTAGCTCCATGCTGTCAGTAGTCACCTAGTGATAATCTTTATCTCACTCTAGCAGTATAATCACAAATAGAATAATACAAGCCAAAGTGATGTAACCCAATGTAATTTGCAGACTGACTTTCTATATGTCCCCAGTAACCCTTCCAGTTGTTTGCATTCTGTATGCACAGGCACAAAAATGATACAAATTGGCCCAGCAGTCACTTCAGCAGTGAAGACCATGTATGCAGAAGCACTTCCCTGATGCACAATTAGTGAATCGAGTGACTTGCATTCAGCAGGCACCTTCTAACATTGTAACATAGTGGAACTGGGAATGCCAGTATGGGGGTACATGTCTGTGCTATCTTGTTCTTTTTATGGTGCATAAATTTATTTGTTTAATCTATGCTTTAGTTCAGTAGATCATTGGATTAGATCCTTAAAAATAGATCTAAAATGCACAACAGTGCATCTAAAACTCCCTGATCAATGCAATCAATATCATATTTTTTGCTACTTAATTAAAATAAGAAAAAAGACAATGTTGCAATGATAACTTTTCAGATTAACTGTATTACAAGTATCTAAAATAAAGACTGAGGCATCTGGTGCCAATTTGATATACATCTCTGAAATGAGTGTATCTAAACCCAGGGTTTTAAATGTATTATGATGTTTAAGATTACTTGTTAACTGATGTTAATTATTAGTTAGGGATAGTTCCTCTTATTTCCTTATGATGATTTTAACAGAGGTGTTTGTGCGTATTTACATTAAGTCCAAAAAGTACAGTTGTGTACACCTACCATAAATGTAGATGTTTGAGTGTCTTCACTGTTGCAGTCATGACTCTAGGGTTCTCCCCTGCCGGCAGGCAGCCCCAGGTCGGCCAGAATCCCAAAGTCTGGGTCCGGCGTCAGCTGTTCAACCATGCTCCCTGACGTCAGAGCGCCAGGAGTACAAAGCTGACAGCCGACGCCATCTTCTCCAGTTTTTCTTGCCCCAGATGTCAGGAGTCCCAAAATGAAAAAGGTCCAATAACCTTTGCAAATACACCTCAAAAGAATGGTGAAAAAAGGAAATACACAAAAGTAAAAATAAGAGGGGACAGGAGGGAGGAAGCAGACTGCAACAGTGAAGACACTCGAACATCTACATTTATGGTAGGTGTACACAACTGTACTATGTTCATCGTGTTTCACTGTTGCAGTCATGACTGTAGGGTAGAATCCCAAAGCTGAAAGAAAGGGTGGTGGTCATAAAGAGGAAGGGGCGGCTAAAAGGCCCTGCAAGACTGCAGAGGCAAAGCCTGCCCTAGACTTAGAGTAGAAAGGAAGATTGAAGTGCTTACAAAATGTACACACCGAACTCCAAGTTGCAGCTTCCAAAATATCCTTGGTAGGAACTCCCCTGAGGAAGGCCGCAGAAGTGGCAGCAGCTCTGGTGGAATGAGTCCGTATACTCCCTGAGATTTGCTTTCCATGGTGAGAATAACAAAATCTGATTCCATGAGCAATCCATTTAGAAATGGTCTGCTTTGAAATGACTTTACCTTGGGAACTTGAAGCATAACAAACAATTGTTCTGATTTTCTGATGTCCTTAGTTCTGTTCAGGTAAAAACGTAGCTGTCTGTACATCCAAGGAATGTAAGATCCTTTCCCCTTTATTTTGAGGAGTGGGGAAAAAGGTTGGCAAGTGTATAGTTTGATTTAAAGCCACTTTGGAAACCACCTTAGGCATGAAGGTAGGATTAGTCCTCAAAGATGCCCTGTCTTGATGAAAAATAATATAAGGTTCCACAGCCATAAGAGCTTGTAACTCGGAAACTCTCCTGGCAGAGGTTAGGGCTAACAGGATAGCTGTCTTCCAAGATAAAAACTTGATGTCAGAAGAGGCAGCAGGCTGAAAAGGAGGCAAGGTTAGTTTTTCCAAAACATAGTTGAGATCCCAAGCAGGAATGGGAGGAGATCTAGGAGGTCTTAAGTACTTAGCTCCTCTGAGGAACTGTCTCATGAGCTGGTGGGAAAAGATGGGAGGGTCTGTATTATAATGAGCAGAAATAGCAGAGGCATGAATCTTAATGGAAGAGAAACAGAGACCCTTATTGTAAGTGATCTGTCAAGTAAAGTAAAATTAAAGTAATGTTAGGAAGAAGAGGATCAGAATCCTGAGCCTGCATCCAGGAACAAAATCTTTTCCATTTTCCTGCATAAGATTTTCTAGTGCTAGGACGTCTGGCTTCTAAAATGACATCTATAACCTGTAACCACGCTGTCTACTGCAAGACTAAGAACAAAGACGGAAAAGCGTTGATACCACAGGACAAGTACCGCTTGTCAATAAACATTGTGGATTTTCAGAAGCGGAGGTCTGCCTCGCATGTCCTGTGGTGACATCCATAACCTGCTTGGGTAGGAAACCGCTAGGCTGAGAGTTCTGACATGAGAGTGTAGAACCTGACCCTGATGTTGGGACAGAAAGTTCGGAAACTGAGGTAAAACACAAGGGGGCTCCAGGCATAGGTTCTTTTTAGAGTTGGATACCAAAACTGCCGAGGTCAATTTGGAGCTAGCAAGATTATCATCTTGGGCTTGTCCTGTTTTATCTTCAATAAAACTCACGGAAGAAGAGGAAGAGGCGGAAAGGCATATCCCGAGAGGTTCCTCCAACTGAATGACAGGGCATCCACATTCCAAGCTTCTCTGTGGAAAGTCCTGGTGCAAAAATTCTGTAGCTGATGATTTAGATGGGATGCAAAGAGGTCTATGTGAGGACATCCCCATACTGCTGTTATCATCCTGAATATTTTCGTGTCCAGCATCCACTCGTGTGGATCCGAAAGGTTTCTGCTCAAACTGTCTGCCAGGAAGTTTTGTTTCCCTGGTAGAAACTGAGCTTGAAGATCCAGATTGCAAGCTAGAGCTGTGTTCCATAAATCCATGGCTAGTCTGCAAAGGGGGTAGGAATGAGATCCCTCTTGCTTGTTTATGTACCACATAACTGTGGTGTTGTCTGCCCGTATCAGTAGTTGTCCTGGTTGTATGAGATTCCTGAAGGCCAATAGAGCTTTCTGAACGGCTAACATTTCCTTTAAGTTGATATGCAGGTGCTTCTGATCCTTTGTCCAAAGGCCCTGCAGACAATTGCCCTGAAAATAGGCTCCCCAAGCATAATCCGAGGCATTCGTGGTTAGAATCTGAGTGGCAGGAGGCAGACGGAAGGGTTTCCCTTTGTTTAGAGCACATGCCCTGGACCACCAAAGAAATTCCTTTTGAAGGCAAGGAAGGATGGGGATCAGTATGTCCAAACTGTGGCAATGCTGAGACCATACACTTTTTAGGTACCACTGTATTTTCCTCATGTGTAGTCTAGCATATGGTATGAGAAGGATGCAGGAGGCCATGTAACCCAAAGCCTGCAGGAATTTCCTTGCAGATAGTTGGGTTAGAGTTGCCAAGGTTTTGAAAGTTGAAGCCAGCTGTAATTGTTTTTCGGATGTCAGAAATGCCATCTGGGTTGTAGTGTTTAGAAGAGCACCCAGAAAAGTTATCTGTTGTGATGGTGTCAAATTTGACTTTTTTATGTTTACAGAGAATCCCAGGAACTTGAGGTGGTTCTGTACAAATTCTAGATGCTGGAGTAAGACATCCTTGCTGTCTGCCTGAATTAGACAATCATCCAGATAAGGGTAAATTTGAATTCCCTTGAGTCTGTAGTAAGCTACTACTGGAGCCAGGCATTTGGTGAAGACCCTGGGTGCAGTAGACAATCCAAAGGGCAGCGTGAATTGAAAGTACCTTGATCCGGCCTTGAACCTGAGGTATTTTCTGCGATCCTGCCTGATGGGAATGTGTAAATATGCCTCCTTTAAATCCAAAGTCACCATCCATGCATCTTTGGACAGCATTGGAAGTAACTGCTGTAGAGTAAGCATCTTGAATTTTGGAATCTCTAGAAGTGTGTTGAAGACCGGCAGATCCAGAATGGGTCTCCATGAATTTTGCTTCCTTGGGACTAGAAAGAGCCTTGAGTAAAACCCTTTTCCCATCTCTGAAAGAGGAACCAGTTCTATGGCATTCATAGCCAAAAGAGCTTCCACCTGGTTTAAGGCCTCCGTCCATTGATGTTTTGGAAGGTCTGGCCATCCGCTTGGCCTTGGCAAGGTATGAAAATGGAATTTGTAACCTCTTAAAATCACATCCAAAACCCATTTGTCCTGGGTTATTTGAGTCCAATTTTGATAAAAAAAGAGAGTTTTCCTCCGAGAAGGGCTTCCAGGCAAGACGTTCCTGTAGCCCAACAGAGGGAGTCATTGAGTTTGTTTCCTTTGAGACTGTGACCTGTCCTCTCCTCCCCTAGGGGTAGAAGCAGTCCACTGTCTTGGTCTATATAAGCAGCTTGTGTTTGAGGCCTCCATCTGGAGCGTCTATATCTACCCCTCTGAGGCCTGTCTGAAGAGAGAAAGGACCAGTTTTTTGAAGGCCAATTCCTGCTAAACCTAGGAGGCTGTACTTGTAAGAAATCTTTAACTGTTTGCATGGATTTCACCTTATCCTCCATCTTTTTAATCACCTCTTCAGCTTTAGATCCAAACAAAACATTATGCTGAACAGGAGCATCCAATAATTTAGCCTTTACTTGTTCAGGTAAATTTTGTTCCTTTAGCCATGCATGTCTTCTAATGACTGTGCCAGAGGCCGCAGCCCTACAAGAAGCCTCCAAGGCATCAAATCCACAGTGTAAAACATGCTTCCCAATCTGTTCAGTGGCATGCAATAAGTCATGTAATTCCTTATCATCTGCACAGGCAGAAATGGAAGTAAATTTTTGTTTTAAGACAGAAAAGAGAAATTGCTGATATTTAAGCATATGAAACTGACAGTTTAAAGCACTAATGGACAAAGTAGCAGACGTGTACACCTTTTTTTCCCCATCTTTCCAAGGCTCGAGAATCCTTTTCAGTAGGAATGGGATTTTTAGCAGAAGCGGCCTTAACTCCCTTAAGACCCTGAGAAATGGTTTCAGGGTCAGCAGTAGGGTTCTTGTATAAAAACTGATGGGAATCAGGAACCCTGTAGTATCTATCAGGCTTAACAGGAGCAGGAGGAAAAGAATTAGAAGTTATGTACCTACCATAATGGAGCCGAACCTCGGCTCCGACTCGGCCACTCTAAAAGCTCGAGAGCTAGTTCCACCAGCTCGAGGCTCCCCTATATCCCACAATGCTAGGCGGTAACTCCTCAGATCTCGTTTGTAAGCTAGGCCCAGCTAGGAAAATTCCATAATATGGAAGAAAAAGGATAACCCACCTCTATAGGCTGACTGAAAGGTGTCCTAAAACTGACCGAGGAAATATATATATATATATATATATATATATATATATATAGGTGGTAGAAAGGATAAAGGTCACAAAACAAACTCCTCTAGGTCTGTCCAGGCTAGGGGGAAGGAGGGTGGGACGCAAGAAAGAAGGCGAGAAGAAGACAACTAACATGGAACTTTATGGTAGGTACATAACTTCTAAATGTTAAGTTGTCTATCTCGCCTTCATTTTTGCTGGATGGGACCGCGTCCCTAGCACCTTGTCCCGGGTGGCCTATCGGAACAGACTCTTGAGTACAGTGGAACCAAAGTTGGCTCGGTCTCTGGAAGCTAAGTCCAACTTATAATGAGAAATGAAAGCATGGGGAGAAGCCCAAGTAGCTGCAGCACAAATCGAATCAATAGGCAGTCTGTCTTGGAAAGCTATAGATGTAGCTAAAGCTCTAGTTGAATGAGCCCTGGGTTTGGTTGGCAACTGTTAATGTCTGATCTCATACACAAAGGTAATCAAAGTTGTAAGCCATCTAGAAAGAGATACCTTAGAAACTGGAAGGCCCATTCTGCCTTCTGCATAGGAAACAAACAGTTGATCAGACTTCCTAAATTGTTTGGTCCTGTCTAAATAGTACCCAAGTTGGCGATGGACGTCTAAGCAATGTAATTTTTGTTCCGATCTGTTCGAATAGTTAGGAAAGAACACAGGAAGATCAATGGTTTGATTCAAATTTGCCGGTGAAGCTACCTTAGGCAAAAAGGACGGGTTGGTACGTAAGGACACCCTATCCTTATGAAACAAAAGATAAGGGGATCAACTACACAGAGCATGAAGTTCAGAGACTCTTCCGGCTGAAGTAATAGCTACCAAAAAGAGTGTTTTCCAAGATAGCAATTTCACTGAGCATGAAGCCGCAGGTTCAAAGGGGGGAAGAATCAAGGACGCCAGAACCAAGTTGAGATCCCATAGAGGAGGAGGATCCCTGATAGGTGGTTTGAGGAGAAAAACTCCCTTTAAAAAGGCTTTGCAGAGTTTGTGAGACATAATGGAGGACTCTGAGACTCCAACATGAAAGTTAGATATAGCTGCCAATTGAACCTTGATGGTAGAAGGAGACGAACCTGAGTGGAAAATTTTGGCTAGAAAATCTAGAACTGATTGAATGGAAGCAGTGAAAGGATCTATATCCTTTGAATGCACCCAATAGGAAAAACTTTTCCACTTACTATGATAAATCTTCCGAGTGGAAGATTTATGAGAGGCTATTAAAATATCTCAAACTGAGTGAGATATTAAAGGAAGCCTGGCTAGAGTTGGAATTGGAGAAACCATGCTGTGAGATTCAGAGAAGGGAGGGAGCGGTGCAACTGACCCGACTGATGGCTCAAGAGGTCTGGAACTGGGTCCAGATGCCAGGGTTGCTCCAACAGATAACGGTGAAGAAATGGGAACCAAACCTGTCGAGGCCAGTAAGGGGCAATGAGGATCATGGAAGCTTTCTGAGCGATGGCTTTCTGTATTAGTTGAGATATCAGTGGAAAGGGAGGAAAAGCATACAGAAGTCCCTGGGGCCAATCGTGGACTAGAGCGTCTCTGCTGGGATGGCCTGGTTGGGGAAAGAGGGTGAAATAATCGTCACACTTGTTGTTTTGGGGAGTAGCGAAAAGGTCGCAGCAAGGTCGGCCCCACTTTCAAAATACTTTGTCCAACACTGAATTCTTCAGAGACCACTCGTGAGGCATGATAATAGCTCTGCTCAATTTGTCCGCAATCACATTGGACTTCCTGGGAATGTGCGTTGCTAACAGAAACCGCTGAGAAGAAATCGCCCATTGCCACAGTCTGAGTGCCTCTCGACATAGAGGGTAGTTCCGCCTTGTTTGTTGATGTACCACACTACAGACATATTGTCTGTCTGAATTGCTATAGTTCCTTTGGGAAGAGAGTCTTGTAGGGCTTGCAACGCTAGAAGCACTGCTCTCATCTCTAGGACATTTATGTGCAAGTGGCGTTCGAAAGGTTGCCATATGCCTTGGACCGTCCTGCCCTAGTAATGCCCCCCCCCCACCCGATCAGGGAGGCGTCCATTGTCAGTGTAGCAACCGGAGGGGGAGGAACAAAGGGTCTTCCTAGGAAGAGCTGGGGGGATGTGATCCACCAAGAAAGATGATTCCTGCACGATTGTGTTATCGCAATGGAATGGGACATTGGAAGTTGTTGGTACGACCATTGTGTGAAGAGCATCCATTGTAAGATTCTCATGTGGAATCTGGCTAAAGGAAGGAGAGGGATAGCAGCCGCCATTATCCCTAAGACCTTCAGGGCCAGTCTGACTTTGATTTTGTTGCTCTGCAAGACAAGAGAGACTTGTCTGTGTATGTCTGCTATTCTCTGCTCTGTGAGTCTGGCTGACATGCTGACTGTGTCTAGATTTGCGCCTATGAAGGTAATAACACGACAAGGCGACAAGACAGACTTTTCGTAATTTATTGAAATGCCTAGTGTTTGACATGTGTGAAAAGTATAGTCTCTGGCAAGAAGCAGAAGACGCTTGTTGGGGGGCTGTAAGGAGCCAGTCGTCTAAATACGGAAACACTTGGAATCCTTGACGTCTCAGATGAGAGGCGACCACTGCCATGCATTTGGTAAACACTCGGGGGGCTGTAGTGAGTCCAAAGGGCAGGGCCCTGAATTGGAAATGACTGGTTCCCAGCCTGAAGCGGAGGAATCTCCTGGAGCGTCGGCTCATTTTGATGTGGTAGTACACATCCTGGAGATCTATAGAGCACATCCAGTTGTCCCGCCCCAAAAGGGGTAGAATGGACTGCAGCGTGACCATCCGAAATTTTGTTTTCTTGACAGACTTGTTCAAGTTGCTGAGATCCAAAATGGGTCTCCAGTCACCTGTTTTCTTTGGAACCTAAAAGAATTTGGAGTAGATTCCGGACCCTTGTTGGTCTGCTGGAACTGGTTGAATGGCTCTTTTTGCAAGCAGCTTTGATATTTCTAGCGCTGCTTGCTCCCTTTGACTGGGTGGAACGTCTGGAAGGGATTTTTTTGATTGCTTTGGAATGCGAAAGAATGGGATTGTGTAGCCCTCGGAAATGATAGACTGTACCCACTTGTCTTGAGTTAGGGATTGCCAGGCTTCTGGGTACAGAGATAATCTTCCCCTGACTGCCTCCGAAGGTGGACAATCGGGCAACACCTCAGGGATGCTGAAAAGGCTTGTCGGAGAAGGTTTCTCGACTGCCCTGATTCTGCGGGCCCCCTCTACCTCTAGGACGGCGTCTACCATTATTGTTCCCCCCTCTGCCTCTAGTGGGGAACCGACTCTGCGTCAGGCAAAGCTCCTTGAGATTGTTTGCGGAACCACATCTTTCCCCCCTTCTGGCCTTTGGGTTAAGGCCTAGAAGGAGTAGAAAAACGGACTCCCACGGCAGAGAGAGTCTTGCCTTCAGTCTCGCACCTAGTCAGGGTTTCCTTCACTTGAGGACCAAAGAGGGATGATCCATCAAACAAGGAGTTAGTGAAGGACGCCTTGAAAGGGTCCGCAAAATTACATAGCCGCATCCTGGCATGCCGACATAAGGCCACACCTGTACCTGCCGCTCTACTCGCTCCATCCGCCGCATACGAAAGGAGGCGCATGGAGGAATTAACTATTGAGTTGAGGGTAGCCAGCTGAGAGTTCATCCTATCCTGAAAACCCGCAGCTGTTGGATCCTTTAACATCTCACTCGCTTCCTTGATCAAATCTCTCTGGAGACGAGTGAAATGACACAGGTAGTTCAGCGAGCGCATAGAAAAGGTCGCTGACGAGAACATCCGCTTCCCATACCTGTCCATAGTCCTAGACTCCTTGTTAGGAGGATGGACAGGCACTGAAGGATCAGCTAGCTTTTTCTTGGTGGCTGCAGCCACCACCATAGCATCCACAGAGACGCCTTTGGTCAAGAATTCTTTGTCCTTAGGGGCAGTGATAAACTTTGAAGGTCTCCTGGGGGTGGGGTCCACAGAGTCAGGAGCTGTCCAGGCCTTCTTTGCCACCACCTGCATAAGGAGGTCAAAAGGAGGGGACACCCAGGAGGTGGAAGGGCGAGAGCCAAACGCCTCAAGATACACCGATTCATCCTCTGAAGGGTTGAGGGCTGGCCAATTCCCCCTCTGTTTTAAGATCTCGAGGATGTCTGCAAAAGAGACATCTTCAGAGGGGGAACAAGGGGAACCTTCAGAATCCTCTAAATCGGTGTCAGAGGTGACAGACTCAGGGGAGTCGATGTGCTTCCTCTTGCACTGCCTCTTCCTAGGAGGCTCTCCTACCGGGTCAGGAGAGGCCTCGGAAGAGGAGGAGATCCCCACTGGGGATACTTGAGGAGCTGGCTCTCTGCGATCCGGGATGAGGGAGTGAGCAGAAATCACAGGAGGCACCGTGGAGGGAGGGGCAGATGGAGCCGACTGTGGGGTTGAACCAGGTTCTAACACGCTCCTCATGACCTCGAAGGCACCCCTGTCAGGCAGGGCCAGAGGTCTCCGCTCCGAAAAGCTGAAAACCTCCCCTGGCACCGACAGTGATGGCTCCGAGGCCGATGTCGGAGCCGAACTCACCAGCGCCGGAGCACCGAGAGGGAGAGCGGGGTCGGACAACGGTCCATTGCCACTCGCCCCCTCGGAGCCGACTAGGGAAGTCCGGCGCCGAGATTCCTCCAAGGAAGAAATGGTACAGTTTTGTACCTACCATAAATGTAGATGTCCGAGAGGTATGCATCTGCAGTCCTAACATATGGGTTGTCCTGCCTCAGGCAGCCCTTCGGTCGGCCGGATTCCAAAGTCTGGGTCTGGCCTCGGCTGATGTCGCACTTCACCCGACGTCATAGCTGCTGTCAATTGGGTATAAAGGCATCAGCCTACGCCATTTTCCTCAGTGTTTCTTGCCCCAGATGCCAGGTGCCCTCTAGGAAGGCTAAATTTGGATAAATGCAAATGATTCCAAACAGTAGAGAGCAAATAAAAATAAACATGTATATACATATATACAAACAAATACACCATAATAGATTCCCCCAGCTAGCTACAAGATGGGCAAATACCCTAGGAGTACCACAGAGGGGAAGGAGGGTGGGTAATCCTGACTGCAGATGCATACCTCTGACATCTACATTTATGGTAGGTACAAAACTGTACTATGTCCTTCAAGGATGCATCTGCAGTCCTAACATATGGGTAGAATACCATAGCCAAACTGGGGGAGGAGGCACTAAGAAGATTATGGTGCAGTTAAGATCCCTTGCAAAACAGCAGTGGCAAAACCTGCTCGGGATCTGGCGTATAAAGGTAGATTATAATGCTTGGCAAATGTATGCACGGAGCTCCAAGTAGCAGCCTCTAAAATGTCTTTGGTAGCCACTCCTCGTAAGAAAGCTGTCGTAGTGGCTGTAGCCCTTGTGGAGTGAGGTCTGATGTTTTCTGGAGTTGTCTTTCCATGGAAAGAGTAACAAAATCTAATGCAATTTCCTATCCATCATGAGATTGTCTGTTTTGAAATTGCTTTTCCTTCCATTCCTGTTGCATATGCTACCAGAACCTGGTCAGTTTTTCTATTGTTCTTGGTTCTGTCCAGGTAGTAGCGCAATTGCCTGTGCACATCCAAGGTATGCAGTAGTCTTTCCCCCCTCTTCTGTGGGTTGGGGAAGAATGTTGGTAGGTGGATTGCTTGGTTTAATGATACCCTGGAGACCACCTTTGGCATAAAAGTAGGATTAGTTTTCAAGGACACTCTATCCTGATGGAAGATGAGGAAGGGCTGTACTGCCATTAATGCCTGTAATTCAGAAACCCTTCTTGCTGAAGTGATTGCAAGCAGGAAAGCAGTTTTCCAAGATAAGAACTGTAATTCTGCTGTTGCTGCTGGTTCAAAAGGGGGGAGTGTTAACTTTTCTAACACAAAGTTCAGGTCCCATGTAGGCAAAGGTGGCTTCCTTGGAGGCTTTACATTTTTAATTCCTCTCAGAAACTGCCTGAGTAGAGGATGAGAGAAGACTGGAGGGTCCATGTTGTATTCTGCTGAAATTGCTGATGCATGAATCTTAATGGAGGAGTAAGACAGGCCATTGTGGAAAAGCTCTGCTAAATATTTATTTATTTATTTATTTTATTTTACATTTGTTGACCGGGATAGTCCGACTGGATACATGTCCTTTTTCAGCGGAGGCCCGGGGAGAAAAGCTCCACAGCAATAACAATATACACATAGTTTTACAAAATACATATTTGAGAGTGGAGAGACAGATGCAGAGACAAAACAATATGCAAGTAGGTTTACAGATCTATGGAAGAGATGTAGAGACAGCTGTTAATTCACATTATTTAGTTTTCATTGGATGAGATATGATTAACAACTAGGCAAATAAGGGTCTACACAGTTATACTAAGATACAGTAAAGCAGCGATAGATTTTAATACACTCTGGTACAACATCGCAGCCATTATAACATATCAAGGATGGGTGAAGGATCAAAGAATACTGCAGCAGAACCAGGAGGATTAGTGGTCAGCTAAGTAGTGATTGGATACAAGGCGCCAGGAGGCCCAGATTAGTACTAGTGAGGTAGGATAAGTGGTCGCTCAGGAAGAAACTAATCAGATTTTACACATGAACATAGCCATTGTGCCTTTAAGAATTGAGTTAGATTTTGTTTGAATTGAGAAGGGGAGGTGGAAAGTCTAAGGTTGTTAGGGAGGAGTTCCAAATCTTACCTATAGAGTTGGCGAAGAGAGCATCACCTCCCTATTATAGGATTTGATGGTTTGTATCAAATGTTTGTTAGAGGAACGAAGACTGCTTAGGTTAGAGTAGGGGGTCAATAGGTTATTGAGTGAGGGAGTTTTATCAGGTTCCTTAATGATTTTAAATGCTTCAGTGAGTTGGTTCAGTTTGAGGAGATTGGGTAATTCTAACCAGCCAAGTGTTTTCAGGTTAAGGCAATGATGTGTTCTATAAGGAAGTCCAGTTATAAATCTGGCAATATGATTATAGGTCACAGAGAGTTTATTGACGTCGGATTTGTGAAGAGAATAAAATACAGGAGAGGCATACAGTAGAGTGGAGAGGAGGTGTGTACGTGCAATGGTTAGTTTAGCGTTGGGGGTTAGAAAGTTCTTAATTCTATACAAGGATCCAAGTTTCTTATTTACGGTCTTAATTGTCTGGCTGATGTGCAGATTAAATCTAAGCTTGTCGTCAATGGTGACCCCTAGTAGTTTAGTACTGGTGTCAGGCTCAATAATGGTACCATTACTAGATTGGACGGAGAAGGTAGTATTGTTGGGATTTGAAGTGGAGGCAGAGGTAGGAAAGAATAGTAGTAGCTTAGTTTTTTTTGGATTTAGGATGAGATTCCTCACTGTGAGCCATTTTTCTATCGTAGTAAAGCAGTGTTGGGTTGTAACTTGTAAATCGGAGAGAGAGATATCTGAGCAAATAAGGGTGGAATCATCCGCGTATTGGATGCAGGTAGCTTTAGGGATAACTGTGTGAAGTTCATTAATAAACACGGAAAAGAGTAGAGGACCTAGTATGGATCCTTGGGGGACTCCTATGGTGTTGGGTAGCAGGTGAGAGAGCTTGTTTTGCCATTGGACTGCTTGTTGCCTACCAGAGAGATAAGCAGAGAACCAATTGAGAGATGAATAGTCAAAGTCTAAGGTTTCTAGCGTATGGAGTAGTAGCTGATGATTGACCATGTCAAAGGCTTTTGACAGGTCGAGAAAAAGGGCAGACGATATTTTTTTGTTGTTACGATTTTTATTGAGTGAATCGGTGAAAGAAAGGAGGGCAGTAGTCGTACTATGGTGGGGTCTGAAGCCATGTTGCGATTTAGTCAGTAGATTATTTAGGGTGAGGTAGTGAAGAAATTGCTTATGAACACATCGTTCCATAATTTTGGCTAGAGGAGACAATATTGCTATTGGTCTGTAGTTAGATGGTTCAGTGGAAGGGCCACCCTTATGGAGTGGTATGACATAGGAAATTTTCCAAATGGAGGGGATAGTGGCTTCAGTGATAGTTCTATTAATCAGGATAGAGATAGGATAGGCTATGGCATCTGCTGCAATTTGCAGATATTCAGCTGGAAGTCGGTCCGCTGAGAGAGTGGTTGGTTTGAGTTTCTTCAGTAAGGTTCGAATGTAGGAGGTGGGTATATGTTGTAATTTAAAGGAAGGGACTGATTTATCAGTAGTATTTGTAGAGGGGGGGGGTAGTTGACTGGCTAATGCTTGAATCGTCTCAGTAAAGAAGGAGTTAAAGGTATTGGCAACGACTTCTGGGTTTTTACCAATAAGTGATTCGGTGGTGGGCGTAGATAATTTCCCTGGATGGAGGAGATTGTTTAAGCCTGCCCAGAACTTTAGGGTTGTTCTGGTGCTTTTCTTGGAGGTGACAGAAATAATTCTTTTTGTCCAGTGTGCTAGCTTTTTTTGTTTCATTTCTGAGCTGTAGGAATTTAATCCGATCTAGGGGTGCCTTAGTAGCTCTCCATATATCCCAGGCTTTATCCCTAAGTTTAATTTTGGATTTAGTTTCCCTAGTTAGCCAGGGGGCTATCCGCACCTTGGTTCTAGTAAGCCGATTAGGTGCATGATTGTCCAGAATGCTTAGGAATGTGTCATTAAAGAATGTCACACTCTCATCAAGGGATAGGGTTTTTAGCTTAGACCAATTACAGGATTTGAGTTCAGCAACAAATTTCATAGGTTCAATTTCTTCTTGTTTCTTACTAGTCTATGTATGGGTTGGTTTTTGGTGGTAAATTTATGTTTTATTATGAAGGTGATAAGATGATCACTAAGATCATTAGGAAGTGTCTCAGTAGTATATTTATTTTCGTAAGCGTTAGTAAGGATCCAGTCGAGGATACTCTCTTTTTGGTGGGCATTTCCTATTCTAGTTGTGGAGTCTATATTCTGGGAGAAGCCGTGCAGGTTAATAGTCATGGGATTGGTCGGTGCAGAACATTGTGTCCAATCAATGTTGACATCACCCAGAACAATGGTTTCTTGAGGGTAATTAATAGCTAGCCAGCTTAGTGTTTGTTCCATAGTTTCTAGGTTGTTCCCAGGCGGGATATAAATTACAAAAAGATTGATACTTTTTTGGTTATTTAAGCATAGTTTTAAGGCTATTGACTCTGCATTGGTAATCTTAGGAGGTTGGTTAGGATGCATTATGATATTGAGTGTGTTTCTATACAATACAGCTATGCCGCTTCCCTTTTTTTTTACACGATCTACCCTTAGGATGTTATATCCTGGTGGGAGAATTTCTTCATCTTTGGTGGCTGAATTAAGCCATGTCTCCGATAGACACATAATGTCAGGGAGGTAAATGGCTAGCATGGTATGTAGGTTATGAAGCTTATTATTGATGCTTCTTAGGTTAAGATGGAGGACAAGAAGGGAGTTGGCTGACCTTTGGGCTAACATTGATGTGACAGAATTGGGGTTTGAGGCTGGCCCTGGGTTAGGGTGTATGTCCCCATCTTTGGTAATAGATTTTTTCAGTTGGTCAAGGATGTTAGCTATGTTTGCCAATGATACATTTTCTCCTTTTGCTGCACTCCAAAAGAGGTATCTTTTCCATTTTGCTGAATAAGTTTTCCTTGTGGAGGGGCTGCGAGCCTCCAGGATAATGTCTTTAACCCTTTGAGATAAATCTGGGTTATTTTGTTTTATGTAATGTTCCAAGCAGCTAGCTGCAGTGTTTTCAAGTTTGGATGCAGGATTTTGAAGTTGTTCTGTGTTAGCAGTAAAGGAACTAGAGGTAGAGGCCATGCGTGTGCCCGAGACATACTCCTCAGTAGCAGGTACCAATGCTGCCTCGGCCAGTCTGGAGCTATCAGGATGATCCTTGGGTGATCTTGTTTGATCTTCAGTAGCACTTTGTGCATCAAAGGAAGAGGTGGGAATGCATATGCTGTCAGGTTTTCCCAACTGAAGGATAGGGAGTCCACCTTCCAAGCAAGTGGGTGGTATGTCCTTGTGCAGAATTTTCTCAATTGGTGGTTGTGTGGGGATGCGAACAGGTCTATTTCTGGTAGTCCCCATTTCTTTGTAATGGATTTGAAGATGTCTGGATGCAGCATCCATTTGTGGGCATCCGTGGTAGTTCTGCTTAAGATGTCTGCTAGTATATTTTCTTTTCCTGGCACAAATATGGCCTGGAGCTGAATGTTGAGGTTCAGGGCCACATTCCAGAGGTCCAATGCCATCCGGCATAGAGGATATGAATGTGTGCCTCCCTGCTTGTTGATATACCACATAACTGTGGTGTTGTCCGTCCTTATCAGCAAATGACCTTGTTGAAGAAATGGTCTGAATGTCTGAATTGCCTGTTTTACTGCCAGCATCTCTTTTTGATTTATGTGTAGGTTTAGCTGGTCTTGTGTCCATAAGCCTTGTATGCACTTGTCCACCATGTGTGCCCCCCAACCGAGGTCTGAGGCGTCCGTGGTGATAGTCTGGCTTGGGTGAGGGCTGTGGAAAGGCAGTCCTTTGTTCAATTGACAGGCCTGAGCCCACCACTGGAATTCTTGCTTCAGGCATGGAATTATGGAATTTGGGCTTCTAGGCTGTGCTTGTGCTGAGACCATAAATTCCTTGGGTACCATTGCAACTTCCTCATATGCAGTCTGGCATGTGGAATCAATATTATGCAGGATGCCATGTAACCCAGGGCTTGCAGGACTTTCCTTGCTGTAAGCTGGTTCTGCGTTGTTAATGCCATGAAATAGAGTGGTAGTTGCTTTTGCTTTTCTGCTGTGAGGAATGCCATTTGATTTGATGTGTCCAGTTCTGCACCCAAGAAAGTTATCCTTTGGGATGGTATCAGCCTTGACTTTTTTATGTTGACTGTGTATCCCAGGGCTTGCAATAGGTGAATAACCTCTCTCAAATCTTTTGTTAATTTGTTTTTGTTGTCCGCTTGTAACAGGCAGTCGTCCAGGTATGGATAAATTTGAATTCCCTGAAGCCTGCAATGAGCAATTACTGATGCCAGGCATTTCGTGAATACTCTGGGCGCAGTAGATAATCCAAAGGGCAATGCTGAGAATTGATAATGCTCTGATCCTGCAAGAAATCTGAGGTATCTTCTGCAATCTGGTCGTATGGGGACGTGCAGGTATGCCTCCTTGAGATCTAGAGTCACCAGCCAAGACTCCTTGCCCAGCATGGGAAGAAGTTGCTGTAGGGTCAGCATCTTGAATTTTGGAACAATGAGATATGTGTTCAGAGCGGACAGGTCGAGAATAGGTCTCCATTGGTTTTCCTTTCTTGGTACCAGGAAAAGTCTGGAATAAAATCCTTGTCCTTGTTCCATAGACGGTACCTTTTCCATAGCTCTCATCCTTAGTAAGTGGTCGATTTGTTCTAGAGCGTTTGTTTTTTGGTTTGGTGGTAGGTTTGGCATTCCTCTCTTCCTTGGTAGAGTATGGAAGTGAAACCTGTAATCTTTGTCTATTGTCTGTAAAATCCATTTGTCTCCTGTAATGTAATGCCAGTTTACTGAAAATAAGGCTAGCTTTCCGCCTAAGGGTGCTTCTAGTTGTTCCCTGGTAGGCGGTATCAGAGCCAAGTCACTGTGACTGTCCTGTGGAAGTGGTAGTGGCTGGATCTGTGGCAGTACTTCTCTGGTTGTTAGGCTGCAACTGATGTCCCCTGTAGCCACCTCTGGATTGACCTCTGCCTCTTGGGCGCCTATTTCTGCCTCTCTGTGCTCTGGTGGTGTCTGGAAAGGACCAATTCTTCGAAGGCCAATTCCTACTAAACCTCGGAGGCTGGACCTGTAAGAAATCCTTGACTGTTTGGACAGATTTTGCTTTTTCTTCCACCTTCTTTAACACTTGCTGTGCAGGGGAGCCAAACAAACTGTGTTTTTCCATGGGAGCATCTAGGAGCTTTGACTTTACATGGTCTGGTAAGGATTGCTCTTTTAACCATGCATGCCTTCTGATCACTGTACCAGTCATAGCTGATCTAAAGGAAGCCTCCAGTGCATCATAGCCGCATTTTAAGGAATGATTACTGACCTGCTGAGTGTTATGTACCAAATCCTGAAGGGACTTACGGTCTATAGGTTCAGGAGAGGACAGTTTTTTATTTAGCTGATCTAACAAAAATTCCTGATATTGAATCATGTGGAATTGACAGTTTAAGGCTCTAGCCGAAAGAGTAGCAGAAGTATAAACTTTTTTACCCCATCTCTCTAATGCTCTAGATTCTCTTTCAGAGGGGAGGGGGTTTTTGGCAGAGGCAGCTGCTACAGCTTTGGGGCCCTGTGAAATAGTTTCAGGATCTGCAATAGGAGCCTTATACAAGTGATAATGTGTGTCCGGGACTCTGTAGTATCTGTCGGGCTTAGCAGGGGCCGGGGGAAGAGAGTCAGGGGCAGTACAAGCATCATTAAATGCATCATCCACAACTGTATGTACTGGAGGAATAGCTAAAGGCCTATGCTGTGGCAAATGTAAAAAGGTCCTAAGCCTTTTCCTAGAATCTCAAAAATCCTGGCCCTGCCATTGAAATTGTTCTCTCATAGCATGCAAGGTTTCCCCAAAAGAAAATTCCTCAGGAGGAGAGGCAGAAGGAATGGAGTCTTCTGCGTCAGAGTCCTCATATGGAGAATAAGGGCCTTCTGGAGGATTTGAGTTTTCTGAATCATCAGAGGAATAATCTGTAGAAACTGGCTCAGGGGGCTCTGCTCTAGGCCTCTTCTCTGGAGGGGGATGAGAGGCCCTGTCAGGGTGAGGTTGGGATCCCCTGATCAAAGAAATGAGATCCTCTGCCAGGCTAAGCATTTGGGTACTAGAGCTAGGCCTGTGTGAGGGGGGTTTAGCAGGCAAGGCCTTAGAAGATTTAGCTGCTTTAGCCCTAGAAAAAGCCTTGATAGACATGGATGCAGGGGGCCTAGCAGCTCCACGTGCAGGAGTAGATATGTTTAAGGGAATAGTATCTGATAAATCCTGAGAACCTGCAACAGCAGGTGGAAATTCAGTAGCAGATTCAGCCATGCTGGATGAGGCCTCGGTTGTAGGAGGCATGCTTTCGGCCGAAGGAAGAACCGAGGACTCAGTTTCAGCCGAAACCGAGACACTCGCGGTTGGCTTAAACGCGGTTTCGGCCGAAACCGCGGTCCGCGAGTGTCGGTCCTTTTCCTTACGCTTTTTAGCTAATTGTGAAGTCGGAGTATCTGACGGCATGTTGTAAGCAAAAGTGGGCCGAAAAACTCCTCTGCAAACTCCGACCGACGTCTAAGTGTCCGTCGGTTGAAGGAAGCACAGGCTAGACAAGCTGCTACGTCGTGGTCTGGGCCTAAGCAAGGAAGGCAGTAAGAGTGGAAATCCTTATGAGGTATTTGTTTCCCACAAGTTAAACAGTTATTTACTTTTTCTGACATCAGCTGAGGCAAGAAAGAGTCCCCAACGGAGTACTTAGCTTTTTAGAAGTCTTCGGTAGTAGTAATCTCTGGTTCTGACCGACCGGCACTTGCGAACAGCTTCTGCTTCGGGCACCACGCGGCAAGAAAGACTGAGGAAAATGGCGTAGGCTGATGCCTTTATACCCAATTGACAGCAGCTATGACGTCGGGTGAAGTGCGGCATCAGCCGAGGCCAGACCCAGACTTTGGAATCCGGCCGACCGAAGGGCTGCCTGAGGCAGGACAACCCATATGTTAAGACTGCAGATGCATCCTTGAAGGACATCGGAGCAGATGACGGTACCGAAGACAACGGACAACGGTATCGGTTCCGACACAGCCACAGTCTCGGGTCCGAGCCGCCCCGGCTCCGAACTCAAAGGAGTCGGAAGAGGAATATTCTGAATGATGGGATTAGCCATCGACTGTTGAGTCGGGCTTTGAAGCATCTGGGCCAGTGCGTCGGGCTTTGAAGCATCTGGGCCAGTGCCTCGGACTTAAGAAGTCGACTCACTACCCTCTGAAGGTCATAATCTGATAGTCTCGAAGACTTAGAGGAGCGAGATCTATGGCTCCGTTCAAACAGCAATGGAGATGCTAGAGCCGAATGAATGGAGCCGATAGATGGTGACCGGGACCTTTTTCTGGAGGTCGGTTCCGACAATCTGGAGCCGACTCACCAGTGTCTGCCTCGGCTCCGGCCGGAGCCGAGGAAATAGCAGGGACATGAGTTCGAGAATCATCGGCTCCAGCTGGAGCCGATGTTCGAACAGCCTTCAAAGCCCCAGAAGACGACTCAGATACCAGAGCCGATGGTCTGGTAGGCTTCGAGGGTTTCCCCGAAGACGGAGTCGGGGGACCCTCAGGCTTCAATAAGCCCCTTAGAATGAGCTTATTTTTACGCTCCTGCAGGACTCTAGGGCTGAAGCCATGGCAAACAGCACATGAGTCCTGCAGGTGCAAAGGTCCCAGGCAGTATACACAAGAAGTGTGACCGTCTGTCAGAGACATCTTCCGACAGCACGAGTCACACTTCTTAAAGCCCGAGACCTATGAATCTTTAGACATGTCTAAAGAAGAAAAAAGTGTAACCACACAATCACACACACACCGATTACACTTATTAAAATTTAAATTAGTAAGTAATTTAGAAAAATTAAATCCCTACAAAACACAGTCACTCCAACTACTAGGAAGGGAGGGACTGGGCCCTAAAGCCCAAGGGAATAACTTTAGTGAGTTTAGGAAAAAAAGGGGAAAATTTGGACTAGGAATGGAAGGAAACTACGTAACTTATAATTTTACGAAGAAAAGCTAACTTAAAAGGGGGTCTATCTAAGATACAACTAGTTTTTTAAAACGAACCTGACAAGCCGGTTGAAAAGCACCTCGATCGCTGTAGCGGCAAACGGGATCTGAGGAGTTACCGCCTAGCATTGTGGGATATAGGGGAGCCTTGAGCCGGTGGAACTAGCTCTCGAACTTTTAGAGTGGCCGAGTCGGAGCCGAGGTTCGGCTCCGAACCCATCCAGCAAGAATGAAGGTGAGATAGACAACTTAACATTCAGGGGTTAAGTTAGCCTCCGAAAAGGCATCATCCACTCATCCACAATATCCAAAACAGGAGGAATAGCCAAGGGTCTATGTTGGGGAAGAAGAAGAAAATCCCTCAGTCTTTTCTTGGATTCCGAATACTCCCGTCTCTCCCAGTGGAAATGTTCCCTCATTTCATGCAAAGTTTCCCCAAAAGAAAAGTCCTCAGGAGGAGAAGCTGAAGGAATGGATTCTTCCACATCAGAATCCTCATAAGGAGGGAAAGAATATTCCTGATCAGAAGAAGAAACTGAGGAAACAGAAGCCTGATCAGAGGAATCATAAGAAACATCCTGCCTTGGCCTTTTGTCTGGAGGGGGATGAGAACCCCTAATCATAGTAAGTAAATCCTCCGCCATCTTGAGTAACTGTTTCTGTGACTTGGGAGCCGGTTCAGAAGAGGCCTGTGTTGAAGTCTTTGATTTAGAAGGAGTCTTTGACTTTGTCTTTGGCTTTGCCTTTACTTGAAGCTGAGTAGGCCTGAAAACCCCTTCGGAAGCCGGTACCTGCACAGCGGCTCCGGACCCATCCGAAGGAGCATTGTCCAAAGGTCTTGCAACAGAGATATTTAAAGGCCTGGTTGGCTCCTCATGAGAGTCCGTTTCGGCCGTCGGTTCTGAAATGGCTGACGACAGGGGCTGCAAAAGCGCCTCACTGACGACGGCTGAACCTGAAGCTGGCTCCGCATGTGCGCTATCATCAGATTTGGACCTCGGAGGCCTGTCTTTATCTTTGCGACGTTTGTGAACTCCGGTAGCCAGAACCGTATCCAACGACATTTAGTAGTTAAAGCGCCTACCGAAGTAATGAAAAGCAAAATCATACCTTCGCTTAATTGTACGTTGATTGAATCTAGCACAAAACCGACAACTACCTACGTTGTGGTTAGGGCCTAAGCAAGGAATACAGTAAGAATGAAAATCCTTATGAGGTATTTGCTTCCTACATGAAATACAATTATTAACTTTTTCTGACATCGGAGTGGAGCAAGAAAAAAGTTTCCCCAACGGGGTACTTAGCTTTGAGTGGAGAAGAAAGTCTTCGGACCGAAGTATATAGAAATATTCGTCAAGAGTCAACCGACCGGCACTTGCGAACTGCTATCACCGCACGGCAAGAAAGACTGGAGAAGATGGTTTCGGCTGTCAGCTTTATACTCCTGGCGCTCTGACGTCAGGGAGCAGGATTGAACAGCCGACGCCGGACCCAGACTTTGGGATTCTGGCCAACCGAGGGCTGCCTGCCGGCAGGGGAGAACCCTACAGTCATGACTGCAACAGTGAAACACGATGAACATTTGAAGAAATCATACGGTTACACAGAGACTGGAGACTGAGAAGATAAAGCCCCCAAGGGTGGGAAATGAGTTCCAGGGCAGAATTCAATATCCAGGGCAGATATTTCAGATGAGACCAAAGGAAGGAGAGCCACACCTGCCGAGGCCAAAAGTGGCAATGAGGACGAGAGGAGTCTTCAGCCAATGGGCTTTAAGAAACTGGGAATGAGGAGAGTTGGGGGTATGCGCATAGAAGTCTTGACGGCCAACCATGTACCACAGCATCCCTGGGTGACACTCTCATCGAGGGAGGGGGTCAGAACAAAATAGTCACTGCATTTGTGGTTATTTGGTGAGGCAAAAAGATTGCAAGAAGACAATGGTCGAATATTCGACGTGCCACTGACGGATTCAGGAACCACTCATGAGGAATCAGGATAGATCTGCTGAGTTTGCCGGCTCACACGTGGGAACTGCCGGGAATATGCTTTGCAAGAAGAAAGCGCCTGGAAGACATCGCCCATTCCCACACTCATGACCTGTCTGCACAGGGGATAAGACCATGTTCCCCCTGCTTGTTGATGTACCAGACCACTATCATGTCTGTTTTGAATTGCTACAGTCCCGAGAGGGAGGCACTCCTGGAAGGCTTGCAACATTAGAAGGACTGCTCTCATCCCCAGGTCATTTATGTGCAATTTGGTCTCTACGGGGGGACCATGTGCCTTGAACCATCCATCCCTGAAAATGACCCCCCCACCCCAACAGGGAGGCATCTATGGTCAACGTGGCCTTGGCTTGAGGAAGACGGTAAGGTCTGCCTAGCATGAGATCCTGAGCTTGGAGCCAAGCAAGCAAAGTGACATCTGCACACCTGACAGATCCTGATGGTCATGGACATGGGGTGAAACTGAGCTGACCATTGCACTACCAGGGTCCACTGCAGAACCCGTATGTGACATCTGGTGAGAGGCACTAACTGGATAGCCACCCTGCAACATCAAGTGGGCAGTGGGAAGATCCAGATCCAGCAAATGATGGACCTGGTCCCAAAAGGACTGAACTCTGCATAGAAGTGCTACAGTCTCTGACACTGTGTCCAGAAGTACCCCAATAAACTCTAAGTTCTGACATGGGGAAAGATATGATTTGGGCAGCTTGACCGTGATGCCTAAATCCTGAAAGAGACAGAGGGTATCAGTGGCCATAGTAAGTTGATGCCTCGTGGGGGCTGAGAGAAGCCAACAGTCCAGGTATGGAAAGACCTGGAAACCTCGCAGCCAGAGATGAGCTGCCACCACTGCCATGCATTTGGTAAAAATCCCGGGGGCTGTGGTGAATCCAAAGGGCAGGGCTCTGAATGGATAGTGGCTGGCCCCTAGCCGAAAGCACAGGTATCTCTTCGAGTGTCTGTCAATTTTGATATGACAGTACACATCCTTGAGATCCACCAACAACATCCAGTCGTCCTTGCACAGAACAGATTGGACTGAACAGTGACCATCTGGAACTTGGACTTCTTGACCAACAGGTTCAATTCGCTGAGGTCTAAGATAGAACGCAGGTCCCCGGTCTTCTTGGGCACCAAAATGGAGCAAGAGTAAGTTCTGGATCCTCGTTGTCCTGTTGGGACCTCTTGGAAGGCTCTTTTTTGAAGAAGGTCTTGGACCTCGAGATGGGACAACTTCCTTTGGCGGGGTGGAATGTCCAGGAGAACACTTTGAAATGAAGGGGACTGAAAAAAAGGATATGAAGTAACCCCTGAAAATGATCTTTAACACCCAGTGATCTGAGGTGATACTTGTCCAGGCTAGTGGGTGGAGGGAGAGATGTCCACTCCAACTGCCTCCAGGGCAGACAGCCAGACAGAGCTTCAGGGCCACTAAGGGACTTCTCCAAGAAGGGTTCCTGGGAGCCATGGTCCTGCGGACTCTGTCTGGCTGTTGGGCGGCGTCTACCTTCAAATCCCCTACCCCGGTTGGAAGAAGAGGTTTCCTGAGGAGCATCCTAGGAGGAAGACTGACACCTGTGGAACCAAAGTGCCTTACTACCCGTCTGATTTTTTGAAAAGGATCGTTGGGGTGTAGAGAACTTGATCCCCACTGCTGACAGAGTTTCCTTCTTGATCACTGCAGGTCAAAGTCTTTTTAACGGAAGGACCAAACAAGTAGACCTGTCAAAAGGGGTGGTAGTGAAGGACACCTTAAAGACTGCCGCAAACCGGCAAAGGTGAAGCTTGTTGTGCCGCCTAATGGCAATGTCCATGCCCACTGCTCAAGAGGTGGCCTCCGCTAAATTGGAGATCAACCTCACCGAAGCATTAGCCAGGAAGTTAGAGTGGACAGCTTCAGAGAGACCAATTTAAGACTCTCTGGAGGCAGCAACTCAGAAAGGGAAGTGGCAAGCTCAGATACCAAATCTCTTTGCAGCCGGGTGAAATATGCCATGTAATTGGTTGCTCTCATTCCAAATGTAGCTGAGGCAAACATGTGCTTCCCAAAATGGTTAGTAGCCAGAGACTCCCTGTTTGGGGGATGGACCATGAAGGTCTGTTCAGCGAGCTCCTTTTTATTAGCTGTGGCTACCACAATGACATCAACGAGGATGCCCTTACTCCAAAAGGTCTTACCCTTGGGGGGACTTGGAAACTTGTTAGCCTTTTTATGGACTAGTTCCACTGTGTCTGGCTCCTTCCACACCCTGTGGGCAATGAGTTGTACAATCTCGTTGGCAGGGGGAGACACCCAGGTAGAAGATGGGCCAGTCCCAAAGGCCTTCAAAAACACAGATTCCTCTGAAGACAGGGTGGGGGAAGAACACCCGCCTCTTTGCTTGAAAATTTAGAGGATGTCCCCAAAGGACACTTCCTAAGAAAGAAGTCTGGGGGGACCAGTCTCCTTCCTCGAAATAAGTGTCCTCAGTGACAGATTCTCTAGGAAAATCCAAGTGCCTCCTCTTGCACATCCTCTTCCGAGGTGGCTCCTCCATGTTGGGCTCTGGGGAGAACTCAGTAGAGGCAGGGACCCCCCCAAAGTGATAATGCCCATCTGAAGGCGCTCATGGGAGGGCTGACCCTGGAAGGATGATCACGTCTCGCTGCCCAACATCAAGACGGAATGGGGAGGACCTAGAACCGAAGGAGGGGTAGCTGCCCAGCTGGAAAAGGTCCTCTTTACTGCCCGAAAGGTGGATGGACTGGACGAAGTCCCCCTCTCCTCCCCCACAGCCGAAGCTGCTTGGTATGGAAGGGGGCACCCAGAAGCAGCACTGTCTCCAGATGATATCGGCCCTGAGCTGTCCAGAATGGAGGCCTCCAGAAGGAGGGAATGGTCTGAAAACTCCAGGCTCAACCCCACGCCCAGGAACCAGCACCAACCTCACGGGACTGAGGCGTAGCCAGTTCTGAGGGGAACTGAACAGAGCCCTCCAGAGACACTGACAGTGTGGGAAGGGAAGATGCATCTTACATAGTCGGCCTCTCACAGGGAATGCTCTGATCCTGAGCAGCCAAACCCAAATGGGTCGGATGAGGAGAGTTAAGTCCCGCGGATGGAGAGGATCTCCTTGGCAATTGAGCAGAGGGTGATAGGTCCAGCTTGATTTGGACCTTGAGAAAGCTTATCATCTTATCCATGTCTAAGGGGAGCAGACGTCTGGAGGATTTAGAAGAAACAGAGGAATGACCTGACCTACCTGAAGGCCTGCTTGTGCACCTAAGATCCAAGCTCCTGGCCTTCAAGGGAGAAACATCAATAGTGATTGGATCCAATAAAACCATCGGATCCAAAGACCTAGGTGGATCCGAAGGAGCAGTCAGCACTGTAGATGGAGCTGCTGGGTTAGGTTGGATCTGAAGATGGTCTGTGTCAGGTCGGATCTGAAGGCATCTGAGACACCAAGATATCGGTTCTGACAGAAGAAGCCGAGGCTCTTTGGGGCAGAAGAGCTCAGATCCGACACTAAAAAGGCTGGGCTTGGATCCAGGGAACTGCGATCCAAGAGCCCACACTTTTTAGAGGGGGAATCCATAGAGGAAAAAGACTTCCTCTTGGAATTGGAGGGAGGCCTAGAAGGGGAACCGGAGACCAGAAGACCCCCTTTGGCAAGTCCCTTAAGCAGGAGTTTGCTCCTGCATTCCAGGAGAGACCTGAGGTTGAATCTGGCATAAATATCGAAATCAACTTCCAGGCGAGTCTCTCCTAGACAGTAAATGCACTCCTCGTGCAAGTCAGAGTGGGGCATTTTCCGACCGCATGAGTAGTGTCATTTAAAGCCAGAAGGCTTTTCAGACATCACACACACACACACACACACACACACACACACACACACACACACACACACACACACACACACACACACACACACACACACAAACCTAACACCCCCACTCTACACTGAAGGGGAAGCGGTAGAGAAGGGCAAAAAAACTACCTGCTAAAAGGGGTAGCAAAGGGAGCCAAGAATCAACCAAAGCGACCCAGGGAAAAAAGGGTGGGTACCCACAGGTGAGAGCTTACAAAGCTATTGGCTAGACTAAGGCTAAAGACAGGGGAAAAAGGACTACCAAAAACTGCAGAGAGAGAAAAAAAAAAAAATTCAAGGCTAGCTTGAACTACAGGATGCACATCAGAGTGAAGTCGCAGCAAATGAGATCTGAGGGTTGTGGGTTAGCGAAGGATTATGGGAATGGGAGGAGCTTTAGCTCTGGATTTGTCCTTTTAGTTGCTGTCTTGGATCAGAGGTCAGATCCAAGACCGATCCATGATCAATAACAACATGGATAGCATCAGATCAAATGTTGACTACTTACCTTAATGATAGACCTTCACAGACAATGCCAGTCCACATCAACATCTAGAACTGGTTATTTCAGGTACTAGTCACCGCAACACCTGAAAAACTTTCATAGGCTCCAACATTACCCATTTTCCCATAAGGATCTGGGCCTCCTCTAATCTTCAGATGTGTACAGTGCCACAGAACCACAACCACACACACACATGCTCTCACACACTTTAGAAATAAATAACGTACAACATATAAATCATTCCAGGCCTCACCACTGAGGGACAGAGAAAAGGACAGCAGGTTTGCTGAAAGGGAAGGCCATGGATCATAAAGGTGCATCACTATGGTAGGTACTTAACTTTAATTACTTTATATGATCCAGTCCCACCATTTCAACGTCTAGGACGCAGTCACCAGCTTTCCTTCTTGGGTGACTATATTTATTTATGTTCTGTTAACTGCAGTAGGGTGCTGATTCTAGAGGACTATTTTCAGGCTTAGCCCGGGGTTTATAGCCAGAGGAAAAACAAGGAACAAAGTAATAGAACTAGTTTACACAATAACATACATTAAAAGAACAGTAATATGACCAATGATACAATAACAGTTGAGTGAATGTGATACAGAATTATGTACTGCAATATTAGTATTAGAAAGATATACATCACAGAAGGAAAACATTAGTCTAAGTATTTGTACTACATAATGAATAGTATACGGTACTATAAATTTACTGTATGCTGAAATGAGTGAGAAAGATTGGGTAGATTATAAGTAACATAGAATGTCTGCAACTGGGAGCATGTCAGCATGGTTAGTGATGTAAAATGCTTGCAACTAGGATTGTGTCGGTGTAGTTTTTAATTTATATAAATGTATCAATATCTATGTGGTAAGTGATGGTTTAATAAAGATGTTTCTTGTTTAAAAAATCAGGAACTGAATAATGTATGTAATATTGCTAAGGTTATATGATATACAACAATATATGTGAAGTGTAATGTTTATTATGGTAATATAGTTTGATTACTTTTATATGAATGTAAATTTGCCTATGTCACAAGTGATAATTCAATAAAGGGATTTGGGAAAAAAAAAAGATGAGTTAAATAAGGGGTACAATTCTGAATGCAATATACATTAAGGGATAATGGAGAAGTGGTGTGATCAAGCAGCTGGAAGAATTTGAAGGCTGTATGAGAAAATGTATAGGACAGTGAACTGTTCTGTATAAGGAGCAGATTTCTAATGTGTGAGGAAATGAGACCAACAGGGATGGTGAACAAAATGAGCTTATCTTAATCTAAATCATGAAAAATAAAATGAATGCATATACAAAAAACATGACAGAATGCTGGCAGTGGTAGCCTACAAGGCTGAACTGTACCTTAAGATCACACTCCGCTTACAGTGTCTCGCAAAACTGTGCAGAGATGCCTATATTACAGCAACACAAATATTATGTACTCAACATTTTAAAGAATGTTTTGACAGACCGCCACTACACTCACAGTCTAATAGAACATGCCTTAGGTTTACTATGCAGATGTTGTAATTTGGACATAAAAAAAGGCACAGTAATCAAAAAGCCAGTTAGTGTGACTTTGGAAACTTTCTGGCTCACTATGTTTGCTGCATAAGAGGTGAACAGAAATGCATAAGAGGTGAACAGCCAATCTTTTTCTGAAATATTTTGTTCCCTCTATAAAGTGTCAACTACCTGTGAATACCAAAGCAGTGTAGAATGCATTTCCCCTTGTGCTGAAGGAAGAAGACTAATAAACTAATTCAAATTTGTCTCAGTGGCCATCTTTGACATGAAAAAGTTAGTCTGAAAGGATACTTTCTGTGAAAAATGAGACCGGGTACTTTTAGAACTCGAAGCCTGCAATCCTGAAATTCATCTGACTGAGGTAATCGCCACAGGAGATAGTGCTTTCCATGTCAGAAATTTTTTGTCTTGATTAGAGGCTGACACAAATGGAGCAGAGTTAACTTCCCCTAACATAAAATTCAATCCCACGTGGACAATGATTCTTTCATAGATGACCTCAGTAAAAAGGAACATTTCAGAAAGGCCTTGCATACCTTTAAAGATGCTAAGAAGTGGTTTAGCTCCTGACAAAAATAAGCAACAGCTGCTAAATATACATAAAGAACAAACTAGTCCTGAACCAAATACCAAAAATATATAAACTAAATCAGCAGGGACTGGGACCATGAAGGGATCCCCACGCACCCTGATGTCAGGCAAAAAAGAAAACCGTACACTAATTCCTGTAAGTTACTCTAGTGCAAGGTCTCTGTATGGAAATCAAGATTATAGACCACCTTAGGTAGGTAGGTAACTTTGGCCATTATTGCAAGTGGAGTAACCATGAAGTTAGACGCAGAGACAGAAGATCCATGTGAGGCTTGCTAGACAGATGAAGTCAGAATAGTGTTGAATGATTTCAGGTGGAGAGGTGTCTCAACTAGCTGAGACCAAAACAGAGGGAACCAAACTTGCAGGGCTCACATCAGGGTAATAAGGAAGACTTTGGCTTTGCTCTATTTCTTCTGAAATTTCAGAATGAGGTGAAATGGGGGTAAGCAGAGAGGCATCCTGGTGGCCATTCTTGGACTACAGCATCCCTAGGAGTCTGTCCACTTGGAGTAAAGTGGAAGAAACAGCCGCTTCTTTTTATATTAGTTGGGAGGCAAATAGATCACATTAGGACTTTCCACAACTGCAAAACAAAGCCCTTGCCATCAAAAGACTTGGAGACCAAATAGAAAAAAAAGGAAATTGTGGGAATAATACAGAATTGTGTTCTGCAGGAGAAGTGAGGTTTAAAGGAAGGTAGGAATTGAGCAATTTATGTAACATTAGACTGATGACAGTCACACAAAAGAATACATGTGACGTATAATCTTTGCAACTGGGAACACATTAATATGGTTTGTTTTCTTTTATATAAATGTATAATTGCCTGTCTTTTCAGTGATAATTCAATAAAAGTGTTACAAAAAAAAAAAAGAAAAAGTATTTTCAGATGCAAGGGAAAACATAAAAAAAATAAGACTGAGAACACTTATACGTTATCAGAAGGCATTAACGATCTCCTGAAGAAATGGCCTGTCCAGATTTTTATTAGAAATTAATGAGACAAAGGAGTCCATTCCCAAAGTCCCACAGCGACATGGCACAGAGGGTATAAATGTGTCCTATACTGCCTAAAGATACATCATACTAAATCCATGTGGGTGAGGTTGTCAATCATACCCTAAGATAAATGGTCCTGAAAGACCTGTGAAGTCATCAAGAACACCTTCACTTCTATAATATTTGTGTAGTCTGTGACCATGTCCTTTGGACTGCCTCCCCTAAACAATGGCCCCATTCAAGGGAAGACCCATCTGTGGTGGCTGTCACCAGCAAAGAGGAGGAGATGGACCCAATGTCAGAGTGCAGCAAAGAAGGCACAAAGTAAGGTAACGTTTGCAGACAGAAGAAATTCTAACTAAGGAATCCAATTGGTAAAGGTCCACCACATCTGTGTAGTTACTAAGACTTGGTTTAAATGCAAAGACATCATTCCCTCAATACTGGGTTTTGCACTTTTTGTCTTCAGACCCAGTAGCAACTGTAGTGGAATTTCCATATTTGTCAAAGAACATATTTCCAGGAAAATCCCAAGGGTCTCACAAACTGAACTCACTGAAAAATAAGTTATGTACTCACCACAACATTCCATCTGAGTTGTTCTACATTTGTCTTCAACCTATGGTTTCCCGGATTCAGCTCAGATCTGACTCAAACGCATATCCAGTATCTGAGCTGAGCTTTAAGCTCCTCTCCTACCCATAATGCCCCTGTCTCCTTCCGCCCTTCAGATCGAGTTTGCTGCCCAATCTAGTACTCATATTGAACCAAACACACCTTGTCCCATACCAGAAGTCCATGAGCAAGGAGGAGGATAGGAGGCACCTTGATGGTGACCAACTCCTGTAGTCGTGAGACCACCACACAGTTTACACAAGGCAATGGGAAGGAATGAAGAACAACAACTCGGATGGAACGTTATGGTGAGTACATAACTTCTTTATCTGAAGTTATTGCCTTCATTTGGTCTTCAACCTGTGGGACAGAGTCCCCAGCTACTAAACACCTGGGAGGCCCTCATGGAAGAATATTCCAGAGCATGGCAGAGCCAAAGGATGCCCTGTTCCTGGATATGATGTCCAACTTATAATCCAAGATGAAGGTATGAGATGAGGCCCAAGTAGCCGCAGAACAAATGTAGTCTAATGAAACTCTGAACCAAAAGGCCGCTAAAGTAGTCACAGATTTGGTGGAATCTGCCTTCAAATGACCTGGTGGTGATATACCCCTCGCAGAATACACCCGAATAATACAATGGGAAATCCAATAGGCAATAGTGACCTTAGATACTGGTTTCCCTAAAAAGGGTTTAGATAAGGAAATGAAGAGTTGGTCACATTTACGAAAGGCTTTAGTCTTATGCAGGTAGAAACAACTGTCTGTGCACATCCAATAAATGCAATTTGTATTCTACCTTATTTTGAAAATTTGGGAAGACCTGGAGATTAATCACCTGATTAATGCTGGACTCCGAAGCTACCTTAGGAAGAAAGGCTGGATTAGTACGCAAGGACACCATGTCCTTATGAAAAATCATAAGGGGCTTTGAATGACGATGCTTGAAGTTCCAAAACTCTCCCCTGGCAGAAGTAATAGCACCCAAGAAAGCAGTCTTCCAGGACAAAAATTTTGGATCCACCAAGGATGTGGGTTCAATGGGGGTGGGGGGCAAAACTAAAGCCTGTAGTACTAAAGTAAGATCCCATGGTAGCGTTGGGTCCTTCACCAGAGGTTGAAGAAGAAAGGTACCTTTGAGGAAGGCCTTGGAAAGCTTTGATGATGCTAAGGAAACCATATCATCACCCACATGAAAATTAGAAACTGCAGCAAGTTGGACTTTGACCATAGAAAAACTGGCACCTTGCTGTCAACAGTCCTGACTATCAGGGGAACTGGAGCACCCAAGCAGTGAGCTTCACACTGTCCAGGTCTGGATGGGGAATCCCTGAGGGATGAGAGATGACATCTGGAACTGGATCCAACATCCACCAGATGAGACCACAGAGAGGGAAATCAGACTTGGGGAAGTCAGAATGGGGCAATGAGGATAACTAGGCTCCCCAGCCTGTAAGCTTTCTGAAGGAAGTTTGGTATTAATGGAAGAGGAGGATAAGCATACAGAAGACCGAAAGGCCAAGCATGAATCAGAGCTTCTCTGGGGGCTTCCCCCGGTGGGGGGTTCAGAGCAAAAAAAACTTAGAGCATTTCGTGTTGGAAGGTGAGGCGTAGGGATTGCAGCAAGGCTGACCCTACTTGTGAAAGATCTGTTCCACTACTGAAGGATTCAAAGACCACTCATAAGGCATCAGAATAGACTTGCTCAGCATGTCCACTAGAATGTCAGATCTCCCCGGAATGTGCATTACCATCAGAAAATGGCCGGTGGAGATCGCCCACTCCCATACTTTCATAGTTTTGCAACAGAGGGGATAAGATCTGCTTCCCCCTGCTTGTTGATGTACCAGACCACTGCCATACTGTCCGTCTGGCTAGCAATCTTTCCTGGGAGAAGATGGGTATGGACAGCCTGCAATGCTAGAATCACTGCCCTCCTCTCCAGGACGTTGATATGCAATCTGGTCTCATATGGGGACCATATGCCTTGAACTGTCCTTCCTGAGCAGTGCCCACCCCACCCTAGCAGGGAGGCATCCGTAGTCACCGTGGCCGTGGGGAAGGTGAAAGAAAGGGACGACCTTGAACAAGGTCCGATGAATGAATCCACGACAGAAGAGAGTTCCTGCACACTCGAGAGATTCAAACAGGGTGAGTCAACAGGAGATCTAACATGGACCATTGTACCACAAGGGTCCAATGAAGAACCCGCATGTGAAAACGTGCCATAGGCAAGAGACTGATCGTGGCTGCCATGGACGCCAATGCCCATAATACTATTTCCGCTGCCAGTGACTGAGTTTAAAGAATGCAAAGAACATGTAGCTTCGGAGACTGTATCCTGTCTGGAGTAAAAAAAAAAACTTTGGCTTGAATTGTGTCCAGCCGAGCCTCAGTGAAATCTAATACTTGAACTGGGGCCACAGACGACTTGTTGAGGTTGATGGTAATGCCTAACCACTAGGCTAGGATAAGAAAGGAATCCCTCGCTTGACAGAGTTGATGCCTAGAAAGGGCAATGAGGAGCCAATTGTCCAGTTAGGGGAAGACCTGTATGCCCTGGAGTCTCAGGTGAGCCGCTACTACTGACATCATTTTGGTGAGCACCTTGGAGGCTATGGTGAGACCAAAGGGAAGTGCTCTGAACTGGTAATGATTGGCTCCTAGCCGGAAGCAGGGAAACCCCCGAGAGCACCTGTCCATCTTGATGTGATAGTACACATCCTGTAGATCGATCCAGCACATCCAATCATTCTCCTGCAGGAAGGACAGGACAAATTGAAGAGTGACCATCTGTAACTTCGTCTTGGCCACCTGACAGGTTCAAGATAGAGAGATCCAAAATGGGTTTTAGGTCCCACGTTGTCTTTGGCACTAAAAAGAACCTGGAATAAATGCCTAATCCAGAGTGATCTGGGGGACGGGTTGGACGATTCACTTTCTTAGCAGCTTTGCAATTTCAAGTGTTGCATCCTCCCTGTGCACTGGTGGAACATCCGGGAAGGTGTTTGGGCAATGGAGGTGACTCGAGAAAGGGGACTGAATAGCCTCTGGATATAATTTACAACACCCAACGATCTTTCGTGATGGACTCCCGCGCCATTAGGTGTAGCGAGAGATGGCCCCCTACACTGCCTTCAGAGATGAGCAGACAGGCAACCCCTTCAGGGATGCTGCATGGGTCTCTCAGAGAAACACTCTTGAGACCCATGATTTCTCGAGACCCATGACTTCTCAGACGCCCTTGCTCTAGGGCAGCATCTATCAAATCCACCACTGCCCCTGGGGTGAGGAGAGTCCTGAATGTCCTGGTTAAAACTCTGAGAGTTCCAGAACCACATCTTCTTGTTCCCTCGCTGGTTCCTAGAGACGGATCGTTGAGGGGCTGAAAAGCAGATCCCAACGGTAGTCAGTCTTCCCATCCTTCTCACTCTGAACTAAGGTGTCATGTACCGACTTCCCAAAAAAGGAGGAACTGTCATATGGGGCATTCGTAAAGGACGCCTTAAAGGGTTCCAAAAATGCACAGAGCCGAAGCTAGACATGTCGCCTGATGGCAACACTGGTACCGGCAGATTTAGTGGCACCCTCAGTCGCATGGGAAAGGAGACACATTAAGATGCTAGCAATTGATTTCAGGGTGGCCATACGAGCAGAAAAGACCTTCTTGTCTTCTGCCGGTTGACTCAGTGATCTCCTTCATCTGGTTTTACTGCACCAGAATCACATGTGCCATGTAATTAAGCACCCACAGAGAAGGTCACTGAAGCATACACCTGCTTCCTGAAACGGTCCATCATCCTTGACTCTCGGTCAGAAGGGTGGACAGTAGTGCTCTCCTGAGCAAGCTCCTTCTTAGTGGCAGCTACCACCACCACAGCATCAACCAGGGATCCCTTATTCCAATGGAACCCATTTGAAGGGGGGTTCAAAATCTTGTCTGGGCATTTGGGAATGGGGTCCACTGTGTCTGGTTCCTTCCATGCCAGAGATGTAATAAGATCCACTAAAATATCCGCGGCAAGGGACACCCAGGAAGTAGAGGGTCCTGCACCAAATGCTTCCAGGACACAGATTCATTTAGGGTAGGTTTTTGGGCAGACCCTCCCCCACATTGGCGAAGGAGTTCCATGTCGTGTCCAAAGGAGACATCCTCGGGGGTGACCAGGGAGAATCTTCCCCTTCCTCCAAATTGGTGTCTTCGGTGAGAGACTCCAGTAGGGTGTCTTAGTGCCTCCTTTTGCATGAACATTTGCAAGGGGCTTCCTCAGTGGGGGTCTCTGGTGAGGACTCATCAACGTCTTGCTGTTCCCAAGAGGGAGCACCCTGGGGCAAAGAGGTGGCAGGCTGTCCCTGAGGTGGCAGAATGGCCGGATCCGTGCCAGAAACAGAGGAAGTCAGGGTGGAATCCGAAGACGAGTTAGTCAAGGGTCTCGAAGTAATCAAGAGTACCCTCTCTACCACATTGAAAGCCAAAGGGGAACAGACGTCTGGGAAAGTATAACAGGATGAACTGTAACCCTCTGACCTGACAGGGGAGTCAGAGCCGTACCTCCATGCACCAAGATACCAAGGGGAAGACTATGCTCATACAAACTCAGCGCAGACACCACCCCCTCGGATCTGATGCAAAAGCTACAGCTCCGAGAACGGGATGGATCTGAGATAGTCGGACCTGCTCAAGGTCATGGCCGATGTCGAGGTACAAGGAACCACCGGAGCCGGCCCCTCAACACCGAGTGTCCTCGGATCCAAGGGCTCTGAAACCAGAGGTTGGATCAGAGAAGGAATAATGGGAATGAAAATGGAATGCATACTCCCCGCTCCGGAGGGAAAGGGGGCAGGCAAGACTCCCATATGTATCTGGGTGCGGATGAACTTCCGCATCATCCTATCCATCTCCACTTAGCTAAGCCTATGGGTGAGTGGGAAGAGGTCATGAACACTGGCCTAAAGAAGCAGTGAGGGGAGGCCTGAGCTGGCGACTGGGTCCGTATCTCCTTTGGCTCCAGAGAGAACCAAGGGGAACGGAGCTGGGGAGACTCTGGCCTCAGAGCCGACCTAATTTCGGCTGGGGAGGGCCAGCTGAAGCAGAGCAATCTGGGGATTGCTTCTTGGGCCTATCCCTTGACTTGGCTGATTTGTCTCCATCCCTGGACCTCTTAGCAGGAGTTTGAGTCCCAGAGGCTGGGGTGGAGACAGTAGGAGTCGGGGCGGAAGGGTCCTGAGTCCCGGAGGAAGAAGAGGGAAGTAGGTCTTTGAGGATAAGTTTGTTCCTCCTGTCCATCACTGCCCAGGGATTAAACCTGGCACAGATGGAACAGGAGAGCTTCAAATGGGATGCCCAAAGACAAACGACGTAGTGTGTGGCCATCAGCTGGAGACAGCTTGTGGCCACACTGCACATTTTCTGAAGCCTAGTGTGGGGACATCAGTCATTCTCCCAACCTACTGCCCAGCACACACACACTCACACAGAGACCACAAACGCAACAGAAAAGTTAGAGAGGGTTTTTTTTTTTTAAACCAATGCAGAAGCATGAGGGGAGGCAGAAAAGCAGAAAGGAGAAGAAAAGATACGAGAAAGAGGAATCTAAAAGTTAAAGACCGTCACTTACCCAATAATTAACAGCAGAGAACATGGATCACAATGTGGACATGAAAAGCAGCAAACGAAATCTGAAGGGAGGAAGGAGACAAGGGCATTATGGGTAAGGGAGGAGTTTAGAGCTCAGATCAGATGCTGGATATACAGCAGAGTTGGATCAAAGCCGGATCCAGGAACCCACAGGATGAAGACCAAATGAAAACAACTTCAGATAAAAGGTTATGTACTCACCATAACGTTCCATCTGTACTGTCGATTTTTCATCTCTCCCCACATATGGGGTCCATATCCAATCCATCGGATCCAACTCGGCTATTAGTAAGCTTGTGGCAACCAAAAAGCTTTTGGATACTGCCCCTTAGCCATAATGCACCTCTCCCCGTTACATCGGATCTTGTTTGCTAGGTTTATCCCCAGACAAAAAGGTAAGGAAATTTATATGCAAAGACTGTCAGGAGGCCACTTCTGGAGTATGGATAAAATAAAGGTGATATAAATTATGCTTCCTGTCCTTCCAGAAAACAAAGGTAGGGGGCTTGGAGGGAAGGGATACGAGGAGAGATGAAAAATCAACAATACAAATTTAACGTTATGGTGAGTACATGACTTCTTTATCTGATATTTTCAATTTTTCATCTCATCCTCACATATGGGACTGAGTCCCCCAGCTACCTTTACCCTGGGCAGACTCATGGGAGGATGTTTTTTAGAACGATTGAACTAAAGTTCCCCTGGAGACCAAATCCAACTTGTAATGAATATTAGTTCTTGTGGCTGCTGCACAAATCTAGTCTATGGAAGCATTACACTGGAAAACTGTGGAAGTGGCAATGGCCTGGTTAAGCGAGCTCTAATAGGGTTGGAAGGACCTATACCTTTGGTGGTGTAGATTAAAGAAATGCAATCAGAGAGCCATTTTGCTAAGGTAACTTTAGATACTGTTAGTCCCTTCCTAGGACCTGTAAAGGAGATAAACAACTGACTTGCTTTTCAAACATGTTTAGTCCTATGCAAATAGAAATGTAATTGCCTATGGACATCTAACAAATACAGGACATATTCACATTTGTTGCTGAAGTTAGGAGAGAAAACAAGCAAATGTATGGTCTGACTGATATTAGTCTTTGAAACAATGTTAGGCATAAAGGAGGGGTTGGTACGCAAGGAAACTGTCTTTATGAAAAATCAGATATGGAGATTGGGAGGATAGGGCCTGAATTTTTGATATACGCCTTGCAGATGCAATGGCCACTAGGAAGACATTTTCCAAGATAAGAATTTTATATTGCAAGTCGCTGCAGGTTCAAACAGGGGCTGAACAATAAGATGAAGTACCAAGTTTAAGTCCCATGGAGGAGAGAGATCTTTGTGAGGTGGCCTTAATAATAGGATCCCTTTTAAGAATACTTTGCAAAGTTTGTGGGAAATCATAGACGAGTTATCTTTCCCAATGTGAAAAATCCGAGATAGCTGCTAATTGTACTTTAATTGTAGATGAAGCTGCTCCATTATCAAAGAGGTGAGACAAGAATTCTAGAATGGAGTGGATAGGTGTTGTGAAGGGATCTACATTATGTTAAACCCATATTACAAACCTTTTCCATTTAACTCCTGTAAAGCTTTTGAGTGGATGGCTCATGGGAGGACATAAAATATGACTGACTGAGGAGGACGGCATCAGTTGTCTGGCTACCAATGGAATTGGACAAACCAATTCGTCAGCTTGAAGTTAGGAAGGTTGGGATGAATCATTCCTGTCAGATGTGACAGAAGGTCTGGAACAGGTTCCAGAATCCAGGGTTCCTTGTGTAAATGAGGCCAGAGGAAGGGAAACCAGATTTGTTGAGGCCAAAATGGGGCAATGAGGATTCCTGTTCTCGTCAATCTATTTACTTTCTGAAGGAATTTAGGAATCAAGGGGATGGGGAAAAGGAGTACTGGAGAGGAGGAGGCCAATCGTGTATAAGAGCATCCCTCAGGGATTCCCCCGGTGGGGGGATTAGGGCAAAGTAGCTGCTGCATTTCTTCCTTACAGGGCATGCAAAGAGGTTGCAGCAAGGCTGGCCACATATGATGGATCTGCTAAATTTGTCCATCATCACACTGGACATTCCTGGAATGTGCATTGTTACAAGAAAGCAGTTGGATGAGATCACCCATTACTACACTCTGAGCACTTCTCGACACAGAGGGTATGATCTAGTTCCTCCTTGCTTGTTTATGTACCAGACCACAGACATGTTTGTCTGACTGAATCTCCACTGTTTCCAGATGAAGAGCAGTCTAAAATGCCTGCAACGCTAGAAGCACTGCCCTCATCTCCAAGATGTTTACATGCAAATTGACCTTGTCGGCAGACCAGGTGCCTTGGAAAGTCTTCCCCAGATAATGCCTCCCCACCCCATCAGGGAAGCATTGGTGATCACCATGGCCTGAAGCGTGGGGGGGGGGGGACAAAGGGTCAACCTTGCGTCAGCTGTGCTGAATGAATCCACCATGAGAGGATTTTTTTGAATGTGTCCGTTATGAAAATTTTGTAAGACATCGGCTGGTGGATAAATTGACCACTGGGCAACTAGAAGCCACTGCAGTATTCACATGTGAAATCTGGCCATAAGAACTAAAACTATAGCTGCATTCACTGATCCTAAATTCTGTAAAACATGACAGGCGGCAATCTTCTTGTCCCGGAAAAATGTGTGTTTGCCACCTGTCAACGCTCTGGAGGGTGGAAGTTTAGCAATCATCCGAGTTGTGTCCAGCAGTGCTCCTGTGAACTCCAGTGTTTGAGAAGGGTCCAGGTGCAATTTCTGGCAATTTATGGTTATACCTAGTTCTGTACAGACTTGAAGAACAGAGTCTCTTACAAGGATAAGTAGATGATGGTCGAGGTGGATAGAAGCCAGTCATCTAAGTAGGGAAACACCCAGAATCCTTGTAGTCTCAGGTGAGCTGCAACCACTGCTGTGCATTTGGTGAACACTCTGGGGGCAGTAGTGAGACCAAAAGGCAGCACTCTGAACTGGTAATGACTGGCTCCCAGCCGGAAGTGTAGGTGCCTTCTGGCTCATCTGTCCATTTTTATATTGTAGCACACACCCTGAAGGTCTATGGAGCACATCCAATTATCCTGATTCATAAAAGGAAGTATGGACTGAATTGTGACCATTCAGAACTTGTGCCATCAAAATTACTTGTTTAATCTGCTGAAATCCAGAATTGGTCACCAGTCCCCTGTTTTCCTTGGAACTAAAAAGAACCTGGAGTAATTTCCAAATCCTCTCTGGTCTTGGGGGACCTTCTGGATGACTCTTTCCAGCAGTTTTTTGTAATTTGAATGACTGCTTGATCCCTCTGACTGGGTGGAACATCTGGGATTTTTTTGTTTGGGGTGAGGTTGGTGAGAGATGGTCAGGAACCAAAGGCCATCAGGTACACTGACTCCTCAAGTGAAGGATTACTGGACTACTAACCACCTCTCTGTTTTAAAGTCTCTAGGGTTTCCCAGAAGGAAAAATTCAGATGACCATGGGATCCTTCTCTCTAATCGAGGTCAGTGTCCTCTGTGGCAGACTTCTCCATGGAGTAGAAATGCTTCCTCTTGCAAAGTCTCTTCCGAGGGACCTCCTCAGCAAGATACTCTGGGTAGGTATCAAAGAGACAGGGGTACCCTGTTGGGTATCCTGGCACCTAAGATTCCGTTGTCCCTGTGGAACGTCCTGGTCAGATGATGTGCAAGGTGACATTGATGGGATTGAGGATGCAGATGGTAGCATGCCCTCAAAATGATTTATTTCCTTTCAACCAAGGCCTTGTGGTTGAAGGAATGGCAAATAGCGCAGTCTACTTGCAGATGAAGGAATCTCAGGCAGTATACGCACAGGGAGTGCAAGTCAATAAAGGGAATTCTGTGACTACACTTTGTGCATTTCTTAAAGCCCGAAACCCGTTGGCTTATCCTGCTTCTCAGCCATGAAGAAGAAAGGGGGGGGGGGCAAAAACACACCCACGCACTCACAAAAATAGGCACAGAAAACAAACCTCTCAGACAGAAAAAAGGAGAGAGGTTTTTTTTTGGGCTAAGAAAAGAGCAGGGGAAAAAAGAAACTACTAACGATAGTACTAAGGATACCGCACAGCGTATTGGGGAGAAAAGGAGAGTAACCTAGTAAAAAATGGTTACTAGTGGGGAAAAAAGGGAGAGAGAGAAAGTAACCTAATAAAAAAAAAAACGGTCACTACTGGAAAGAAGGGTTCAAAGACCAAGGGGAAACGAGAAAATCTAATCACACAGAAAACAAGCAAGAAGGTAAGAAAAAGACAAAAATATTGAAAATATCACCTGATTATCCAATAGCTAGAAGATTAGACCACGTCTTCGCAAAGTGGCAAACAAGATCTGGGGTAAAAGGGAGAGGTGTGTTGTGGGTAAGGGGAAGTGATTAAGACCTTTTTGGTTGCCACAAGCTTAGGAACGGCAGAGTCGGATCCAATCCGGAACCCATATGCGAGAACGAGATGAAAAACTGACAATATCATATCTAAAGATCACTCTAGATAGGTTTAATTATCAACTAATAGCCTGTTATGGAACACCTTCCTTGTCCCTAGTTTTCTTAGGGTGCGAAATTATCTCCCTACTGGCAAAAACTCCATTATTTTGGGTGGCTTTAACTACTTTTCAATAAAATTAGATATCCATACCTCTAATGTAGGATATGCCCAAAAATTCCTAGACTTAAAAATTCTATTGAGCAGTTGGTAAAGAAACCTACTACAGGAAAAGCATTATTTTTTATCACCTTTATTAAATCTGCATATTCTACTAGGTTATGGGCACACACCCAGTTGCAAAAGAGGCAAAACCATTTCTAAGATTTTTTTCATGCATTATGCACATAGTTTCTTTCTTAATATTATTCAATTTAACATACATTGCTTGCTGAAGTTCTACCTTCTCTGAGATTATTCCTCCTGAACATTATTCTGTTTGAATTGTTTCCATAGATTCCATTTATTTTTATATAGTTTGCTCCTTCCTTTTTCTAAAGGTCATACATCCAATTATTTTATCTTCTTTACAAAATTCAGTAAGTCTGTTGGGATTAGTTGGACCATTCTATGTCTAGACGATTCAGTCTCTCCATTCCAGCTCAAAACAATCATTTTAGTTAAAACAATTTGTTCTACAACATTTCTTATGAAGTAACCTGTAAGGAATTTTTAAACCTACCAAGTCGTTGCATTCCCAAGAACCCTTGTCTTTCCCATTACACCACCAACAATTGTTGTCTACCTGTGGAAAAATGCTCTGAAGACTACTTTGGGTATAAAAATACCAGTGCAACACTTCTTGCAGATTTTTTTTTTACATAAATGGGAGCCTCACAAACATCCTCCCATTGTTTCTTTGTATACTGGCCTTTCCATTCTCATTTCCCTCAGGCACACAGCATTCTTGACCTGTTTCTTACATGTATGGCTACCTCATGTATTACTACTCCTCTAGTATTTCATTCCCCTATGAAGTCTGACCATAAACTCGTAGTCTCTTCCTTTACGCTTCCAAAAGTTCTTACAACAAACTCCACTGAATTTAAGGACTACAAACATGCCAACTTCAACCTACTCTTTATAGATACGAAAGTGAGAACAATCACCACGATACAGTTTCTTCAATGTAGGCAAAACATCTCAAACATAAGTAGAATCCAGTAGGCTGTCACTATGTAAAACGAAGACTCTTTATTGCAAAATGAGGAATAAGCGCTTTCACGTAGTACAAGCTACGCTTCATCAGATACAGTTATACAAATTCACTCACATTTAAATACATGCCCTTTTGGCGGGCTCGTTGGTCTAATTGCTAATTTGCACATTCGTTAATTGTAAAACTCAGTTGGCAATGTACTGCAACCCATGTGCTCCAGCATAAAAAACAGCGTTAGCTTTTGTTTACATTAATATAAAAATGTCTTAATCTAAAACAACAAATCATGAATACTAAAACACAATCTTTAAAGCCAAACAAAACGCATTGCTCAATAAATGTAATAACTCACTCACACATAAATATTACTCTGTGAAGTGTTGGGATTACACATAAAAAACTGCAAATCCATACTCAATCACAACTTCAGATAATTAAATTAAGGGAATGCGGAGTCGATCACATTTAAATAGCGTACCCTGCAAGAATTCTTTGCGATCGAATCATTAAATTATCCAACAATCAACATTACCTCAAACCATAATAAATCCTTCACTGCTAAGTTCTACTGAGTTCAGAAGCCTGATGTCCGACGCTAACTCACACAGCTAGCCACATACTTTTGCTAGCATTGGTATGGGTCAGCTGGTAACCACACTATAAAAGGTGCGCTTCAGGGTCCTAACGCTCCAATATTAAAATAAGGTTACGAAGTTACTCATTATAGTAGAATCAAAGTGCATCGCTTCAGTAAAAACGCTCAAAAACTCTGGTGGTATAACCATTTAAATAAAAAAGAACACAATTTAAATTCTTAGGAAAATAAATAGATTATACTCGCGTACATAACTATAGGGTTATGTAATGGAATACTTACATATCCCTACACTGCTCACAATATATATAAATGATCAGAAATCTAAATGCTTTCTAACAGACATGCAGCACCGCCTACATAAATCTTAAAAACTGCACTGAAAAATCTACAATTTAATCCCTTATGGAATAAACTCCAACAAGACATAAAACAACTGAAACTCATACATTATACATATCATAAATATATATAAAGAATAATACCCAGACTTTAGATTAAGTACTATTCTTTGTGAAAAAAGTTGAAATATTAACTAGTATACATCCAAACTACAAATGATGATTGAACCTCACATAACTAACTGGTATGTAAAGAACTATTTCCTTCCAATTAATATGGGCTTTAATGAAACACAATTGTTCAATCCCGGTGGTAAATGTGCTGCAAACTTCAGGATCCAGTGGAGCTCAGCTTTTGCTAGAGTATGATCAGTATCACCCCCTCTTATGTTCATTGTCACTATTTGTAGAACTCTAAATGTAAAAGAGTGCATATGGCATGCCTTCACATGTCTGGCTAACGCATTAGTATCATCCTGCCTGCGAATATCATATTCATGGTCATAAATACGATCCCTCAACCTCCTTTTGGTCAAACCTATGTAGAAGGCTGTACAAAGGGAGCAAGTAGCTAGGTATACCACATTCTTCGTGTTGCAATCGGCATAGTGATTGGGTTTAAAAACATAGTCCATATAAGGATGTTGATATTCTTGTATCTTACTAAGACTATTACACCTGGGGCAGTGAAGACAGGGATATGTACCCTTACTTACAATATCTCCCAGCAGTAAATTACAAGGCTTGATCACATTAGTGACCTGCTGGTCATTACATAACAATATCTTAAGGTTGTCACTATTCCTGTAGCAAAACCTGGGTGCAACCCCTACCACATCTCTGACTTGTTTATTCACAGTTAGAATATTCCAGTTCTTTTTTATCACATGCCTGATCCTTTCTATATCACTAGTGTATTTAGTGACATAATTAATCTTAAGACCATGTGTATTAAACCCACTACTCCCATTGTACACTAATTTACTCAGCGACCCTGAATCACCCTTATTTGCAGGTTCGGTGTCCCCAATGACCTCCTGCCTTATTCTCTTGACTATACCCATATTATAGCCTCTATGTTTGAATAGAAGCTCCATGTTATCTGCTTCTTTTATCAAGTCACATTTGTTCTTACAGAGTCTAGAGATCCTGACAAATTGACTTTTCACTATGCCCTGAAAAGTGTGTGCCGGATGCATGCTGTCGGACACTAATATTGCATTCTTCCATACTGTTTTCCTATAGAGTGTAGATGTAACCTTACCTCCATCAGTCAGCCTCAGTGTGACATCTAAAAAATTGACCTGTTGATATGAACACTCCATAGTGAATCTTAGAAAATCCGTAGTGGTTTCCAAGTATCCCAAAAAGCCAACAAAACCTTCAACCGTGCCTTCCCATATTATTAGTATGTCATCTACAAACCGTTGATAGTATCTTATGTATTTAGATGACTCATGTGGAAATAGAAACAATTTCTCCCACCAATAGACCACCAAGTTGGCGTAGGTATTGGCACAGGGAGTGCCCATGGCTACTCCCCATGCCTGTAAAAAGTACCTATCCCCAAACATAAAGACATTGTTATTAAGAACAATGTCTAGTAACTGGCAAACCAATAAGATCCTATCATTGGAAAAAGTGGTTTCTTTGTGTAACAACTCCCTGATGTACTGTATCCCAACCTCGTTAGGGATAGAGGTAAACAATTTCTCCACGTCCATAGTGATCAGGAGATATTGTGTATTCCCCACATCTAGACATATGTCATTCAGACTCTCTAACAGATGGTAGGTATCTTTTAGGATTGTACAACTATTATTGACAACAGGTCGTAAAATGTTGTCCAGGAAGGTGGATATGTGTGAAGTTATCCAACCTTCCCCTGACACTATCGGTCTCATTGGTATGGGCCATATCTCTTTATGAATCTTAGGGAGCCCCTTCAGGATCGGTGTAACTGGATAAGGTTTCAAAAAATATTCGTACAATTCCATACTGATTTGTCTACATAGCAACAGGTCATAAATATTATCTTTCACTGTTTGTATAATGGCTGACACTTGTTTGATGGATATGCTCTCATAAGTCCTTGCATCCTAGAGCAACCCCTCCATACATTTCACATATTCATCTGTGTCCATGACCACAACACCCCCCCCCTTTATCAGCAGGTTTCACTATTACCTTTTTATCCTTCTTTAATCTAGCTAGAGCATGATATTCATTTGTATTGAGATTATAGAATCTTCCTTTCTTACTTTTTGATTCTAAAAACAATGCATAAAAATCCTTTTCACATAAGTCCAAAAAACACTCCACCATCGGGTGCATCGGTGGCATGAAAGCACTTCTGTTCCTGAAAGGTGTTGAAGACATAATGGCATTGTCATTCTCTTTTTCTTTAGGAAAAAACAACTTCAGGCATACTCGCCTACAGAACAATCTCAAGTCAATCAGAGACTCCTCTAGAGAGGACTTAGCTGCTGGAACAAAAGTAAGCCCTCTATTGAGAAGGCTAAGCATATCATCAAAGTCTTGGACATTCAGAATTGCCATGTAACTGAAACACCTGATATCCTTAAAGGGTAATTTGCATATATCCCATGTTGCCTCTGATACAAGAGGTTTAAGGCATCACCCAGTGGAAAGTCTAGCTTTGATAGATTTCTCTTTTTGTCCTCTAGCCCATATAGAGAATCTCTTCCACTTACTTCTATAAACTGTCTTGGTGGAAAACTTCTGAGAAGCAAGGATAACATCCCTCACTGGGAATTCTAGCCTGGACTTAGCAATAATCATCGGAAGTGGACAAACCACTCTGTCAGACGGAGGATCTACAGAATTGGGAGCAGATGGAGCGACGGATGAGATATTAGATCTGGCACCAGATCGAGCACCCAAGGTGAGTACTTCAGATGAGACCGTAGGAAGGGGAACCACACTGGCCGAGGCCAGAAGGGGGCAATAAGGCTCAACTGTGTCCTGAGGTGTCTTGCTTTCTGAAGAACTCTGGAAATTAGGGGTAACGATGGGAAGGCATAAAGGAGACCCGGAGGCCAATCGTGGGTCACTGTGTCTCTGGGGGAATTGGGGCAAAGTAACTGTTGCATTTGTGATTTGAATGGGAAAGCAAACAGATCGCAACTTGGTTGACCCCACTGACTGAAGATCTGCTCCACCAATGAAGGATTCAGGGACCATTCATTCTCAAGGGAGAATATTCTTCAGAACTGTGGAACCAAAGGAGGTCCTGTTCCTGGAGGCCAAATCGACTTTGCAATGAGTGATAAAAGGTACAGTGGACTTAAAACTGCATTCCCCAACCTCCGGGTCGTGGAGCATTTCGAACCGGGCCGTCAGGTAAGGTAAGTGAATGCATGTATGAGTGTGTATCTGTCTGTCTGTGTGTGTGAGTGAATGTGTGTATGAAAGCAAAAGTGCGTGTGTGTGTGTGTGTGTGTGTGTGTGTGTAAGAGATTGGCAGAGTGAGAGCGGTGTGTGAATGAATGCAGGAATGAATGAAGTGGCTGGGTGTGTGCGAGAGATCAGAAGAGTGAGAGCGATGTGTGAATGAATGTAGGTATCAATGAGGAAGTGGCTGTGTGTGTGTGTGTGTGTGTGTGTGTGTGTGTGTGTGTATGTGTGAGATGGGGAGAGTGAGAGCGATGTGTGAATGAATATGTGAATGAATGAAGAAGTGGCTGTGTGTGTGTGTGAGATCGGAAGAGTGAGAGTGATGTGTGAATGAAAGAAGAAGTGTGTGTGTGTGTGTATATGTGTGTGCGTGTGTGAGAGAGAGAGAGATCGGAAGAGTGACAGCAATGTGTGAATGAATGCAAGTATGAATGAGGAAGTGACTGTGTGTGTGTGTGTGTGTGTGTGTGTGTGTGTGTGTGTGTGTGTGTGTGTGTGTGTAAGATCTGAAGAGTGAGAGGGATGCATGAATGAATGCTAAGTGGATGTGTGGCATGTGGGTGTGAGACCGAGAGAGTGAGAGTGATGTATGAATGAATGCTAAGTGGATGTGTGAATGAGGAAGTGGCTGTGTTTGTGTGTATGTGTGAGATCAGGAGAGTGAGAGTGATGTGTGAATGAATGAATGCAGGTACGAATGAGGATGTGAGTGAGTGAGTGTGTGTGTTTGGAAAACAGTAAGAATGATGTGCGAGTGGATGCAAGTAGGAATGAGGGAGTGACTGTGTGTGTGAGATCGGAAAAGAGTGAGAGCGATGTGTGTGAGTGAATGCATACATGAATGCAAAAGAGAGAGTGTGTGTGTGTGTGTGTGTGTGTGTGTGTGTGTGTGTGTGTGTGTGTGTGTGTGTGTGTGTGTGTGTGTGTGTGTGTGTGTGTGTGTGTGTGTGTACACGCGCGCGCGTGTGTGTGTGTGTGTGTGTGTGTGTGTGTGGTATGAATGAAAGGTACACAAACCTCATTGCTGCAGCAATCACTCTTCACTCTCTTTCTCTGTCACTCACACTCACACACTCACACACAAAAAAACTTCTTACTTAGATCAAGAAATCTGGACAAAGCCAAAGATAATGGGGGGACAAAGGCCCAAAATAGGGAGCCTTTTAAGTGCTGCTCTTACAAACTTTGAAAGTTGATAGAAATACAGGTTTTGCATTAGCACGAAGTTTCTGAAGGGTATAAAGTATGAAACAACTGTCATTATTTTCTGACTTCAGCCTCAATGATCTGCCAGTGATTTGCCAGAAAATGACAATTTTATGAGGAAAAAGACCAAAAATATGAGGCAAAAAATCTGGACATTCTGTGAAAATCTCTAAAGCTGAGAGGTATGCTGGACGGATCCAAATAATAGGGACAGATGTTAAATATTGCTCTTATAAACAAAATCAGAAAGGTTGCCATTAGGTTTCCTTACCTCTCAACCATAGTAGATCAATGTTATGCTGCTAAGGAGATTGTACACAATTTTTTTTTTTGGTAATTATTGCCAATTGTCTTTTTATTGTACTTTGGAACTTTTCTCCGTGGGTCTGGCCTCCTCATTAAACAAATGTCAAACAAATAAATAAATATCTACTTTATTATGCATGCCACGAGATGGCCGGTCCATGGAAAATTGTCTTACATTGATACCGGTCCTTGGTGCAAAAAAGAGTGGAAACCATTGATATAAAAAGTTTACACACCCCTGTTAAAATGCCAGGTTTTTGTGATATAAAAAAATGAGACCATAATAAATAATTTCAAAACGTTTCCCAGCTTTAATGTGACCTATAACCTGTACAATTCAATTGAAAAACAAACAAATCTGTTAGGGGAAAAAGTATAAAAATAAAAAATGTACAATACGCTGGTTGAATAAGTGTGCACACCCTTAAACTAAAACTTTGTTGAAGCACCTTTTAATTTAATTACAGCATTTAGTCTTCTTGGGTAAGAGTATCAGCATGGCACATCTTGACTTGGCAATATTTGCCCACTTTTCCTTGGAAAAGCACTCCAAATCTGTCAGATTGCAAGGGCATCTCTTGTGCACAGCCCTCTTCAGGACACTCCACATATTTTCAATTGGATTTAGGTCTGGGTTCTGGCTGAGCCATTACAAAACTGATTTTCTTCTGGTGAAGCCATACCTTTGTTGATTTGGATGTATGCTTGGAGTCATTGTTGTGTTGAAAGGTGAAATTCCTCATCTTCAGCTTTCTAGCAGACACCTGAAGGTTTTGGGCCAAAAGTGACTGGTATTTGGAACTGTTCAAAATTCCATCCACCTTGACTAAAGCCCCAGTTCCAGCTGAGGAAAAGCAACTCCAAAGCATGATACTGCTACGGTTATGCTTCACTGTGGGAACGGTGTTCTTTTGGTGATGAGAAGTGTTGTTTTTGCGCCAAATGTACCTTTTGGAATTGTGGCCAAAAAGTTCAATCTTGGTCTCATCAGACCAGAATACATTTTCCCACATGGTTTTTGGAGACGTGATGTATTGTTTTGCAAATTTTAGCTGGACCTGGACGTTTTTCTGTGTAAGAAAAGGCTTCTGTCTTGCAGCCCTACCCCACAGTCCAGACATATACAGAATACAAGTGATTGTTGTCACATGTAGTACACAGCCATTACTTGCCAGAAATTCCTGCAGCTCCTTCAGTGTTGCTGTAGATCTCTTAGCAGCCTCCCTGACCTGCTTTCATCTCATCTTTTCATCAGTTTTGGAGGGATGTCCAGTTCTTTGGAAGACACTGTTGTCCCATATTTTCTCCACTTTTTGTTGAGTGTCTTCACTGTGTTCCATGGTATATCCAATGCTGTAGAAATGTTTTTGTACCCTTCTCCTGACTGATACCTTTCAACAATGAGATCCCTTTGATGCTTTGTAAGCTCTCTGCGAATCATGGCTTTTGCTATAGCAGGCAACTGAGTAAATGTCAGGAAAATCCTACTAGAACAGCTGAACTTTACTTGGATTTAATCGGAGTCTCTTTAATTTATGGCAAGTGTGTACCCAAGAAGACTGAATGTTTTAATTAAAACAAATGGTGCTTCAACAAAGTATTAGTTTAAGGGTGTGCACACACAACAGATTATTAGTTTTAGGGTGTGCATGCACACTTATGCAACCAGCGTATTGTACATCTTTTATTTTTTATATTTTTCAGCTAACAAATTTGTTTGTTTTTCAAATGAATTGTACAGGTTATAGGTCACATTAAAGGTGGGAAATGTTTTGAAATGATTTAATTGTGGTCTCATTTTTTATATCACAAAAATCTGGCATTTTAGCAGGGGTGTGTAAGCTTTTTATATCAACTGTATGTGGCCTTACCCATGCTGCTGCAGCACAAATGGTATCAATAGGTAGTCTAGCCCGAAAGGCGAAAGAGGTTGCAATGGCTCTTGTAGAATGACCTTTTACCCTATGGGACAAATCTTTATTTTGAGATTTATAAACGGAGGTTATACAATCTGACAGCCATTTTGAAAGTGTCACTTTAGAAACTGGAGCACCTTTCCTTAAATCTGAAACGGATAAAATAATTGGTCAGATTTTCTGAAGTCCTTTGTCCTGTGTAAGTAGAAGCGTAATTGTCTATGCTCATCCAGTTGGTGCAACATATATTCTGCCTTATTCTCATAGCTGGGGAAAAAAATGGTAGTTCTCTGGATTGGGTCAAATTAGATTCTGAACATACTTTGGGTAGAAAGGAAGAGTTTGTTCGCAAGGATACTCTGTCTCTGTGGAAAAGCATGTAGGGGGGGCTTTATTGACAACACTTGCAGCTCTGACACTCTTCAAGGAAAAGTAATAGCTATTAAAAGAATCGTTTTCCAAGTCAAATATTTGAGATTGCAGGATGATGCAGGCTCGAATGGGGAAAAAAAAAATCAAACTGGATAAGACAAAATTTAAGTCCCATGGTGCTGGAGGGTCTTTAAGAGGTGGTCTTAATAAAAAAGTACCTTTAAGAAAGGCTTTGCATAGTCTGTGGGACATCACATTGAGGCCTGATTCACCTAAATGGAAATTAGATATTGCTGCTTACTAAACTCTAATAGTAGCTCCAGCTATGCCTTCATTGAATAGCTTTGCTAAGAATTGTAGAATGGAAGCTACTAGGGCAGAAAAAAGGTCAATGTGATTATTTAAAGCCCATAAGGAAAATCTTTTCCATTTGCTTCTATAAATCTTTTTCATTGAAGCCTTATGAGATGAAATCAGGATATGTTTTACTGAAGGAGAATGGTTAGGGAGCCTGACTTTGGTTGGAATCGGAGCAGCCAGGCTGTCAATTTGAGAGACTGACGGCAGGGGTGGAGCATCCCTGATGCATGAGTCAAGAGGTCAGGAACTGGGTCCAGAATCCAAGGCTCCTCCAGGAGATGAAGCCACAGGAAGGGGAACCAGATTTGACGAGGCCAGTATGGGGCGATGAGTATCAAGTTCCTTCCCATGTAATTGGCTTTCTGAAGAATATTGGGTATCAACGGAAAGAAAGAAAAAGCATAGAACAGACCAGAGGGCCACTCGTGAACAAGTGCATCCCTTGGTGACTCTCCCGGAGGAGGGATCAGGGCAAGGTAGCTGCTGCAATTGGTGTTTATGGATGTGGCAAAAAGGCAGCAGCAAGGCTAGCCCCATTTAAGGAAAATCTTTTCCACCACTTTCTGTTTTAGGGACCACTTGTGAAGCATCAGAATCGCTCTGCTGAGTCTGTCTGCAATAACGCTGGATTTCCCAAGGATGTGCGTTGCTATCAGAAAGTGTTGGAAGGAGATTGCCCAGTGCCATACTCTCAGGGCCTTTCGACAAAGGGGGCAACATCTGGTTTCTCCTTGTTTGTTTATATACAGATAAAAAACAAGGTGAAACAGAAAGACTCCAGCAGCACATATATACCTTTATTAATGCTACAAATTTTTACACGTTTTCGTCTACCACAGCAGACTTCTTCAGACAGTAACACAGACACAGTAAAATCACTGCTCTTCTTCTTCTTCTTCTCTAATATACTAAACATTAAATTGGCAGACCAATCAGGTTCCCCTCCTAATTAAAATAATCACAATGATGTTCATTTAAAACGACACTTTTAAAAATCACTCAGCTCTGTTTTAAACTCATGTACATAAATAAACAGTACAAGAAACCAAAATGACAAAAATAAATACAATCCCCATTAAATACTGTAAAACATTCTCCCATTAAAATTCCCCAATAAATATTCAAAATAAATTCATCTTAAAACCTCATACTGTGAAGGAAATTCAAAGTGTATATAATTTAGAGTTTGGCAGATCTTAATTTTAGTAAGGGTAAAATAGAAATATACCCACTAAGTCCAGGCTGTTTTCCTGCATCCAAGTATACCTGCCAGTACAGTTCTCTGTACTCAAGGCAGGTCTCACAGGGTCCTCCCCTGACATCTAAGGGGATACGTTCAAGGACAAAAACTAGCCTGCCTACATACAAACTGCATGCTTAAAGAGGGCATTGGTCTCATTCTTATTTTTAATGTCATACATATGTTCATAAATCCGTCTCTTTAGTTTGCACTCCGTTTTGCTTACATAAAATAAAGCACACTGGCTACACGTCACCAAATAAACCATCCTCTCACTATTACAAATGTAGTACTTATAAAGTACAGTTTTGTACCTACCATAAATGCAGATGTTCGAGTGTACACCCTGCTGCAGTCATCACACTTGGGTTATCCTGCCGCCAGGCGGTCCCGCAGTCGGCTGGAATTCCAAAGTCTTGGCCCGGCGTCGGTTGCTGTCGCTTCTTCCCTGACTTCAGTGTGCCGGGGTATATATAATGCATCCGACGCCATTTTCTTCAGTTTATCTTGCCCCAGATGTCAGCTGCCCCCAAAAAGGTGGTCAGTAATTAGTACCAATTTATGAAGTTTTTTGCACAAACACAAAATCCCTCTAGCTATAAGCAAATACATCAGGAAGATTTTGTAGAGATTTAGTCAGTTAGATCAGAGGGGATGGAGGGGGGGGGGGTAACCTGGACTGCAGCAGGGTGTACACTCGAACATCTACATTTATGGTAGGTACAAAACTGTACTATGTTCATCGTGTTACCCTCTTGCAATCATCACACTTGGGTAGAATCCCAAAGCTAAGGATGGGTGGAGGATTCATAGAGGGTTAGAGGAGGCTAGAAGGCCCTGCAGAACTGCAGTGGCGAAGCCAGCTCTAGTCTTAGAGTAAAGTGGTAAGTGGTAGTCTTTGGTAAAGGTGTGTACTGAACTCCAAGTTGCAGCTTCCAAAATCTCCTTGGTTGGGACCCCCCTGAGGAAGGCTGTAGATGTAGCTGTTGCCCTGGTAGAGTGGGGCCTAATGGTAGCAGGAACTGGTTACTGGTTTTCCATGATAGGTATATAGCAAAAACAAATGCAATGCCCTATCCATTTGGAAATGGTTTGTTTTGATATAGCCTTCCCTTGTGAATCTGTAGCATAGGATACAAAGAGCTGGTCAGATTTCCTGAAAACCTTAGTTATATCAAAGTAGTAACGAAATTGCCTGTGAATGTCCAAGGAATGCAGGAGTCTTTCTCCTTTGTTCTGTGGATTTGGGAAAAAGGTGGGTAAGTGGATGGTTTGATTTAAAGCCACACTGGAAACCACCTTAGGCATGAAGGAAGGATTAGTACGTAGAGAAACTCTGTCTTGATGGAAAATGAGGAAAGGTCCCACTGCCATTAGTGCCTGCATCCCTGAGACTCTTCTAGCTGAAGTTATTGCTAGCAGCAGGGCAGTCTTCCATGATAGAAACTGTAGATCTGCAGAGAAAGCTGGTTCAAAGGGAGGTAGCGTAAGTTTTTCCAGAACAAAATTGAGGTCCCATGTTGGTGTAGGTGCTCTCCTGGGGGGGGTCTAATGTTTTTTGCACACCTGAGGAACTGCCTTAGAAGTGGATGTGAAAATAAGGATGGATCTGTGTTGTAGTGGGCTGAAATAGCTGATGCATGGATTTTAATGGAAGAAAAATAAAGTCCTTTGTGCAACATCTCAGTTAAATACTGTAGAATCTGAGGCATGTGAGGCTGAAGTGTGTTTTGGCCTTTATCTTGGTTCCAGGCGCAAAATCTTTTCCATTTGTCCGAGTAGGCCTTCCTGGTGCTGGGCCTCCTAGCTTCCAGAAGAACCTCCATAACTGCTTGTGAAAGAGGAGCTGGCTGGATGCTTAGTTGATTTGCCATGCAGCCAGATTTAAGGTTTTGAGCTGGCTGTGTAGAATATGATTGTTTTGCTGTGTGAGCAAATGAGCAATTTGTGGCAAAATCCAAGGTGGGCCTTGGGCCATATTCCTTAATAGTGGGTACCACTGCTGGCGTGGCCAGTCTAGGGCTATAAGTATCATTCGTGGTCTCTCCTTTCTGATTTTCAGTAGCACCTTTGTGAGGAGAGGCAATGGAGGGAAGGCATATACTGTCAGGTTTTTCCAACTGAATGAGAGTGCGTCCACTTTCCAAGCTTGATGGTGAAGTGTCCTTGTACGAAATTTTGTTAGCTGATAGTTTTGGGGGCTGGCAAACAGGTCTATGTCTGGAAGGCCCCATTTTTGAGTTATCATTGCAATTACTTGTGGATCCAGCTTCCACTCGTGGGGATCCATGATGTTTCTGCTGAGGTCGTCTGCCAATGTGTTCTTTTTTCCTGGCAGGAATTGAGCTTGTAACTGAATTTGGTAAGCCAGTGCTGTGTTCCACAAGGTCATTGCTTGTCTGCATAGGGGGTAGGAGTGTGTACCTCCTTGCTTGTTTATGTACCACATTACTGTGGTGGTGTCCGTCCTTATTGTAAGTTGTCCTGGATGTAATAGGTTCTTGAAGGCTGTCAGAGCATTCTGTACAGCTAGCATCTCTTTTTGATTGATGTGCAGATTTCTTTGATCTGCAGTCCATACGCCTTGAACGCACTGTCCTGCCATGTGTGCCCCCCAAGCGTAGTCCGATGCATCTGTTGTCATAGTTTGCCTGGCTGGGGGCAAGGTGAAAGGCTGTCCCTTGTTGAGGTGACATGCCTGTGACCACCATAGAAACTCCTGTTGTAGGCACGGAATGAGAGATATCATTATGTCCAAGCTGTGGCTGCGTTGAGACCATACACTTTTTAGGTACCACTGTAATTTCTTCATATGCAGCTTTGCAAATGGTATTAGTAGTATGCAAGATGCCATGAAGCTCAAGGCCTGCAGAATTTTTCTTGCAGGGAGTAGGGTCTTTGTTGCCATTGTTTTGAAATATTGAGTCAGTTGTAGTTGTTTGTCTGGCGTCAGATAAGCCTTCTGGGTCGTTGTATTCAAGCTGGCACCCAGGAATGTCATATTTTGTGAGGGTACTAGTTTTGATTTCTTTTCGTTTACTGTGTACCCCAGGCAACTTAGAAGATGTTTTACAAAAGCCAGATGTTGTAAGAGGATGTCCTTGCTTTCTGCTTGAATGAGGCAGTCGTCCAGATATGGGTATATTTGAATTCCTCTTTGTCTGCAGTACGCAATTACTGGTGCCAGGCATTTTGTGAAGACCCTGGGCGCAGTAGATAAGCCAAAGGGCAGTGCAGAGAATTGGTAATGGGTTGAACCTGCAATGAAATGGAGGTATCTTCTGCAACTTTGTCTGATAGGGACATGCAGGTATGCCTCCTTGAGGTCCAACGTTACTAGCCATGCTTTCTTGCCCAACATGGGAAGAAGCTGCTGTAGTGTTAGCATCTTGAATTTGGGTACTTGTAAGAAGGTGTTTAGAACTGAAAGGTCCAGAATTGGTCTCCAGGCATTGTCCTTTCTGGGGACTAGAAAGAGTCTGGAGTAAAATCCTTGGCCTTGCTCTCGTGTAGGTACCAGTTGAATGGCTCTCATATCCATGAGAGCTGTAATTTGTTTTTGTGCCTCTGCCCATTGATTTTGTGGCAGGTTTGGCATTCCTCTTTTCATTGGCAAGGTGTGGAAATGGAATCTGTATCCTCGTGAAATTATGTCTAGGACCCATTTGTCCTTTGTGACAATGTGCCAGTTGTCTGAAAAAAGTGTGAGTTTTCCTCCCAAGGGAGCTGCCAAGAGACTGTTGCTTGGCCAGATGAGGTGCAAGTCATTGAGTTTGCCTTCTGGTGGATTGGTGCCTGTCTTCTCCTCCCTTCTGTGTTGCAGTGCCCCATTGTCGAGGTTTGTATTGGGCTTGTGGTTGTCCTCTGCCTCTTGGACGACTGTATTTACCCCTCTGTGGTCTGTCGGTAGCTGGAAAGGACCAATTTTTAGTTGGCCAATTTCTGCTGAAGCGAGGGGGCTGTACCTGTAGAAAATCTTTGACTGTCTGCATAGATTTTGCCTTATTTTCCATTTTCTTTAAGACTTCTTCTGCCTTAACTCCAAATGAACATCCTGCTGTAAGGGAGCATCTAGAAGCTTTGCTTTAACATGATCAGGCAGAGTTTGTTCCTTTAACCAAGCATGTCTACGTATAACAGACCTAGTGACAGCTGCTCTGCAGAAAGCCTCCAAAGAATCAAAACCACATTGTAAAGTATGTTTGTCCACCTGTTCAGCTGCATGCAACAGATCCTGCATTTCTTTCAATTCTGTTGAGGGAGTGTGCTCATTTTTTGTTTTAGCTGAGACATGAGAAATTGCTGATATTTTAGCATGTGAAATTGGCAATTTAGTGCTCTCATAGCTAGAGTGGCTGAGGTGTAAACCTTTTTCCCCCACCTGTCTAGTGCTCTGGAGTTCCTTTCAGAGGGTACAGGATTTTTTGCCATGGAAGCCTTAGCCCCTTTGGGACCCTGGGAGATAGTCTCTGGATCAGCAACAGGGCTTTTATAAAGGAATTTGTGTGAATCAGGTACTCTATAGTATCTGTCTGGTTTGGCTGGAGCAGGAGGCAGAGAATCTGGGTTCAAACTAGATTCTAAGTAAACATCATCCACAATGTCTAAAACTGGGGGGATGGCAAGTGGTCTGTGCTGGGGGAGTAAAAGAAACTCTCTGAGCCTTTTCTTTGAGTCAGAGTAGTCCTGACCTTCCCAGTGAAAATGTTCCCTCATAGTGTGTAAAGTTTCCCAAAGGAGTAGTCTTCAGGAGGAGAAGCTGAGGGAATAGAATCCTCAGCATCAGAATCTTCATAAGGGTAGAAGGAGTAATCCTGGTCCTCAGAGGAGCCTGAGGAAATAGACATTTGATCAGAGGAGGCATAATCTTCCTCTTGTCTAGGCCTTTTGTCAGGTGGGGGTTGGGAGCCCCTGATTAAAGAGATCAGATCTTCAGCCATTTTAAGCATCTGTTTCTTAGGCATGGGGCCTTGAACTGGAGACTGCAGTGCAGTCTTTTTAGGTTTAATAGGAGTCTTAAGCTTAGGATACGTTTTTATGGTGAGCGTCGTCGGTCTGAAGACGCCTTCAGAAAACAAAGGTGTTTCTGCAGCACCGACATCTCTTTCTACAGAGTCGTCGGTAGGGGCTGAACAAAATGGCTGCGTCGGCCTAGCGCTCTCCGCCAAAGGCTCTGAAGTGATCTCGGGTTCCAAAACTGCGGTAGTCAGGGGCTGCGTTGGAGCCTCACTGGAGACCGGTCCAGCCGAGGCCTCAGAGTCTGGCTTGGGCCTAGGCTGCCTGTCCTTATCCTTGCATTTTTTGTGCACGCCGGTAGTCGGTTGCTCCGATGGCATTGTGTAGTTAAATTTTCTACCGAAATAGAGTTGTGCAAAATCAAAGCGTCTTTTTATAGTACGCTTATTAAACCTAGCACAAAAACGACAACCAATGACGTCGTGGTCTGGGCCTAGGCAAGGTATGCAGTAAGAGTGAAAATCCTTATGAGGTATTTGCTTCCCACAAGAAATACAATTAACTTTTTCTGACATCGGTCTGAGGCAAGAAAAGTTTCCCCAATGGGGTACTTAGCTTTATTGAAGACTTCGGATCTGAAATTCGACTTCGAAAATCTCAGGAGTCGGCCCACCGGCACTTGCGAACTGCTTCTGCTTCGGGCACCGCGCGGCAAGAAAGTCTGAAGAAAATGGCATCAGATGCATTATATATACCCCCTGGCGCACTGACATCAGGGAAGAAGCGACAGCAACCGACGCCGGGCCAAGACTTTGGAATTCCGGCCAACTGCGGGACCGCCTGACGGCAGGATAACCCAAGTGTGATGACTGCAGCAGGGTAACACGATGAACATCTACAAAGTGTTCTACCCCGGCTTGTCAGTACAAGACTCTCCTTGTTAGACACAGATGGTCATTGTTGACACCTCCCACATTTGTATGTTCCTTTATGTCTATTACTGGGAATCCCATTGTCGGCTCTATTAGCTTCCAAAAATGTCTTCAAATTTTTACCCTTTTTATATATTTAGAGTGGATAATTAGGCTTCATGCTGATAATGAGCCAGGTATAAATAATAACATTAGCATAAAGCCTATTCTTGTTAGGATGCAACAACGTAATCTATGAAGTTTTATGAACTTAGGAAATATGTATAAGTTACCCTGTTTTATTATTTTAATATATGTTTAATTAATGGTATTCTGTGATTGGATGGCTGTGGTCACATTGTACTACCTATTCTGCTCCCTTTAAATGAATGTGAAATTGGAGTATGTTATCTAGCACTGAAGAAGGTTGTTTAACTGAAAGCTTTGCTTGTTGCAATAAGCAGAGTACTGTGATGAAGTGCAAAGGGTCGACATAATGTCACATGAGTGGAGTCTAGCCACCAGCAAAGATCTTTTTTGCAAGATTCAATTAGCAATATCTTGTGGGGCATGGGCAGTTCTTGCATCGACCACTTGACATAGCCACTGGAAAATTCTCATGTCCATACGTGCTAAGGGGATCAAGGTTATTGCTGCTGTAATGGTCTCTAAGACTCTTAGAATCGTCTTTGCTTGCACTTTTTCTTGGGAAGGAGATTCAAGACCTGATGTTGAAGAACTCTTACCCTTTCTGGACGAAGTTTGGCCATCAGTTTTGTTGTATTTAGTTCTGCTCCTATAAAAACGATATGCTGAGATGGCAGCAAGACAGATTTTTCGCAGTTTATTGTGATCCCTAAGTGACAGCAGAGCTGCAAGGCAGTGTCTCTCACTTGTGTTAGTAGATGCTTGGTGGTGGCGGTTAAAAGTCAGTCACCTAGGTATGTCTAGGTATAGAAACACTGAATCCTAGGCATCTCAAGTGATGCGTGACTACCGTCATACACGGTGAACACTCTGGGGCTGTAGTGAGGCCAAAAGGCAGAGTACGAAAACTGGTAGTGGCTGGGTTCCAGCCCCACAGGTGTCTCCTGGATCGCCTGTCCATTTTTATATAGTAGTACACATCCAGGAAGTCTATCGAGCATATCCAACTGTCTTGTCCCAGAAACGGGAGTACTGACTGCAGTGCTACCTTCCAGAACTTTGATTTTTTTTTTTTTTTTTTTACAGATTTGTTTACGTTGCTGAGATCCAGAATTGGTCTCCAGGTCCCGTTTTTTTTTTTTGAACTAAAAAGAACCTTGAGTAAGTTCCAAATCCTATTTGGTTTGTGGGGACTGTTTTGATGACTCTTTTGTCTAGGAACTTTTGAATTTTGAGAGTTGCCTGTTCCCTTTGACTGGGTGGAATGTCCGGGATATTTTTTTTATTCTTGGGGGGGGGGGGGGGGTTATGGAGTAACCTCTGGATATGAGGCTTTGTACCCAATTGTCTTTTGTTGTCAGCCAGGCTTTTGGGTACAAAGATAAGCTGCCCCTGACTGCCTCCAGAGATGGGCAGGTGGGCCTCCCTTCAACAGCGATGAAAGGGCTTACCAAAGAAGGATTCTCGGTTGCCCTGATTCTGCAGGCCCCCTCTGCCGCATGGTTGGTGTCTTCCATTACCAGTTCCCCCTCTGACCCTGGGGGAAGAATCACCACGTGTGTCCTGGAAAGCTCTGTGGGATTTTCAAAACCACATTTTCCCACTACCTTTCTGACCTTTGGGGTAAAGTCTGGTAGGTAGGGAAAAACGGATTCCTACAGCAGACAGAGTCTTTCCTTCTTGTTCATATCTGGTTATGGCGTCCTTGACTTCAGGCCCAAAGAGGAATGAGCCATCAAACAGGGCATTCACAAAGGAAGATTTAAAGGGCGCCACAAAGTCACACAAGTGCCTCCAGGAATGTCTCCATAGGGAAATTCCTAAAACCACTGCTCTCCTCACTCCATCGGCTGCAGAAGAAATCAGTCTCATGGAGGAGTTGACCACTGAATTTAAGGTAGAGAGATGAGAGGAAATTTTCTCTGACACTCCTTCAGCTACTGAACTTTGGAGGGTATCTCCTAGCTCTTTCAGGAGATCTCTCTGTAATCTGGTGAAATAAGTCAGGTAATTCAGCGACCTAAGAGCAAATGTTGCTGAAGAAAAAATGCGCTTTCCATATCTGTCCATCGTGCAAGACTTCTTGTTTGGTGGATGGACAGAAGACATCTCAGAGTTCCTTCTTGGTAGCTGCCGCCACCATCACAGCATCTACTGGAACTCCCTTAAGTCAGAAAATATTTGTCTGCCAGAGATGTAATAAACTTGTTTGGCCTCTGAGGAACTGGTTCCACAGAATCTGGAGACTCCCACACCTTTCGAGAAACTAAATCCATGAGTTTGTCAAAAGGCGGACACACCCAAGTGGAGGAAGGGTGAGATCCAAAAGCCTTCAGATAGACAGACTCCTCTACTGAAGGGTTGGTGGACTTCCAGCCTCCCAAGTATTTCCAAGATGTTTCCAAAGGAGAGGAGACATCATCAGGAGGTGACCATGGGGACCTTTCGGTTTCATCTAAGTCCATATCCGAAGTGACGGACTCCTCTGGGGAGTCTAAATGCTTCCTCTTGCATAATCTTTTCTGAGGGACCTCTTCGGAGGGGTACTCTGGAGATGTTTTGGAAGACAGGGGGCACCCAGTGGGGCATCCTGAGGCTTGGGATCTCTGCATCCCTGTGGATGCAAGGGTAAAGAGACAGACACCGGTGCCTTTGAGGGAAGAATGTTCAGCCCTGAGAGCAGAGCTGTCTGTGGAGACAGCACTCTCCTCATCACCTCGAAAGCCCCCTGCCCCTGATCCAAGGAAACCCCTAGATACAAAGAACTGGAGGGAATCTGCAGAACCAAGGGGACAGCTCTGAGGCTGAGGTAGAAGCCGAGCTCACCCGAGCAGACATCCCAAGAGGCAAGTTCGGATCTGACGACTGTCCAAACTGACTCCCCTCCTCAACTGGAAAGCGTCAGCTCCTAGACTCTTCGAGTTCCAACGGAAAAGAGGATGTCGGAGCAATGTTCAAATCCTAAGATCCTGTAATAGGTCTCAGTTCTGATGGTTCCACTACAATCAGCTCCAGACATTCTGGATCTGAGGTTCGAGACTGGATCGGAGGAGTCGTCGATGCCGAAAGCGTGGACTTGGTCGGTTCCAAAGCCCTCTGGGTTGGATCCGATAACAGTTTGGCAAGTGCCGGTGTCCTTAGCCTCTGTGCCACATGATCCACATAGTCATCAGAACGGCTCCTGGAAGATCGAATCAGGAGATTTGGAGGGCTGTAGCAATGGTGACCTAAGAGTGGGGGATACCTGTTCCAATTCAAGGGACAGGCTCCGCAAATTAAACTTAACCAGCATCAAAACTGAAGGAGCAGACAGCCTTCGGATCCGGAGTTGAACTTTTGGTACTTTTTTTGGATGGCTCCAACGGAGCACTTGAAGATGAAGACCTTTTCCCTGACTTGTCTGACTTTGAAGGGGATTGGCCAGACGTAGAAGAACCCTGACCTTCTTGGATCGCTTCACAGAAGGGGTTTTCAACAGTTCTCTTAGAATCAGTTTATTTTTTCTCTCCAATAACACCCTGTGACTAAAAGAGTGACAGATGGCACAGGACTCTTGGAGATGAACTGCTCCTAGACAGTACACACAAATGGTATGCCCATCAGGAACAGACATTTTTTGTCCACATTCAACACATTTTTTTTTAAACCCAGAGGGTTTAGCATCTTTGGAATCCTTAGAAGACATTGTACCAGTCAGCAACAATAAAGGAAAAACTACTAACAACTAGACTATATACTACTTTTTGTTTTTTTTTTAACTTATATTTTTGGAACAAGAACAGCAATAGCAATAAGAAGAACCTAACTTAGACGAGGTCCAATAGAAAGGGAAACCCTCTAACTTAAATGGGCTAAGGCAGCTCTCAAATTTAAAAGAACCAGTCTTGAGGAATCAATAGAAGAGAACAGGAAAGAAAAAGGAAAGCCCGCTAACTAAAACAGATTTTTAGAAATTAAGTTTAAAGCTGGGATAGGGGGAAAAAAGGCCTCACGGAGAAAAAGACAGACAGCAGTTGAATCTCAGGAAGAAAAACAGAAACACACACAATTCATTTTAGTAACTACTAAGCAGAACACCACAGTTAGAAATAATTTTTCTCAAATATATGAAGAAAAAATCTACTTATCCAGAGCCAGTAGGAAGAGCACCCAATCTTGTTTAGCGGCAAATGAGATTCAGGGAGCTCTCCTAGTGCATGATGGGATAGGGTTTTAGCCGCAAGCTAGAAGACTTCGAGCTTGTGTATAAGGCGAAGTTGGATCACAGGATCGGATCCAAACCCACCTGCTAAGAATGAAGGCGAGACAGGACAACATCACATCTATCTTTTAAATCTAGTGTTCCTAGGAAACTTGCATGAGGAAAAAGAGATAGCAGACTGTTAAGTAACATCATTTGAAATTGGGCACCATCACAAAACAGATTTAGAAAAAAAAAAATGTCCTTTACTGGTCTCTAAGCATTTTCTTTACTTGGCACTGAAAACATCCTTGAATAAAAAACTTTCCCCAAACTGGAAGGAGGAACTGGTGCGATCACTCCTGACAGTGTGCGATGAAGAACATGTGGAAACAGAGTTTGGTCTGGTAGATACAAAGTTAACCCCTAAAATGAGGAATTTACTTCACTGCCATCTGCAACCTTGAAGAATTCTTTAGAACCCATCTGTCTGAAATGGTTATTAAATAAAAATTGAGATTCATATTTTCGGGGAGGGAAGAGGGACTGTTAGGATGGGAGGGAGAAACAAGGTCCCTTAAATAGTCATTCTAACTTCTTGGATTGTCATTGGTTTTGGGGAGAGATTCCTGAAGTATATTTGTAACCCTTTTGCCATTTCTTCTTAAATGCTGTTCAGATTGTGTATGTGTGTGTTTTCCCAAAAATTGGATGTGGGGTTAGAGAATCCGATAGAACGTTTGGAAAAGCAGGGCTGACTCAATGTATCAGCTTACTCTTTTCATCACACTTTCTGATCAAATTTGCAGGACAGGAACTAAAAACTAAAGCTCTAACCAAAGAAGAATTTAAAATCTCATTTTCCACTCCATCTGAGAGGTACTGAGAATGCAGCCAAGCAAACTTCTACAAAACTGTAACAGTGGCCATCACCCCGGGAAGAAGTGTCAACTGAGCCATACACACACTATATCAGCAAGTAGTGAGCTGTACAATGGACGAAGCTAAATTAAAGCATATTTTTCCTTATAAGAAGAAACTGGAGACAAAATAAGAAATTATGTACTCACCATAACCTTCCATGTTTGTTGTCTATCTCGCCTTCGTTCTTTGCTGGTTGGGTACAGAACCGAGAATCGGTTTCCGACTCGGCCTTATACAAAAGCTTGAGAGCTTCGACCGGCTCATAGCTATACCCTATCCCATGATGCTCAAGGAAGATTACTCAGATCTTGTTTGCAGATACTATAAAAATTTTACAGCAGTATATATAAAAATATCATAATCATAAGAGACCAAGAAGGGTGTCAGAGATATAGTAACCAATCTTAAGAACCACTTGATCCTCTAGGACCGAAGGTGGGGGGAAGGAGGGTGGGACACAAGAATGAAGGCGAGATGGACAACACACGGAACGTCATGGTGAGTACATAACTTCTTAATGTTATGTTGTCCTATCTCGTCTTAATTCTTTGCTGGTTGGGACAGATCCCTAGCACCTTCTTTCTTGGGTGTCTCAATGGAGAAAACTCTTCAGAACAGTAAATCCAAAACAGGCCCCGTTCCTGAAGGCCAAATCAACTTTGTAATGAGTGATAAAGGTATGAGGCTTTACCCATGTTGCTGCTGTACAAATGGAATCCATAGGTAGCCTTGATTGAAAGGCATATGAGGTAGACATATAGCTCTTGTGGAATGGCCTTTCACTCTCCCTGGAAGTTCTCTGTTCTGAGATCTACATGCATAAGTTATAGTCTGTAAGCCATTTGGAAAGTGTGACTTTTGATATTGGGGCTCCTTACTTTTTGTCTCACAAGGATACAAACTGGTCTGATTTTCTGAAGTCTTTTGTTCTATGCAGGTAGAAATGTAACTATGTACGCCTAACTGAAGTAATTTATACTCTGCCTTGTTGCCATAGTTTGGGAAAAAGACAGGTAAATCAATGGATTGATTTAAATTGGCTTCTGAACACACCTTTGGTAAAAAGAAAAGAAAAAAAAAGGTTGTTCATAAGGAAACTCTATCTTTATGAAAGATCAAGTAAGGAGGATGTATTGACAAAGCTTGAAGTTCAGACACTTGTCTAGCGGAAGTAATAGCCACCAATAGTACTGTCTTCCATGATAAAAACTTCATGTCACAAGAGGATGCGGGTTCAAAGGGAGGAAGAATTAACACGGAATAAAATTTAGGTCCCATGATGCTGGAGGTTCCTTTACTGGAGGCCTCAGTAAAAAAGTACCCTTCAAGAAAGCCTTACCAAGTCTGTGGGACACGATTCTTGGACTCATTTCCCCAATATGATAGTTAGATATAGCAGCTAATTGAACTCTAATAGTAGCTGCCACTGCGCCTTCATTAAAAAGTTTAGCCAAAATGTTTAACATAGCTGTTACAGGGGCAGTAAAGTTTATTGTGATGCCTAGCTGGGAGCAAAGGTGAATAGTGGTGTCTCTTGCTCTTGGTAGTCGATGCTTGGTGGTGGTGGTTAGGAGCCAGTTGTCTAAATATGCAAACACCCAGAATCCTAGACACTCAAGTGAGCCATAACTCCTCCATGCATCTGGTGAACACTCAGGGGGCTGTAGTGAGACCAAAGGGCAGAGCTCGAAACTAATAATGGCTGGCTCCCAGCCGAAAGCGCAAATGACTCCTGGCTCACCTGTCCATTTTTATATGTTAATACAGATCCTGGAGACTAACAAGCACATCCAATCATCTTTCCCCAGAAAAGAGAGTATATAGACTGCAGTGCCACCATCTGGAACTTAGACTTCTTGACGAACGTGTTTAGTCTGCTGAGGTCCAAAATGGATTTCCAGTCCCCTGTCTTCTTTGGAACTAAAAATAACCTTGAGTAAGTTCCCGATCCAATTTTTTCCTGCGGGGACACTTTGGATGAATCTTTTTCTAGAAACTTTTGTTATCTCTAGAGTTGCATGATCCCTATGACTGAGTGGAACAACTGTGACTGATTTTCTTTCTAAAGGGGGAAGAGGGAAATGGTATGTAATAACCACTGGATATGAACATTCACACCCATTTGTCTGCTGTGATCTATAGCCAGGCGTTTGGGTACAAAGACAAGCGACCCCGGACTGCCTCCAGAGATGGATAGGCGGGCCTCCTCTCCGGAGCACTGATAGGGTTTACCAAGGAAGGTATCCCTGTCACCCTGGTTTTGCTGACCTCCTCTGGCAAGTGGTTAGTGTCTTCCATTGTTACTTCCCTCTCTGCCCCCGGGGGAAGAATCACCACATGCATCTGGGACTAACGAAAAAATATTTTCCCCCTTTTGACCTCTGGGATAAGGTCTGGTACAGAGGGAGAAACAGACTCCCAAGGCAGACAGAGTCTTTCCTTCCTGTTCGCACCTGGTCAGGGTGTCTAACTTTTGGCCCCGACAATGATGAGCCCTCGAAAGGGGTGTTAATGAAGGAAGACTTGAAGGGCTCCACTACACTGCATAAGCTCATCCAGGAATGCCTCCTTAAGGAAATTCCTGTACCCACTGCCCTGCTCATTCCATTGGCTGCATAGGAAATAAGCCACATGGAGGAGTTCATGATGAAATTTAAGGTGGAGAGCTGAGAGGTAACCTTGTCCGAGACCCCCGGAGCTACAGAATCTTGATGGCATCTCCTAGCTCCTTCAGGAGATCCCTCTGAAGCCTGATGAAGTGGGTAAGATAGTTCAATGACTGAAGGGCAAAGGATGCTGAAAAAAAACATACGCTTTCCATATCTGTCCATCTTATGAGAGTCTATTTGGTGGATGGACAGATGAGGATGTCTCAATTCCTTCTTAGTGGCTGCTGCCACCACCATCATAGCATCTACCAGGACACCTTTACTCAGAAAATCCTTGTCTGTGGGGGCAGTGATGAACCTATTTGTTCTCCTAGGAAGAGGTTCAACTAAATCCGGAGAGCTCCACTCCTTCTGACTGACTACACTCATGAGCTGGTTGAAAGACAGAGTCACCCAAAAGGTGGAGGGGTGAGACCAGAAAGCCTCCAGGTACACAGATTCATCCTCAGAAGGGTTAATGGGCTTCCAGCCACCTCTCTGTTTAAGGATCTCTGGAATGTCTGCAAAGGAGACATCCTCAGAGGGTGACCGTGGGGACCCTTCTGAATCATTGAGGTCCGTGTCTGAAGTGATGGACTCCTCAGGGGAGTCTAGATGTTTTCTCTTACATAACCTCTTCCGAGGGACCTCCTCAGAGGGGTACTCAGGAGAGGTTTCCGAAGAGATGGCTTCATCCAGTGGGGCTTCTTGGGACATCAGGTCTCCACACCTGGGAGGGAATGATGGCAAAGAAAGAGACTCTGGCGCTCTGGGGGGAAAAGTGCTAGGATCTGACAGTTGCGATGTCTGAGGTGACAGCACTCTCCCTCATGACCTCGAAAGCACCACAGTCTCGCTCTGAGAGAGCTCCCAGCTCAGAGGAACCAGAAGAATCCCCCCGAGCCAAGGTGGTGGACTCAGAGGCCGATGTAGGCCCTGAGTTGACTTGCGTCGAAGCCCCAAGAGGTAGATTCAGGTCAGACAAGGTCAGTCAACTGTCCAACTTGACTCGCCTCCCCGGACCCGAGGGGGGAGCGTCAGCTCCTAGACTCCTCACGATCTGATGGAACCGAGGAGGTCAGAGCAGTAGTCAGGGCCAAAGATCCCACAGCAGGTCTCGGCACCGACGGTTCCACTACAACTGGACCCAAGCACCCTGGCTCCAAAAGCAACAGAATGGGTTGGAGGAGGAATCGAAGAAGGGGAAGTGATGTTGGTCAGTCCTGAATCCTTTTGGGTCAGGGTCGATAGAATCCTGGCCAGCGCCGGGGTCTGCAAAAGCCTCTTGACCACCTGCTCCACATCTTTGTCAAAAAGGCTCCAGGAGGACAGAGAATGGGGTCGAGGACCTCACTGATTTAAGGATTGGAGAATGCAACACAGAAGAGATGAGTTCCAGAAATTACAGTTGTGTACACTTACCACAAATGTAGATGTTTGAGTGTTTTCACTGTTGCAGTCATTATATTTGGGTTATCTGCTTGCAGTATCTGCTTGCAGGTAGCCCTCAGTCGGCCTGATTAAGTCTTGGGTCCTGCGTCGGTTGCTGTCCCTTCTTCCATGACATCAGGTCATCAGGGGTATAAAACATGCAGCCGACACCAATACATCAGTTTTTCTTGCCCCAGATGTCAGGTGCCCCCCAATGGGAAGCAATTAAATATAAAAATACAATGATATACCTCCAACAAAGAAGCAAACAAATCAAAAAGCTTTTAAGCATAGTAAAGGAAAGCAGAGGTATAGCCAAAAGTAGTAAGGAGGCTGGAGGGAGGGTAACCAGGACTGCAACAGTGAATACACTCGAACATCTACATTTATGGTAAGTGTACACAACTGTACTATGTTCTTCATGTTTCACTGTTGCAGTCATTACATTTGGGTAGATTCCCAAAGCCATGGTTGGGAGGAGGAATTCAGATAGCATTAGGACCAGCTAATAAGGCCCTGCAAGACTGCAGTGGCAAAGCCAGATCTGGATTTAGAGAAAATTGGCAAATGATAATGCTTGGTGAAGTATGTACAGAACTCCAGGTAGCAGCTTCTAGGATGTCCCTGGTAGGGATGCCTCTGAGAAAGGCTGTAGAGGTAGATGCAGAACTGGTGGAGTGAGGTCTTATCCCCTGTGGGATAGGTTTTCCATGGTGCTTATAGCAGAAATGAATGTAATGACCTATCCATTTAGAAATGGTTTGCTTTGAAATAGCCTTCCCCTCTGCCCCTGCAGCAAATGCTACCAGCAGTTGTTCAGATTTCCTTTGAGGTTTAGTCCTGTCCAAGGAGAATCTAAGTTGTCTTTGCACATCTAAGGAATGCAGTATCCATTCCCCTTTATTCTGTGGATTGGGAAAGAAGGTTGGCAAATGAATGGACTGACTAAGAGCCACACTGGATACCACCTTGGGCATGAAGGATGGATTGGTTTTGAGGGACACCCTGTCCGCATGAAAGATGATGAAATGTTCCACTGCCATAAGGGCCTGTAATTCAGATACCCATCTTGCTGAAGTGACTGCTAAAAGGAAAGCTGTTTTCCAAGAAAGAAATTTTAGGTCTGCAGTAGCAGCTGGTTCGAAAGGAGGTAGAGTGAGTTTCTCCAAAACAAAGTTAAGGTCCCAGGCTGGGGTTGGAGCTCACCTGGGTGGTCTCAGATTTTTTGCCCCTCTGAGGAACTGCTTGAGCAGTGGATGAGAGAAGAGGGGAAGTTCTGTGTTATAATGAGCTGAAATGGCTGAGGCATGAATATTGATGGAAGAAAAAGACAGGCCCTTGTGAAGCATCTCAGTTAAGTATTGTAAAATCGGAGGTAAATTGGGCGCTGCTGTGCTCATCCCTTGAGATTGGTTCCAGGCACACAATCTTTTCCATTTTTCAGCATAAGATTTTCTAGTACTAGGCCTCCTTGCCTCTAAAATGATATCCATCACAGGTTTACTGAGGGATGGTACAGGAGAGATTAGGTAATTAGCCAGGCTGCTAGGTTCAGTGTTAGAAGTTGAGGGTGCAGAATCTGGTTCTCCTGCTGAGACAACAGGGAAGGAGTCTGAGGCAGGTGCCATGGGGATAACCATGACACACTGCGCAGGAGGGGGTACCAGTGTTGGCGTGGCCAGTCTGGAGCAATCAAAATCATCCTTGGTTTGTCCCGTTTGATTTTTAGTAGTACTTTGGAGCACAGAGGCAGAGGGGGGAAGGCATAGACTGATAGGTTTTTTACAGCTGAAGGACATGGAATCCACTTTCCAGGCTTGTTTGTGGGGAGTCCTTGTGCAAAATTTGTTCAACTGGTAGTTCTGGGGAGAGGCAAACAGGTCTATATCTGGGCTCCCCCATTTGCTTGTCAAGATGTTGAAAATCCTTGGTTCCAGTTTCCACTCGTGTGGGTCCATGAGGTTTCTGCTTAGTCCATCTGCCAGTGTACTTAATTTTCCTGGCAGGAATTGAGCTTGTAGGTGCACTTGGTAACTCAAGGCTGTGTTCCACAATGCCATGGCTAGTCTGCAGAGGGGGTAAGAATGTGTACCCCCCCGCTTGTTTATGTACCACATAACAGTGGTGTTGTCCGTCTTTGCCATTAGTTGTCCTGGAAGACTGCGGTCATTGAAGGCTGTCAAACATTCTGTACAGCTAACATTTCTTTTTGATTGATATGCAGGTGCATTTGACTTGGGTTCCATTTGCCCTGAATGCACTTCCCTGCCAGGTGAGCCCCCCATGCACAGTCTGATGAGTCTGTTGTTAGGGTTTTGGCAGCAGGGGGTGGTGTGAAAGATAGCACCTTGTTTTGGTGGCAGGCCTCTGCTCACAAAAGGAACTCTAGGCATAGGCAAGGTATTATAGGAATCATTGCTTCTAGATCCTGAGAATGTTGACACCATAGGCTTTTTAGATCAGCTTTTTAGATACCACTGTAGTTTCCTCATATGCAGTCTTGCATATGGAATTAGAAGGATGCATGAGGCCATGAACCCCAAGGCTTTCAGAATTTGTCTTGCAGATAGCAGGGCTTTTGTAGCCACTTGTTTTAAGTAGGTTGTCAAATTAATTTGTTTCTCTGGCGTGAGGAAAGCCATCTGGGAAGTTGTATTCAAGCTTGCTCCCAGGAATATAATTTGTTGACAGGGTACCAGGTGTGAATTCTTTTCGTTTAAGGTGTACCCCAGACAAGTTAAAACCCTTTGTGCAAAGTCCAGATGATTCAAAAGTATGTCCTGGCTTTCTGCCTGAATTAGACAATCGTCCAGGTATGGGTATATTTGAATATTTCTTTGCCTGCAAAATGCAATAACTGGAGCTAGGCACTTTGTGAATACCCTGGGTGCAGTAGATAAGCCAAAGGGCAGTGCAGAGAACTGATAGCGCGTGTTATCCTGCTTTGAAGCGTAGGTATCTTCTGCAAGATTCCCTGATTGGGATGTGCAGGTATGCTTCTTTTAAATCTAGTGTTGCCAACCAGGCATCTTTTCCTAGCATATGAAGCAACTGGTGAAGAGTCAGCATCTTGAATTTTGGAATCTCCAAAAAGGTGTTTAGAGTAGACCGGTCCAGGATAGGATGCCATGAATTGTGTTTTCTGGGTACCAGGAAACATCTCGAGTAGAAGCCTTGTCCCTTTTCCTCTTCTGGTACCAGCTGAATAACCCCCATAAGAGAGAAAGTACTTGTTTTTGGGCCTCTGCCCACTGATTTGGGGGTAGGACTGGCCACCGCTTGGTGTTGGCAATGTGTGGAAGTGAAATCTGTATCCCTGGGACACTATATTTAAAATCCATTTGTCCTGGGTAACGAGTTCCCAGTTTTTTGCATGAAGAGCAATCTCCCCCCCCCAAAGGGGCAGTCAGTTGATAAGTGCTTGGAAATTTTAAAAGGAAGTCATTGAGACAGCTTACCATAGGGGGGAGTCTTATTACTCCCAGATTTGGAAGTGGAGGCCCCCCCACTGCTTAGTCCTGTGCATACCCTGGGACTGCAGTCTGGGAGCTCTCCTGGATCTGGGTTTGGACTGAGAAGGTCTGGAAGAGGCAGGAAACTACCAATTCTTGGAAGGCCAATGCCTACTAAATCTTGGAGTTTGTACGTAAAAAATATTTAACAGTTTGTATAGATTTAGCTTTTTCTTCCATCTTTTTAAGAACAACTTTTGCCTTGTTGCCAAACAGGTGGTCCTGGTTTAGGGGAGCATCCAGTAATTTTGCTTTAACATGCTCTGGTAGGGATTGCTCCTTAAGCCAAGCATGTCTTCTAAGTACAGACCTAGTTACAGCATCCCTGCAAGATGCCTCTAGAGAGTCAAAACCACATTGCAAAGTATGTTTTCCAACCTGTTCAGCCAAATGCAATAAATCCTGTAAATTCTTATTTTCAGCACAATCAGGAAACAAAATCATTTTCTGTTTAAGCAATCCAATAATATGCTGCTGATACTTCAACATATGAAACTGTCAGTTTAAGGCCCTAATTGCCAAAGTTGCAAGTGTATACCTTCTTACCCCATCTATCCAGTGCCCTGGAGTCTCTATCAAAGGGGGTAGGATTTTTGGCAGTAGTAGCTTTAATGCCCTTAGGCCCCTGTGGAATGGTCTCAGGATCCGCAGTAGGATTTTTGAAAAGGAACTTGTGAAAGTCAGGGACCCTGTAATATCTATCAGGTTTCCTGGGAGCAGGAGGTAGAGAGTCAGGGGCCAAGCTAGATTCTGCAAATGCATCATCAACAATGTCTAATACAGGAGGTATGGCTAAAGGTCTGTGCTGGGGCAAGAGTAAGAAATCCCTAAGCCTCTTTTTAGAATCAGAGAAATCCTGACTTTCCCAATGAAAATGCTCCCTGAGAGTATGCAAGGTTTCACCAAAAGAGAAAGCCTCTGGGGAGGGGAAGCAGAGGGAATGGAATCCTCCACATCAGAATCCTCATAGGTAGATAAGGGTAAATCCTGGTCATCAGAGGAAACAGAAAATTCAGAATCCTGGTCGGAAGTATCATAAACAAACTCAGTTCTAGGTCTCTTAGAAGGGGAATGCTGGCTTCCCCTGATTAAAGTAATAAGGTCTTCAGCCATTCCTATCATCTGTTTTTTAGGCATAGAGGCCTGACCATGCAGTCTGGGCATCAGTATTTTAGGCATGGTTCGAGATTTAGGCCTTGAAGAAGAAGATGGCATTGGTTTAATACGCAAGTCAGTAGGCCTGAATACACCCTCAGAAGCCGGTGCCTGCACAGTGGCTCCAGACCCAACCAAGGTAGAGACATCTGAAGGTTCCACAGTTGAAGCATCTCGCGGCATACCGGACTTCGAATCTTGTTTGCTGCAAGCTCTCTCACACACACACACACACACGCTGAAAGGAAGAACCAACCCAACAAAAAAGGATACTGAAACCAGAGACTAAACCTCTAGGTCCTCCAGGAGGGGGTAAGTGGGTGGGTAAGTAAGAATGTGAGGTGAGATGGATTACATACATCAAACGTTATGGTGAGTACATAACTTCTTGATGTTATGTAGTCCAATCTCGCCTACATTCTTACCCTTGGGACAGCGTCTCTAGCACCTAAACCTTGGGTGGCTCATTAAAAAATACTCCTGAGCACTGTGGAACCAAAGGAAGATCTGCCTCTAGATATCAGATCCAATTTGTAGTGACTAATAAAGGTGTGAGGCGATGCCCATGTGGCTGCAGCACAAATATCATCCATAGATATCCTAGCCTGAAAAGCAGTAGAGGTAGACACCGATCATATAGAATGAGCCTTCACTTGAATGGGTAATTCCTTGCCATTTGAAGTATAAATGAAGGAAATACAACTAGAAATCCATCTGGACAGAGTTACTTTAGAAACTGGAGCCCCAAGTCTGTTGTCTGAGAATGAGACAAAGGGTTGATCTGATTTCCTAATATCTTTAGTCCTATATAAATAGAAACGCAATTGTTTGTGAACATCTAGCTGACGAAACTTAAATTCTGCTCTGTTAGAGAATTCAGGGAAAAATACAGGCAGCTCAATGGACTGGTTGAGGTTGACAACCAAAGCAACCTTTGGCATAAAGGAAGGATTAGGTCTTAGAGAAACCCTATCCTTGTGAAATACCAAGGAAGGGAGCTGAACCAATAAAGCTTGGAGTTCAGAGACCCACCTAGCCGAAGTAATGGCTATCAAAAGATTGTCACCCAAGACAAAAATTTTATGTCACAAGTTGCTGCGGGCTCAAAAGGAAACAAGGTAAGCCACTGTAACACAAAATTGAGGTCCCATGGCATTACAAGATCAAAGACTGGAGGTTGAAGTAGCATAGTCCCTTTCAGAAAAGCCCTACAAAGCCTGTGCGCCATTAGATTGGGTTCATTAGCAACATGAAAAGTAGAAATGGCGGCCAACTGCACTTTGATAGTTGCCGCAGCTGATCCCTGGCTGAACAGCTGAGAAAGAAATTTTAAAACTGATGAAATGGGAGCTATATAGGGATCAATCTGCCTTTCATGAGCCAAAATGGAGAATCTCTTCCACTTACTGGAATAAATCTTCCTAGAAGGAGGCTTGTGGGAAGAACACAGAATATGAACCACCTCCAGGGAAAAATCATGAAGCCTGACTAGGGACAGAACTGGAGCAGCCATGCTGTCAACTTGAGGGTCTGAATGGAGGGATGGAACTGCCCTGACATGAGTCAGCAGATCTGGCTCTGGGTCCAGAATCCACGGATCGTCCATTAGATAAGGTTGGAGAAAAGGGAACCAAATCTGACGAGGCCAGTGTGGTGCAACCAGTATCATCTTGCTTCCCAAGGATTGTGCTTTCTAAATAACCTTCATTATCAGGGGGACTGGCAGGAAGGCATAGAGAAGACCGGAGGGCCAATCGTGAACTAAAGCGTCCCTGGGTGCCTCCCCCTTCAGGGGGATAAGGGTGAAGTAGCTGCTGCATTTGGCATTGAGGGGCCTGGCAAACAGGTCACAGCAAGGCTGACCCCCATCTGCGGAAAATCTGCTCAGTCACTTGTTCGTTCAGGGACCACTCGTGAGGCATCAGACTAGCTCTGCTCAGCCTGTCGGCAATCACGCTGGACTTCCCCGGTATGTGCGTTGCCACTAGAAAGCATCGGGAAGAAACTGCCCACTGCCACACTTGAAGTGCCTCTCTGCAAAGGGGATACGACCTGGGTCCTCCCTGCTTGTTCAGATACCATACCACTGGCATGTTGTCTGAGTGGATTGCAATTGTTCCATGATGAAGAAAGCCCTGAAGTGCTTGCAACGCTAACAGCACCGCTCTTATCTCCAAGACATTGACATGCAAATGGGTCCCGTGCTCTTGCCACGTGCCTTGGACTGTCCTGCCAAGATAATGCCCCCCCCCCACCTGATCTGGGAGGCATCCATGGTCACCATGGCAACTGGAGAAGGAAGAAAGAAAGGCATGCCTGCGTTGAGATTGCTGGTCTGAAGCCACCAGCGCAGATCCTACTTGCACTTGTCTGTAATAAGAATAAGATAAGAGAGCAGGAGATGCTGTAAGGACCATTGGGCAAAAAGTAGCTATTGAAGAAGCCTCATGTGTATTCTAGCAAGAGGAACTAGCATAATCGTGGCAACCATGGTCCCTAACAACTTGAGGACCACTTTTGCCTTGACTTTCCTCAATGGCAGCAAAGCGTAGACCTGCTGCTGTAAAACCTGAATTCTCTCTTCTGGTAGAAAGGCCCTCATGAGCACAGAGTCTAATTCGGCGCCAATAAAGGTAACACTCTGCGAGGGCAACAAGGCAGACTTTTCCCAATTCAGAGCAATTCCCAGACTTTTGCACAACGCAATAGCGGCATCCTTGGTCTGTAGCAGTAGATGCCTGGTGGTGGCAGACAGGAGCCAGTCATCCAGGTACGAAAACACTTGGAATCCCTGACATCTTTAGTGAGCCGTTACCACTGTCATGCATTTAGTGAACACCCTGGGGGCTTTGGTGAGACCAAAGGGCAGGGTGCGAAACTGAAAATGACTAGCTCCCAGCTGGAAGCGTAAGTGACTTCTGGATGCCCTGCCCATCTTGATATGGTAGTAAGCATCCTTGAGGTCGATGGAGCACATCCACACATCTTTCCCTAATAATGGGAGAACTGACTAATGTGACCATGAGGAACTTGGACTTCTCTACATGAAGGTTCAAATGGCTGAGATCCAAGATGGGTCTCAGGTTCCCTGTTCGTTTTGGCACCAAAAAGAATCTGGAGTAAGCCCCTAATCCTACTTGGTCTCCGGGGACAGGCTGGATGGCTCCCTTTGACAGCAACTTTTGTACTTCCAAAGTTGCGGAATCCCTGTGAATGGGTGGAACGTCTGGGATTCTTTTGTTTGGAGGGGGATAAAAAGAAAGAGAATATGATAACCTCTGGAAATTATCTCCAATACCCACTCGTCTTGGGTGATGTCTCGCGAGGCTTCTGGGTATAGGGAAATGTGACCCCTGACTGGCACCAGAGATGCACAGTTGGGCCTCCCCTCAGGAGTGCTGGTAGGGAAAACCACAAAAGGAATCGCAGTCCCCCTGGTTTTGTTGACCTCCTCTGCCTCTAGGGTGGCATCTACCTGAATTTCCACCTCCTCCTCTGCTTCTGGAGGAGGAATCACTCTGTGCGTCGTGAAAAAACCTCTGCGACTTTCTGAACCACATTTTTCCACCCTTCTGGCCCTTGGGGTAAGGTCTAGAAGGCAGTGAAAAATGGACTCACATGGCAGACAGGTTTTTTCCTTCCTGCTCGCACCTAGAGAGAGTGTCCTTCACCTTGGTTCCAAATAAGGATGAACCGTCAAAGGGGGCGATGGTGAAAGTAAACTTGAATGCCTCCGTGAAGTTGCACAGGCTCATCCAGGAGTGTCTCCCAAGAGAGACTCCAGAACCCGCAGCCCTGCTCGCGCCGTCGGCTGCATATGAGATCAGCCTCATGGAAGAGATGGTAATGAAATTTAGGGTAGACATCTGAGCACTGACCCTTTGAACCACAGCATCAGAAATGTTACCCTGTAGAGAATCTCCCAGCTCTTTTAGGAGATCTCTCTGGAGCCGTGTAAAATGCAACAAATAGTTCAGCGACCGGAGTGTAAAGGCTGCTGAGGAAAACACATGCTTTCCATACCTGTCCATGGCCCTAGACTCCTTGTTATGTGGATGGATGGTAGATGAAGTTTCAGCAAGTTCCTTCTTGGTGGCTGCTGCCACCACCATGGAATCTACTGGCACGCCTTTCTTAAGAAAATCCTTGTCTGGAGAAGCAGACAAAAACTTGTTGGGTCTTCCTAGGGACCGGTTCCACAGTGTCTGGAGTTTCCCACACTTTCCGACAAACGAGATCCAGTAGGAGAAACCCAAGAGGAGGAAGGTTGAGACCCGAAGGCCTTCAGGAACACCGACTTCTCCTCAGAAGGAGATTTGGAGGGCCAGTTGTCTCTCTGCCTCAACATTTCCAGGATATCTGAGAAAGAGATATCTTCAAAAGATTACTTGGGGGACCCTTCTGACTCCTCGAGGTCAGTGTCAGACGTGAGAGACTTATCTTGGGAGTCAAGGTGCTTCCTCTTGCACACTCTCTTTCTGGGGTGGCTCCTCAGGCAAAAATTCCAGGGACACCTCAGAAAGTTGGGGACCACTCATGGAGGTATCCTGAGGTCTTGGGTCTCCATGGATAGAGGGTGATTCGAGACTGATACCGGTGCTGGAGGGGGCAGAGTGTCGGTGGCGTAAGATGCAGCTGACGATCTGGCCAGCACGTTCCTCGTGACCTCGAAAGCTGAACCCCACCGGCTCCGAAGGTCGACTGATTGTGGAAGATATGGTAGTAGCCCTCGGAGCTGAAGAGATGAGGTCCAAAGCAGACATTGGATCCAAGCTCACCCAAGCCGAAGCACCGAGAGGAAGACTAGGAGCCAAAGAAGATCGATCCGAGACCTCCCTCTTGGGTCTGACCGGTGAACCAATAATCCTGGACCCCATGGACGGCGCCGAGAGGCCAGAGGGGGCTACTGGAACCAACCTCACGGCATCCGACAGAAGCGACAGCTCTGGCTGCGAAAGCCGAGAAAGGCTCAAAGGAGGAACAGCCCAAACAGTAGGGGAGGATGGGCTCCGGGTCCGACTGGGCCGGAACCAAAAACAATTTTGCCAGCACCAATGACTGGAGCAGTTTCTGCACCACTCTATTGACATTGTCATCAGAGAGGGTCCGAGAGGACCTAGAGGATAAGGTCGGATATCTGGATCTCCCTACATAGGGAGACCTATGAGACGGAGAAACCGGTCGAGGAACTGGAGATCGGCTCTGAACTACAATATCTGTCACTGGCTCCGAGATGCTGGGAGCCGATAAGAAGTAACAGTAGTTTTAGCAATTTTCTCTGGCGGCTCTGAGGAAACTGATGGAGCCGGAGAGTGCTTTTTTGAAGATTTTTTCTCTGATTTCTTGTCCGGTTTGGAAGGAGATCTGGAACTAGAAGACCTCTTCAAGTCTTCTTCAAAGGAAGGTTTCAGTAGTCCTTTTAACATAAGCTTGTTCTTCCTCTCTTGCAGTACATGGGGACTGAAAGCATGGCAGAACAAGCAGGATTCTTGGAGATAAATAGCACCAAAGCAGTACACGCACACTGAGTGCCCATCAGTTAATGACATCTTGTTACTACATTCTATACACTTTTTAAAGCCCGAAGGCCTGTGATCTTTGGGATCTTTAGACATGCTGACAAGAAAACTCCACACACCACACAAGGGAACATAGGAACACCTTTGCACCAAAAAACAAACACAGAAGGGCGCGGGAAAACTAGAGCCTCTAAATGAAACGGCATAGACTGCGGGCAACCACAAGGAGGACTGGGTACCCTAATTTAAACAGGCCTAGCCCAGGAAACAAGAGACTAACACCACAGAAACAATAAAACGCCAACAAAAAGGAAAACTACAACTGGACAGTAGGGAAAACAAGGTCCGCTGACTGAAAAACGGGCCTAGCCCGTGGAGACAAGGGGCGAACAGGATACCAACAGGCCAACGGAACCAGCCACACAACCAGCAGAACAACACACACAAGGTAGCTATGAAAATAGCTTTTTGGTCAACAAATTGCTTGAATTTAGAAGAAAAATTATACTTAGCCACGGCCAAGAGCGAGACTACATCTGAGCGTAACGAGTGGCAAACAAGATCTGGGATGGGTACGTTGCAGTATGGGATACCTCTTAGCCATGAGTCAATTGAAGACTTCGAGCTAGAGTGTGGCCGAGTCGGAGCCGAGGTTCGGCTCTGAACCCAAGGGTAAGAATGTAGGCGAGATTGGACTACATAACATCCATAAATGCATTTATAACTGCTTTGGATTCTGAACCAGCAAAAGCACTAAGATCAGGCAAATGTCTTATGAAGGACGTGATTGTTCTCAAGTTGCTGTCTGAAAAAAGTACAGTTGTGTACACTTACCATAAATGTAGATGTTCGAGTGTATTCACTGTTGCAGTCATCACATTTGGGTTATTTGCCTGCAGGTAGCCCTTAGTCGGCCTGAATACCAGATTCTTGGGATTTCTGCGTCGGATGCCATCGCTTCTAAAACATGCAGCTGACGCCATTACATCATTTTTTTCTTGCCTCAGATGTCAGGAGCCCCCTAAATAGGAAACAATTACATAAAGTGTGGAACGCCCCCAGCAAAAAGCAAATACCAATGATATAAGGTATGCCAAACAAAAAGGATAGGTAGAAGTAAAGAGACGTCAGGGGGCTGGAGGGAGTGTAACCAGGACTGCAACAGTGAATACACTCGAACATTTACATTTACAGTAAGTGTACACAACTGTACTATGTTCTTCATGTTTCACTGTTGCAGTCATCACATTTGGGTTGATTCCCAAAGCTGAGGATGGGTGGCGACAGTCAAGAAGCATTAGGGTTGGCATGCAGGTCCTGTAAGACTGCTGTAGCAAATCCAGCTCTGGATTTAGAAAAGATAGGTAAGTGGTAATGCTTGGTGAAGGTGTGTACAGATCTCCAGGTTGCAGCTTCCAGGATGTCCCTGGCAGGGACTCCCCTGAGAAATGCTGTAGAGGTTGACGTAGCCCTAGTGGAATGTGTTCTGATCCCCTGTGAGGCAGGTTTCCCATAATGTTTGCAGCAGAAATGGATGTAGTGTGCTATCCATGTAGAAATGGTTTGCCAACTGCCCCTGTAGCCAAACTGACTAGCAGCTGGTCAGATTTTCAGAAAGGTTTAGTCTTGTCCAGATAGAACCTAAGTTGCCTGTGCACGTCCAGGGAGTGCAGGATTCTTTTCCCCTGTATACTGAGGACTAGGGAAAAAGGTTGGCAATGAATGGATAGGTTTAACGCCACACTAGATACCACCTTTGGCATAAATGATGGGTTAGTCCTGAGGGGAACCCTGTCCGCTTGGAAGATAATGAAGGGTTCCACGGCCATAAGGGCCTGCAATTCAGACACTCTTCTTGCTGAAGTGATGGGTAGGAGTAAAGTTGTTTCCCAGGAGAGGAATTTTAACTCTGTTGAAGCAGCAGGTTCAAAAAGCTGGAAGCGCAAGTTTTTACCAATACAAAGTTAAGGTCCCAGGCTGGAGTGGGAGCTCTCCTGGGGGTCTTAAATTTCTGGCTCCTCTCAAGAACTGTTTGACCAGAGGATGAGAGAAGAAGGGTGGCTCAGTAGTATAATGAGCTGAGATGGCAGAGGCATGAATCTTAATTGAAGAGAAGCATAGGCCTTTGTGGAACATTTCTGTTAAGTAATCTAGTCTATGAGGTAAGCTGGACACATTTGTGTCCTTTCCTTGAGACTGGCTCCAAGAACAGCATCTTTTCCACTTTTCTGAATAGGATTTTCTAGCAGTAGGCCCCGAGGCATCCAGGAAGACATCCATAACCAGTTTACTGAGGGTTCAGGGGATAAACCAGGCTGCTAGGTTCAGGGTTTGTAATTGAGGATGCAAAATCTGGCCCTCCTGCTGGGATAGCAGGGAGGGGGTCCAAAGCAGGTGCCAAGGTGGAGTACTGTCAGACTGTGCAAAGGTGGGTACCAGTGCTGGCGTGGCCAGTCTGGTGCAATCAAGATTTTCCTTGGTTTGTCTTGTTTGATCTTTAGTAGAACCTACGAGAGGAGGGGCAGAGGGGGGAAGGCATAGACTGAGAGGTTTTCCCATGTAAAGGACAGAGCATCTACTTTCCATGCTTGGCTGTGGGGAGTTCTGGTGCAATATTTGCTCAATTGAAAGTTCTGAGGGGAAGCGAAGAGGTCCAGCTCTGGTCCCCCCCCACCTGTGAATCAGCAGCTTGAATGATTTGGTTTCCAGTTTCCACTCGTGCGGGTCCATTAGATTTCTGCTTAAGTCGTCTGCCAGTGAATTTACTTTGCCTGGCAGGAACTGAACTTGTAGGAGCACTAGGTTGCTCAAGGCTGTGTCCCCCAAAGCCATGGCTAACCTGCAGAGTGGGTAGGAATGGGTTCCCCCCTGCTTGTTTATGTACCACATAACTGTGGTGTTCTCTGTCTTTATCAATAGCTGGCCTGAGAGAATATTGCGTTTGAAGGCTGTCAGAGCATTCTGTACAGCTAGCATTTCTTTCTGATTGATATGTAGGTGCATTTGCTTTGGGCTTCATTTGCCTTGAATACCTTGTCCTGCCATGTTAGCACCCCATGAATAGTCTGATGCGTATGAATAGTCTGATGCGTCTGTTAGGGTTTGGGCGGCAGGGGGTAGAGTGAAAGGGAGTCCTTTGTTGTGGTAGCAGGCCTCTGCCCACCAAAGAAACTCTGCCCTTAGGCAAGGAATGATTGTTTCCATGTCCTGAGAAAGTTGATATCAAAGACTTTTAAAGTACCACTGAAGTTTCCGCATATGCAGTCTTGCATATGGAATTAGTAGAATGCAAGAAGCCATGAACCCTAGGGCTTGCAGTATTTTTCTTGCAGATAGCTGGGTTTTGGTGGCCAATAGATTGAAGTAGTTTGTCAAATACATTTGTTTTTCTGGAATGAGGAATGCCATCTGGAAAGTTGTGTTCAAGCTTGCTCAAACAATAAAAATGTGGAACAAATGATAAGGTGGAGAGAGCAACACCAAAGCAACAGCAAAAAAGAAAAAAAAGAAACAGTCTCTCCACACCGTCAAACCAAATAAAATTTATTAAAAAACGACAAAGCTTTCAGATATAAAAAACATCTTTTCTCACTGGGGAAGGACTTTTTTTTATAACCGAAAGCTTTCTCGTTTTTTTAATAAATTTTATTTGGCTTTACTGTGAGGAGAGACTATTTTCTTTTTGCTCCCAGGAATACAATCTGTTAGCTTGGTACCTGCTGTGATTTCATTTTGTTGATGGTATACCACAGCGAAGTTAGAAGTCTTTTTACAAATGTCAGGTGCTGGAGTAGCAATTCCTGACTGTCCGCCTGAATCAGGCAATCGTGCAGGTATGTGTAAATTTGAATTTTTCTCTGCTTGCAAAATGCAATGGCTGGAGTTAGGCATTTTGTGAATATCCTGGGTGCATTAAATAAGCCAAAGGGAAGTGCAGAGAACTGATAATGCATAGAGCCTGCTCTGAAACGTAGGCATTTCCTGCAAAATTCCCTTATGGGGATGTGCAGATAAGCTTCTTTTAAGTCTAGGGTGGCTAGCCAGGAGTCCTTGGCTAGCATAGGAAGCAGCTGTTAGAGAGTAAGCATCTTAAACCTTGGAACCACCAGGAAGGTTTTAAGAATAGACAGATCCAGGATAGAGCGCCAAGGGTTTTCTTTCCTGGGGACCAGAAACAGTCTGGAGTAAAAACCTTGTCCCCTATGCTCTGCTCGGACAGGTCGAATAGCCCTGATACAGAGAAGAGAAACCACTTGCTTTTGGGCCTCTGCCCACTGGTTTGGGGGAAGGTCTGGCAATCCGCTTGGGGTTGGCAGTGAATGGAAGTAGAATATGTATCCCTGGGATACAAAGTTCAAGACCCATCTGTTCTGGGTGATGTACTTCCAGTTTTTTGTATGTAGGTCAAGTTTTCCTCCTAAGGGAAGAACTAAGGATAAATATAAGTAAAATTGTGAGATTTTACCATAGGATGTTGGCTTACTACTCGCTGTTTCAGAGGTGGGAGCACTCTATTGCTAGATCTGTGCATACCCTGAGACTGTAATCATGGTGGTATGCTGCCCCTGGGTTAGGACTGAGAAGGTCTGGGAGGGACTGGAAAGGACCAGTTTTTTGAAGGCCACTGCCTACTGAATCTAGGTGCCTGTACCTGTAGGAAATACTTAATAATTTGCATAGATTTAGCTTTTTCCACCATCTTTTTGAGGACGACTTCTGCTTTATTGCCAAACAGGCGTTCTGATTTAGTGGTGCATCTAGTAATTTTGCTTTGACATAGTCTGGCAAGATATGTTCCTTAAGCCAAGCATGCCTTCTAAGAACAGGCCCAGTGACAGTAGCCCTGCAAGATGCTTCTAAGGCATCAAACCCACATTGCAAAGTATGTTTTCCAACTTGGTTAGCGGAATGCATTAACTCTTGTAAATCTTTATGTTTTGCACAATCAGGAATCAACCTCATTTTCTGTTTAATTAGCTCCATAATATGTTCCTGATACTTTAACATAAGAAACTGGCAATTTAAAGCCCTAATGGCAAGAGTAGCAGAGGTGTATATCTTCTTACCCCATCTATCTAAAGGCCTAGAGTCCCTGTCAGAAGGGGTAGGGCTTTTAGGTATTGTAGCCTTAATGCCTTTAGGTCTCTGGATCTGCAGTAGGATTCTTAAAGAGAAACTTGTGGGAGTCAGGTACTCTGTAGTACCTGTCAGGATTCCTGCCTGCTGGAGGCAAGGTATCAGGGGGTAAGGCTGGATTCCAGGAAGACATCATCTGCAATCTCCAAAACAGGGGGTATAGCTAGAGGCCTGTGCTGAGGCAAGTCTAAACATTCTCTTGAGTCTCTTTTTGGGCTGTGGATAGTCATGGCATTCCCAGCGGAAATGCTCTCTTAAGGTATGCAAGGTTTCACCAAAGGAAAAGTCCTCTGGAGGGGAGGCAGAGGGGATGAAATCCTCTGCATCTGAATCCTCATAGGTAGATAAGGGAATGTCCTGGTAATCAGAGGGATCAGAGTCATCAGGGTCAAGGTCTGTAGAATCAGAAGGAAAATCAATCCTTTGTCTCAGAGAAGGGGAAGGCTGGCTTCCCTAATTAAATTTATTAGGTCTTCAGCCATTCTAAGCATTTGTTTCCGTGGCATGGGAGCTTGAGCATGTGCTTTGGTCGTCAGTTTTCTAGGCAAAGTGCAAACTCTGGGCCTGAGAAACTCGATAGTTTTAGTCAAAAATGGAGAGGTCTGTTTAATACGAACATCAGAAGGTTGGAATACACCCTCAGAAGCCAGTGCATGCACAGCGGCACCGGACCCAGAGACATCCACAGGATCCATAGTCGAAGAAACAACTTGTGGCATACTGGACTCAGAAAGGGTCTCAGCAGAGGCCTGCGATTCTGAAGAAGCAGGTATCAGGGGCTGCGAAGACACCTCACTGAGTACCGGCCTATGCGGTCTGTCTCTGTCTTTAGACTTATGCTTTTTCGGACGATCGGTAGTCGGATGGCTTATCAAAGCCATTTTGGAATAAGGAGAATGAGAACAAAAGAATTTAGCAAAAAAAATAGCCCAACGACGAATAGTTCGGGCATGGAACAAGGCACAAAACTGACAGCGAGGAACATCGTGGTCTGGGCCTAAGCAGATGACGCAGTAAGAATGAAAATCTCTGAGGTATTTGCTTTCCACAGGCCAGACAATTAACTTTTTCTGACATCGGTCAGAGCAAGAAAAAAGGATCCCCAATGGAGTACTTATCTTTTAAAAGACTTCAGGTCTGAAACTCGAAAAACAAAAATTGCAGAAGGCGGCCAACCGGCACTTGTGAACTGCTTCTGCTTCGGGCACCGCATGGCAAGAAAGACTGATGTAATGGTGTCGGCTACATGTTTTATACCCATGACGTCCTGAGGTCATGGAAGAAGCGACGGCATCCGATGCAGAAATCCCAAGACTCTGGTACTCAGGCCGACTGAGGGCTACCTGCAGGCAGATAACCCAAACGTGATGACTGCAACAGTGAAAAACGAAGAACATCAACACTTTGATTCTGAGAATGCAATACTGGCAGCACAAGTGGAGACTAGACTGACTGTTCTGAATATGAAAGATGGGATGGGGCACTACAACCAATAATTATGTGTATGGAAACTCTCTAGCCATTGGAAATTATTTGTTACAAAGTGCACTGAGTTTCCACTTTGTCATGTTCCAAGATATATGCCATCTTTTACCTAGTGACTGTCACAGCCTTACTTTGAGAGTACATATCACTTAAGTCCGAGGCAAAGGGGTGGGTGTTATTAAAATGCAACTAAAACACAATGCATATAAACTAGTATAACGTAATGCTTAAAGCTGAGAATCTTAAAACTATTCTTTTCTTAAAAAGATTTCAACTGATGTTAATCAACATGACAAATGATTTGCATAAAATTAGTTTATTCTATATATACAATATAAAATTCAATGTTGCTCCATTTTCGTAGAAGCAAATTCACTACTTCCTACCATCCACAACACAATCAAACAGAAAACTTCATAAGGAGCATGAGCTCAAATCTACATCATAGCAAGTCTGTCACTAAAGACTGCTCCTTAAATCATATCAAAAAACGAGAAGAACCTTTAAGTTAATCAAAGATGATTATGGAAATAAAAGTAAACACTACATGCAATAGTCAAATTTTCTAAGTAAACAGGATTTTTCAAGAGAGACTATTTTTACTTACACAAAGACTAAACTAGGAGAAAATAAAACCTGCTTTTAAAAAATACTGATGAATTCAAGCTTACTAAAAAAGCGCAGAGATGTAGTGATGCACAAATACTTGGTTACCTTTCAAAACTATAACCTGATGCAGCAAGTTCAAAAGCAAATTAAATTTAATGCACATGCTGTAATTTAGTGTTATACTTCACCTTTAGCATCTCTGCTAGGTGCTCCAAGCCAAGGCCATGAAGAAATAGATCCAGATCACCAAAGGCTCTAAAACAGCTGCAAAGATATCAATAAATGTTATATGCCATAACAAAAGCAAACCATATATATACATCTGTGTTCATAGGTAGTTACTAATCCTTAAGTCCTCGGAACCACTGAGGAGCCTAGTCCAAATTCCCAGTTGCTTTCGAGCACAGGCTGGCTAAGTGACTTGCTCAAGGTCACACAGTAAGCAAATGAGGCCATCAGACCCTGTACTAAAGGAACTACAGCTCACAGCCTTAACCCTCTATGCCAACTGCCACACTTTAAACTACACTACCCTACATGGGACTGAAATCCACAATCCCTGGGTTAGGAGGCAAATGCCTTATCCAACAGGCAATTGAGGCCTTAACAGTTCCAGGACTTGACCATGCACACTTCTCACTTATACTGTGCAAAGCAATCGATTTACAGGATGAGCAACAGAAGCAGTCGACTGGTTGTCTTTGTAATATTTATTTCCTGTTTATAGACATACACACGTTTACCTTTGTAATGTTTATATCCACATATTTTATACATTTATATTATATTACGTTACAAAGGCACACATTTAACATGGGTAAGTAAAAGCATGCTGCTTACTAACACTCTACATTTTCTCATTTTGAATAGACATAGTTATTGTACGTAATAAAACCTAGAAACCTATAACTGCTACACACAGATAGATATTCTTTTCTGCTTTTTGACTTTTTACTGTTAACATGCCCTGCATTACTCTCCTGTTCTAAACTCTATTAAGCAGAAATGCTTTAATATAACTTCTGGAGTATGTTGAAAAAAATAAAATAATTCAAATTTTTACAAAACATGTAACTAGAATAAGAATAGATGTTTGAATATAAAACATGTCAAAGCACAGACACAAAAAGTAACTCTCAAGTGAAGTTATTACCTAGCACTGTAATCTTTCACTATATCAGGAGTACTGCTCAAATATCTGAAGATTGCTTCCTCTTTGCAGACATTCTCAGGTTTTACTGAAGAACTTGAAGTCACAGCAAGCAGTGCAAAAACCTAAAAGTTAAAACAAACATTCTAACGGGCTCCAACAATGCATCAGAATATTCCAATACCTTACAAGAAATGCATTAGTCATTTACTGACGCAGACCAGCTACAAACATACTGATAGGATATGGTGGGATACAGATCAAGGACAGTATCTCTGCACAGATACTAGGTATTCTGACCACCAAAATGTTTGCCACCACTACCCCACTGACAATAGCAACATGCTACATGAAACATGGGGGAAAAAAAAAGCTGTTGGGTCACATCTTGCTGAGTGAGATATTTTGGAGCAAAAAGTCTTCACTAATATGATAGAGGTTTAAATGGAGATAAACAACTATATAAAGACCAACCTGCAAAACATTCATGTGTGCATGTAAGCTAAATGTTGGAAATGCATATAATATAAGTAATAGCTTTCTATCAAAATAGCTACTCTGCCCTTATTATTACGGAATGTAAATGGCCTTACTTAAAGGTACAGACAAAAATCATAGTGAATTATTTTAAATAATGCAGGGTATAAATAGTAATGGTGCGGGAGACGCATTTTAATAAAAATGAGCATGTGAATTTGACAAACAATGGATTTTAGGATGGCTATTCTGTAGAATATCGGGAACAAAGGAAAGGGGGGAATAAATAATGACTGCAAAAGGGGCAACAGCAGTGGTGGAAGAGTGAAAAAACACAATAATGGTAGATTTGTGGTAATAAGGGGCTACTGGCAATGGAGAAAGTACAGTTGTGTACACTCCCCAAAAATGTAGATATTCGAGTGTATTCACTGTTGTAGTCATTACATTTGGGTAATCTGCTGGCAGGTTACCCTCAGTCGGCCTGATTAACACAGTCTAGGGTCCTGCGTCGGTTGCTGTCCCTTCTTCCATGACGTCAGGGGTATAAAATACGCAGCCGACGCCATTTTCATCATTTTTTCTTGCCCCAGATGTCAGGTGCCCTCCAAATGGGGAGCAATGTATGTATCTGTATATATATACATATATATATATATATATATATATATATATATATATACACACACATAAATGTAATTTAGAACACAAAAATATACCTCCAAATAAAAGCAAATACACCAAAAAGGCTTTTGAGCATAGTAAAAGAAAGAAGAGGTATAGTAAGAGAAAAATAGGTGGCTGGCAGGTGGGTAAACCAGGACTGCAACAGTGAATACACTCGAACATCTACATTTATGGTAAGTGTACACAACTGTACTATGTTCTTCGTGTTTCACTGTTGCAGTCACTGCATTTGGGTAGAATCCCAAAGCTACGGTTGGGAGGATGGAATTATACAGCATTAGGAGAAGCTATAAGGCCCTGCAGGACAGCAGTGGCAAAGCCTGCTCTGGATTTAGAGAAGAGAGGTAAATGGTAATGTTTGGTGAATGTATGAACTGAGCTCCATGTAGCAGCTTCTAGCAGCTTCTAGAATGTCTCTGGTAGGAACCCCTCTGAGAAAGGCTGCAGAAGTAGATGCAGCCCTGGTGGAATGGGATCTGATCTCTGTGGGGACAGGTTTACCATGATGCATGTAGCAGAAACAAATACAATGGCTTATCCATTTTAGTCTGCTTTGAAATAGCCTTTCCCTCTGCCCCTGCAGCAAATGCCACCAGTAATTGCTCAGATTTTCTTAGAGATTTTGTCCTGTTTAAGTAGAATCTTAGTGGTCTGTGTACATCCAATGAATGCAGAATCCGCTCACCCTTGTTCTGTGGATTTGGGAAAAAGGTTGGCAGATGAATGGTCTGATTAAGAGCCACACTAGATACCACTTTAGGCATAAAGGATGGATTGGTCCCGAGAGCTACCCTGTCTGGGTAAAAGATAATAAAATGCTCCACTGCCATGAGAGCCTGTAGTTCTGAAATCCTTCTAGCTGAAGTGACTGCTAATAGAAAAGCTGTCTTCCAAGAGAGAAATTTTATGTCTGCAGTAGCAGCTGGTTCAAAAGGAGGTAGGGTACGGTTTTCAACACAAAATTGAGGTCCCATGCAGGAGTTGGTGCTCTCCTGGGAGGTCTCAAATTTTTGGCCCCTCTGAGGTACTGCTTTAGCAGGGGATGAGAAAAGAGGGGAGGGGCTCTGTGCTGTAATGAGCTGAAATGGCAGAGGCATGAATTTTTATGGAAGAAAAATATAGGCCCTTGTGAAGCATCTCAGTTAAAAATTGCAGAATCTGAGGAATATTGAGCATTGCTGTGTTTATTCCTTGTACTTGGTTCCAAGCATAGAATCTTTTCCATTTATCAGCATAAGATTTTCTAGTACTAGGTCTTCTAGCCTCCAAAATGACATCCATCACAGGTTTGCTGAGAGATGTAACTGGTGAAATTAGTTGATTAGCCAAGCTGCAAGATTCAGAGTTTGGAGCCAAGTGTGCATAATTTGATAGTTCTGCTGAGACAGTAGATAAGGTGTCTGAGGCAGGTACCACAGAGGAAGGTGTGACATATTGCGTAGGAGCGGGTACCAGTGTTGGCGAGGCAAGTCTGGAGCAATCAGAATAATTTTTGTTTTTTCCCGCCTGACTTTTAGTAAGACCTTGGAGAGCAGAGGCAGAGGGGGAAAGGCATAGACGGATAGGTTTTTCCAGCTGAAGGATAGAGCATCCACTTTCCAAGCTTTTTTTGTGATGAATTCTTGTGCAGAATTTGTCCAACTGATAGTTTTGGGGTGAGGCAAAAAGATCTATGTCTGGGCTCCCCCATTTGCGTGTCAACATGCTGAAGATTTGTGGATCCAGTTTCCATTCGTTTGGGTCCATAAGATTTCTGCTTAGTTCGTCTGCCAGAGTATTTTTCTTTCCTGGTAGGAACTGAGCTTGTACATGTACTTGGTAAGTCAAGGCCATGTTCCACAAAGTCATGGCTATTCTGCAAAGGGGGTAGGAATGGGTACCCCCATGTTTGTTTATGTACCACATGACTGTGGTGTTGTCCTTCTTTATCAGTAGTTGTCCTGGATGAAGAGAGTCCTTGAAGGCTGTCAGAGCATTCTGTACAGCTAGCATCTCTTTCTGGTTGATATGTAGGTGCATTTGATTTGGGCTTCATTCGCTCTGAATGCATCTTCCTGCCAGATGCACCCCCCCAAGCGTAATCTGATGCGTCTGTAGTCAGGGTTTGGGTGGCAGGGGTTGGAATGAATGACAGTCCCTTGTTTTGGTGACAGGCCTCTGCCCACCATAGGAACTCTTGCTGCAGGCAAGGAATGATAGGAATCATAGTTTCCAGGCTGTGAATGTTGACTCCATAAGCTTTTTAGGTATCACTGAAGTTTCTTCATATGTAGTCTTGCATATGGAATTGGTAAAATGCAGGAAGCCATGAACCCCAAGGCCTGCAGAATTTGTCTTGCAGATAGCTGGGTTTTTGTGGCCACTTGTTTGAAATAAGTCATCAATTGAATTTGTTTTTCTGGCGTGAGATTAAGTCATTTGGGCAGTTGTATTCAAACTTGCACCCAGGAATGTAATTATTTGAGAGGGTACCAGTTGTGATTTCTTTTCGTTTATGGTGTACCCTAGACAACTTAGAAGTCTTTTTACAAACGTCAGATGCTGTAGAAGTGTGTCCTTGTTTTCTGCCTGAATTAGACAATCATCCAGGTAAGGATAAATTTGAATGTTTCTTTGTCTGCAAAATGCAATTACTGGTGCCAGGCACTTTGTGAAGACCCTGAGCTCAGTAGATAAGCCAAAGGGCAGTGCAGAGAACTGATAATGCAAATAGCCTGCTTTGAAGTGGAGGTATCTTCTGCAAGATTCCCTGATTGGGATATGCAGGTAAGCCTCAAGTCTAGAGTTACCACCCAGGAATCCTTACCTAGCATAGGCAGTAACTGTTGTAGAGTAAGCATCTTGAGTTTTGGAATGTCCAGAAATGTATTTAGAATGGATAAGTCCAGAATTGGACGCCATGATTTGTCTTTTCTGGGTACCAGGAAAAGTTTTGAATAAAAACCTTGTCCCTTTTCCTTTTCTGGTACTGGTTGAATAGCCCCCATATTCATGAGGTACATAACTTGTTTCTGGGCCTCTGCCCAATGATTTGGAGGCAGATCTGGCCATACATTTGGCATTTGCAACGTGTGGAAATGAGATCTGTATCCCTGTGATACTATATTTAAAACCCACTTGTCCTGGGTTATTAGATGCCAATTTTGTGCATGAAGTGCCAGTTTTCGCCCCAAAGCGGTTGCCAAAAGATAAGTGCTTGGTGATGGCAGAGGAAAGTCATTGAGACTGTTTACTGTAGGGAGGTGCCTTGTTACTAACAGATTTGGAGGTGGAGGCACCCCATTGTTTTGTTCTGCAAGTTCCTCGTGACTGAAACCTGGAGCCTTTGGAGTGTCTGGGTTTGACCTGAGCGGCTCTGGTGGGTACTGGTAAGGACCAATTCTTAGTAGGCCAGTGCCTACTGAACCTGGGCTGCTGCACTTGTAGGAAATCTTTTACAGTATGCATAGATTTAGCTTTATCTTCCATCTTTTCAAAACTTCTTCTGCCTTATTACCAAATAGACTGTCCTGTTGTAAAGGAGCGTCCAACAATTTTGCTTTAACATGATCAGGCAGATTTTGCTCCTTGAGCCAAGCATGCCTCATCACAGATCCAGTTACTGCGGCCCTGCAAGAGGCCTCCAAGGAATCTAAACCGGCCCTGCGAGAGGCTTCCAAGGAATCAAAACCGGCCCTGCAAGAGGCCTCCAAGGAATCAAAACCACATTGCAGAGTATGCTTTCCAACTTGTTCAGCTGAATACAATAAATCCTGCAACTCTATTTTCCACACAGTCAGAAATCAACATAATTTTCTGTTTACTTAAGCCCATGACATGCTGCTGCTATTTAAGCATATGAAATTGACAGTTTAAAGCCCTGTTTGCCAAGGTTACAGAGGTGTAAACCTTCTTACTCAATCTATCCAGCGCCCTGGAGTCTCTATCAGAAGGGGTAGGATTTTTAGCTGTAGAGGCCTTAACGCCCTTGGGACCCTGAGAAATGGTCACAGGGTCAGCAGTAGGGTTTTTAAAATGGAATTTGTGGGAGTCAGGAACCCTGTAATATCTGTCTGGCTTACTAGGAGCCGGAGGCAGGGAATCATGAGCCATGCTGGATTCTCAGAAAACATCAACAACGTCTAGGACAGGAGGTATAGCCAAAGGCCTACGCTTGAGGAAGAAGAAAGAAATCCCCAAGCCTCTTTTTAGATTCTGAGAAATCCCGACTCTCCCAGTGAAAGTGTTCCCTTAAGGTATGCAAAGTCTCTCCAAAAGAAAAATCCTCAGAAGGAGAAGCAGAAGGGATGGATTCTTCTGCATCAGAGTCCTCATAAGCTGAGATAGACAATTCCTGATCAGAAGAGGAATCAGAAGAAATAGAAACCTGATCTGATGATTCAGTCAGTGCCTTGCCTAGGGCCTCTTAGAAGGAGAGGGATGGGAACCCCTGATCAAGGTAATTAAATCCTCAGCCATTTTGATCATTTGTGTTTCAGGCATAGCAGCCTGTGCACGTGGCCCAAGCGTCGGTTTTCTAGACACAGAAGTTGATTTTGGCGTAGGTTTTGAAGATGGTGTCAGTTTAACATACAAATCTTTAGGCCTGAAAACACACTCAGAAGCCGGTGCCTGCTCAGTGGCTCAGGACCCATCTAAGGTAGAGGCATCAGCGGGTTCAATACTTAAAGTGTCTCGTGGCATACTGGACTCCGAATGGGGTTCAGTAGAGGCCTGCGAATCAAAAGTAGCGGGTATTAGGGACTGTGAAAGCGCCTCACTGAGTACTGGCGAACCGGCGACTGTCTTAGGAGAAGTTTTGTCGTCGGTTTTGGACCTCGACGGTCTCTGTCTTTCTTTGCATTGTGTATTCCGGTAGTCAGATTGCTAACAGACGACATTTCTGGACAGTTAAATCTTGAGCCAAAATATTTAGATGCAAAAATATACCGATGCTTAATAGTACGTTGATTAAATTTAGTACAAAACTGACAGCAAGGCACGTTGTGGCCAGGGCCTAGGCAAGGAATGCAGTACAAATGAAAATCCTTACGAGGTATTTGCTTCCCACAAATAATACAATTATTAACCTTTACTGACATCGGTAAGGAGCAAGAAAAAGTCTCCCCAACAGAGTACTTCGCTTTAGGTTGAAGACTTCGGTTCTGAAACTCGAAAACGAAAATTTCATGAGTTGGCCGACCGGCACTTGCAAACTGCTTCTGCGTCGGGCACCACGCAGCAAGACTGATGAAAATGGCGTCGGCTGCATGTTTTATACCCCTGACGACCTGATGTCATGGAAGAAGGGACAGCAACCGATGCAGGACCCTAGACTTTGTTAATCAGGCCGACTGAGGGCAACCTGCCAGCAGATTACCCAAATTTAATGACTGCAACAGTGAAACACGAAGAAAAATAAGTTCTGTACTTAACATAACGTTCCATGTGAGATGTTTATCTCGCCTTTATTCTCACTGATGGGTTCGGAGCTGATCCTCGGCTCCGACACGGCCGATAGCAAAGCTCAAGGTTTGCCAGTAGCTCGAGACCAAGCCCCTTATCCCACAATGCACTGCTGGAATTACCTCAGATCTTGTTTGCTGCGAGTAAAAAAAAAAAAAAATATATATATATATATATATATATATATATATATATACCCTTTTATTTATTTCTACAAGGAAGCACTTCCCAAAGGGGAAGAAGAAAAACTTAATAACCAGGATGGTACTAGCCTTTAAGTCAACTGTCAGCCAGGAGGGGGAAGGAGGGAGGGACGTTAGAATAAAGGCGAGATAAACAACTCATATGGAACGTTATGGTAAGTACATAACCTCTTTATGTGAAGTTGTTAAATCTAGCCGTTTATTCTCAGTGATGGGTAGCGTCCCTAGCACCCTCAATCTTGGGTAGCTCATGAAGTACATTCTTCAGTACCGTGGAACCAAAGGAAGACCTGTCCCTGGAAGCCTTATCTACTTTGTAATGCATGATAAAGGTATGAGGCTTAGACCAAGTGGCTGCAGCGCAAATATTGTCAAGGGGCAATTTAGCTTGAAAGGCAGAAGACATAGAAATGGCTCTGGTAGAATGAGCCTTAGGTTTGTGTGTCAATGGCATGCTCGCATTCGCATAAACAAAGGATATACAATCTGATAACCATTTAGATAAAGTTGTTTTAGCCACTGGATTACCTTTTCTGGCTTCTGAGAAGGATACAAAAAGTTGATCTGATTTTCTAATATACTTAGTTCAGGTTTGTGCAGCATGTATTCCAATTTGTTAGAGTGGTTGGGAAAAAAGACTGGCAGCTCAATGACCTGATTGATATTGGATTCAGAACAGACTTTAGGTAAAAATTAGGGGTTTGTTCTGAGAGATACTCTATCAGCATGGAAAATCATGTAAGGTGGTCAGGACAGATAATGCTTGAAGTTCTGACACTCTGCGGGCAGAAGTAATGGCCACTAGAAAAATAGTTTTCCAGGATAAATATTTGAGATCACAAGAAGATGCTGGTTCAAAAGGGGGAAGAATAATTTGAGACAGCATAAAGTTCAAATTCCAGGGAGAATAGGGAATTTTGACAGGAGGTCTCATGTGAAGAACACCTTTAAGAAAAGTTTTAGATAACTTATGGCCCATAACATTTGAGCCACCAAATCCAAGGTGGAAATTTGAGATGGCAGCTAACTGGACTCGAACTGTAGCAGCTGCTGCCCTTCCTTAAAAATCTTTGTCAAGAATTCTAAAATGGACGATAGCGGAGCTCAGAAAGGGTCAATTTTCTGTGTGTTGGCCCAAATTGAGAACCTTTTCCACTTACTGCCGTATAATTTCCTGGTGGATGACTTGTGAGAAGACGAAGAGAATTTGTCTTGTACCTTCTGAAATTGAATGAAGCCTGGCAATTAGGGGAAGTGGATTAGTGAAGCAGTCAGTTTCAGGAACTGCAGGGAAGGATGGAGGTCCCCTGACGGGTGCATCAGAAGGTCCGGAACTGGGTCCAGGATACATGGATCTTCCAACAGATGATGGTGGAAAAACGGGAACCAAATCTGTTGAGACCAGTAGGGGGCTATGAGGATAACAGTCCTTCCCAGTGATTTTGCTTTCTGTAAAAATCTGGGTATCAATGGGAAGGGTGGGAATGCATAAAGGAGACCCGGGGGCCAATCATGTAAGAGTGCATCTCTCGGGGGATGTCCCGGAGGTGGTATTAGGGCAAATTAGCTTCTGCATTTTGAATTGATGTGGCTGGCAAAGAGGTCGCAGCAAAGCTGGCCCCATTTGCGGAAAATCAACTCCGCAACCTGTTGTTTGAGAGACCACTCATGAGGGAGCAATATCGCTCTGCTTAGCTTGTCCGCTATCATGTTGGCTTTCCCCGGGATGTGCATTGCTAACAGAAAATGCTGGGACTACACAGCCCATTGCCAGACCCTGAGGGCTTCTCGACAAAGTGGGTAAGACTTGGTTCCACCTTGCTTGATCAAGTACCAGACTACTGACATGTTGTCCGTCTAAATTGCAATAGTTCCTAGAGGAAGAGAGTCCTGAAAGTACTGCAACGCCAGAAGTACTGCTCTCAATTCTAGAACATTAATATGCAGATTTGACTCTTGATCCGTCCATGTGCCTTGGGCAGTCTTTCCCTGAAAATGCCCCCCCCCCCCCTATCAGGGAAGTGTTCATGGTCACAGTGGCTACTTGGGGGGGGGGGGGCAAAGGGTCTTCCGATTGCGACATGAAGAGACATCAACCATCACAGAAGGTCTCTCTTGCAAGAATCTGTGATGAGAATCATGTGGTGCATCGGTAGTTTCTGGTAAGACCACTGAGCAAAGAGGAGCCATTGAAGAATTTGCATATGCATCCTTGCGAGTGGTATAGCCAGGATTGCTGCTGCCATCAAACCTAGCACCCTCAAGACCTCTGCTGTTGTAGCTTTGCTCTTTGACACCAGTGAGCTGACGTGTTGGCGGAGAAGTAAGACTCTTTCGACTGGAAGATGTAGAGTGGTGGTTGAGGTATCTAACTCTGCTCCTATAATAACGATATGCTGCGATGGCGATAAGGCAGACTTTTCAAAGTTGATTGTAATGCCTAATTGATGGCAGAGTGTCAGAGTATATTGTGTTGCCTGAGTCAATTGATGCCTGGTGGTAGCGGTGAGGAGCCAATCGTCTAGGCATGGAAACACCTGGAATCCTAGACAACTCAGGTGAGCCGTGAACACTGCCATGCATCTGGTGAACAATCTGGGGGCTGTAGTGAGACCAAAGGGCAGGGCTCGAAACTGGTAATGGTTGGCTCCCAGCCGGAAACGCAGGTGATCTCTGGAGCATCTGTTCATCTTTATGTGATGGTACGCGTCCTTGAGATCTATGGAGCACATCCAATTGCCTTTCCCTAGGAAGGGATGAATGGACTGAAGCGTGACCATTTGAAACTTCTCTTTCTTTACGAACTGGTCATGTCTGCTGAGGTCCAAGATAGGTCTCCAGTCCCCTGTTTTCTTTGGTACCAAAAAGAATCTTGAATAAGTTCCAAATCCAACTTGGTCTGCTGGGACTGGTTGGATGACTCTTTTTTCTAGCAATTTGTGGACCTCTACGATTGCTTGTTCCCTGAGACTGGGTGGAACATCTGGGATTCTGTTTACAGGAATGGGAGGGGTAGAGAACGGTATGAAATATCCTCTGGAAATGATGCTTTATACCCATGTATCTGATGTTATGTTCAGCCAGGCTTCTGAGTACAAAGACAAGCGACCCCCGACTGTCTCCAGAGCCGAACAGCTGGGCCCCCTTTCAGGGGTGCTGGTAGGGTTGACCAGAGAACTGACCCCTGTCACCCTGTTGCTGCGGACCCAGTCTGCCGCATGGGCGGCATCTTCCATTATAACCCCCTCCTCTGCCTCTAGAGGAAGTTTCTCCACGTGTGTCCTAAAAGGCTCCCTGTGCTTTTCGGAACCACATTTCCCCTCCCCTAGGGCCCTTGGGGTAGGGCCGAGTAGGGGTAGAAAAACGGACTCCAACGGCAGATAAGGTCTTGCCTTCCTGCTCACACCTGGTTAAAGTTTCCTTTACTTTAGTCCCAAACAGTGATGAGCCATTGAATGGGGTGTTGATAAAGGAAGACTTAAAGGGTTCCGCAAAGGAAAAGAGACGCATCCAGGCTTGTCTTTGGAGAGCAATGCCCGAACTAGTGGCTCTACTCAAACCATCAGCTGCATAAGATATGAGATGCATGGACGAGTTTACAACCCTGCAGCTACCGTACCCTGGAGAGCATCTCTTAGCTCTTTCAGGAGATCTCTTTGTAGTCTCGTAAAATGGGTTAAGTAGTTCAGTGATCGCAGAGAAAAAGTCGTTGAACTAAACATGCGTTTCCCATATCTATCCATGATCCTAGAATCTCTGTTAGGAGGATGGATAGATGTGGATGTTTCAGACACTTCCTTTTTGGTGGCTGCAGCTACCACCATGGCATCAACAGGCACTTCCTTGGTCAAAAATGACTTGTCCACTGGGGCAGACATGAATTTATTTGGCTTGCGAGGGACAGGTTCCATGGCCTCCGGTGACTCCCACGCCTTATGAGAGATCAGTTCCATGAGCTCGTCGTAAGCAGAGACATCCAAGAAGTGGAAGGTTGAGACCCAAAAGCCTTCAAGAGCACGGACCCGTCCTCAGTAGGGGTCTTGGACTGCCAATCACCCCTCTGACTAAGGATCTCTAATATCTCTGCAAAGGTGATATCCTCAGAGGGGGATCGAGGGGACCCTTCTGACTCATCCAAGTCCGTGTCAGATATCAAAGACTCCTGTGGGGAGTCTTAAGTGCCTCCTCTTGCACAGTCTCTTCCTGGGCACCTCCTCAATGGGGGGATCTGGGGAGGTCTCAGAAGAGCAGGGGACGCCCTGTGGGGGTACTTGAGGCTCAGGGTCTCTACGCTTAGGGGGGCTGGTAGACGGAGTCAGACGCAGATGCTTGAGGGGGGGAAGGCCGAACCGATGCTGACGTTGTCTTGGGAGGCAGGACTCTCCTCATAGCATCGAAGGCGCCATGGCTCCGACGAGGAGTAGATGGACCCGAAAGGGCCGTCCGATCCTCCCACACCGAAACCATGGGCTCCGAGCCCGAGGTAGGAGCCGTGCACATCCGAGCCGAAGCCCCAAGAGGAAGAGTCGGTGCTGACAAATCGGTCCGACTATCCTCCCTGGACCCGATGGGAGAGCATCAGCTACTAGAGTCCTCGGTCGGCGCCGAGGACATCCGAGTAGATGGAGCCGATAACACTGGTGCGGGTATCGGCTCCAAGGGTTCGACAATCATTGGTTCAGATTCCTTTGGCTCCGGGGGTCCAGTACGGCTCAGAGGAGGAGTAGACAAATCCAGTTCAATAGTCTTTGGCACCAACGAGCTGGTTGGGGCCAACAATTTGTCAAGTCCTGGTGCCTGTAAGAGCTTCTGCACTAGCCGATCCATGTCCAAATCCGAAAGGCTGACTGAAGACTTAGATGAATGCACTGAAAGTGCTGACTGGAGCAGAGGAGAAGAGGGAACCTCAAAGACCGGCTCCAATACTGAGAGCTGGCTCCGAATCAAAGGGGCACTCGGTTCCGAGGTCTGTGGAACCGATGACCCTCCCTCTGAAGTTTTTGCCTTTTTTGCAACTTTGGGATCTGAAGATTTTGAAAATTTGGAGGATATGGCAGACATGCTAGTACCTTCATGGCTACTCAACACCTCAGAAAAGGAATGCTGCAGTAATCCCCTGTCAATTAGCTTCCTCCTTCTCTCCAAGAAGACTCTTGAAGAAAAGGAATGGGAAATGCTGCAAGTGTCTTGGAGGTGTTTAGCCCCCAGACAGTAAAAATATTGAATGTGTCCGCCAATGACGGATATTTTCTGCCCACAATCTGGGCATTTCTTGAATCCCGATTTAGGATGGGACTTTTCCTTGTCATCTGACATAGTAAATAGTAGAAAACAAAAGCCAGTATACTGAAACTAATAAAGTGAAGTCTTTACTTTCCTTGTAAAGACCCACACTAACTAAGGAAAGCAACTAAGCCCAAACCGGGCACTATCTATGACAGTTAAACTATACATTTACAAATACAGGGCTAAACAGGCCCACTGAGAAAAACCCTGACTATAAGAAAATAGAGATTATTAACTCTAAATAGGGCTAAAAGGTCCATACAAAACAACTAAGCCAACAGGGCACTAACTATCAAAGTACTGATTCTATTATTAAAATTTTAACACTAACACTCAAACTGTCTATATGAAAATATCTAAGAGAAAAAAAGAAATTTTTTTATCAAAACTTGTCCATGGTCCGAGCTAGCTGGATCACCGAGATCTCTCTTGCTGCGGCAAACTAGATCTGAGGTAATTCCAGCAGTGCATTGTGGGATAAGGGGCTTGGTCTCGAGCTACTGGCAAACCTTGAGTTTTGCTATCGGCCGTGTCGGAGCCAAGGCTCGGCTCCGAACCCATCAGTGAAAATAAACGGCGAGATTTAACAACTTCACATCATAGATTATACTGGCATGTATTTATATTCCGCCCAAAAATGGAAGCAATACATTTACCATTATGCTAAGACCTTTTCATCCAAGTCTATCTGATGATATAGCTGTGGTACTGAGCAGATCCTTGGATCCTGGCCATTCGTTATTCCAATGCCTTAAATTTCCTTCAAGCATTCCCATAATGCCCTACGAACCTCCCTTCAGATAGCTCAATTTTGCGGTCATGTAATCCCATATACTGACACCACTGCAATAACGTACTGAAAATGTCAGACATGTGACAATTCGGCAGGGAGATGGAGGAAGGGAGGAAGAAATGTTGTATCAGGTGGACTTCGATGAAAAGGATCCAGTGTTGTTAAATGCATAACTTTCATATCCTGTTTCATCAGTTTCATCAGGCAAATCCAACATCTGGGACAGACTCCTCAGCTACCTTAGGTGTTGGATGGAAGGCTACCTCTAAGCACCAAAATGCCAAAGGCTACTCTCTCATCCTAGAAATGATGTACAATTTGCAAAGCTTGGAAAAGATGTGAAGCATGCAGCAAGCATCATTAACGAAGGAATTTCTTTAAGATTCCTGCTACTGGCACAGTAGGCCAAATGAGAAGCAATCTGATAGCCATCTGGTTAGAGTCTGTTTTGTAAGTTTTGGCCCATAATGAGTATGGAAGAAATTACACAAATTTAGGAGATTTTCTGAATGATTTGGTAACATGCAGATAAAATCTGAGTTTTCTGTGAACATCCGATGTATTTAAAAGGTACACTCCCTTAGAGTAATTTGGGAAAAATGCTGGCAGGGTGATGGATTGATTAAAATTGTTTTTGGAAGCAGCCTCCTCAGGAATTAAGGATGGACTGGTTCTTACGGTGACCCTATCTTTATGAAAGATTAAGCAAGTCAGAGAAAACAGATGAGGCATGCAGTTCTGATAATCATCTAGCTGATGTAACAGCCACAAAAATATTGTTTTCCAAGAAAAATACAGTATTTCAAGACTGCAGAGAAAGCCGGTCCAAATGAAAACTTTGTTACAGCTTCCAGAACCAAGTTTAACCCCTGTGCAGAATAGGGTCGTTAATGGGAGAACAAAGGAGGAACACTCCTCTGATAAAAGTCTTCCAAAACTTATGAAAGGATAATGTACTACTATGGACTGGAGAGTAATTAGAAAGAGAAGCCAATTGCACTTCAATAGTGGAGTAGCCCAATTCACAGAGAGGAAATAGAAAACATCTACTACGAGATACAGTATGTATAGAATCATATACAGTATGTACAGAATCATTGGTTAGAAGCCCAAATAGAAAATCTTTCCTATTTGCTCTAGATCTCCTGACTGGACTTCTTTTGAAAAGCAGAAAATATGTGGATTACATTCTCAAAAAGGGAAGAATGTCTTGCCATTAAGGGAATTGGAGAAACCATGCAGTTACAACGTGGTTGTGAAGGTCCAGATGAAGCTGACCATCAGGATATAAAAGTAGAACTAGGCACTGATCTAGAATTCAATGGGGGTTCTTTAGGCGAGGCCATAGCATGGGAAACCAGATTTGTCTTGCCCAGAATAGAACAATGAGGATCACCTGCATTTTACAAGATACATTCTAAAGGAACTTTATTATGTGGGGCAAGGGTAGAAAGGCATACAGATTGGGGGGGGGGGGCACTGACAGATTAAAATATTCTTGTGCGACTGTCCCAGAGAGGAACTAGGGCAAAACAGCTTCTGCACTTGGTGATGGAGTGAGACACGATCAAGCTGCAGCAAAGGCAAACCCCTTAAGAGTTCTTGACACACTGTTTGGTTGAGGGACCATTCATTATTTAATAGACTGGACCAGCTGAGTCTTGTCTGTTAGTCAGCTGGATTCCCCTAGAAAGTGATTTGCGACTAGAAGGTGACCTGAATCTAGAGCCTACTGCCACAATCTCATGGACTCTCTACATAGTGGCTAAGATTTGGCTTCCCCTCATTTTCTGATGTACTATACTGCTGACAACAGTGTCTGACTGAACAGCTATCATTCCTGAAAGTAAGAGGATTTGAAATTCCTGTAACAGTATCATCATCTCCAGAATGTTGACAAAGACTAGCCTCTGACCAATTCCACAGACTTTGGACCATCCACCCTTTCAAAGCAAATTCACTACTGAGGTGGTGCCCATATCCCTTAATGACACAGGCAGACTGTTTAAGCGGTCAAAACCCCGCTTGCTGACCCTTATTATAATAGTGTTTCTGCTCACTTTGCTCCCCTCCCTGCCCCCATATCCCACCCACCCCAGCACACCTACACTTATTCTAGCCAAACATCCATCCCATTACAATCACAACCAACCACACCTGCAGCACCAACTCTAACCACACGTCCAGCCTACCATCAACCTCCCACCTCAAGTACCATGATCCTATACACTCTACCTATACTCTTAGCATGCACCCTTCTTGCACATATTGCATCTTACCAAAACACCATTATACCCCCACCAAACAACTTCCACTGCAGAACTACAGTCACCACCACTCATGTCACACCATGGCACTACTCATACACCTCTCACAACAAATACACCCCAATGCACAACCCACTTAAGCTATTGCCTCTACCACACAAACAAAAAGCATCCCTAATGCCTTGCAAACTATCCCTCCACCTACTTAATCACCAACTTCACCCAAACACAAAGCTACCCCAAAACTTAAACTAATTTTCTCATTACTAAAACTAACATCCTCAGCCATAACAATACTTTCCCTCAGTGCATAAATCCACCCAAACCCTGGACCCCATAACTCTTGCACTGATAGTCAGCCTAACAACCTCACCCACTCTCAAATTACATCCAATAGGAAACCTACTGACCTCCTTACCTTAAGCCTAAACATCAGAAGTATAACCAATAAAATCATTGAACTCCACGCTACTACAGACTTGTACTCCCCTGATATCATTCTAACAGAAACCTGGCTCAAACCTCACATTACCAATGAGTAAATTCTCCCTTCAGGCTACAATATCCTAAGACAAGATCGGTTGCACAAAAAAGGGGGTAGTGTGGCTGTAATGTATACACAGAATCTTAATATTTAAATCCTAAATGTATTGCCCCCCCCCAAGTGACAAAGAATAAATAATCTTTATCAACCTAAAAGTAAACCAAGATAAGACCATTAACATAATAGGATGCTACTTCTCACCTGGCAACAATATCCCTCCACTAGAAAACCTCCTCAGCTGGGTAAATCATCACCTCCCACAAGAAACCATATTAGGTGATTTTAATAAAGACTGGATATTTTATTCCAACCACCATCCAGCCCACCATCTAAATGTGCATGTTTTTTTCCAACTTATCCAGACACCCACTAGAATAAATAAGAATTCCTACAAGCTTTCTACTCTTGACTGGATGCTAGTCGGCAAGATCCCCCAGTCATACACAGCTGGCTGCCTACCGGATAGCCTCAGTGATCAAACCCCAACTTTCCTACTCAAAAAACAAATATATCAGGCTAAACCCCTTACCTATCAGCAAATACATAATAATGTAAACTTTAACCCTGACAACTTCATCTCAGCCCTACAAAACTGCAACTGGACTCCACTAAAATACCTCAACCTTGATGACGCTGTCCTATTTTTCAATACCACCTTCCTTAAAGTCCTAAACACCCATGCGCCCACAAGATTTACTAGGGTTAAAGCCCAGTCTTCCCCATGGCTACAAAATGCCACTAGATCAGAAATGAAAAACTGAGATAGAGCCTGGAATCACTGGGGCAAGACAAAAAAAAAACTCTCCGAGAGAAATTCTGTGTATTACGTAACAAAGTCAAAAAACTAATAAAACAGGACAAAATTCCATATTATCAGTCTGCCCTGAACTCCACCCAAAACAACCCTAAACAAAACTCCATCCTCCACCCAGGAAAAGTAGGAACCCCTCACCAAACAAAACAAACTCCTCTGAAAGGACTGCCACCTCTTTCAACACTCACTTCATACAAAACGTTCTATCACTTGGCAAAACAACACAACCCCTCTCCCCTACTCCCTCCAACTACACCTAGTAACCTTCCCACTAACATTTGCTTTCTCTCCTATCCCTACCTCCAACATAAACAAACTCTTATCGAAGCTAAAGCCCACAGAACTAGCAGCTGACAACCTCCCAGCTGAGTACCTTATAATTGTAGCTGAAGCCCTAGCCCACCCAATTGCAATCCTGATTAACCAATCTTTAGCTGAAAGCTATGTCCCTTCACAATGGAAAATATCCCACATTATCCCCCTCCACAAAGGTGGGCCCTCCACAGAATTCACCAACTACTGGCCCATAGCAATTCTGTCTCCTCTATCAAAAATACTTGAGAGATGCATTCACTCTCAAGTTCTAAACTACCTCCTTACTAACAACCTCCTATCTAACACACAACATGGTTTCCGACCATAACACAGCACAACCACTGCTTACTTACTTTCACTAATTCAATCCTTCAACATAAAAATAATTGTTATTTCACCTCTGCACCTTTCCTAGACCTATCCAAAGCATTCAACATGATCTCTCAAATAACTCATCACCATCCTCAATACTCTATCATTCTCTCAATCTGTCACAAACTGTTTCCAGAGCTACATGACTGACCGCCATCAATCCATTGTTTGACATAATGATATATCCCCCCAAATCCCTGTCTCAATAGGTGTTCCCCAAGGATCCATCCTTGGACCCTTACTCTTCTCCATATTCACCAATAATCTAGCCTCCGCTACCAAACAAGCCACTCTCATACAGTACGCAGGATTATTCCACTATCTACTCAGCCCACTCCCTAACTGAACTTCAAAGGCCACACAGGAAGCCTTTTCCTCAGTTGAAACTTGGCTTTCAGATGCACAATTAATACTTAACCCAAGCAAAACAAAACTCCTCATCTTCCAACCCACCAAACAATCTAAACACCCACCAATTTAATATTAAAGCCAATGACAACACCATTATCCCCCCAACAAACCACACAAAACTACTTGGAGTTGAAATTGACAACCTCAAGTTTGACATCCACATCTCATTAACCATAAAAAAGTACACAAAAAACTAGGAGCTTTATACAGAAATAAGCAATTCCTCACCAAAACAGCCAAGGTTTCAATTGCTAATAGCCAACTTATCTCCACCCTACTCTACGCCTCTCCAATATTTACCAACGTAAGGCAAAGTGAGTTAGGTAAACTTGAAGCTTGTTAAAACGAAATAGCAAGAAGGTTTGCCACTGGTGCAAACTACCGTAGCCACCACTGCACCTCACTTACTAAACTAGGCTGGCTAGAACTCCCTCACCTCCTTCAATGGTACCAACTCTCACTCACCCACAAACTACTAAATCATCCTCTAAAAGTCCCCCTTTCTCCAAAATCTACTCCAACCCTATCATACCACCAGACCACTATGCTCCAGCAGCAAAAATAAATTACAGGTAACTAGAACCAGGAACTCTGCTGGAGAAGCTCTCTTCTCCTACTCCATTGCAAAATTATTGAATACCCTTCCTCATACTAGAACTTCTGCGCCATCACGCACTAACTTCAAAGCTGATTTAAAATCTCATCTAAAATAGCACGGGGCATGCCCCTGTAACAAACCTAACATCTCTACCTCCTTTCTTCCACCCCTCTAACTACCTCGGATTGCAGCCAAATACATTGCTTGTAAACCTAAATCTCAGCTGTAATCTTAGCCACTGTTATTCAATGGTAATAGCTGCTAGCTCAGCTATTAAAATACTTGCTAGTCTTTATGGCACCAGTGATATAAGTGTTGTACCATTTAACAAAATACTTAATTTCGTTTTGAACTATAACTGTTAACTACTATTGTTAAACAAAACCTACCTGTACTTCTTGTAACTTATAATTAATTGATTTTATTGTGGAGCATTTCTCCCCGGGCCTCTGCTGAAAAAGAACCTGTGTCCAGTCAGATTTTCCCAGTCAATAAATGTAAATAAATAAATAAAATAAATAATAATTATCTTTCCTCTAAGGACAGAAAATTGGGTACAATCTCGGCAAAACTGATTAGGTTTGTAAGGGCTCTTGAGCAGTTAGCATAGTAATCTACTATGAACATATAAAGTGACCCATCCCAGAGGACAGGCATCCATGATTATGACTACTGCTGGGGAAGGGAGAAAAATAGTGTTCCTATCTGTGAGAATGATGGAATTAACCACCAATTCAACTGAATTCTGCATGAATGACTAATGCAAATCTCAGCTAATGGAGGATCTAGCAGTTGTGACCACTGCAGAGAAAGCATTCACTGGAGGATTCTAATGCAATACCTGACAGAGTGGACCACTGCAACTGCCACGACCATGAGACCTAGGACTCTTAAAATCAACAGAGCAGAGGGATCTTGCTGGTGACACATGACATGTACTACATGTTGAAGAGAGTAGCCTTTCCTGGGTGAGGGATACTTAGCACAAAGCTATGTTAAGGTGGTTCCAATAAAGGAAATTTGCTGAAAATTTTAAAGATGTGATGTTTAATAGTTTATTAATATGCCTAAAGATAGCGCTAAAGAATTGTCTGAAATTTAGAAAGTATTCTCTGTTGCATCAAAAAGTCACTCATCCAGGTATGGGAAACCATGGAACCATTTTAGGGGCAGATGAACTACAACCACTGTCATGCTCTTAGTGAACACCAGGGGGTTGTAGTGAGACTGAAGGGCAGGATTCAGAAGTGAAGTGATTGGCTCTTATTTGAAACTGCAGGAACATCCTGGACTCCTTTGCGTGAAGAGTACTAAGTGAAAGACCAGCTCTGGTTGAGTTTTTAGGGGATTCTAGAACAGAAACTGCCATTACAAAAAGGAGAATTAGTGTGGCATATAAAGGATTGCATAACTGTAACAATCAATCAGAATAGATTAGAAACGATTGGAAGACAGACTGGAAAGGCAATTTCCAAAAGAAAAGCAGGAGGACATCTGCATGGGTTCTGAGCTGTCAAAGTCGATAAGGTTTAGGATTTTAGCATGGAACTGTTTTCCACAGGTATTTAATATTCCAAGCAGTCTTCAATGCATTTTTCCTCAGGTAGATACCAAATGCTGGAGGTGTGATGGGAAAGACAGAGGTAATTAGAAACATTTTTTGGCAATTTAACAAGTTGGAAGTTTTTAAAAAGTCCCTACAGAATACTTTAACAGAAATGTTGAATGACCAAATGACTAACTCAACAAATTATTATTTTGCTCTGGGATATAAAATCTGAATTGCTTAAACACAGCAAGGCCTTACCAAGTGTAATGCTATTGACTGTCAAAAACAAAATTACTACAAAAATGGAAATCAAAATCTAAATCAATCTTTAAATGCACACTAAATAGCAAGTACTGTACATGAGATAAAATAATTTAAGCTAGGATCCTTAGAAGAGAGAAGGAACAAATTACATAGAAATAACTGGAATTTGTGAAAGCAATACCTGTATAATAATGCTTGCTAGGAGGAGGATTGAAGGAGGGTAGAACTTGTGCAATTTATGAAACACTGCAGTAACTAATTCTTAAAAAAGAAAACATACATGTATAACGCATTAGCTCAATAATTTTTTTTTAAATGTCTTTTCTTTTCATTAACTATGTGTATCCATCTTACTATTCAATGCACAAAGTTAATAAAGGTATTTAAACATAAAAAGACAGAGAGGTTCTAATTTTGTGAGAGGCAGAAAAGAGCTAGTGGATTCAGGTGGCTAGGCATGCTTCTGCAGTTGGCACTTGTGTAATACACAGATGTTTGTTATAGTCTTTGTAGTTTAACTAGACTTCCCAATGTATTTACTGTGACTGCTTCAGAAAGTGTGATCACACAACATGCAAATTCTTGCAGCTAAGCATTAGCTTGTCCAAATATACCCATTTTTAATTTTTGAAATATATGTATTCTATATCAATTCTTTGAAGCAGTTACCCACATTAAATTGTTTTAAAAATATCCTCAATTTTACACTAAGCATGTCATGGGTTTTTACATTTAACAAGATCTTTCTTAACATATTTGAAAGTTTAATAAATGCAACTATTTTGTCCATAGCATCAGGACTAGCTTTTGAACTGCCCATATAATGTTTTTCCAATTATGAAATTTTTAATAGGCTTGTTCTCTCACTTGATCATCATTTGGGGGTAGATTTTTTTGCGCTATGACTCTTGCTAAAGACAAGATTTGAGTCTCTCTCTCTCTCTGCAACTCGTGACCATCACAGTTTTGGCAGTCTCTATTTTCATGTGACAGAACCTGCTGTTCTTCCTTTTTTTGAAAATCAACAGCTATCATTTACACAAATATAATAAACAATCACACAAAAAATGTGAAAAGTCAAAATACAACAGCCAGGAACCAACAAGAAATTTAATACATCTCCAGTGCTTCAGGAAAGCCTTCAAGAAGTACATAAAACCATCAAACAGCACATCCACTTAAATACAAAAAAATTACATCAATGATTCAATTAAAATATAATTCAAATCAGCAGTCTCCAATTACACTCAAGATTTAGTCTCACAGGGGGCATAGTATTAAACTTTATATTTTCTTTGTACATCAATTTCCTTTTATATAGCTCCTCAGAACAAAAACCCATCAGTATTTTTTATTTTTTCTAAAACAGTAGCTTTTAAATCATGTATATTTAAATCATGACATTCTAAAAAAATATTTCACCACAGGATTCTCCACTTTTTTAAATATTTCTTAAGTGTTCCTGCAGTCTACGTTTAAATTTCCTTTTGGTTTCTCCAATATATGTAATACTGAAGGGCATAAATTACAACCTCTGTTTCACAATTAAATACTTCAGATAGATAGAATGCATGACCATTGATAAAAGTAAATGTTCGAGTAATGTGAGTACATACATTACAATGACCACAAAGATAGGTACCAAAAGGCATATTTACCATAGAAATAGAATTCAAGACAGGCAACGTGAAATAATTTTGTACCCAGCATATCCTTTAGATTTCTCCCTTTCTTATAGATTCATGGGTAGGTACTAGGCTATTGGCCCTAGGGCCTATATAAGCCTAACCAAACAGTACCCTGGCTTTTGCCACTCAAGAAAATTATTTTCCTGTGCCCCTGTCAAGCAGAGCCACAGAAGTGATCTGCGGGGTGAATTTCCTATCTCCCATCCAATCATCAAGATTTTTCTTGAAGAGTGCTAATGAGGAGTTTGTTTGATATAGATAAGTAGTTTGCTCCAGAGTATGGGAAGTCTCTGGGACAGGAATCTTATATGATAATACCTACTGATGGACACAATATATTGGCCAAATCATCGAATTTAAACAAATACTGCCAATAACATTTTACTGTCAAATATAGAGCTAAATGCTCCATAATTAGAGACAAAATATATCCTGCATTTATTTTTATTATTATTGCTAGAATTACTTTTACCAACATTACATATTCGGTAATTAGCAAATTCCTCCTTTCTTACATAAGTTACATTAGCCCCTTCATTAACTTTTTTAATAGCAGTCTGTATACTGTCTATGTCATATCCCCTTGGTATAAACATAGAATACATTCTATTGATTTCCCTACAAAAGTCATGCTCATTGTTGCTGATATTCTCCTTAGTCTTAAAACTGCGGTGGTGGTGCTGGGGTAGCATTGTCGCCTCACAGTAAGACGTTGTCCTGTTCGATTCTCAGCTAGAGCGTCTTCTGTGTGGAGACATGCATGAATGGGCGACTTCGTGAAGGTTGTGCGTCAGGGCTGGCAACTCGGCACATAAAAATCTACTACCAATCATTAGCGGACCAGAGTTCCGCTGTGGCGACCCCTAACCGGGAAAAGCCGAAAGGCACAACAGTCTTAGACATTCACTATAAGGGAGCGAGGAAAGAGTATGTTGGGGGGGGGGGTGGCAACTAGTGCTAAATAGATATCTCCCCCTATCCTCAAACTTCCTATGTACGGATGTAAGAAGCTTATTATCACTGATATTAAGTGTAATATCCAGAAAACTAATCATTCGACCCATTTGCAAGCCACTGAAGCAGAAACCAAATCTACTTTTATGTAACCATTCCACAACTTTATTAGCTTCTGATAAACCTCCTTTACAAATGGAAATGAGGTCATCTATAAATCTATGTCTAATTACAGACTTCTTAAAGAATTCCCCATGATATAGATATTCCAGTTCTTTTACACAAATACCTGCAATTCCTCCTATACAGCTTTTCATCTCCCCAGAAGACAATGCAGGATCTTGGTTTAGCTGCCTGCAAACCTTCCAGCAGCTTGTGTGTTCTGTCCATCTCCCACCTTCAAGTCCGGCAGTCCACAAGAGTTCCCATCATAACGGTATTTCTGTGTCTGCTTATTTATCCCTATAATTTCTTTTACTATGTATTCATTTTCAGACATCAGTAATGTTTTTTAAAAAAACCTTTATTAAATTATCACTTAAGACATAGGTAAACATACAGTAAACAAAAGTTATGCACTTACCATAACATTAGAACCATGTTGTCTCATTTTCATTGGCCTCAAACATGTGGGTTGCCAGATCCAATGGGCTCCAACTTCAGTGTTGATCTCAAGCTTATTGGTGTTTCAAAGCTCTGACTCTTCCCCTACCTATAATGCCCTAGGCTACGGTACAGATACTCAGACTGAGCTTGCTCCAAACTTCATTTGTATATGTGTGCGTCTCTCTCTCTCTCTCTATATATATATATATATATATATATATATATATATATATATATATTTATAAATAAAATATTAGATGTGTACTGTGTGTGTAAGTATATGTGAGTATTGAGTATAGTGAAAAAACAACAGAAATCAAGAAAACTGTGATATAAGTGAATCAAGCTAATGAGAAGTGGCTGTTGAAGGAATCCAGTCTATTGAGACAGTGCTCAGACAGGAATTACTCTCCACCCCATCATCTAGAAGCTAAAGGTGACACATTTGTGATGGGGTAGGAGGGAAGGAGTTTGAAGCAGATGAAAATGACACAACATGGATCTAACGTTATGCTAAGTACATAACTTTTGTATCTGATGCTGTATATTTTTATCTGTTCAAACAAGTGGGATAGAATCCCAAGCCGTCACACTGGGTGGCATCAAGGAAGGACATTCCTGAGTATGGGGCAGTCACAAGATGAATGTGATCTTGACTGTTCATCCAACTTATAATGGGACACAAAAGTATCTACTGTTGCTCACGCAGCTGCTGCACAAGTGTCATCAACTGATAATCCTCTACAGAAGGCTGTAGTAGTAGAAACTGCTTTTGCTGAGTGTGCCTTTTGTTTACTGGCTAAAGGCAAGTTTTTTTTCTTTGGTATGCAGAGGAGATGCAACCTGAAAGTCAACTTGATAGGGTTATTTTAGAAACTGCTTTCCCCAATTTTGATCGAACAAAGGAAATTAATAATTTGTCATCTTTTCTGAAATCCTTCGTTATGTAAATACAGAATCTGAGTTGTCTGTGAACATCCAATAAATGTAATAAGTACTCATCTTTGTTGGAGAATCTTGGAAAGAAAACCAGGTAATGTACAGACTGGTTTAGGTTAGTAATGGATGCATTAGTTCTGAAGAAAACCCTGCCCTTATGGAAACCCAGCTATGAAGGCTTTGACAAAATAGCTTGTAATTCTGAGATTAGTCTAGCTGAAGTTACTGCAACTAGAAAAACAGTTTTCTAAATCAGACATTTCAAGTCCACCTTATTAGCAGGTTCAAATTCAAAAGGAGGTTACATGACAGCTTGTAAGAGAATGGTAATGCCTAATGGTGATGCTGGGCCCCTAATGGGAGGTCTTAGTAAAAATGTGTCCTTAAAAAAAAACTTTGAAGTTCTTAAAGGATGCAATGGATGCATCAACTCCAACAAGGAAATTAGAAATAGTTGATAGTTGTGCAATTGAAGCCTTTTCAAAGAAACAGACATAAATTCAAGTATAGATGACACTGATGCTGAAAAGGAACTTGTCCTTTAGAATGGGCCCAGACTGAAAATCTCTTCCATTGGCTGTGATAAATTTTCCTGGTAGACACTGAGAAGCAGACAGAATGCTGATCACTGTAGGAGGAAGCCTGGTGTTTCAGGCTAAAGTTAAAGTTGAAGGAACCATGCAGTTAACTTCATGGACATGTGATCCAGAGGAGGTAGTTCGGAGGAATGGCATAGGAGATAGTTAACGATTCAACATCCATGGTGGATGTACTAAAAGACACAGGAAGACAGAAAGAGGAATGAAGTCTATCAGGCCCAAAAGGGTGCAACAAGGATAACCGTGGGCTTGCACTGTGCGGCTTTGTCTGAACTTCCGCATTAGAGGCAATGGGGGAAAGGCATACAGGAGCCCAGGGAGGTCAATTATGGACCACAGCATCCCTTGGTGACACTCTCTGTTGGGAGATCAAGGCAAAGTACCTACTGCATTTATTCTTCAGATAACAGCCAAAGAGGTCACAGACTGGTTGGCACCAGTGGCTGAAAATTGTTTGTGGGGCCACTCGTGAGGCATTAGAAATATTCTGCTCAATTTGTCCACAAGTACTCTCGCTTTCCCCAGGATATACTTTGTAATTAGAAAGGGTTATGACATCACCTACTGCCAAACCCTTATGGCTTCCCGACAGTATGAATGAATATCGCACTCTGAAATGCCTGCAACACTAGGAGGACTGCCCTCATTCAAGATATTGATGTGAGGACTGGCCTCTGCCATCAACCATGTACCTTGCTGGATACAAAATGGGCGGACCACCACAGGAAAATAAATAAAACATAAGGTAAAACTTTATTCCAACAAGCAATCGAATTCTCAGATACCAGACAAGCGCTTTCGACTTAAAGCCTTCTTCAGATCCTGAGGATTATGGTCCTGAGATCTCTTTTAAAGTAAACTGTAAACCAATTAAAGACCGAAAAATCCAATTAAAAAGTTTAATTCAACTATAAGACTAACAAATCCAATTAAAAACGATACTCGTTATCCACTCTCCTTTCAGTCCAATCCTGTTTAAAGAAATCTTCAAACTTTAACTTTTCCACCTATCAGAGGCAATAGTTCTTCCTTCCTATATTGAATCTCCTCAAATCAAACAGCAGGCTGTATACTCCAATTAAAACTATCCTTCATCTTCTTCATAGCCAATCTTGTAATTGTCTGAACATCCCAGTTTCCTCACGCATATAGCATGAATAAAACACTTCATATATGTTCTTTTGGACTGACTGAATATTCGCACTAAACAGATGTAAGCTTCCTGTGCTTTCAATACTTTTCAAAGCTTTTTAGAAGCCTTTAGTAATCTCATGGCTTCGATAATCATTACTTTAACATTGCGCTTATGCGCCTATTAAGCTCATTAGTCCAGGCTATATTTTCTTAATAGTCATTCATAATAAATTATTCATATTCAGAACTAGAAGTAGCAGTTCTAGAGAACAATATATTCATATATGGTGCTAAATACTATTGGCAAAGATGGGGGGTTGCCATGGGCATCCCCTGCAGCAAAGGTTACGCCAATCTGGTTTTGGCTCAGTGGGAGAAACAGTGGAAGATAAACAGTATCATCATCTGGAATGAGAATTTTGTTCCTATGGAAAGGACAGGAGCAGGAAGTAAGAGATTTTGTAGAATATCTAACAAGTACTACCAACTTTTTAGAATTTGATCTCAAATTATCCAAAAGAGAAACTGAGTTCCTGGATTTAAAGGTGTTATTGGATGATAGTGAAGGCATACATACTACGCTCTTTAGAAAGTTGATGTGTCGTAATCATATGTTACATTATTCATGTATGCATCCAAGACATAATTGGGAATATTGTGGATAATCAGTACTATGTACTAAGAATGAGACCTTTGAGCAGGAAGAAAATCAGTTAATGAATGACTTTAAGGAACAGGGCTATAGAATGGACATGATAGAGAGGAAATGTAGAAAATAATTGGATTTTCATGAGAACAAAGGCAGACCCTATTTCTCAATGCAGCACCATCAAAAAAGTGCACAGGATCAGAATATACACGTTAGACATGTAATATCGAATAAGAAATCTGTGACAAGACTTAATATTTCCTACAGCTCAGATAACTTTTGTATATGTAAAAGAATAAGAAAACTGTGGCCTATCTTGACATCAGATCCTAAGATCAAAGAAATAGTGGGGGAGACCCCTCAATTTCCTTACAAGAACAAAAAGGATTTGAAACGCTTACTGTGCCACAGTGATGTGGGCAAAAGGAAGATAAAACAACAGAGATTTCAAAAAGGAACACATAAATGTGGCTGATGCAAAGCATGTGCTCTGATTAACTCTGATAACAATTTTACCCATCCTACTACAGGGATAAGCTATAAATTTACAGCAAATGCGAATTTTGTCAGCAAAAAATGTTATATATATATTGCTTAAAGACACTCATTAACATGCTTACTTTGTCTGGCTTTCTATGTAGGAAAGACCAACAGGAAGCTTAAAGAACGTATTTTTAAAGACCAATCAGATATAAGGAACAAGGTGGAAACAAATGCCCTGTATACACATATTATGGGTAATCACACACATTCTTTCAGATTTATGGTTATTGGTATGACTGAACAGACTTTAAGAGGAGGAGACTTTGTAAATAAGACTGAAATAGAAGAAACCAAGTGGATTATTAACTTAAAAGCAGACTGTCCACCTGGATTGAATAGCTTTGTTCCATTAAAACCTTTTCTGAAGGAACTTAAATTGTGTGAGAAAGTAATGAGGTTTTACCTCAGATTGCTCCCTACTAATCCAACATAGGATTATGTTCTGTTACGTCAATCGTGAACTGAATACAATGGACTTTCTTAAAAATATTCTTTTTAGCCCCTAGGTGAATTCTGAATATTGACGTGGAGCTGGACTGATAGTGGGATTCGAACTTCTGCCTTTGGGATCTAGAATTATTCTGAAAAAGAAAACAAAATATTTATAGAAGAGATGAGCTGCGTTTCAATAAAAGATCTAGAATTACATTGCCAATGAAAAGCAAATACCTACTGAACAGATGAGCTGCGTATTAATCAAAGAGGCGCAGTCTCCCTTTCAATACTAATTTATTATTATGGTCATGTGCTGACATGGTAGATGGGCAGCTTTGGCCTTTGAGTCTCTTTGGACAGAATTTCTTTGGTTACTCTTGTGGCGTTGGATTTGTGTGGAGACTTGGGCTGTGGCTCCTTCAAGGAGAGAAAAGAAATCTTGATCAGAAGACTGAAAAAGAAGTTATGTACTTACCATAAAGTTCCATGTGAGTTGTCTCGCCGTTATTCTCACTGATGGGTTCGGAGCAGATCCTCGGCTCTGACACGGCCGATAGCAAAGCTCAAGGTTTGCCAGTAGCTCGAGACCAAGCCCCTTATCCCACAATGCACTGCTGGAATGACCTCAGATTTTGTTTGCTGCGAGTAAAAATATATATACCCTTTTATTTATTTCTCCAAGGAAGCACTTCCCGAAGGGGAAGAAAAAAAACTGAATAACCAGGATGGTACCAGCCTCTAAGTCAACTGCCAGCCAGGAGGGGGGGGAGGAGGGAGGGACGTGAGAAAAAAGGCGAGATAAACAACTCACATGGAATGTTATGGTAAGTACATAACTTCTTTATGTGAAGTTGTTAAATTTCGCCGTTTATTCTCACTGATGGGTAGCATCCCTAGCACCCTCAATCTTGGGTGGCTCATGGAAGTACGTTCTTCCGTACCGTGGAACCAAAGAAAGACCTGTCCCCAGAAGCCTTATCTACTTTGTAATGCGTGATAAAGGTATGAGGCTTAGACCAGGTGGCTGCAGCGCAAATATTGTCAAGGGGCAATTTAGCTTGAAAGGCAGAAGACATAGAAACGGCTCTGGTAGAATGAGCCTTAGGTTTGTGTGTCAATGGCATGCTCGCATTCGCATAAACAAAGGATATACAATCTAATTAACCATTTAGATAAAGTTGTTTTAGCCACTGGATTACCTTTTCTGGCTTCTGACAAGGATACAAAAAGTTGATCTGATTTTCTAATATCCTTAGTTCTGTCAAGATAAAATCTGAGCTGTCTGTGTACATCAAGTTTGTGCAGCATGTATTCCAATTTGTTAGAGTGGTTGGGAAAAAAAGACTGGCAGCTCAATGACCTGATTAATACTGGATTCAGAACAGACTTTAGGTAAAATTGAGGGGTCTGTTCTGAGACGTACTCTATCAGCATGGAAAATCATGTAAGGTGGTCGGACAGATAATGCTTGAAGCTCTGACACACTGCGGGCAGAAGTAATGGCCACTAGAAAAACAGTTCTCCAGGATAAATATTTGAGATCACAAGAAGATGCTTGTTCAAAAGGGGGAAGAATAATTTGAGACAGCATAAAGTTCAAATTCCAGGGAGAATAGGGAATTTTGACCGGAGGTCTCATGTGAAGAACACCTTTAAGAAAGGTTTTAGATAACTTATGGCCCATAACATTTGAGCCACCAAATCCAAGGTGGAAATTTGAGATGGCAGCTAACTGGACTCGAACTGTAGCAGCTGCTGCCCCTTCCTTAAAAATCTTTGTCAAGAATTCTAAAATGGACGACAGCGGAGCTGGGAAAGGGTCAATTTTCTGTGTATTGGTCCAAATTGAGAACCTTTTCCACTTACTGCTGTATAATTTCCTGGTGGATGGCTTGTGAGAAGACAAGAGAATTTGTCTTGTATCTTCTGAAATTGAATGAAGCCTGGCAATTAGGGGAAGTGGATTAGCCAAGCAGTCAGTTTCAGGGACTGCAGGGAATGATGGAGGTCCCCTGACGGGTGTGTCAGAAGGTCTGGAACTGGGTCCGGGATCCATGGATCTTCCAACAGGTGATGGTGGAGAAACGGGAACCAAATCTGTCGAGGCCAGTAGGGGGCTATGAGGATAACAGTCCTTCCCAGCGATTTTGCTTTCTGTAAAAATCTGGGTATCAATGGGAAGGGTGGGAATGCATAAAGGAGACCCGGGACCAATCGTGTAAGAGTGAATCTCTCAGGGGATGTCCCGGAGGTGGTATTAGGGCAAAGTAGCTTCTGCATTTTGAATTGATGTGGCTGGCAAAGAGGTCGCAGCAAGGCTGGCCCCATTTGCGGAAAATCAACTCCGCAACCTGTTGTTTGAGACACCACTCGTGAGGGAGCAATATCGCCCTGCTTAGCTTGTCTGCTATCACGTTGGATTTCCCTGGGATGTGCGTTGCTAACAGAAAATGCTGGGACAACACAGCCTATTGCCAGACCTTGAGGGCTTCTAGACAAAGGGGGTAAGACTTGGTTCCACCTTGGTTGTTCAAGTACCAGACTACTGACATGTTGTCCGTCTGAACTGCAATAGTTCCTAAAGGAAGAAAGTCCTGAAAGTACTGCAATGCCGGAAGTACCGCTCTCAACTCTAGAACATTGATATGCAGATGTGACTCTTGATCCGTCCATGTGCCTTGGGCAGTCTTTCCTTGAAAGTGCCCCCCCACCCTATCAGGGAGGCATCTGTGGTCACAGTGGCTACGGGGGAGGGGGGGGCAAAGGGTCTTCCGATTGTGACATGAGACGTCAACCACCACCGAAAGTCTCTCTTGCAAGAATCAGTGATGAGAATCATGTGGTGCATCGGTAGTTTCTGGTAAGACCACTGAGCAAAGAGGAGCCATTGAAGAATTCCCATATGCATCCTTGCGAGTGGTATAGCCAGGATTGCTGCCCCCGTCAAACCTAGCACCTACAAGACCTCTGCTGCTGTAGCTTTGTTCTTTGATACCAGTGAGCTGACGTGTTGGCAGAGAAGTGAGACTCTTTCAATTGGAAGACTTAGAGTGGTGGTTGAGGTATCTAACTCTGCTCCTATAAAAACGATATGCTATGATGGCGATAAGGCAGACTTTTCGAAGTTGATTGTAATGCCTAATTGATGGCAGAGTGTCAGAGTATATTGTGTTGCCTGAGTCAATTGTTGCCTGGTGGTAGCGGTGAGGAGCCAATCGTCTAGGTATGGAAACACCTGGAATCCTAGACGCCTCAGGTGAGCCGTAACCACTGCCATGCATTTGAACACTCTGGGGGGCTGTAGTGAGACCAAAGGGCAGGGCTCGAAACTGGTAATGGTTGGCTCCCAGCCAGAAACGCAGGTGATCTCTGGAGCGTCTGTTCATCTTTATGGGATAGTACGCGTCCTTGAGATCTACGGAGCACATCCAATCGCTTTTCCCTAGGAAGGGAAGAATGGACTGAAGAGTGACCATTCAAAACTTCTCTTTCTTTACGAACTGGTTGTGTCTGCTGAGGTCAAAAATAGGTCTCCAGTCCCCTGTTTTCTTTGGTACCAAAAAGAATCTCGAGTAAGTTCCGAATCCAACTTGGTCTGCTGGGACTGGTTGGATGACTTTTTTTCTAGCAATTTGTGGACCTCTATGATTGCTTGTTCCCTGAGACTGGGTGGAACATCTGGGATTCTGTTTACAGGAAATGGAGGGGTAGAGAACGGTATGAAATAGCCTCTGGAAATGATGTTTTGTACCCATGTATCTGATGTTATGTTTAGCCAGGCTTCTGGGTACAAAGACAAGCGACCCCCAACTACCTCCAAAGCCGAACAGCTAGGCCCCCTTTCAGGGGCGCTGGTAGGGTTGACCAGAGAACTGACCCCTGTCACCCTGTTGCTGCGGACCCCCTCTGCCGTGGGGGCAGCGTCTTCCATTATAACCCCCTCCTCTGCCTCTAGAGGGGATTTCTCCATGTGTGTCCTAAAAGGCTCTCTGTGCTTTTCGGAACCACACTTTCCCTCCCCTAGGGCCCTTGGGGTAGGGCCGAGACTCCAACGGCAGATAAGGTCTTGTCTTCCTGCTCACACCTGCTTAGAGTTTCCTTTACTTTAGGCCCAAACAGTGATGAGCCATCGAATGGGGTGTTGATAAAGGAAGACTTAAAGGGTTCTGCAAAGGAACAGAGATGCATCCAGGCTCGTCTTCGGAGAGCAATGCCCGAACTAGCGGCTCTACTCGAACCATCAGCTGCATAAGATATGAGACGCATGGATGAGTTTACAACTGAGTTTAGGGTAGCGAGCTGTGCGTTGACTTTGTCGGCTACCCCTGCAGCTACCGTACCCTGGAGAGTATCTCCTAGCTCTTTCAGATCATCTCTTTGTAGTCTCGTAAAATGGGTTAAGTAGTTCAGTAATTGCAGAGAAAAAGTCGCTGAACTAAACATGCATTTCCCATATCTATCCATGATCCTAGAATCTCTGATAGGAGGATGGATAGATACAGATGTTTCAGACACTTCCTTTTTGGTGGCTGCAGCTACCACCATGGCATCAACAGGCACTCCCTTGGTCAAAAATGGCTTGTCCACTGGGGCAGACATGAATTTATTTGGCTTGCGAGGGACAGGTTCCACGGCCTCCGGTGACTCCCATGCCTTACGAGAGATCAGTTCCATGAGCTCATCGTAAGGCAGAGACACCCAAAAAGTGGAAGTTTGAGACCCAAAAGCCTTCAAGAGCACGGACTCGTCCTCAGTAGGAGTCTTGGATTGCCAATCGCCCCTCTGACTAAGGATCTCTAATATATCTTCAAAGGAGATATCCTCAGAGGGGGGTCGAGGGGACCCTTCTGACTCATCCAAGTCCGTGTCTGATGTCAAAGACTCCTGTGGGGATTCTAAGTGCCTTCTCTTGCACAGTCTCTTCCTGGGCACCTCCTCAGTGGGGGGATCTGGAGAGGTCTCAGAAGAGCAGGGGACATCCTATGGGGGTACTTGAGGCTCAGGGTCTCTACACTTAGGGGGACTGGTAGACGAAGAAGCAGACACAGGAGCTTGAGGGGAGAGGGAAGGCAGAACCGATGCTGACTGTCTTGGGAGACAAGACTCTCCTCATAACATCAAAGGTGCAATGGCTCTGACGAGGAGTAGATGGACCCGAAAGGGCCGTCTGATCCCCCCACACTAAAACCATGGGCTCTGAGCCTGAGGTTGGAGCCGAGCTCATCCGAGCCGAAGCCCCGAGAAGAAGAGTCGGCACCGACAAATCTGTCCGACTATCCTCCCTGGACTCAATGGGAGAGCGTTGGCTCCTAGAGTCCTCGGTCGGCGCCGAAGACATCCAAATAGATGGAGCCGATAACACTGGTGTGGGTATCGGCTCCAAGGGTTCGACAATCATTGGTTCAGGTTCCTTCGGCTCAGAGGGTCCAGTACGGCTCGGAGGAGGAGTAGACAAATTCGGTTCAATGGTCTTCGGCTCCGACGAGCTGGTCGGGGCCGACAACAATTTGGCAAGTCCTGGTGCCTGTAAGAGCTTCTGCATTAGCCGATCCATGTCCAAATCTGAAAGGCTGACTGAAGATGAATGCACCAAAGGTGCTGACTGGAGCAGAGGAGAAGCGGGAACCTCAGAGACTGGCTCCAATAATGGGAGCTGGCTCCGAATCAAAGGGACACTCGGTTCCGAGGTCTGTGGAACCGATGACCTTCCCTCTGAAGTTTTTGCCTTTTTTGCAACTTTGGGATCTGAAGATTTTGAAGATTTGGAGGATTTGGAAGACATGCTAGTACCTTCATGGCTACTCAACACCTCAGAAAAGGAATGCTGCAGTAATCCCCTGTCAATTAGCTTCCTCCTTCTCTCCAAGAGGACTCTTGAAGAAATGGAATGGCAAATGCTGAAAGTGTCTTGGAGGTGTTTAGCTCCCAGACAGTAAACACATTGAATGTGCCCGTCAGTGATGGACATTTTCTGCCCACAATCTGGGCATTTCTTGAATCCCAATTTACGATGGGACTTTTCCTTGTCATCCAACATAGTAAATAGAAGAAAACAAAAGCCAGTATACTGAAACTAATACAGTGAAGTCCTTACTTTCCTTGTAAAGACCCACACTAACTAAGGAAAGCAACTAAGCCCAAACCGGGCACTATCTATGACAGTTAAACTACAAATTTACAAATACAGGGCTAAACAGGCCCACTGAGGAAAACCCTGACTATAAGAAAATAGAGATTATTAACTCTAAATAGAGTTAAAAGGCCCACACAAAACAACTAAGCCAACAAGGCACTAACTATCAGAAACTACTGATTCTATTATTAAAATGTTAACACTAACACTCAAACTGTCTATATGAAAATATCTAAGAGAAAAAAAGAAATTTTTTTATCAAAACTTGCTATTTTGTTTTTTACAAATGGTCTGAGCTAGCTGGATCACAGAGATAGTACAGTTGTGTACACCTACCATAAATGTAGATGTTCGAGTGTCTTCACTGTTGCAGTCATGACTGTAGGGTTCTCCCCTGCCGGCAGGCAGCCCTCGGTCGGCCAGAATCCCAAAGTCTGGGTCCGGCGTAGGCTGTCCATCTCTGCTCCCTGACGTCAGAGCACCAGGAGTATAAAGATGACAGCCAACGCCATCTTCTCCAGTTTTTTTTTCCCCAGATGTCAGGAGTCCCAAAATGAAAATGGCCCCAAAACCTTTGCAAATACACCTCAGAAGAATGGTGAAAAAAGGAACCACACAAAAGTAAAAATAAGAGGTGACAGGAGGGAGGGAAACCCAGACTGCAACAGTGAAGACACTAACATCTACATTTATGGTAGGTGTACACAACTGTACTATGTTCATCATGTTTCACTGCTGCAGTCATGACTGCAGGGTAGAATCCCAAAGCTGAAAGAAAGGGAGGTGGTCATAAAGAAGAAGGGGCGGCTAAAAGGCCCTGCAGGACTGCAGAGGCAAAGCCTGCCCTAGACTTAGAGTAAAAAGGCAAATTGTAGTGCTTAGAAAAAGTGCGCACTGAACTCCAAGTTGCAACTTCCAAAATATCCTTGGTAGGAACTCCCCTGAGGAAGGCTGCAGAAGTGGCAGCAGCTCTGGTGGAATGAGTCCGTATACTCCCTGGGATTTGCTTTCCATGGTGTGAATAACAAAATCTGATTCCATGAGCAATTTAGAAATGGTTTGTTTAGAAATAGCTTTACCTTGGGAACTGGAAGCATAAGAAACAAACAATTGTATTGTTCTGATTTTCTGATGTCCTTGGTTCTGTTCAGGTAAAAACGTAGCTGTCTATGTACATCCAAGGAATACAAGATCCTTTCCCCTTTATTTTGAGGAGTGGGAAAAAAGGTTGGCAAGTGGATATTTGATTTAACGCCACTTTGGAAACCACCTTAGGCATGAAGGTTGGATTAGTCCTCAAAGATACTCTGTCTTGATGAAAAATAATATATGGTTCCACTGCCATAAGAGCTTGTAATTCTGAAACTCCTGTCAGAGGTTAGTGCCAACAGGATAGCTGTCTTCCAAGATAAAAACTTGATGTCAGCAGAAGCGGCAGGCTCAAAATGAGGCAAGGTTAGTTTTTCCAAAACATAATTGAGATCCCAAGCAGGAATGGGAGGAGATCTAGGAGGTCTTAAGTTCTTAGCTCCTCTGAGGAACTGTCTCATGAGCTGGTGGGAAAAGATGGAGGGGCTGTATTATAATGAGCAGAAATAGCAGAAGCATGGATCTTAATGGAAGAGAAAGAGAGACCCTTATTTAAGAGATCCGTCAAGTAAAGGAGAATTAAATTAATGTTAGGAAGAAGAGGATCAGAATCCTGAGCCTGCATCCATGAACAAAATCTTTTCCATTTTCCTGCATAAGATTTCCTAGTGCTAGGACGTCTGGCTTCTAAAATGACATCCATAACCTACTTGGGTAGAAAAGCAAAAGAAATCAAAGGCCCTGGATTAACCAGGCTGCCAGGCCGAGAGTTCTGATATGAGAGGGTAGTACCTGACCCTGATGTTGGGACAGAAGGTTCGGAGACTGAGGTAAAATCCAAGGTGGCTGCAGGCATAGGTTTATTAGAGTTGGATACCAAAATTGCCGAGGCCAATTCGGAGCCAACAAGATTATCATCCTGGGTTTGTCCTGTTTTATCTTTAGTAAAACTCATGGAAGAAGAGGTGGAGGCGGAAAGGCATATCCCGAGAGGTTTCTCCAACTGAATGACAGGACATCCACTTTCCAAGCCTCTCTGTGGAATGTCCTGGTGCAAAAATTCTGTAGCTGATGATTTAGATGGGATGCAAAGAGATCTATGTGAGGATATCCCCATGCTGCTGTTATCATCCTGAATATTTTGGTATCCAGCATCCATTCGTGTGGATCCGAAAGGTTCCTGCTCAAACTGTCTGCCAGTAAGTTTTGTTTCCCTGGTAGAAACTGAGCTTGAAGATCCAGATTGCAAGCTAGAGCTGTGCTCCACAAATCCATGGCTAGTCTTCAAAGGGGGTAAGAATGAGATCCCCCTTGTTTGTTTATGTACCACATAACTGTGGTGGTGTCTGTCCGTATTAATAGTTGTCCTGGTTGTATGAGATTCCTGAAGGCCCATAGAGCTTTCTGAACGGCTAACATTTCCTTTAAGTTGATATGCAGGTGCTTCTGATCCTTTGTCCAAAGGCCCTGCAGACAATCGCCCTGAAAATGGGCTCCCCAAGCATAATCCGGGGCGTCCGTGGTTAGGATCTGAGAGGCAGGAGGTAGACGGAAGGGCTTCCCTTTGTTTAGAGCACATGCCCTGGACCACCAAAGAAATTCCTTTTGAAGACAAGGAAGGACAGGAATCAGTATGTCCAAACTGTGGTAATGCTGAGACCATACACTTTTTAGGTACCACTGTATTTTCCTCATGTGTAGTCTTGCATGTGGTATGAGAAGGATGCAGGAGGCCATTTAACCCAAAGCCTGCAGGAATTTCCTTGCAGATAGATGGGTTAGAGCTGCCAAGGCTTTGGAAGTTGATGCCAGCTGTAATTGTTTTTCGGATGTCAGAAATGCCATCTGGGTTGTAGAGTTTAGAAGAGCACCCAGAAAAGTTATCTGTTGTGATGGTGTCAAATTTGACTTTTTTATGTTTACAGAGAATCCCAGGAATTTGAGGAGGTTTTGTACAAAGTCTAGATGCTGGAGTAAGACATCCTTGCTGTCTGCCTGAATTAGACAATCATCCAGATAAGGGTAAATTTGAATTCCCTTGCGTCTGCAGTAAGCTACTACTGGAGCCAGGCATTTGGTGGCAGAACATTTTCATTTAGAACATGGGGGTATAATAGACAATATGAAAGTCACAATTTTGGAACAAGTATACAACAGACATGGAGATGAAAATGTATTGAAAAAGATTTTAAGAAGAAAGGAAGCAATTTTAATAATGAAATATGAAACTTTGCAGCCTTTAGGAATGAATAAAGAGTGCAATTGGCAGAATTTCATGGGTTAATTGTTAGCTTAACAATTAGGAACTGATTTTATTATGTAATGAATTGTTAATTGATATGGCAGCTGTATAAAAGGACTGTGTGAGTGAGCTTCACTTTTTTACTCTGTAAAGGCTTGCAGCCGAGGCGCTAGGAGAGGAGAGACAACTAAAAGGTTTTTATTAAATTCTTATTTTGGAAAGTAGAGCTGTTTTCACTGGTCTTTTGTGTGGTTTCAGATAAATTTGAATTCCCTTGAGTATGCAGTAAGCTACTACTGGAGCCAGGCATTTGGTAAAGACCCTGGGCGCAGTAGACAATCCAAAGGGCAGCGCAGAGAATTGAAAGTGCCTCGATCCGGCTTTGAACCAGAGGTATTTTCTGCGATCCTGCCTGATGGGAATGTGTAAATATGCTTCCTTTAAATCCAAAGTCACCATCCATGCATCTTTGGACAGCATTGGGAGTAACTGCTGCAGAGTAAGCATCTTGAATTTTGGAATCTCTAGAAAGGTGTTCAAGACCGACAGATCCAGAATGGGTCTCCATGAATTTTGCTTTCTTGGGACTAGAAAGAGCCTCGAGTAAAAACCTTTTCCCATCTCTGAAAGAGGTACCGGTTCTATGGCATTCATAGCCAAAAGAGCCTCCACCTGGTTTAAGGCCTCCATCCATTGATGTTTTGGAAGGTCTGGCCATCCGCTTGGCCTTGGCAAAGTATGAAAATGGAATTTGTAACCTCTTAAAATCACATCCAAAACCCATTTGCCCTGGGTTATTTGAGTCCAATTTTGGGAAAAAAGACAGTGTTTTCCTCCGAGAGGGGCTTCCAGGCAAGACATTCCTGTAGCCCAACAGAGGGCGTCATTGAGTTTGTTTCCTTTGAGACTGTGGCCTGTCCTCTCCTCCCCTAGGGGTAGAAGCAGTCCATTGCCTTGGTCTATAAGCAGCTTGTGTTTGAGGCCTCCCTCTGGGGCGTCTATACCTACCCCTTTGAGGCCTGTCTGAAGAGGGAAAGGACCAGTTTTTTGATGGCCAATTCCTGCTAAACCCAGGAGGCTGTACTTGCAAGAAATCTTTAACTGTTTGCATGGATTTTGCCTTATCCTCCATCTTTTTAATCACCTCTTCAGCTTTAGATCCAAACAAAACATTATGCTGAACAGGGGCATCCAATAATTTAGCCTTTACTTGCTCAGGTAAATTTTGTTCCTTTAACCATGCATGTCTTCTAATGACTGTGCTAGAGGCTGCAGCCCTACAAGAAGCCTCCAAGGCATCAAATCCACAGTGTAAAACATGCTTCCCAACTTGTTCAGTGGCATGCAATAAGGCATGTAGTTCCTTATCCTCTGCACAGGCAGAAATGGAAGTAAATTTCTGTTTTAAGACAGACAAGAGAAATTGCTGATATTTAAGCATATGAAACTTGACAGTTTAAAGCCCTAATGGACAAAGTAGCAGAAGTGTACACCTTTTTGCCCCATCTTTCCAAGGCTCGAGAATCCTTTTCAGTAGGAATAGGATTTTTGGCAGTAGCGGCCTTAACACCCTTAGGACCCTGAGAAATGGTTTCAGGGTCAGCAGTAGGATTCTTGTACAAAAACTGATGGGAATCAGGCACCCCGTAGTACCTATCAGGCTTAACAGGAGCAGGAGGAAAAGAGTCAGGGGTTAAATTAGCCTCCGAAAAGGCATCATCCACAATATCCAAAACAGGGGGAATAGCCAGGGGCCTATATTGGGGAAGAAGAAAACCCCTCAGTCTTTTCTTGGATTCTGAATACTCCTGTCCCTCCCAGTGAAAATGTTCCCTCATTTCATGCAGAGTTTCCCCAAAGGAAAAATCCTCAGGAGGAGAAGCTGAAGGAATGGAATCTTCCGCATCAGAATCCTCATAAGGAGAAAAAGAATATTCCTGATCAGAAGAAGAAACTGAGGAAACAGTAGCCTGATCAGAGGAATCATAATAAACATCCTGCCTAGGCCTTTTGTCTGGAGGGGGATGAGAACCCCTAATCATTGTAAGTAAATCCTCCGCCATCTTGAGTAACTGTTTCTGTGACTTGGGAGCTGGTTCAGAAGAAGCCTGTGTTGAAGTCTTTGATTTAGGAGGAGTCTTTGCCTTTGTCCTTGGCTTTGCCTTTACCTGAAGCTGAGTAGGCCTGAAAACCTCTTCGGAAGCCGGTACCTGCACAGCGGCTCTGGACCCATCTGAAGGAGCGTTGTCTGAAGGTCCTGCAACAGAGATATTTAAAGGCCTGGTTGGCTCCTCATGAGAGTCTGTTTCGGCCATCGGTTCTGAAATGGCCGACGACAGGGGCTGCAAAAGCGCCTCACTGACGACGGCTGAAGCTAGCTCCACATGTGCGCTATCATCAGATATGGACCTCGGAGGCCTGTCTTTATCCTTGCGACACTTGTGAACTCCGGTAGATGGAAGCGTATCAGACGACATTTTGTAGTTAAAGCGTCTACCGAAGTAATGAAAGGCAAAATCGTACCTTCGCTTAATTGTACGTTGATTGAATCTAGCACAAAACAGACAACTAGCTATGTCGTGGTCAGGGCCCAAGCAAGGAATGCAGTAAGAATAAAAATCCTTATGAGGTATTTGCTTCCCACATGAAATACAATTATTAACTTTTTCTGACATCGGAGTGGAGCAAGAAAAAAGTTTCCCCAACGGGGTACTTAACTTTGAGTGGAGAAGAAAGTCTTTGGACCGAAGTACGTAGAAAAATTCGTTAGGAGTCAACCGACCGGCACTTGCGAACTGCTTTCACCGCACGGCAAGAAAGACTGGAGAAGATGGCGTCGGCTGTCATCTTTATACTCCTGGCGCTCTGACGTCAGGGAGCAGAGATGGACAGCCGATGCCGGACCCAGACTTTGGGATTCTGGCCGACCGAGGGCTGCCTGCCAGCAGGGGAGAACCCTACAGTCATGACTGCAACAGTGAAACACGATGAACATCTCTCTTGCCGCGGCAAACTAGATCTGGGGCAATTCCAGCAGTACATTGTGGGATAAGGGGCTTGGTCTCGAGCTACTGGCAAACGTTCAGCTTTGCTATTGGCCATGTCGGAGCCGAGGATCGGCTCCGAACCCATCAGTGAGAATAAATGGCGAGATTTAACAACTTCACATCTGTGTTTTGATAGGTCAACTAAAGAGGCGTTGCCTCTTTCTCCACATTTTGTTGGCCAATAGAAGCCATGCATCTGATTGGGTATTATTAATACAGGAAGTAAAAGTGATTGGCAATAGAAGCTTAGTACATGATTGGATGCTCTTGTTATAAGAAGAATTAGCGATTGGATAATACAATTTTGTACATGATTGGAAGCTGGTCAAAGAGGAGAGATTGGATTGGCTAATAGAAGCTCTATTTCAGATTGGTCGCTGCCAATACACAAGGAGTAACTGAATGGCTAATAGAAATCCTGTAAGTGATTGGAAACCGTTGAATAGGAAGAACAAGTACTAAGACTAGATTGGCTGGAAATTATGCTTGTCACATACTATTGGCTGCACAATACAATTAGCCAAAATTATCTTTAACAAAGGAGATATCTTAAATATTAAATGAACAATGCGTTAGGATTGGTTATTAAGCTCAGTGCCAATGAACTTAATTGGTGAGTGAACGCAATGCTAAAAATAATGGACAAGCACAATGTTAAAGTTATGTACATCGAAGCCATGAGATTACCAAAGGCTCCTTAAATATTAAATGAAGGATGCAATATGATTGGTTATTAAGGCTAGGACCAAGGAATTTAATTGGCGAGTAAACGCAATATTAAAAATAATGAATATTGAAGTTACGAAACTGCGAAAATTTTTAAATATTGAATAAATATGAAGTTCTGAATATGAATAATTCATTATGACTGGCTATTAAAGAATATAGCCAAGACCAATGAGCTTAATACGTGCATAAGCACAATGTTAAAGTAATGATTATCGAAGCCGTGAGATTACTAAAGGCTTCTAAAAAGCTTTGAAAAGTAAGCTTATACATCTATTTAGTGAGAATAAGCAATCTGTCTAAAAGAACACATATGAAGTGTTTTATTTATGCTACATGCATGAGGAAACCAGGAAGTTTAGACAATTGCAAGATTGGCTATGAAGAAGACGGATTGTTTTAATTGCAACATGCAGGCTGCCATTTAATACAAGAAGATTCAATATAGGAAGGAAGAACTATTGCCTATGACAGGCGGAAAAGTTAAAGTTTGAAGATTTCTGTAAACAGGACTGGACTGAAAGGAGAGTGGATAATGAGTATTGTTTTTAATTGGATTTGTTAGTCTTATAGTTGAATTAAACTTTTTGATTGGATTTTTCGGTCTTTAATTGGTCTATAATTTACTTTAAAAGAGATCTCAGGACCATAATCCTCAGGATCTGAAGAAGGCTTTAAGCCAAAAGCGCTTGTCCAGTTACCTGATAATTTGATTGTTTGTTGGAATAAAGTTTTACCATATGTTTTGTTTTCCTATGGTGGTTCACACATTTTTTATCCAGTTTGTTTTGTGTGTTCTGGGCTTCCTTTAGTGGTGTTTACCTGCTTCTTCTGTTTTAACCATGTACCTTGGACATACCCTTTGAAATACCTCCCACCCTAGAAGAAATTGTCTGTGGTCAATGTAGCTGCAGAAGGATCCATCTGGGAAGGACAGTCATTGGTCAATCATGGAGAGGATAGCCACCATGAGATGTGGTTTCTGCAAAATTGTTTGAGTCCTATTTTTTGCACTCAGAGGGTTAATGGATAGTGTCCATTGTACAAATAAGGTCCATCAAAGCACTCATGTAATATCTTGCTAGGGGAATCATATGGATCGCAGATGCCATAAGACCTACAAAATATAGAATCAATCTCACAGGTGGTCTTGGATGGTGAAGAACTAGTAGGGCTATTATGTGTAGTGACTGAACTCTAGTTGGAGGGAGACTGACTATTTGAAGTTTTGTATTCAAGTGGCATCATATGAAGTCTAAAGCTTGTGATGAAGTCAACTAAAATTTTGGAAGACAATGAAATTCCTGGGTTCTGAAGCAGCTGGAACACATAGACCTGATGCTTGTGAAGGAGATGCTCAGTGGGGGCCAGTAAGGAGCCAATCGTCTAGGTATGGGAAGACCTGGATCCCTTGAAAGATGTAGGTGTGTTGCTACAACTTCCATGATCCTGGTGAACACCTTGGGAGCTGTGGTGAGACCGAACCACAAAGCTCTGAACTAGAAATGATTGGTTCCCATCCAAAAATGGAGATATCTCATGGAGTACCTTCTCTATTCTGATGTGATAGTAAAGCATCCTGGACATCAATTGAGCACATCCAATTTTCCTGCCTCATCAGAGGTAAACTGGACTTAACTGTGGCCATCCGTAATTTTGTCCATTTTATAAACTTGTTCAGGCGACTTAGATTCAAAATAGGTCTGAGGTCACCAATCTCACTTTTTTTTTTTTACTTTTTTTTGGATTATCAATGAAAATTGTAAATAGAAGATTTACAATCTATATCAAGTAATAAAAAGAGAAAAAAAAAACTATAAACAAAACTATATACAGAGTCCATAATAAAAGTTCACATTGAACAAAATCATTAATACTTTTCTAATAAGTCTACGTTTTTGCCAAGATAGACATTTGTGTGATACTCTGTTCTATAACATATAATTCCTTACTATATACATATTTTGCTACAGAGATGAATTTATAGAAAGAGAGGATATTTTTAATTTTCCAGTTAATTGTGTTGACTTTTCTAGCAATAGCCAAAACTGAGTAAAGGAGATGCACTTGTGTTTTTGGAATAACATCTGAAATTGGAACATTGAATAAGATCAGAGAATTTGTAATATTACAATTATCTGTCCATAGTGCCTTAGCAAACATTTCTAAATTTTTCCCAGAATTGTACAAGCATCTTACACTCAATCATGTGTAGTCAACTTGCATTTAAAATCTCAACACATCTCCAACAATTTATTTCTTCTTTCCTATAAATCAGTGCAATTTAATGCGGTGTTAAAACTAGAAATTCAACTAAAAATCTTATAAATTACTGATAAGATTTATTTTTGATCCCCACACTATTAATACTAAATAAAAATTCTAATATTTTTGGCAAGGGTTTTGTACTTATATTATAACTAGCTAAAAGATAGACAATTAGATGTATGTCATTTTTCCTATATAAGAATGGATACCAAAATTTTAAATAACTTTCTTTAAGGTCTAGGATTTTCTAAGCATCCATTGGTAGAGGCTATATGAAACATCAGAAATAAAAAGAAGTTATGTACTTACCATAACATTCCATGCGAGTTCTTCAGTTCGCCTTCATTCTTTACTGATGGGTTCGGAGCAGATTCCTCGGCACCGATACGGCCAATTTCAATGCTCGAGGACTACAAATAGCTTGAGGCTAAGTCCCTATCCCATGATGCACCTGTGAATTACCTCAGATCTTGTTTGCTGCGTATACCAATACCATATGTCATTCTTTCACGCCCAGAGAAAAGAATAGAAGGATTGAGTAACCAGGATGGATCTAACACCTCGGTCATTTATCAGCCCAGGAGGGGGTAGGAGGAAGGGACTCAAGAATGAAGGCGAGATGAACAACTCGCATGCAACATTATGGTAAGTACATAACTTCTTTATGTGAAGTTGTTCAATCTTGCCGTTCATCTTTACTGATGGGTAGCGTTCCCAAGCACCATTAATCTCGGGTGGCTCACGGGAGTATATTTCTCAAAACTGTGGATCCAAAGGAGGCCCTGTCAACTTTGTAATGAGTGATAAAGGTGACCAAGTGGCTGCTGCACAAATGTTATCAATGGAAAGTCTGGCAGAAAAGGCAGATGATGTAGAAACTGCTCTGGCTGAGTGAGCTTTAATCTTGTGCTGCAAAGGCATATTGGCAGCTGAATAGCCAAATGTAATACAATCAGATAACCATTTAGACAGAGTAGTTTTAGCCACTGGTCTCCCTTCCTGGAGTCTGAAAATGAAACAAAAAGTTGGTCTGATTTCCTGAAATCTTTTGTTCTATTCAAATAAAATCTGAGTTGTCTGAACATCAAGTTTGTGCAGCATATACTCTAAATTGTTAGAATGGTTGGGGAAGAAGACTGGCAAATCAATAACTTGGTTGAGATTGGTTTCAGTGCAAACTTTGGGCAAGAATGAGGAATTTGTTCTAAGTGATACTTTGTTAGCATGGAAATCAAATAGGGAGGCTTGCTGGATAAAGCCTGAATCTCTTAACGCTCTGCGGGCAGAAGTAATAGCTACCAGAAAGATGGTCTTCCAAGACAAAAATATGAGATCACAAGATGAAGCTGGTTCAAAAGGGGAAAGAATTATGTGGGAAAGCATAAAATTTAGATTCCATGGAGAACAGGGAGATTTCACAGGTGGTCTAATATGAAAAGTCCCTTTGAGAAAAGTTTTGAATAACTTGTGAGACAAGATATTCAGTCCTTCAAATCCAAGATGAAAATTAGAAATAGCAGCCAACTGAACCCGAACTGTTGTTGCTGCAGCTCCTTTGTTAAAGATCATAGTCAAGAACTCTAAGATGGAGGCCATAGGGGCGTGGTAAGGATCAATATTATTTTTGGAGGCCCATATAGAACATTTTTTCCACTTGCTAAGGTATAGCTTCCTAGTAGAAGATTTATGAGAAGACAAAAGGATCTGTTTTGTCTCACTGGAAAGGTTATGGAACCTGGCTATGATGGGAACTGGAGCAGCCAAGCTGTGAGCTTCAGGGACCGCAGAGAGGGATGAAGATTCCCCCGACTGAGGTGCGTCAGAAGGTCTAGAACTGGGTCCAGAATCCAAGGATCCGAAGTCGAAGGAAGGGGAACCAAATCTTATGAGGCCAATGAGGGGCTATTAGAATGACGGTTCTTCCCAGAGTTTTTGCTTTCCGTAGAACCTTGGGTATCAACAGGATTGGTGGAAAAGCATACAGGAGACCCAGAGGCCAATCGTGTATGAGTGCGTCCCTTGGGGCTTCTCCCGGAGGAGGAATCAGGGCAAAGTAGCTTCTGTATTTCGTGTTGATGTGAGTGGCAAAAAGGTCACAGCAAGGCTGGCCCCACCTGTGGAATATCCTGTCCACTATTTCTTTCTTGAGGGACTTCTCGTGGGGCAACAAGATTGCCCTGCTCAGTTTGTCTGCTATCACACTGGATCTCCCTGGGATGTGCAGTGCCAACAGAAAGCGCTCGGTGGAAACAGCCCACTGCCAAACTCTGAGAGCCTTGCGACAAAGAGGGTAAGACCGGGTTCCTCTTTGTTCAAATACCAGACCACCGACATGTTGTCTGTCTGAATTGCAATCGTACCCACAGGAAGAGAGTCCTGAAAGTACTGCAACACCAAAAGTACTGCTGTCATCTCCAGGACATTGATGTGTAGATGCGTCTCTTGATCGGTCCATGTGCCTTGGGCAGTCTTTCCCTGAAAATGCCCCCCCCCCCAATCAGGGAAGCATCCGTGGTCACTGTAGCCACTGGAGGGGGTAACATAAATGGGCGTCCTATCGAGACAAAGTGAGGTCAACCACCACTGAAGGTCTCCTTTTTGCAAGAATTTGTGATCATTACAGTGCGAGTCATAGGGAGCTCTTGGTAACACCATTGAGTGAACAGCAATTGTAGTATCCGCATGTGCATATGAGCTAGTGGTATAGCTAGAATTGCTGCCGCCATTATGCCTAATACTTTCAGAACTTCCGATGTTGGTGCTTTGTCTTTTGATAGAAGAATGCTGACATGTTGACGAAGAAGAGAGACTATTTCTATTGGAAGCCTTAGTGTGGTGGTGTTGGTGTCCAACTCTGCCCTGATAAAAATGATATGCTGCGATGGCGACAAGGCAGATTTTTCTGAGTTGATTGTAATGCCCAGATGATTGCAGAGTGACAGAGTGGACTCCCTGACCTGAATGAGTTGATGCCTGGTGGTGGTGGAAAGGAGCCAATCGTCTTAAGTATGGAAACACCTGGAATCCTAGATGCCTCTGGTGAGCCGTGACCACTGCCATGCATTTGGTGAACACTCTGGGGGCTGTAGTGAGACCAAAGGGCAGGACTCGAGACTGGTAATGATTGGTTCCCAGCTGGAAGTGCAGGCGATCCCTGGACGGTCTGGCCATTTTTATGTGGTAGTATGCATCCTTGAGATCTATCGAGCACATCCAATTGTCTTTCCCTAAGAAGGGAAGTACAGACTGAAGTGTGACCATCCGGAACTTCTCTTTCTTTACATATTGGTTCAGTCTGCTGAGGTCCAATATGGGTCTCCAGTCCCGTTTTCTTTGGAACCAAAAAGAATCTTGAGTAAGTTCTGGATCCTGACTGGTCGGATGATTCTTTCTTAGCAACGTTTGGACCTCTTTTGTTGCCTGTTCCATGTAACTGGGTGGAACGCCCGGGATTTTTCTGACGATTAAGGGGGGGTGTGGTGAATGAAATTAAGTGCCCCCTGGAAATCATACTTTGTACCCGGCTGTCTTTTATTTTGAGCCAGGCATCTGGGTACAAAGATAAGCGACCCCTGACTGCCTCCAGAGCAGGAGAGTCCGGCCTCCTCTCAGCAGCGCTGGTAGGGCTTCCCAGACAAGTGATCTGTCACCCTGGTGTTGTGGACCCCTTCTGCCATGAGGGCGGCATCTTCCATTATTGCCCCCTCCTCTGGCCCTGGAGGGGGGTTTACCATGTGTGTCCTGAAAGGCTCCTTGGGCTTTTCGGAACCACATTTTTCCTCCCCTTTGACCTTTACGGTAGGGACAGGTAGGGGTGGAAAAATGGGCCCAGGCGACAGAGTCTTTCCATCCTGTTCATACCTGGTTAAGGTTTCCTTCACTTTAGGCCTGAAATGGGATGAGGCATCAAAGGGAGTGTTCACGAAGGATGACTTAAAGGGCTCTGCGAAGGAACACAAGCGCAACTCCTGTACCCTCTTCTGCCCTACTCATTCCATCAGCTGCATAAGATATGAAAAGCATGGATGAGTTGACAATAGAATTTAGGGTAGCAAGCTGGGCAGCAACTTTGTCGGAAGCTCCTGCAGCTACTGTACCCTGAAGAGCATCTCCCAAGTCCTTAAGGAGATCTCTTTGCAACCTAGTAAAATGGGTTAAATAGCTCAGTGAACGGAGAGCAAAGGTTGCTGAACTAAACATGTGCTTCCCATATCTATCCATAATCTTAGACTTTCTGTTAGGAGGACGGACGAGGAAGTCTCAGACATTTCCTTTTTGGTGACTGCCGCCACCACCATGGCATCAACTGGAACACCTTTTGTCAAAAATAATTTATCAAGGGGGGGGGGGGAATTAATTTATTAGGCCTCCTAGGGACAAGCTCCACGGTATCTGGAGACTCCCATGCCCTTCGAGAGACCAGCTGAATCAGCACATCGAAGGGCGGAGTCACCCAGGAGGTGGAGGGCTGAGACCCGAAAGCCTTCTGGAGAACCGACTCATCCTCAGTAGGGATTTTGGACTGCCAGTCACCCCTCTGCCTAAGGATCTCAAGTATCTCAGCGAAGGAGATATCCTCAGAGGGGGACCATGGGGACCCTTCTGACTCATCTAAGTCAGTATCCGATGTTAGAGACTCCTGTGGGGAGTCTAGGTGTTTCCTCTTACACAAACTATTCCTGGGAACCTCATCAGTGGGAGCTTCTGGTAAGGTCTCAGAAGAGCAGTGGCCACCCAATGGGGCTTCCTGAGGCTCTGAGTCTCTAAGCTTGGTGAGGACGTGCAAAGCAGAAGCAGACACAGGCACTCTAGGGGAGGAGGAAGGCAGACCAGAGATAGAGGATGTCCTAGGAGACATGACTCTCCTCATGGCAAAGAAAGCACACCTGCTCCGATTTGAGGGAGCCGACGGATTTGAAGAAACCATCGACACCCCCGGCACCAGGGCAGTGGGCTCCAAGCCAGAGGTAGGAGCAGAGCTCATCTGAGCCGAGGCCCCAAGAGGCAAAGTCAGAACCAAAAAGTCGGTCCGACTGTCCTCCCTGGACCTGACCAGAGTGTGTCGGCTCCTAAAGTTCTCAGTAGGCACCAAGGATGTCAGAGTACACAAAGCCGAAGACACAGTAGCAGGCTTTGGCTCAGAGGGTTCCACTATCATCAGGTCTGCCTCCTCCAGCTCCGAAGGCCCAGCATGGCATGGAGTAGGAATAGTTCAGAATCGGTGCAATGGTCTTCGGCTCCGAAACCATTTGGGTCGAAGCAGATAGCATTTTTGCTAATGCTGGTGCCGATAGCTTCTATACCACACAATCCACGTCCAGATCTGACAGGCTGATGGATGATCAAGAGGATCATACCAAAGGTGGTACCGATTGGATAATTGGACTCTTCAACACTTCGGACACCAGTTCCAAGACTGGGGACTGGCTCCAAAAGGTAAAGACTGTCGGCTCCAAAGGCAGTGAAGCCAAAGTCAAAGACTTCTTTGATTTCTTGGAGTCCGATGTCTTGGAAGACTTTGAAGACCTTCTGGATCCATCCTGGTCACTCAAAGCTTCCTGAAACGAAGGCTTCAACAAGCCTCTAACGATTAGTTTCCTCTCTTTTCCTGCAGGACCCTAAATGAAAAGGAATAACAAATGGCACAAATGTCTTGCAAATGCAGAGCCCCTAGACAGTAACAGACATTTTTTTGGTCACACTTTGGGCACTTTTTGAAACCAGACTTGGGGTGCTTATCTTGGTCAGTCATAATAATGTTAGAAAAAAATTACGGTTACCACAAAAAACTACAACAGTAATTTTTCACAGAAACCTGGAATAATTGCAGACTAAATCACACAATAGTAAATTTCCACACAAGCCTTAAATAAAATCAGGCTAAATCACACACACACACACACACACACACACACACACACACACACACACACACACACACACACACACACACTATAACAAGCATAAATGTGATATCACACAAGCAGACTATGCAAAAAGAGATGGCTGCTAAGAAACAACAACCTATCTAAATTAACTTTTAAGGTTTACTGTAAATTTCAACAGCAATAAAGAACTAAGCCTATCTAAAGTACAGAAGGCTAGACAGACCACACAGCAAAAGACTATAACTACCTGCGTGACTATAACTATCTAAGAACTGTGACAAAGGTCACTGAATAACACACTGCAAGCTTATCTAAATTAGTTAAGGTTTACTGTACTAAGTAAGCCTTATCTAAAAAAGCAGAAGGCTAGACAGACCACACCAAGTACAGAAAACTACTACTAAACTAGGCCTAAAAGGGGCCAACTAGAAATTTATTAAGAACAGTAAATGGGAAGGGAAAACACACTGAAAAGCTATAAGAGCTTTATAAACAATCATAACTAACTATTCTAACTAGCAATTTTTTTTTAATATGATTGTAATGAAAAAACAGATTTTCTGGCCCGAGCTAAATCAGAACCTCCGATTTGTTGCAGCGGCAAACTAGATCTGGGGATCTTGGGTAATTCACAGGTGCATCATGGGATAGGGACTTGGCCTTAAGCTATTTGAAGACCTCAAGCTTTGCAACTGGCCATATTGGAGCCGAGGAATCAGCTCCGAACCCATCAGTAAAAAATGAATGGCGAGATTGAACAACTTCACATTAAATGTTTAACCAGGTAATTCCACTCCATCACATTCCTAAACTTAGTCAGAATATAGTTAAAATTAGGGATGGATATAGAAAACTTTCTCGCATTCATGCAAGTCTTTTAGAACCCAATATATTTTATTAACATCTAAGAAACAATTAGCGTACATCTCATATTCAATGTTTGATATTAAAATTGATTCATGTAATGCTTTTCAATTTGAAGTACAAGAAGTGTTTAGCCAATGACTCATATTGATAAGAGCCAACTTAGCATATAATTCAAAGTTAGGAAATCCAATCCCATTTTCATCTCAGCTTTTTATATGCCAGTCTAAAGCTATTCTACGCTTTTGAGGGTACCACAAAAATTTAAGTAAAACTGAGTTTTATCTGTCTAAACGTTTTTTAGGTGGGAGTATAATCTGTATATGAAATAGGATTTTTGGTAAAATAATCATTTTTATCAATGTGAGCCTTTCCTTCATAGTAAAAACATTTTATTCTAGTTATCAGTTTTATAGTTTGTAGATACAGTATCTTTCCAGGTAGTTTTATGATGATTCCCAAGTATTTTTGTTTGTTCTCCCAACCAAATTCTCTATATATTTTTAAGAAAGTATTTATTTTTTTACTTATCAATAAAGTGTCTGTTTTATCTTGACTGAAATTTAAACCAGAGATCTTTTCAAAGTAATTTGACTCAAGGATATGCTCTAATGAAGAATCAATGTTACCACTTGAGAATAAAATGTTTGCAAACAACTGAATTTCAGAACTATAATTATCTTTGAAGGAAAAGCCCCCGATCTTTGTATTATTTCTAATAAATGTAGAAAAAGTTTCAACTGAGAGTGCAAATAATAAATTAGATAAAAGGCACCCTTGCTTTGCCCCCTTTAGTATTTTGAATAAACTAGATAAAGAATCAATTTTAACAAAAGATAATGTATATAGAACTTCATTATTAATTCTATAAAACTTAAAAACTGTATACCTTAACCATCTTTTATAGATATGACCAGTTGATGGAAAGGTTTATCTAGATTGAAGATTATGACTGAACGTTCTTTCTAATTTTTATTAGCAACATCTATCAAAGTCAAAAGTCTGATGATATTTTGCACTTTCCTGTTTAAAACAAAAACAGTTTGATCATCCTCAATTAAACATCACATTAATCTTTTTGCCAATATGCCCATAAAATTTTGCAATCAACATTTAAAACAGAACTATGATAAGAAGAGCACATTGTTGAATATTTTCCTTGTTTCAAAATAGATTATCAATGATGATTTCCAAGAGGGAGTAACACAACTCATTTCTAACCTCTTCAAATGAATTTTTAATGAAATCTTTAAGATATTGTCTGGAATTAATTTATATGTTTTACAGAATTATGCCCTCTAGACCTGGGGCTTTGTTATTTTTAAAATTTTTAATTTGTTCTTTCGGTTCCTTAAAGGAAATTGATTTATTTAGTCTAGTATTTTGCTCCTTTGTTAACTTATATTTTATATTGTCCTTTAAAAAGTTGTTCATTAAATCACTTGTTTTTTAGGGTTGATTTACTGTCATTAATAATGATTTTGAAAAGATTCCAATATAGCTTTTATATCGGTTTGCTATTAGTATTATCAATTTTATACTTAATCTCACTAATATGACTAATATTACTTAAGCTTTTAGCTTTAATAGCAAGTACATGTAAATGTTTAGGATTAACTGATTCTAATTTGAGTTTTTCCAAATTAAGAGAGACTTTATGGCTTAATATTATACATATTTTTGAAATAATGTTTTCAGCTCAGAGTTTATCATTAGGTCTTAGGTTTAATTTCATCAGTTTTAGAATGCAGTAGAATCAGTTCTTTATCCCATTCCCTTTTCTTTTTTTTTGATAAATACCAAGTTTTAATTCTGCCATATAAATATGCTTTTAACGAATCCTAGAAAAACATGAGCAACTTTGCTGTTTTGTTGAACTCTATAAACATATTTAATTCCTTTAAAAAACATTCTTCAAACCCTTTAATCTTTGTAATATCAGCTGGGATTCTCTGCCAAAAAAAAAAAAAAAAACAGATGCCTAGATTTTATGTTAAAATTAAAAGTTATAGCTTTATGATCAAACAGCCACAAAATTAACGATACACCAATTTTAGATTATTATTCATTAGATGCAAAAACTTTATATTTGCTTGGGTAGTAAATCTGAATGAATAGTGAGTAAATCCAAGGGAATTTGCCAATTTTAAATCATAAATATATTTTAAATTCATTGTGTTTATGAAACAATTCAATTGTTTAGCAGAGGCTGACATTCTAGGTATTTGTCTTTCGTAGTATCTCTTTCAGAAAGTATACAATTAAAACCTCCAACTAATAAATGTTCTCCTTTCGCATGTAGAGTTATGTCTAAATATTTTTTGCAATTTTACAACCAATTCCAGGTATCCAATAAACATTTACAAATGTGTAATATTTATTGCTAATTTCAAGTACTACCAACCTCATCATACAATTTTTATCACAGTAAGTATCTATAACTTTAGGCATAGAGGTAGATTTTTTCCAAAGCATAAGAGTGCCTCTCCTTTTGGAACTATAACATGAATCTGCTAGGATTGAAAAATCTTTAACAACTTTAGTTATATCTTTTTTCAACAAGTGTGTCTCCTGAAAATAGACTATTAGCTTTGTTAATTTTGATATTTTTAAATAAGCTACCTCTCTTCATGGGATTAAGACCATTGATGGGTAATGAAAGACATTTATACATTAACATCTTAAACATACAACACATCAAACAATTAAAATATGATTTTACATAAGAAAACTTATTGTAAGTTTGACATTTTGTTCTGGGCAAAATCACAAACAACTAACTATTTACACTTCTTACCATGGAATAAAATATTCCTGGTCTGATGAAGTCATACAAACCACCCTCAATCCATATCTTATTACCACCCAGTCACTCTTTATTGCTACTGCCATTAAAATTAATAATACCTATGTACTCACCATAACTTGGTATCAGAGTTATCTGTAGTCACCATTCCTCGTGTATGGGGTTTAGGATCAGACATCGGATCTGAGCTGACACACTTTAAAAAGCTTACCTCAAGCTCCTCCCCTCCCATAATGGTCTGCTGCTCACTAAACCCTCAGATAGAGTTTGCCGCGGAGAAAGAAGACACCTGCCAACAAGAATCCTCTAAATCCTGCAAATCCATTAGGAATCGGGCTGGAGGGTGGAACCATGATGAATGGTGACTACTGATAACACAGATACCAAGTTATTGTGAGTACATGACTATTAATCTGATGTTATCCTAGTCAGCATTCATCAAGTATGGGTCAGAGCCCCCAGCTACCCAAAATTCATGGGTGGCCTTCAAGGAAGGACATACCGAAGAACAGTGGAGCCAAAGGAAGCCCATAATCTAGATACTAAATCAAGTTTGTAATGCGAGATGAATATATGAGGAGAAGACCAAGTTTCTGCCGCACAAATGTCATCCAGAGATTGACAGGCTATAAAGGCAGCTGAAGTGGCCATCGACCTGGTGGAATGAGCCCTAATTGGTCCAGGCAAAGAAGAACCACATCAGTAGTAAACGAAGGAAATGCACTGAGAAATACAATGGAAGATAGTAATTTTTGACAAAGCCTGGCCATTCCTGTTAGTTGAAAAGGCCACAAACAATTGGTCTGAGAGCTGAAAAGACTTAGTTCTATGCAAATAGAAATGAAGCCGACAATGAGCATCTAATATATGTAAAATGTATTCTCCTTTATTAGTATAATTAAGAACGAACACTGGAACTTGGATTGATTGACTGAGATTCAGCTCAGTGGCCAATTTGGGCCTAAATGAGGGGTTGGATTTCAAAGCTACTCTATCTTTATTAAATAACTAAGTGGCCTTAATAGGAACAGCCTGCAATTCTGATACTCTCTTTGCTGAGGGGCCACTAAAAAGGCAGTCTTCCTGGAAAGAAACTTAAAATCGCGGGATGCAGCAGGCTCAAATGGGGGTTTGCTCAGAGATTGCAGTACCAGAGTAAGATCCCATGGTGGAGAGGGGTCCCTGACTGGGGGACGCAACAAAAACACACCTTCCAAAAAGGCTTTGCATAGTCAGGAAGAAAAGGTAGGCTCGTGACTGAGATGATAATTACAAATTGCTGCTAATTGGACTTGAATCGTAGAAAAATGAGTGCCCTCCTTAAAAAAGGAAGCCAAGAAAAGGAAAATTAGAAATGGAAGCAGAAAATAGATAGAGATTCTGACCGCTAGCCCAGACAGAGAATCTCTTCCACTTAAACCTATAAACTGTTTTGGTGCAAAACTTCTGAGAAGCAAGGATAATATATTTCACAGGGGATGCTAGCCTGGACTTGGCAATAATCATGAGAAGTGGACAAAACTCTGTCAGATGGAGGGGTCTGCAGATTCAGGAGTAGACTGAGTGACACATGAGATATTAGATCCGGCACTGGATTGAGTACCCAAGGGGGGGTGCTTCAGAGGAGATCGTAGGAATGGGAACCACAACTACCAAGGCCAGAAGGGGGAAATGAGGATCAACTGTGTCCTGAGGTGTCTTGCTTTCTGAAGAACTCTGGGAATTGGGGGTAACAGTGGGAAGGCATAAAGGAGACCTGGAGACTAATTGTGAGTCGGTGTGTAGTGCGTCCCTGGGGAACTTCCCCTCTGGGAAAATCAGGGCGAAGTAACAATTGCATTTGTGACTGAAAAGGGAAGCAAACATAACAGCTCAGTTGACCCCACTGATAGAAGACTTGCTCCACCACTGAAGGATTCAGGGACCACTTGTGATGGGTCAGGATAGCCCTGCTCAATTTGTCTGCCAGCACATGTTGGAAGCTCAGGGAATGTGCACTGCAATAAGAAAGCTCCCCGAGGACATCACCCATTCCCAAACCCTCATGGCCTCACGACGAAGCACATAAGAACATGTGCTCCCTTGCTTATGCACCACACAACTGCCATGTTCTCTGTGTGAATTGCTATCACAGTGATACAAGGACTGCTCTCATCTCCAGAATATTTATGTGCAGCTTGGTCTTTGAATGGGACCACTTCCCTGAAAGTGCCTACCCCCCCACCCCAAGAGGGAAGCGTACGTGGTCACTGTGGCTGTTGGAACAGGTGAAGAGAATGGTCTGCCTGTTAGGAGGTCTAAGCAATCCATCCTCCAAAACAGGTCTCTCCAACAAATTGCTGTGAGATGAATGGAGACCGACAGGGGATGAGAGATGGCAGACCAATGGACCACCAGGGTCCACTGTAGAACTCTCGCATAGTATCTGGCCAGTGGCACCAGATTTGGCAGCTGTCATGGAACCCAAAGCCCTGAGAATGATAGAGACTTAGGATGGGTTTTCTCCAGAATAGCCTGAATGTAGGACCGAAGTAGTAGTACACGTCGAAGAGGAAGGGCTGCAATCTCCAAGGTGGTGTCCAAGTGCGTGCATATAAATTCCAGTTGCTGAGAAGGGATCAAGGAAGACTTGTCCAGATTCACAGTTATCCCCCAGCTGATCGAAGAGGTGGAGGAGGAAGTGTGTAGCCTGCACCAGTTGATGCTTTTTCGGGACTGAAAGGAGACAATCGAAGAAGGGAAACACCTGGAATCCTTGCAGCCTGAGATGAGCTGCTACCACTGCCATGCATTTGGTGAACACCCAGAGGGCTGTGGTGAGACCAAAGGACAGGGCTCTGAATTGAACGTGACTGGCTCCTAAGCAAAAGCGGAGGAATCTCCTGGACCACCTGTCTATTTTGATATGATAGTACGCATCCTGGAGACCCACACAGCACATCCAGTCATTCTTGTGAGGAAGGGGCACAATGGACTGTACAGTGGCCATCCAAAACTTCGACTTCTTGGCAGACTGGTTCAAAAGGCTGAAGTCCAAAATGGGATACACATCCCCCATTTTTTTGGGGTACCAAAAAGAAGCAGGAATAAGTTCTAGATCCTCTCTGTCTGCGGGGACCTTTTGGATGGCTCTTTCTTTAAAACGGTTTAAGACCTCTAGGTGGGCTAACTCTCTCTGACTGGGTGGCGTGGCTGGGAGAGATCTGCTTCTTGGTGGGGAGTCTGAAAAGGGAATGTAGTAGCCCCTGGATATGTTTCTTAGCACCCACTGATTGTTTGTGATATCTGCCCAAGCTAAAGGCTGCAAAGTCAAGAGACTCCCGACTGCCTCCAGGAAGGGACAGTCTGGCAACACCTCAGGGACATTGGAAAGGTATTTCAGAGAAAGGCTCTCTTGAACCTTGGTTGTGCAGGCCTCCCCTGCCTCTAGGGTGATGTCTACCATTGAAGCCTCTTCCCCCGTCCCCTGGAAGAGGAATCCTCTTGAGATTCCTGAAAGGAAGACTGCTACTTTTGAAACCACATTTTCCTCCATTGTCCCCTCTTGCTTACTGTGGGTTAAGGTTTCTTTAACGCTGGGTACAAAAAGAGGAACCGTCGAAGGGGGTGTTGGTGAATGATGCTTTGAAGGCCTCTGCAAACCCGCGTAAATGCAGCCAGGCATGACGCCTGATGGCAATGCCTGTGCCTGCCACCTGTGAGGAACCCTCTGCAGAGTTGGATATTAACCTCATGGATAAATTAGCTATGGATGTAAGAGTAGACCATTGGGAGAGATAGACAAAGTTCTCCAAAGACACGGTCTCTGAGAGGGAAGTTGAAAGCTCCTTTATCAAGTCCCTTTGGAGATGGGTAAATTGGGTCAGATAGTTCAAAACTTGCAGGCTGAAAGAAGCCAATGTTAGGACCCACTTTGCAAATCTGTCCAATGCCCTCGACTCGCAGTGGGGAGGATGGACAGATGAGTTCAGCTCCACCAACTCTTTCTTGATGGCGACAGCCACCACAGTAGGATTAACAGGAACCACCTTGGACCAGAAAGCTTTGTCAGAAGATGAGCTTAGAAATGTATCTGCTCTTTTGGGAGGCTCAGGGGAAGACTTGGAAGAGGAAGGGTCCCTTAAGGGGGAAGCTCCACCCTGGAGGCTAAACTGGCTGGGCTGACTGCAAGCAGGATAAGGAGGTGTGCTCAAATATGGGGCTGAGGGGGAGAGTGGTGAGTTGGAGATGCAACTCCAGCAGCAGAGGGATCTTTCCACTGTGATGAAGTAGGGACAAGGAGAGTCCCCAAAACCCCCATCGCCCCCACGCAGTGCACTGGCTCCCCTAAGTCTAATCCCTGTGAGGCCAGACTAGGAGAAGGTAAGCGGGAAGGAGGAGAAGGCTCTCCAAGCCTGTGGGCTGGGGTGGCCAAGAGCCTCAACTCAATTTGAGTTTTCAGAAAGGAGCACATCATCCTATGTCTGCAGACAGGATGCTCTTGTTGGATCAGGAGGAGATGGAGGACTTGGCTGGAGACCCGTGTCAAGACCCAAAGGATCCTCTCCTATGGTCTGGAGAATTGGTCCTACGTGGGGGAATAAACTAGTCCCCTCCCAAAAGAACCAAAGGAAAATCCTCTACAACAATGAGATTCCGTAAGGGCCTCAGATCAGACACGATTGGGTCGGAGTAGATTTGTGGATCTGAGACAGATAGTCTCAAATCCTTCAGATCCGACAGGGTCGGATCCATAACAAGTACGGACTTGCTCAGATCCAAAAGCTTCAAACCAGAAGCCATGCTTCTGGGAGTCAAGGGCAAGACCCTCAGATCAGAGGACCTGGAACCAGAGGCCTTGGATCCAGGAGTCAACTTCCTGGAAGCTCTAGGATTCTAGGATCTTGGATCAGACACTGCTAAAACAGGAGTCTGATCCGGAGACCTTGAATCCAACCACTTGCTTGTTTGGCAGGAACTTCCCCGGAGGATGAAAAAGGAGGCTCCTTTCTCATGTCCAGAGGGGGTCCGACTTGGTCAAGGTTTCTTTGACCAGGGGACCCCCCCCCCCTTAAAGCCTTTTAGCAAAAGCTTGTTCCGGCAATCAACCAGAGCTCTGGGGTTGAATGCGGCACAAATGCCACATTCAACCTTCAGATAGCCTGCACTGAGACAATAGAGGCACTCCTTGTGCGAGTTGGAGACCGGCATCTTCCAACTGCACAAGGAGCACCTCTTAAAACCCAAGTGTTTCTCCAACATGGAAAGAAAAGCGACCAAAAACCATAAAATGACAGCCAAAGGACAGTACCACAGACAGGCCAAAGTCAAAACCAGAAGTCCGTCCCACAAGCACAATTACTATACACACTAAATTAACTCCAAAAATCAAAGGAGGTGAAGAGAATCATACCAAAAGGATGCCACTACCTCGGAAAAGGACCTACTACTATCAGAGAGAAAAAAGGACACCAAAACCAAAGTCTATGAAGAAGACAGAAAACTAGCAAAAACTAAAGGAGGATTTTAATACTAAAATCAAGGAAAGGAAGAAACAGCCATTATACCAAGAAGTTACTACTTACAATACACGGGGGAGCTGAGCAATCTGTGTCAGACATGCAAAACAGCAAATGAGATCTGAGAGGTTAGAGGGCAGCATAGCATTATGGGAGGGGAGGAGCTTGAGCTAAGCTGTTGTCTAAAGTCTGCCAGCTCGGATCCAATGTCGGATCTTAGACCCATATGTGATGAATGAGGACTAGGATAACATCAGATCCTAATTATCTAAATGTAAAATAAAATATGGAACCATCTCCTACTAACCATCTGTCATCTACATCTACTTATTCAGAATCTAATTTTGATCTTTATTGTAATATTTAATTTGAAATATCAATTATATAATAATCCAAATGAAATACTTTTCCCAATAAATTATAATTTGCATCGTAATAATGTAATTTCCAGTTAAGATGTAATTGCTTTTATTCAGAACAGAAAAAAGTTAGATTGTTAATATTTATGAAACATTTTTTAAATATTAATCTATATCTATCTCCTCAAACAATAAGATTCCTTTACCTCCAGAAAGAATGTAATTTTATATATATATATATATATATATATATATACACACATATATATATATATATATATATATATATATATATATATATGTATTGGTCAACTACCATAGATCGAAATTACACTATTTCAAAATATGGTAGTAGTGTCCCACTAACGCAAAAGTGCACTTCAACGAAAGTGCACTTTCATGAAAGTCACTAGAACAAAGGGTTAGGGCTTGGGTAATGGATAGTGGATAGCTAGTAGGGCTATCCACTATCCTTAACCCAAGCCCCAACCCTAAGGTCCATGACTACCGCACCACAGTACAGGAAATTGTATTTCCTACACTGAGCAGTAGTTACGGACCTATTTCCTGAACTGTGGTGCAGTAGTCATGGACTTTAGGGCTAGGGCATGCATTAAGGATAGTGGATAGCCCTACTAGCTATCCACTATCCTTAACCCAAGCCCTAACCCTAAGGTCCGTCACTACCACACCACAGTGCAGGAAATGTCCCATTTGACTTAGTGACTTTCGTTGAAGTGCACTTTCGCATTAGTGGGAAACTACGGGAAACTACTATCGTATTTCGAAATAGTGTAATTTCGATCTACAGTAGTAAATCCATATATATATATATATATATATATATATAAATATACACACACACATGAGAAAAGTACAGTCACCTATATAATAATGTACAACTATATTTAGACCTTCTCTAATAATGTAGAAATAAAATTAAGCTGGGATAATCTAAATGCCATTAATTCGAATTCTTAAATTAATCTAGTCTTAACTAGGAGTATAACTTATTTAAGATACACATTTACTTTACCTCTAAGAGTCTCATACAGTTGTTGCACACAATTCATTTTCTACCCCAAGTTTATAATGTCACTGTAATAAATAGAGATTTATATATATGGCAAACAATGATGTCATCATTACTAAAAAAAGAACCTGGAATCAACTCTAGATTCTAACTAGTTAATGGGAGAGCAATTTGAGGACTCCTTTTTCCAGCAGCTTTGAAATTTCTATGGTACTAAGTCTGACTGATTAGGTGGAATATCAGGGACTTTTTTTTTTTTTGTGGTTGAAGAAAAAATGGAACTGAATAACATCTGGGTATTATTCTTAGAACCCTGGAGTCTGATGTAATCTTTTGCCAGGCATGAAGGTGTAAGGAGAGATGCATCCAGAGTGCAGCAGTTGGGCAACCATTCAGAGGCGATGAAAGAATTTCTCCAAAAAGGGGCCTCAGAAGACTTGAGGTTGAAGTCCACTTCTGCCTTAAGGGCATCGTCTATTAAATTTGCCTCCCCCTCTGCCACAGGGAGATCTTTCACCTTGGAAAGAACTCAGATTTGCAGAACCACATCATCTTCCACAATCTCTGGTTTCTGGAAAATGTTCTTTGTAGGGTGGAGAAGCATACTCCCACTGCAGAGAGAGTCTTGCCATCTTGTTGACTCCTAGTGAGTGCATCTTTGACTTTGGGTCCAAGCAAGGTGGGAACATCATAGGGGACATTGATGAAAGATGACTTAAAGCCTTTCACAAAGTCACGTAGTCATATCCAGGCATTGTGACACATGTTGATTCCAGTGCCTGTCGCTCTGGTCATATCATCAGCTGTGTTAGCATAGACACATGGCCTCATTAGAGGAAGACTGAAGGGTCAAAAGTTGAGAATCCACTGTTTTTTGAACATCTGCTGGCAGTACTCCTGAAAGAGACTTTGTGATCTCCATTGTCAAGTCTCTCTGGAATCTTGTAAGATGAGCAAGGCAGTTCACTGACTGAAAAACAAAAGCTGACACAGCGTAAGTCCACTTTCCATATCTAACCATCGCCTTAGACTCTCTATTAGGAAGATGGATGAAAGACCTTTCCTCGATAGCTCCTTCTTGGTGGCTGCTCTTCCACCATCATAGCATCTATGAGTAGTCCTTTACTCCAGTACTTACTACCAGTCAGAGCAGACACAGTATGTGATCATCTCTCTTTGGAATGGCCTCCACATCATGTTCCTTTCATGCCAGTTGATCCATTACATCTATAAGCAGGTCAAAGGGTGGTACTACCGACGACAAAGTTGGTCTTGCACCAAAAGCCACCAAGAATACGCACTCATCCAGATAAGGATCTTGGGATGATCAACACAGTCTGTTTCATTAAGTCTAGAATGCTTCCAAAAGGAGATATCTTCAGAGAGGGAGCAAGTCAAACCTTCGCCTTCCTGCAAGTCAGTATATTCCCTGAAAGACTCAAGTGCAGTCTAAATGTTTCCTCTTACATGAACACCTTCTGGGGGTCCAGCAGAACAGTCGGAGTCAGACAGTAAACTGACAAAGCAGATTTTCTCAGAAGCTCTTGGTACCAACTGTTGTTGTACAACAGGATGTAGAGGAAAAGCAGCAGACTGCATGTGGGGTTTGGGTGAAACTAGAGTAGTAGTAACTGCTTTGTCTTTGGAAGACGCCAAAACCCTTTCAAAAGCTTAAAAAACAGAGGCCACTATCAGCAGTGATGGTTCACTCTGCTCAGATGGGGAAAAGAAACTCAATGCCGATGAACCTCAGTTCTGAAGATAATCTCAGTCCCAAGCTATACAGAGCCGAGGTCCCGAAGTGAAGAAATGAATCCAAGAACCTCAAAGTTGAATCACTCCATTTAAGCTAGACTCCGAAGCATCAGCTCCTACTGTTATTTCGATCTGATGGTATCAGTATCAAGAGAGATTGGGATATAGTCAGTGTCTAAGATGCCAGGAGCTCCTGCAGCATCAGAGGAGCTATAGTTCCAATGAACTCAAAAAGCCAAAAGTTGGATTGTGCAGATCCCTGTTTGGAGGAGTTAAGATGGCCAACATTTCGCACCTACCCAGGGGATGGTGCCAGGATACCCAAGCTGCATCTGCGTCTTTAAAAAATGTTCTCATCATCCTGCCGACTTTCATCTCTGTAAGACTTCTAGATGACAGAGGAGATGATGCTACTGAGGAGGGTCGAAAGTATCTCTCTTCTTCTTGTATTGGAGACCGAACCTTAGACACCACTGGTTCTGGTGAAAAATTAGTCCTTGGAGAAAGAGTATGAGGCCAAGGGGTTGTCAGTCCCATCCTTCTTTGGATTTTTGGGTCAGGTTCGAAATATGTGATAGGTTCTGGTAACTTCTTTTTTCTTTTTGAATATTTGGTTGGAGATTTGCTTCCTTCAGTTTCTTTGTCATGAGGGTTTACCTTAGCTTTTTCCTTCTCTTTGCCAGAACAGGTAGAAGGAGGTGAAGGTGACCGAGTAGCTCCTGTCTGAGCTGGAAGGAGGCCCTTAAGAATTAGATTTTCTTGCCGTGTTTGAAGTGACCTGGCAGTGAAGGCTGCAGAAGACTAGCAGTCCGTTTCCAGGTGAGCCACACCAAGACAACAGGCACATTTTGTGTGAGAGTCCTAATGGGACTTGTGTCCGCAATTCAGAGCATCTTCTGAAGCCTAAAATTCCTGACGTGTTGAGATGAAAAGTTAAGAAAGGTCAGCAGAAAAAACAGTACACAAAAAATAGCTGTAAGCATACAAGTTGTTAGTATAAAAGTTATAGCACTACAGACTAAACCAACAGAATAGATCAACTGTCACTAGAACTTTTTCTGTTATACTTTTCACTTTGTAGTTTAAAAAAAAAGTTAATGTATACATAGATATTTCTGACAACAGCAGAAATACCTATATATACATAAACTTTTTTTTAAACTATAAAGTGAAATGTGTAACAGAAAAAGGTGTAATGAAAGTTAAACTCTTGCGGTAGAAGAGTGTGCTGAAAAGAACTTTCACAAAGTAGCAGTGAACACACTGCACATATGTCTGAGCTGCAAATGAGATCTGAGTATCTGTACCTCAACCTAGGTTTTCATAAGGAGGAAAGGAGTCAGGGAACAGACAAGCTCAAGATTGTTCCTTCAGATATAACAACCCTCATGCTTGAACGGACGAAAATAGACAACGCTGATCAGAAAATAAATTGTACTGACATATGTTCCTACTTGCATACATTATACATCACATATCTTTTCTTTCTTTGCAACTATCAGTCATACATTACATAAAATTGCTGAATTCCTGCCTTCCCTTAAACCTCACTCCTTTTCTTCCTTCTGATTACTTTGTGTGTATTCTTCACATTATTTCCATTTAGTTCTATGTAATTTGCTCATTCCCTTTTCTAAGGATCCCTCTTGAAGTTCTTTTATTGCTTTTATAATGTTCAGTACTTCAAATACTGTTGATTTAGACAGCTTTCTGTTTCCTAGTAACTGCTTTTTTGGCAACCAACAGAATTAAACTTAAGGCCTTACTATGTCTAGGCAATTCAGATCCAGTGTCCCAGCTCAAAAAGAATCATATTTAGAAGTTATGTACTCACCATAACGTTCCATCTGAGTAGGTGACTTCATTCGGATGCAACCTGTGGGTATCGGATCCGACCTCGGATCCGAGCCGGCAATTCAAAAGCTTAGGCTCCGAGCTCCTAGCTCCTCCCTCTTACCCATAATCCCCTGCCAAGCCCTGACTGACCTCAGATTGAGTTTGCCTCAAAATACTGACAACAGTACACTAAAACAGCATAAATACTCGCTCTAAAAAGGTCAGGGGATGGAGGGGGGGATGGTTGCATCCGAATGAAGTCACCTACTCAGATGGAACGTTATGGTGAGTACATAACTTCTAAATCTGAAGTAGGCAGACTTCATTCGTCTGCAACCTGTGGGACAGAGTCCCTAGCTACCTGAATCTTGGGCGGCCGTCATGGACGGATGTTCCGGAGCACCGCTGAGCCAAAGGATGCTCTTCCTCTAGAAACAACATCCACCTTGTAATGAGAAATAAAAGTATGAGGCGAGGCCCAAGTAGCTGCCGCGCAGATATCATCCAATGATACACGGGACTTAAAGGCGGCTGACGTGGAAACTGCCCTAGTAGAATGAGCCGTAACTCTCTGAGGAGCAGGTCTGCCTGAAGTGTCATATGCCTGCAGAATACAATTAGCAATCCATTTAGATAGAGTGACTTTAGATACTGCTTTACCCAGAGCAAATTTAGCAAAGGAGACGAACAGCTGATCTGATTTCCTGTGGCCAGCTGTTCTGTTAATCTAAAACGTAATTGTCTATGAACATCCAAGGAATGCAATTTGTATTCTCCTTTGTTTGAGTACTTGGGAAAAACACCGGTAAATTGATTGACTAGTTCATATTGGATTCAGAAGAGACCTTGCGAAGAAAAGATGGATTGGTCCTGAGGCACACCCTATCAGGGAAGAAAGAAAGATAAGGCGGTTTGACACACAGAGCCTGAAGCTCAGACACTCTTCTGGCTGAAGTGATAGCTACCAGGAAGGCAGTCTTCCAGGAAAGGTACTTTAAATCAGAAGAAGCTGCAGGCTCGAAGGGAGGAGCAGTAAGGGCCTGCAGGACTAAAGACAAGTCCCAAGGCGGTACAACCTCCTTGACTGGAGGCCTTAACAAAAAAACTCCTTTGAGAAATGTTTTGCATAATTTCGCCGTCATAAGGGAGCTGTGTCATGACCAATGTGATAATGCGAGATAGCTGCCAATTGTACCTTAATCGTGGAAGAACTAGCCCCTTGATGAAAGAGGTCTGTTAGAAAATTCAGCACCGCTGACATAGGTGCCGAGAAAGGATCCAAAGTTCTCTGTCCTGCCCATATAGAGAATCTCTTCCATTTACTCCGATAAACCTGCCTGGTGGAAGGTTTATGAGCAGCCACTAAAATGGCCTTGACCGGTGATGAGATACCGGGAGTCCTAATTAAGGTTGGAACTGGAGCAGCCAAGCTGTCAACTTCAGGGTCCGCAGATTGGGAACTGATATTCCCAGAGGGTGAGAGATGAGATCCGAAATTGGATCCAGAATCCATGGTGGATTGATTTTGTGAGACCATACGAAGGGGAACCAAGGTTGTCGAGGCCAGAATGGGGCAATGAGAATCATTCTGCTCCCCAAACTGTTGGCTTTCTGCAGAAGCCTCTGCATCAGAGGAAGTGGAGGGTAGGCATAAAGGAGACCAAGCATGCACCAGAGCATCCCTCCGGAACTCCCCTGGTGGGGGAAGCAGAGCGAAGAAATTGTCGCATTTGGCGTTTGAGGGAGAGGCAAAAAGATCGCAACAGGGTTGCCCCCAAACGGCAAAAATCTTCTTCGCTACTTGAGGATTGAGAGACCACTCGTGTGGAGAAAGGATAGTGCGACTGAGCTTGTCCGCAAGGATGTTGGACTTTCCCGGAATGTGCGTTGCTACCAGAAAGCGTTTGGTGGAAATTGCCCATTCCCAGACTCTCATGGCCTCTCGACAAAGGGGGTAAGACCTGGTTCCTCCCTGCTTGTTGATATACCAGACTACCGACATGTTGTCTGTCTGAATCGCAATAGTCCCTGAAGGAAGAACGTGGTGAAGTGCTTGCAACGCTAGGAGCACCGCCCTCATTTCCAGGACATTTATATGCAATGACGTCTCTGTGGGATTCCACGTGCCTTGGACAATCTTTCCCGCAGAATGCCCCCCCCACCCGAGGCAAGAAGCGTCCGTGGTCACTGTGGCTCGGGAAATGCAGCGCAAAGGTCTCCTGCCAGGGGCTCCGGAGAAAGAAGCCACCAAAGAAGGAGTCCCTGCACGCTCTGCTGACCGCAATCGGGCGTTTAGAGAAGAACAAAGAGGGACCACTGAACTTGAAGGGTCCATTGAAGAACCCGCATGCGTAAACGGGCATGAATGAGAAGCGGGATAGCTGCCGCCATAGAACCTAGGGCCCTCAGGACCGAAGCTGCAGTTGGAGATGGTTGCAGGATCGCTGTCACATGACACTTCAGGCTGGCGATACGGTCTGGGGTGAGGAAGGCTCGTATTGATCTGGTGTCTAGTCTTCCTCCTATGAAATCTATAATTTGAGTGGGATTCAGAAAAGATTTCTCCCAGTTGATCGTGATGCCCAGCCTTGGTGCTAGTTGAAGAAAGTAATCCCTGGCTGAGCACAGAAGATGCCTTGATGATGCCGTCAGGAGCCAGTCGTCCAGGTACGGAAAGACCTGTAATCCCTGGAGCCTCAGGTGGGCCGCTACCACCGCTAGCACCTTGGTAAACACCCTGGGGGCTGAGGTGAGACCAAAGGGGAGGACCCTGAACTGATAATGACTGGCTCCCAGCCGGAAGCGAAGAAACCTCCTGGATCGTCTGTCCATCCGAATGTGGTAGTACGCATCCTTGAGGACTATGGAGCACATAGTACAGTTTTGTACCTACCATAAATGTAGATGTTCGAGGATTCCCTTGCTGCAGTCCTGACAATTGGGTATAGTCCGCGTCCCAGTCGGCCCGAATACCAGAGTATAAGGCTGACGTCGGTCATGGCGCCTTAGACTGACGTCAGTACGTCAGGGTACTAATGCGCATGACCGACGTCATTTCCTCAGTCTTTTCTTGCCCCAGATGTCAGAAGACCCAAAAAGACAAGTCCCAAAAACAACCTGCACCAAAAAACATGTACAATATATACAGTAATATATACAAAAATATAAGCATGTAAACTCACCTACACAACCACCCTGAAACACAGAGGGAAGGAGGGAGGGTAAATTGGACTGCAGCAAGGGAATCCTCGAACATCTACATTTATGGTAGGTACAAAACTGTACTATGTTCTTCGTCTTCCCTTGCTGCAGTCCTGACAATTGGGTAGAATCCCAAAGCAGAGGTAAGGGAGGCTGGCAAATTATAAAGTAGCAGGAGCTGACAACATGCCTTGTAAAACAGCTGTGGCAAAACCAGCTCTAGTCTTAGAGTATATAGGCAGGTGATAATGCCTAGAGAAAGTATGCACTGAACTCCAAGTAGCTGCCTCCAAAATATCCTTAGTTGCCACCCCCCTTAGAAATGCTGTTGAAGTGGCAGTAGCCCTAGTGGAATGAGGCCTAATCCCAGCTGGAACCTCTTTGCCATGATGGGAATAACAAAATGCAATGCAAAAGCCAATCCATCTAGAAATAGTTTGTTTTGACACAGGCTTGCCCTGTGAACTTAAAGCAAAAGAAACAAGTAACTGCTGAGACTGCCTAAAATCTTTAGTCCTGCTCAAATAATAATGCAATTGCCTGTGTACATCTAAAGTGTGCAAAATCTTTTCCCCTTTATTTTGAGGATCTGCAAAAAACGTAGGCAAATGAATAGTTTGGTTTAAAGCCACACTAGAAACCACCTTAGGCATAAAGGAAGGATTAGTACGTAATGATACCCTGTCCTTATGGAAAATCAAAAGGGCTCTACTGCCATAAGGGCCTGCAACTCAGACACCCTTCTTGCAGAAGTAATAGCCAACAGAAAAGCAGTCTTCCATGACAAATATTTCAATTCAGCAGTAGCTGCAGGCTCAAAAGGTTGTAGAGTAAGTTTTTCCAACACAAAATTGAGATCCCAAGCAGGAGTAGGAGCTCTCATTGGGGTCTTATATTCTTTGCCCCTCTAAGAAACTGCTTGAACAAAGGATGCGAAAACAAAGGTGGGTCACAATCATAGTGAGCTGAAATTGCTGCAGCATGAATCTTTATGGAAGAGAAAGACAAACCTTTGTCCAATAATTCAGTAAGATATTGAAGAGCCACACTCAAATTAGGCTCCGAAATCTCCAAATTCTTTGCTGTACTCCAAAATAAAAATCTCTTCCATTTTTCTGCGTACACTCTCCTAGTACTAGGCCTTCTAGCTTCCATAATCACATTTAAAACTTGTTGAGGAAGCTGAGACCTACCATGCTTCAACACAGAATATGCCAAGCTGTGAGATGAAGAGATGGAAGCTTGACATTGAGCAGATGACCGTCCTTCTGAGATAACAGATGAGGAATCAGAGGTAAAGGCCATGGAGGCTTCTTTACAAGACTCCTTAGAAGTGGGTACCAGTGTTGCCGAGGCCAATCTGGAGCTATCAAAATCATCCTTGGCCTGTCCTGTCTGACCTTTAGTAATACCTTTGGAAGAAGAGGTAGAGGTGGAAAGGCATAGACATGAAGGTTTTTCCAACTGAAAGACAGAGCATCCACTTTCCAAGCTGTGTGATGAAACCCCTTTGTGCAATACTTTGGCAGCTGGTGGTTTAGTGGAGAAGCGAACAGATCTATGTCTGGAGTTCCCCATGACACTGTCAATTTCTGAAATACATGAAGATCCAGTTTCCACTCGTGGGGATCCATGATTTGTCTGCTTAATACATCTGCTAGGGAGTTCTGTGCTCCTGGCAGAAACCTTGCCTGAAGAGTCAGTTGCAGGCTTAACGCAGTCTCCCATAGAATCATTGCTTGCCTGCATAGAGGATAAGAATGTGTTCCCCCTTGCTTGTTGATGTACCACATGACAGTTGTGTTGTCTGTCAGAATCAACACCTGCCCTGGAAGAAGTAACTCCTTGAACGCCAGCAATGCAAACTGGACTGCTAACATCTCCTTCATGTTGATATGTAGATGCTGTAGTCTGGCAGGCCACTTGTCTTGTATCCACTTTCCATGTAGATGAGCTCCCCAAGCAGTGTCCGAGGCATCTGTCGTTAAAATCTGACTCGCCTCTGGCCGGGTCACAGAGAGTCCCTTGTTTAGGTGACATTCCTGAGCCCACCACAAGAATTCCTTTTGAAGGCAAGGTATTATTTGAATTGTGCTGTGTCCATACATTTTTGAGATACCATTGCAGCTTCCTCATATGCAGTTTGGCATTGGGAAGCACCAGAATACAAGATGCCATGAACCCTAATGCTTGAAGGACTGTCCTTGCAGTCAGCACGGACTGATGAGATAGTTGATGGAAGTAAAGTGACAGACTCTTTTGTTTGTCCGGGGTTAAAAAGGCCATCTGGGCTGCTGTATTCAGTCTCACACCCAGAAAGCACATGTCTTGAGAGGGTACTAGACTGGACTTTATTTCGTTCACAGAATACCCTAGGCATCTTAGCACTGCTATGACATATTCCAGATGCTGTAGAAGGTGTTCCTTTTCTTGAGCCAGAATCAGGCAGTCGTCCAAGTAAGGATAAATTTGAATGCCTTGAAGCCTGAAGTAAGCTATCACTGGAGCCAGAACCTTTGTGAATACTCTGGGCGCAGTAGATAAGCCAAAGGGCAATGCAGAGAACTGATAATGAAAATCTCCAGTTCGAAACCGCAGATACTTTCTGCAACTTAGCCTTATGGGCACATGAAGGTAAGCTTCCTTGAGATCCAAAGTTACCATCCAGTGATCCTTGCCCAGCAGAGGTAACAGTTGCTGTAACGTCAACATCTTGAACTTGGGAATGTCCAGATAAGTGTTGAGGATAGATAAATCCAAAATTGGTCTCCACGTGTTCCCCTTCTTTGGTACTAGGAACAGGCGAGAATAAAATCCAAGCCCCTTTCTGACACAGGGACTGGCTGAATAGCCCCTATCTGGAGTAACTGAGAAACTTGCTTGTGAGCCTCTTTTCTTTGTGGAGGAGGAACATCTGGCATGCCCTTGAAAGGGGGCATTGTGTGGAAATAAAATCTGTACCCGTGATGAATGATATCCAGCACCCATCTGTCTTGAGTGATTAAATCCCAATTTTCTTTGAAAAGAGACAATCTTCCTCCCAAAGGAGCTGCCAGACGAGAGTCCACTGGCAGCTGAAAAGGCAGGTCATTGGTTCTGCTTACGAAAGGACTGCCCCTGCCCTCACCAGAAGTCTGAGCAGGTGAACTGTCTGATCTAGGCCTAAACGAACCTTGAGCCCTGCCCCTACCACGTCTAGACCTACCCCTAGACTGGGAACCATAAGCAGGATATGTCCACCCCTTAGCAGGCCAATTTCTACTAAACTTGGAGGCTGCACCTGCAAAAATCTTTAACAGTCTGCATAGACTTAGCTTTGTCCTCCATTTTCTTTAAAACTGCTTCCACAGGCGGTCCAAACAACACATCAGACTGTAAAGGAGCATCCAAAATCCTGGTCTTAACATGCTCAGCTAAATTCTGATCCTTCAACCATGCATGTCTGCGAAGAACAGAACTAGTAGCAGCCACCCTCGAGGAAGCCTGAACAGCATCAAAACCACACTGCAAAGAATGCTTACCCACTTGTTCAGACACATGAACCAAATCCAGCAATTCTTTACACTCAATACCTTCCGCCAAAGCATCCACCTTAGATTTCAATTGTGAAAGGAGATAATTCTGATATTTCAGCATATGAAATTGACAATTCAACGCCCTCATGGCTAGAGTGGAAGAAGTATATACTTTCTTACCCCACCTATCCAAAGCCCTTGCCTCTTTATCAGAGGGTACAGGATTTTTAACCACAGAAGCTTTAACACCTTTAGGCCCCTGATAAACAGTTTCTGGGTCTGCCCTGGGACTCTTAAACAAATACTTATGAGCTTCGGGCACCCTATAATACCTATCAGGCTTAACAGGAGCAGGAGGCAAGGAATCAGGGTTCAGAGAAGCTTCTGCAAAAACATCCTCCACCACATTCAACACAGGAGGAATAGCTAAGGGCCTATGCTGGGGCAAAAACAAGAATTCCCTAAGCCTTTTTCTGGAGTCAGAGTAATCTTGGCCTTCCCATTTAAAGTGCTCCCTCATGGAGTGAAGAGTCTCTGAAAATGAAAAATCCTCAGGAGGAGAAGCTGAAGGAGTGGAATCATCCACATCAGAATCAGAATAAGTAGGAAACTCTTGCAAGTCTTCCACAGAAGACTCTGAAGCCTGTGAACACTGTTCAAAACTATCAAACTCCTGTTCCACCCTAGGCCTCTTATCAGGTGGGGGCATAGAACCTCTAATCAGAGTAATCAAATCTTCTGCCATTTTAAGCATATGTTTCTTAGGCACAGAGCCCGAAATGCTAGGAGAAGCCCCTACAGAAGCTGAACTTGGCCTTCCTCTAAAAGAAGCTTTGGCAACAGAAGGAGAGGCCCTAACTACCTTGGGAAGAGAGGGAAGAACAGTTACCTGAGAAGCCCCTCAGCCTGGCCTACCTCCTGAGAGGGCACATCCTGTAACAGTAAAGTATCTGCCTGAGACTCCATAGAGACTCCTGGCAAAACCTCTGGCTCCCCTGAGCCTTCTAAAGGACCGGCGTCCGGGACTGCGGTTCCTCACCCCTAGACTTCACTGTTTTGTCCTTGCGCTTCTTAGATGAAGCAGGCCGGAGCATCCGGCGGCATAGTATAATTGCAACGCTTCCCAAACACTAACCTAGCACAATCAAGCCTCCTCTTAATAGTGCGCTTGTTAAATCTAGCACAAGAGCGGCAACCAACAACGTCGTGCTCAGGCCCTAAACAAGGTATACACAAAGTATGATAATCCCTATGCGGTATCTGCTTCCCACAAGAAATACAGTTATTCACTTTTTCTGACATCCGGTTAAATACTGAGGCAAGAAAAACCAAAATGTTCTAGCGGGTTACTTAGCCAACTCTGTATTCGGTCTGAAACTCCGGTTTCGGAAAATCTCAGAACGCCAACCTGCACTCGCAAAATTGCTTCTGCATCGGACCATGCGGCAAAAAAGACTGAGGAAATGACGTCGGTCATGCGCATTAGTACCCTGACGTACTGACGTCAGTCTAAGGCGCCATGACCGACGTCAGCCTTATACTCTGGTATTCGGGCCGACTGGGACGCGGACTATACCCAATTGTCAGGACTGCAGCAAGGGAAGACGAAGAACATCCAGTCATTCTCCCTCAAGAGGGGGAGTATAGATTGCAGGGTGACCATCCGGAACGTTTGCTTGGTTACTGACAGGTTCAACTGGGAAAGGTCTAAGATTGGTCTTAAGTCCCCCGTCTTCTTTGGCACCAAAAAGAACCTGGAGTAAAACCCTAATCCGGTTTGATCTGGGGGGACGCGCTGGATGGCTCTTAACCTTGAATAGGGGAATTGAATATCCTCTGGATATAACTCGAAGCACCCAACTGTCTGTTGTTATGGACTCCCAAGAAGTCAGGTGCATCGAAAACCGCCCCCCGACTGCCTCCAGAGACGGACAGCCGGGCAATCCTTCAGGGCTGCTGCGTGGGTCTCTCAGAGAAAGGTTCTCTGGACCCAAAGTTGCCAGGAGCCCCCCTGCCTCTAGCACGACGACCTCCCCGTCCTCCTCTGCCACGGAAGGACTGGTTATCCGGAGCAGGTTGGGACTGCTGCGACTTCCGGAACCACATCTTCTTCTGTCCCTTTTGGTTCTTAGAGAAGGACCTCTGGGGAGCTGAGAAGCGGACTCCGACGGCAGAAAGCGTCTTCCCGTCCTTTTCGCTCTGGACTAATGTCTCGCGAACAGTCTTGCCAAACAAGGCAGAACCATCGAAGGGGGCATTCGCGAAGGTCGCCTTGAAGGGCTCTGCAAAATCACAATGGCGGAGCCAGGCCTGTCGCCTCATGACTACGCCTGCTCCGCTGGCTCTAGCGGCTCCCTCAGTAGCATGAGACAGTAGCCGCATAGATGTATTGGAAACTGATCTGAGAGTGGCCATTCGGGTGGAGTAAACCTGTTTATCCTCACTCGAGATGGACTCCGGGGGAGATGCAGCGTATTCTTTAATCAGATCCCGCTGCATCCTAATGACATGTGCCATGTAGTTCAGCTCTCAAGGAGAAGGTTGCTGAACTAAAACTCGCTTCCCAATGCGATCCATCGAGCAGGACTCCTTGCCCGGAGGATGCACGGAGGACTCTCCTGGGCCAATTCCCTCTTCGTGGCTGCAGCCATCATCATGGCATCTACTGGGGGACCCTTACTCCAGTGGGTGCGGTCTGATGGAGGAGAAAGAATGCGGTCCGGGCGCTTAGGATAGGCTCAATGGTGTCCGGATCCTTCCACGCCCTGATGGAGATAAGATCCACCAGGGGTCAGCAGGAGGGACACCCAAGAGGTAGAAGGGCCGCCTCGAATGCCTCCAAGAACACAGACTTCGTCGAAGAAGCCTTGGGGCAGACCACCCCCGATCCTTAACATCTCCATGATGTCTCCAAATGAGGCGTCCTCAGGGGTGACCTAGGGAGCCTTCCCTTCATCCAAGTCTGTGTCTTCAGTGGCGGACTCAGGAGTCCATGTGCCTCCTCTTGCACTTACGCTTCGAGGTACTTCATCGGGGGCTGTCAGGAGTACTCTTCAGCAGTTGGATGTTCCAAGGGAACCACTTGGGACATCGAGGCGGCCTGTCCCTGGGACCGGCTGGTGGGGGCCTGGCCCAACTGCAATGGAGTGCGGGATGGAGCCGTGGCAGGGACCGGGGGTCCGGATGTCCTCGACAGTGCCCTTTCCACTACATCGAAAGCCGAGGGGGAGCCAGCTTCTCTAAGACCCGAGCCGACCCCACTGGATCCGGCCTTGCGGATCGGAGTCGGAGCGAAACCGTCGGATCCGAGACCAGTGTGCTCAGACCTGGGCGGGCGAAGACACACCAGCTCCCTCGGATCCGAGGCTCGGCCCTCGGCTCCGAGAGGTCGGGTCGAGTACCAAGCACTCAAGGGATGGGACGAAACCAAGGTGCGCCGACCCATCGGATCAGACCCACCCCGGATCCAAATCTGCACGGCGCCGACAGCTCGAACCCGTGGTATGGGTCGGAGAAGGAGCCAAGGCGAAAAGGGTGAAGCCCCTCCCGGATGGGGGGGGGGCTAGGAGCACTCCCATTTGCATTTGGGCCTGGATGAATTTCCTCATCATCCGGTCCATATCAGCTTCACTCATAGAAAAGGTTGATCTAGAGGAGGCCACCGAAGCGGACCTAGAGAGCCGCCTCGGTGACCTCCTGGAAGGGCTAGCCTCCTCCTCCTCGGGTCCAGGAGAGAACCGAGGGGAGTGGAGCCGAGGAGGAGGAAAGCTAGAAGGCACAGGGGAGGCCCGCTTAGATGGAGGAGCCGAACTAGAAGTTTCGGCTCTCCTCTTGTGGTGCTTCTCCCTGTGCCTCTCCTTCTGTCTTTCCTTAGAGGAATCCTTCCCCTCTGGCAACTTAGAGGGAGGTTGAGTCCCAGCCAGAGAGGGAGAACTCACAGCAACAGGTTGCTGAGTGGAAGGGGCAGAGGCCGAAGCGGTATCTGGGGGTAAAAGACCCACCAGCACCAACTTCGACCTCCGTTCCCTCAAAGCCCGGGGGTTGAACCCTGCACAAATGGTACAACCAGATGACAGGTGTTCAACCCCCAAGCATTTAACGCACCGAGTGTGGCCATCTGCTGGGGATAGCTTATGGCCACACTCGGTACATTTTGAAAACACAGCCTTATGGGCTTCAGACATAGTAACCCTAAGGCCTAACACACAACACACACAAACAAACTACGCAAAACCCGATAAATTTAAACAAAAGAGAGGAAAGCCTAAACACACTCAACACTAACTGAATCAAGAAAGAAAATAAAGATTTTTAAAACTTTTTTAGTCAAAAAACTATTTCTTATCTTCACCAACACCAGGAGCTCTGGAATTCCGTAGCTACTTGAAAAGCGGCAAACGAAATCTGAGGTCAGTCAGGGCTTGGCAGGGGATTATGGGTAAGAGGGAGGAGCTAGGAGCTCGGAGCCTAAGCTTTTGAATTGCCGGCTCGGATCCGAGGTCGGATCCGATACCCACAGGTTGCAGACGAATGAAGTCTGCCTACTTCAGATCCTTAGTTACAGCCATTTGCTCACCCAATATTTCTGACAGTGCACTCTAGGGAATTTTAAAATATGACAACCCATTATTCTCCCTATGTTCTCAGTTATTGCTTTCTTCTCCATCACACCTTCAATATTTCCTATCTAACTTGGGGAAAATACTTTGAAGTCTGCTTGAGGTATAAAAATACATATGCAAAGACTTCCAAGCAAAGATTCTAAACCTTTGAGACTTTGTTGCATACTTATGAGCTATACACGTGACTTTCCATTGTTCGCTTGTGCTTTGCCAGTCACTCTTCCCAATCTTTTCTAACCTCCTCCAACTGATTATATGCCGTAATTATTCCTTTTATAAGCAGCAGCTTCTGTTCTAGATTCAGCTAAAAACCACCTGAGCAAGTCTTTCACTCAACTATCCCTTTCTCTTTACCTATACTGATATCAGTCCCTGCAGGTATTAGTAATTTGATGAAGTATTTTTTTCAATCTCCTAACCATTAAAAAGTTATGTACTTACCGTAACGCTCCATCTGTTTTGTCCACTCCATTCTGCCTCAACCACTGGGTTCAGATCAGACTTTGCTGATACTATAGCTTGTGGCCAACAAACTCTCGAGCTCCTCCCTACCCACAACACACTAACCACAAACATATCTCAGATCTTACTTGTTAGATGATACAAATAGTAACTATGTGAACAGTGTTCCTAACAAAGGAAACCAGTATCTGGAGCTCAATAAAAGACAGTGGCATCTTAATAGCACTGCATTCTTCCAGAAGTCCAAAATGTCAAAGGCTGGGTTGTTGGTGGGCAGGAAGTTGAAGAATGAAAGCTGACAACACAGATGGAATGTTATGGTAAACACATAACTTCTTTATCAGATGATGTCAACTTTCATTCATTCATTCCTCAACCATGGCGGCAGAGCCCCCAGCTACCTTATATCCTGGGTGGACTCCAAGGAAGGATATTCCTGAACATGGTTAAACCAAAGGCTGCTCTTCCAGAGACCAGATCCAATTTGTAATGAGTAATAGAAGTATGAGGATTAGCCCAAGTAGCAGCTGCGCAAATGTCATCATGAACGACTGAATACAAATACTGAAGAGGTTGGCATAGGCCTTGTAGAGTGAGCTTTTTAAAGGTTTTGGTAATGGAATGCTTGATTTATTACAGACCAAGGCTATGCAGTCTACAATCCATCTTGGCAATGTCACTTTTGTGACAGACTTGCTCAATTTGCTATCTGCAAAAGAAATGAATAATTGATCAGATTTTCTAAAGTCTTTTACTCTATGCAAGTAAAAAGCAGTTGCCTATGAATGTCTAGCTAATGCAACATTTATTCACCTTTCTTTTCAAATCTTAGGAAGAAAATTGGCAAGTTAATTGATTGATACCAAATCCTGACACCACCTGAGAAAGGAGAGGAGGATTAGTTCTTAATATCACCCTATCCTTATGGAAAGCCAATTAAGGACATTTTAGAAGATAATGCTTGGAGTTCTGAAATTTTCCTGGCAGAGGTGATGGCCACTAGAAATAAGGTCGTCCAAGAAAAAAAATTTAAGATCACATTTTGCAGCTGGATCAAATGGGGACAGTATTAAGGCCTGCAGAACAAGGTACAAATCCCATGGAGGAGTAGGATCTTTATAAGATGGTCTAAGTAAAATAGTACCTCTTAGAAAGGCCTTGCATATCTTTGCAGAAGCTAAAGAAGAACTGACAACTGCTGTATGAAAACTAGAGGATGCTAACTGAATTTTCATGGTAGAGTAGCCATCTCCCTCATTACAGATTTCTGCCAAAAATTCTAGTACACTGTGTGTGTGGTAGTGGTGGGGTGGCTGAAAAGGGCTTGATACTTTTTTGATGTAGATATTATTAGTGGAAGCTTTGTGGAAGACAAAAATATATGGCGGACAGGGGATGAAATCATAGATTGTTTGGCTATTAATAAAAGTGGAGAAACCATACTGTCATCTTAAGGTTTGAGATATCTAGGTGAACCTTGCCTACCAGGTGAGATAGTAGATCTGGAATTGGATCCAGAATCCAAGGTGGGTAAATTAGAGGAGGACAAAGGAAGGAGAACCAAACTTGTCAACGCCAGTAAGGTGCAATGAGGATGACTTTGCTCCTCAATCTTGCAGCTTTCTGTATGAATTTGGCAATTAAGGGAGTTGGTGGATAAACACTGAGAAGACTGGAGGGTCAACTGTGGAGCAAAGCATCCCTCAGTGATTCCCCGGAGGGGGAACTAGGGCAAAGAAGTTGCTGCATTTGTTGTTTAGGGGAGACACAAAAAGATCTGAGCAAAGCTGGCCCCATTGATGGAAAACTATCTCCGTCACGTTTTTGTTGAGAGACCACTTATGAGGTACAAGAATAAAACCTGCTCAATTTGTCTATTACACTGGACTTCCCCAGAATGTGCTTTGCTCTCATTAAGTGACTGGATGAGTTTGCCCATTGCAACACTGAGAGCTTCTCGACACAGGGGGTGAGATCTGGTTCCTCCTTGTCTGATGACGTACCAAACCACAGACATGTTTGTCCATTTGTATCAGCTGTTCCTAGAGGCACAGCATCCTGAAAGGCTTGTAACACTAAAAACACTGCTCTCATCTCCAGAACATTTATATGTAAAGTGGCCTCTTCAGGGGACCAAGTGCTTTGGACTGTTTTCCCCAGGAAGTGCCTCCCCCCAGCCAATCAGGGATGCATCCGTGGTCACTATGGCTGTGGGTTGAGGGAAAATAAACAGATGGCCTTGTCAAAGCTGATCTGGCCTTATCCACCACCAAAGGTGTTTCTTGCACATATGTGTGATCCTTATTTGAGCTGACAGCTTTTGATAAAGACTTGACCTTTGCGATGCTAGCATCCACTGAAAAATTCTCATGTGATTTTTTTTGCCAGAGATACAAGAATTGCGGCAACTGACCTTGACCACAAGGCCTGAAAAATTAACTGGCTGAAATTCTAGTGTTTTGAATAAATTCTTCAACTTGGAATCTCAAAGTCTGAGCTCTGTTTAGGGGAAATGAGGCTGTTGCTTATATTGTATTGAGATGTGTTCCAATGTATTCCAGTATCTGTGATGGGAGTAGCCGAGACTTGTAGTTTATTGCGACTCCCAGGAGGGAGAAAGTTTGGAGTACCTTATCTCTTGCTATTGTTAACAGATGCTGGCTGGAACGGTAATGAGCCAATCATCTAAATATGCAAAAACTTGGAATACCTGCAGTCTCAAGTGAGCTGCTACCACTGCCATGAATTTGGTGAACACCCTAGGGGCTGTGGTGAGTCTAAAGGGGAGTGCTCTGAAGTGGTTATGACAGGCTCCCAGCCAGATGTGTAGGAACATTCTGGAGGGCCTGTTCATTTTTATGGGATAGTACGCATCTTGAAGGTCTATCGAGCACATCCAATCGTCCTTACCTAGAAAAGGCAATATTGGACTGAATCGTGACCATTCGAAACTTTGAGTGCTGAACTGACTTGTTCAAGTTGCTCACATCTAAAATTGGTCTCCAGCTCCCAGTTTTCTTTAGCACTAAAATGAATCTCGAGCAAGTTCCGGATCCTTTCTGGTCTGGTGGGACTTCCTGTATGACTTTTCTAGCAGTTTGTGAATTTCTACAGCTGCTGTTTCCTCTAACTGTGGAACATCAGGAAACGTTTGTGAAGATGGAGGTTGGAAGGAAAAGGGAATTCTATAACCTCTGGAAATAATCCTCTGCACCTCAGTGTCTTTTGTGATATCTAGCCATGCTTTCTGGTGCAGGGATAAGCAATGCCCAAATACCTCCAGAGGGGCACAAATTGGGCCTCCTTTCAGGAGTGATGGTAAGACCTATCAGAGAAAGTGTCTTTAGACCCTTGGTTTTCCAGGCCACCTCTACCATGTAGGTGGCATCTTCCATTATTGTTCCCCCTTCTGCCTCTAGGGGAACCATATCCATATAGATATAAGAAAGGATCCTGGGATTTCTTGAACCACATCTTTCGTCATCTGCACTGGTTCTTAGAAAAGGTCCCTTGGGGGATTGAAAAATGCACTGCTACAGCAGAGAGAGCAACTCCATCATTCTTGCACCTAGAGAGTGTATCCTTCACTTTTGGGCCAAACAGAGAAGATCCGTCAAAAGCAGTATTGACGAAAGAAGACCTGAAGGACTCCACAAAGTCACTCAAGCATATCCAGGCATGTCTTTAGATGCCCAAACCCACGGTCTTGAGGCTGCATGAGAGATAAGCCTCATGGACGAGTTTGAGATGGATTGAAGGGTCGCCAACTATGAGGTGACCGTAGATTGTGCCATTGCAATAGTGGACCCTGAAAATATATTTGACAATTCCTTAATCAAATCTCTTTGTAACCTTGTAAAGTGTGCCAGGTAATTCAGTGAACTAAGTGGAAAGGTCGCAGAAGCATAGACATGCTTCCCGAACCTGTCCAAAGCCCTGGACTCTCTGTTTGGGAGATGGACAGTGGAACTTTGTTCTGCAAGTTCCTTCTTTGTGGCCACCACCACAACCATGGCATCTACAGCTACTCCCTTGCTTCAGTGTTCCTTTCCTTTTGGAAGTGCCAGAATTCAGTCTGGTCTATTGGGGATGGGTTCAACCACATCAAATCCTTCCACACCTGTTGAGAGATCAAATCAATGAGCTTATCGATGGGCAGAGTCACCCAGGAGGTAGACGGGCTAGACCCAAATGCCTCCAGAAACACTGATTCCTCCGGGAAAGGATTTTGAGAGGACCAACCACCCCATTGCTTGAGGATCTCCAGAATGTCATCAGGTGGTGATCTAGGAGACCCTTCCCCTTCATCAAAATCTGTCTTCCATGATAGATTCTTGAAAGGAATCCAAGTGCCTCCTTTTGCACTTCCTCTTCTAGGGTATTTCCTCAGTGGAATGCTCCAGGGAAGTATTGGAAGATAGGGTAATACCCTGCTGGATGGTCTGGAAGGTATGAACTGGATGTCCTTGTGGAGTTGAATGTCGAGGCTTTTGGCACAAACACACATGGGATGTAGAAGGTAGGTCCGCGGGGGGGGGGGGGGTCTGTCCTACCGAAGCAGAGAACACTCTCTTCACTACCTCGAAGGCAGATCACTCTAGGGAGAAGGAAGCCAATGGAAGAGAGAAGCCATGCTTCTGTCCCACAGTCTCGATCTGCCTCGAAGGCAACCCACCTGAGGCAGAGGCCATAGCAAGCTGTCCAGGGCTGAGGCTCTGAGTGGCAGAGACCACTCCGAAAGCTTTGAAGTCTACTCCAACACCTCTGATCTGACCGGGACCCTACCGCTTTGACAGCCACTCTACTTTGGGTGCACTCAGAAAAAACTTCAGATCAGAGGACATCAGAGCTCTTGGATCTGACCCAGATGGTCTCAGTAAACAAGTGTTGGATCGGAGAAGGAGTCACAACTGGACGAGGAGATCTAGCCAAGGCTGCCTGACCCAAAGGGGTTGGAGCCGGGAGAACCTTCATCTGAATTTGCACCAAGAGAAACTTTCTCATCATTCTGTCCACATCGGCTTCCATGAGACTTCTGGAAGAATGAGATGAAGCAATGGACGGCGAATTGGACCTTCATCTCTCAAGAAAGGGAGACAGCAGTACTGATGGCACTGGGTCAATAGGCTGGGAATATTGGACCTGAGGTAGAATTTTCTGAGCTGAAGAATCATGATCAAAAGATGTTTTAGGAAAGGCAGAAGACTCAGATCCAGAAGGCTTTGGATCCAGTCCAGATTTCTTTGAAGGAGGCTCCAAGGATGATGAGGTGGAACAACCAGACCGCTTCGGGGACTTTTTAGGAGTGTCCTTGGAATCCTTGGAAGATGCTTGGGTGTGGGGGGTTAGCCCCAGATAAGGTTACTGAAACAGCAGTTGGAAGCAATACTTTTAAAATAAGCTCATTTCATCTGCCCACTAACATATACGGATTGAAATCTTACAAATGTCACAGTTAACACGGAGATGCTCAGGGTCAAAGCAATAAACACAAGAGGTCATGTGCATCAAAGTAAGACAACTTATGGCTGCAGTTTTTACATTTTTTTGACACCCTTCTCTGACATCCTGACAATTAAAAGGGAGAAGAAGAACACACTAAAGATATATTTTTATTATTTTTATTTAAGTAGGGAAGGAAAATAAAAGGGAAAGAGTACCAACAATAGTACAAAGAAATACACAAAAGTGTAAAAAGTAGATTTAGAAAAGAAAAAGGTAATAACAGCAAGGGTAATTAGAATAAATTAGAATATGCATAAACGTAAATAGATACATACAGAAAATTCAGAAAAAAGAACTTAATGATAATATTTGACTTACCTTCATCCAAAAAGCTCGAGAATAAAGCTGACCACGTATAAATGCGAAAGCAGCAAACGAGATCGGAGGTATGTTAGGCATTGGTGCATTATGGGTAGGGAGGAGCTTGAGAGTTCTAGATGGCCACAAGCTATAGTATCAGTAGAGTCAGATCTGAGGATCAGATCCAAACCCAATGGTTGAGGAATGAATGGAAATTGACATCAGATCAATGGTTTGTGAGACTCTGAAGCCCTATTTAGAAGGATTCTAACACTCAAACTGCAAGATAATATTCATAACGTTTGCTACAGCTCTCTCATGAGATTTGTTCATCTCGACAGCCACAGATTTTGGAAAGCTGATTGCACATTATCTGCTAAATGTTCATTTGTGCGCAAAACTGCACAAATCTCCAATATTCCAGTCTTTCATATTGAGGTCCACAGCCAGTTGTGAATAAAGACTTAACGCACTAATCACACTTGAACTTAGCATCTGTCACAGTTTGCATATTTCAGAGAATTTGAAATAAATAGAAACATATGAAATACACAATTTCTTTGAAATTAAATAAACGTGTTATCTACGCAGCCATTCTTTGAAATTAAATAAATGTGTTATTTATGCAGCTATGGATAACTGGGCAATTGATATGCTAGTATTGCTTATTCTGGACCGTTATGGTATAATTGAAAATGGCATAATTCTGTACTATCTGTGCTACAGCAGTCAACATTTATAACCAGTATATTAGATTTCTTGTTTTTTTTTTCTTTGCACTTTAATATTCAAAAGTACAAGCCATGTACCAATTCATGCCTATGCTTTCTCATCTTATTGGGAGCTCTTTTATTGCCATCTTTGGAAATTAAACCTTGGAGACAACCCCCCCCCCCCAAAAAAAAAAAGCAAAATTGAACTTCATTTGTTTCTGATGATTTGTGATCGGGTCAGCCATTCACTGCATCTTCTTTCAGTAAGTGCATTTAAGTCAGTATCAGTACAGGTCTGGAACTTTCTTACGGTTTCATTTATCAAAGTAACACCTAAACAACATACAGTTCTTTCAGCAACTCTATACTTATCAGGTAAATATTCTTTACTCAACATGCCGCTGTGTTTTTTCTTGGTCTGTTTCTTTTCAGATCACATTTCTGAAAATTAAATGACATCCTTTGCTGTATGAAGAGGTGGACTGTATATAGACTTTCTGAATATGCTTTTCAAGGATTTGTGATCTGTATCAACTGGAATGCCTTTACTACATACATATTTATGGAATTTAGCGCATCCACATACTGGCGATAACACATTTTCTAACTGGACATATCTTGTTTGAACATCATAAACTGATCTGGTCCCATTGAGTCTATGCTCTTGTAAGACTACAGGTCATATAGTATTTCGACTACAGCCACTTGTAACATAAGTGGCTTATTAACATCAAACTTCTCAATGGTGTTACATCTTTGAGTAGATTCTTAACTTAAAATCTCTGTTCCTGTTCATGGTTCAATTTCCAGGACACATTTTGCTACAACAGCTTTTTCAAGGGTTTAGTTATCTCAGACATATTAGGTACAAACTTGGCAAAATACATCATTATTCCTAGAAGCCTCTAACGTAAATGTATCCTACTTTAACCTACTTAGCAAATTTATCAGTCTCCTGACATACTCTTTCTCTTGTGTCTGCTCCCACACTAAAATTATCAGCATCTTCCAAGCATTCAAATACCTCTAAAACTACTCTTTGGTACACCCATTGCGCTGATGTACTAACAGATCAGATATTTAAGGAATCTGCGCCTTCTTAATGGTGGATTAAAGGTAAACAATATGGAGTTTTCTTCATCTAGCTTTATAGGTTCATAGTTAGGTAGTAGGCTATCGGCCCAAGGGCCTACGTCAGCCTAGCCAACAAGGTTCCCTTGGCTTATGCCACCCAAGAAAGTTATTTTCCTGTGCCACTGTCCAGCAGTGACACAGAAGTGATCCCTCGGGTGTATTTCCTATTTCCCATCCACTCATCAAGATTTTTCTTGAAGAGTGCTACTGAAGAAATTTGCTTGACACAGATGGGTAGCCTGTTCCAGAGTATGGGAAGTCTCTGGGACAGGTATCTATCCCTCCAGCATGTCCTGTTTATTGTGGTGACAAGGTTTAGGTCCCTAGAGTGTGTAGCTCGGAGGGATTTGGATTTCTTTAGCTGTAGCATGTCCAACAGCTCTGGGTTTGACATAGCTTTATATGTTAGGCAGAGATCACCTCGGAGTAGGCGATATGCTACAGAGTAAAGCTGAAGTTTTTTGAGGTGGTCAGTGTATGGCATTTGTTTGAGGCCAGTAATCCTCTTTGTGAGGTACTTCTGTGGCCTTTCCAGCTGCTGCAGATGTCTTGTGTGGTACATTCCAAAAAGGGGATTGTACTCTATAATGGGTCTAATGAGTGTCGAGTAGAGGGGAACAATAATCTCTTTCCTGGATGAGAACCCTTTTATGATGAGGTGTGCCACGTAGAAGGACTTCCTGACTACTGTGGCGATGTGACTATCAAAGGAGAGACTACTGTCCACCTGGGTCTCCAAGGTATCATCACACATTCGGTGTTAAGTAGATTGCTGCCTATGTGGTAGTTCATGGGTACAGAGTTTTTACCAAAGGGGATGACACTGCACTTTTTGGCATTGAGTTTGAGGCCATGGCTCTGACATGACACCAGGCATCTGTCTCAACGAGGCCCTTCTGTAGGATGTCCACATCATTTGGGGACTTGACTATGGCTCTTAGTTTGCAGTCATCTGCGAACTTCGTTAGCCAGAGGCCTTCTGTGTTAGCCTGTACTTCAGAGAAGTAGATAAACAGGAGAGGTCCCAGGACAGAACCCTGTGGTACTCCACTTGTCACTGCTTTGAGGTCGGATTTGGAGTCTGCAACATTTACAGTGTGGGTTCTGTCAGTGAGCCAGTTGGCAACCCATCTTGTGACGTAGGGATTTATACCTAGTTTAGTGAGTTCAGCTATAATTCCAGAATGGGGGATGGTGTTGAAAGCCTTGGCGAGGTCAAGATAGGCTGTGTGAACCACCTTACCCTCCATCTACGGCTTTGGTGACTGCCTCAAAGATGTCGATCAGGTTCAGGAGGCATGATCTGCCTTTCACAAACCCGAACTGGGTGGGATCCAGAGTTTGGAGGTTACCAATGCTTTGTTTATGAGTTCCATGATGATACGTTCCATGGCCTTGCAGACCAGGCTCGTCAGGCTAATAGGTCGATAGTTCCCGGGATCAATGGTGGCTCCCCCTTTGTGGAGTGGGATAACTGTTGCTGTGCACCATTCAGTCGGCACAAAGCCTGATGCGCGGCTATTATTGAACATGGTGCTTAAGAGGGGAGCCAGTTCATTCTGAAGTTCATGTAAAATGCAGCCTGGGATGTTGTCCGGTCCCATGGATGCTGTGTTTTTGGCTTTAGAGAGTGCAGCTTTTACCTGCGTAGTTGTGATTACAGGGACTCTGCATTCTTCCTGTACAGATATGGGCCCTTTAGGGGGTGAGGGGGGGATAAAGTTAGCAGTGAACCTGTCTGCCAGGATGTTTGCAATATAAGTTGGTTCTGTAATTTTCATGCTGTTGTGCTGCAACTCAAATCAGATCTGGGTGTTGCCATCAAGATTCTTGACATAGTTATAGAATGCTGTATGGTTGTCCTTAGAATTAGTGGCAATTTTTTTTTTCACAGCTAGCTTTAGAGGATCTTATAAGGGATCTCAGCTTCTTACTGAGGCTGACCAGGGAGCTCCTCCACTCATGGGATTTTACTGAGGCTGACCAGGGGTGCTCCTCCACTCATGGGACTTTGCTCTCTTTTGCAACAGTTTCTTCCTTCTGTTGTACAGTTTGTTTATGGCAGGGGCCACCAGATTGGCTTCCTTTTTTTGGAGGATAGCGTCTTGGTTCTGTTTGGGATAGCACGATCCATGCACTCATGTAAGTGCTTATAGAGTGCATTTGTGTAGGATTCAGCAGTTGTAACTGTATTGTCCATCTGCATGGGTGTCATGAAGTTCACCACTTCTGTCTTAAGAGGCATGAAGTTGACTTTGGAGAAATTTTTTACCATGGTTTCCTGAATGGGGGGTGGGGGGAGGATGTGGACATCAAAGGTGATTAGCTTATGGTCGGATCGGACCAACAAGGAGTTGACTTCAGGTGTGGAACACCGTTCACTCATGTTGGTAATGACTAGGTCTAGGATATTGTTGCCCTTGGTGGGGGTGTGGATAAGTTGCTCCAGGGCATTGGAGTTTATGAATTCCAGAAAGTGTTGAGCTAAGGAGTTGTTACACAAGTAGTTTTCCCAGTTAATGGTGGGGTAGTTGACGTCGCCCATTATTAGGGTGTTTGGTTGAACTCTAATATTTTCCAGTACATCAAGAAAAGAGGAGTGGGAATCCTGGGGCATGGTGGGGGATCTGTAGCAAGCTACAATTTGGACTGCAGTTTTGCCCAGAGCTAGTTGCACTTGGATAATCTCGGATGCATTATGCTGAGCAACTAGCCTGGAGGTGTGGATATCCTTAATGAATATGGACACACCTTCGCCTTTGGTGTTTCGGTCCAGGTTACATGGCCGAAAAGTGTGGTATGACTTATAGCCTGTTAGTGCAGGGGTGCACTCTAGAGCCTTGAACCAGTTCTCAGTCACTGCACAGATATCGATGTTCTCCATTTTAAGGAGTGCCTCGACTAAGTGCATTTTGAGATTTAGACTTCTAGCATTGAGTAGCATTATCCTCAGTTTTTGCTTGCCTATTCCGGTGGTGAATTTGTTATTTAAACCTTGCCTAAAAAGGCACTATAGGGGCAGCAAGAGCCTTAGCCAGTATCCGGAATCCCAGGGGCGACAGATGCAGGCCATCTGAGGCAAAGCACCGTGGCCTGTCGACCATGTCATTCCAAGCAGACAGATACTGGATCCCCTTAGAATGACACCAGAATCTTAGCCAATTGTTTAAGTCCGTCATTTTGTCCTCGCACTACGGTATCATTCTGGGCGATGGCAGAATGCTACTCATGGCTAGGGTCATACCTGTCTGGGCTACAAGATCGGAGAGCTCTTCCATTTCTCTTTTCCTGTAGTCCAGGGAGGTACATCTCAGGTCATTCACACCAACATGGACAATGACAGAGTCATATTTGTACTTGTTGTGGAATGACCCGAGTGCGTGGGTTATGTGGCGGATCCTGGCACCCGACAGGCAGCTGACAGTAACCTTCTCCTTGTTTAGCCTGGTAAGTGGGACATCAGTGTGCCTGACTATACAGTCACCTATGACTAGTTTGTTGGGTACATTGTTTTGCCTTATTGGCTGTGGTTGAGTGGCACACAGTCTGTGGGCTGTGTATCATTTGGGTTGTGTTGGGGGATGGAGGTTGCTTGCGTTTCTGCTTTGAAGATCTCTGTTGCTTAGACAGATTATTATTGAGAGCCTCTGCAAATGTTTTTTAGTTACTATGTGTGTATTTTGGTGGTGTAGATTTATTGAGACTATGTGATGAGTGTGGTGTGGTGTGGTGCAAATGTTTACCTTCTCCTCATGACTGTCAAGTTCAGTCTTGGTTGGAGAGAGCTTTACCTTCAGTTTGGCTAGATAAGTGCATCTCTCACAGGTTGTAGTGTTGGGTGGTAGGAGGAGAGGGTTGTCTGTGTACATGAGGCAATTTCTACATTGCCACAAGATGCCCAGATTAATCAGACAGACAGGAGAGAACACTGGGAGCTGACCCTTGGACATGCCTGAATACAAAAACTATTTTCCTCTAGATAAGTGAGGAAAGTGAGTACAAAAACTGTTTTCCTCTAGGTAATGAGGAAGGCTGAGTGCTATAGCAATTAGTAGCCTATTTAGTGCTTACAAGTTCTGAACAAGTGCTGAGCATGAATAAGCAAATTTAAGTGCTAAAACTAAGAATCTGTATCTGCACTAGACGAGTTACAGGACAGAAACAAGTGCAAATGCACGCTTTCAAATCAGAAAGTTGAGAGAGATGGAAGAGATTGCCCAAACAGCCAGTAACTACAATTTCTGGGCTAGAACCACTCCTTATGTGGTAAACAGTTTACCTAGTGCTTACCACTCCCACTGATAAGCTAGAAGGCTTCCCTCCAACACAGAAAGACTTGGAGGGCTCAGAAGCTTACATACAGTCCTGGATACAGCAAATCTGTATCTGGAACACATGTTACAGGAAAGGTGGGGCACAGGCTTAGTTTTTTTTTCTTACAGAAAAGTAGCAAAAACAGTAGTAAAAACAATTCACATGCAGTGCAAGCTAGCACACTGGAGTATGTAGCAATATTAGACTAAACACAGTTTAAAAATGCAATTAAATTAAAAAGGACTAAAAGCAAGTGCAGAAAGAGTTTATTAGGTAGAATGTGGTAAAGAGATGGGACTGGGGGAGTGTCCCAGATCAAATCTACAGTGGGGCGGGCAACTGCAAAAGCCACCAAATGTATACTACAAGCCAAAAATAGGAAGGGCGGGACAGTTTCAACAGAGATCTAAGCAACAACTAACAGTACAAACTCTAAAACCAAAAAAATATACTCAGCTCTGTATATTTGCAGACAGATTGGAAAGCAGTCTCTCAGAACACAGGTCCCAGCAATTAAATGCAGGCTGTTACTAACAGGTCTAATTTTATTAAAAAACATACACGAGTGAAACCACCACGATAAAGTACTGCTGTATAAAAGTCCAACTGATTTATTAAATAAAAAGAACAGATGAGCGTTTTCGCGTACCAACCAGTACGCTTCTTATAGCAGCGTCTAATTTCATCAGGTCTAATTTTATGCAAGTGATCCTTGAGATAGATAACACACAAGCTGTAAAAACCAGTTATACCAACTGAAGACGCAGCAGAAAATAGGGGGGGGGGGGGCAGTTTCAACAGAGATCTAAGCAACAACTAACCGTACAAACTCTAAAACCAAAAAAATATACTCAGCTCTGTATATTTGCAGATAGATTGGAAAGCAGTCTCTCAGAACAGGGAGACAACAGTTTTCAACAGAGATCTAAGCAACAATTAAACTCTAAAACCAAAAAATATATACTCAGCTCTGTATATATTACAGTTGTTTACCTACCATAAATGTAGATGTTTGAGTGTATTCACTGTTGCAGTCATTACACTTGGGTTATCCTGCTGGCAGGCTACCTGCAGTCGGCCTGAATTCCAAAGTCCTGGCCCGGCGTAGGTTGCTGTCACCTCTTCCCTGATGTTAGTACGCCAGGGGTATAAAAGATGCAGCCGATACCATTGTCTTCAGTTTTTCTTGCCCCAGATGTCAGGTGCCCCCAAAAGGGTAGTCTAAAAATTCTGCTCATAAAAAAACATGCACTAACATAACATTACCTTCATCTACAAGCAAATACACCACATAGGTTGGATAGAATAGAGAAGTACAGATACGTCCCAGCAATGAAAGGGGGATGGAGGGAGGGTAACCTGGACTGCAACAGTGAATACACTCGAACATCTCATTTATGGTAGGTACACAACTGTACTATGTTCATCGTGTTTCACTGTTGCAGTCATTACACTTGGGTTGAATCCCAAAGCTGAGGTTGGTTGGCTGGGCCTAGATAGAATTAGGAATTAGTGGCTATGAGGCCCTGCAGAACTGCAGTGGCGAAGCCTGCTCTGGATTTAGAGTAAAGAGGTAAGTGGTAGTGCTTTGTAAAAGTGTGCACTGAAGTCCAAGTTGCAGCCTCCAAAATGTCCTTGGTTGGTACTCCTCTAAGGAAGGCTGCTGAAGTGGCTGCTGCTCTGGTTGAATGTGGCCTAATGCCCTTAGGCACTGATTTGCCATGTTTTGAATAGCAAAAACGAATGCAGTGGCCCATCCATTTTGAAATTGTCTGCTTTGAAATAGCTTTTCCTTGCGATCCTGCAACGTAATGGTTATAAAATGCTAACCTTTGTGATGTATGCTTTATCTGAAGAAGTCATTCTACTTTGTATGATGAAAAGCGCTTAATAAAAACTGCTGAGTGGAGTTTTTTGTTGCCTGGAGCTTTACTTGGATTCTCGTTGGTTTTGCTGTTAAGCTTTTTCCTAGTTCGTGATCCTGCAGCGTATGCCACTAAGAGTTGCTCAGTCTTTCTGAAGGCTTTAGTTTTGTCCAAGTAGAAGCGTAGCTGTCTGTGTTATGTCCAAATAATGCAGAAGTCTCTCCCCCCTTATTCTGTGGGTTTGGATAAAAGGTAGGCAAATGAATGGTTTGGTTAAGAGCCACACTGGACACCACCTTAGGCATAAATGTTGGGTTTGTCCTTAGAGAAACCTTGTCCGGATGGAAAATAATAAAAGGTTCCACAGCCATTAGTGCTGTAAATCTGAGACTCTTCTTGCTGAGGTTATTGCTAGGAGCAGTGCTATTTTCCATGATAACTATTTTATCTCAGCTGTATTGTCTGGCTCAAAAGGAGGCAGTGTGAGCTTCTCCAAGACAAAACTGAGGTCCCATGCAGGTGCTGGAGCTCTCCTTGGAGGTCTTATGTTTCTGGCCCCTCTGAGGTACTGCCTTAGCAGTGGATGTGAAAAAATAGGTGGATCCGTATTGTAATGAGCTGAAATGGCAGAGACATGGATCTTAATTGATGAGAAGGATAGGCCTTTGTTCAGCATCTCAGTTAGGTATTGTAAAATCTGAGGAATATTTGGTACAAGCGTGTCCATTCCTTGTGCCTGGTTCCAAGCACAGAATCTCTTCCATTTTTCTGTATAAGATTTTCTGGTGCTGAGCCTCCTGGCCTCCAAAATAACATCCATAACTGCTTTAGAGAGAAGCGCGTTCTGAATGGTTAAATTATCAGCCATGCAGCCAGATTTAGGGTTCTGAGTTAGCTGTGCAACATCTGATTGTTTTGTTGGGTCAGCAAATGAGGAATTTGGGGTAATGTCCAGGCTGGGCCTTGAGACAAGCTCTTTAGGATTGGGTACCAGTGCTGGCGTGGCCAGTCTGGGGTAATCAATATAATTTTTGGCTTCTCTCGTCTGACCTTTAGGAGTACTTTGGGGAGGAGAGACAGTGGAGGAAAGGCATATACTGTAAGGGTTTTCCAGCTGAATGACAGGGCATCCACTTTCCATGCTTGTTTGTGATAAGTCCTTGTGCAGAATCTCTGTAGTTGGCAGTTGTGCGGGGAGGCAAATAGATCTATGTCTGGGCATCCCCATTTCCTTGTTATCATGCTGAAGATTTGTGGATCTAGTTTCCACTCGTGAGGATCCTTGAGATTTCTGCTTAGTTCGTCTGCCAGAGTATTTGTCTTTCCTGGCAGGAATTGTGCTTGCAGGTGTACTTGATAAGTCAATGCTGTGTTCCACAGAGTCATGGCTTGTCTGCAGAGGTGGTAGGAATGTGTGCCTCCCTGCTTGTTTATGTACCACATGACTGTAGTATTGTCCGTCTTTACCAGCAGTTGTCCTGGATGAAGTAAATCCTTGAAGGCCATCAGGGCATTCTGAATAGCTAGCATCTCTTTTTGATTGATATGAAGATGCATTTGGCTTGCTGGCCATAGTCCCTGAATACATCTTCCTGCCATGTGGGCCCCCCCAGGCATAATCTGATGCATCTGTTGTTAGTGTTTGCCTGGCCATGGGTAGAGTGAATGGCTGTCCCTTGTTGGGTGACAGGCCTGTGCCCACCACTGAAACTCCTGTTGCAGGCAGGGAATGAGGGTAACTAATGTTTCTAGGCTGTGGCAATGAGGGTAACTAATGTTTCTAGGCTGTGGCAATGTTGAGTCCAAACACTTTTTAAGATACCATTGTAGTTTCCTCATATGCAGTCTTGCATACGGAATTAGTAGAATGCAGGAAGCCATGAAGCCCAAAGCCTGCAGAATTTTTCTTGCAGATAACTGGGTCTTTGTTGCCAACATTTCGAAGTAAGAAGTCAGTTGCTTTTGTTTGTCTGGTGTGAGATAAGCCATCTGGGCAGTTGTATTTAAGCTTGCACCCAGGAATATTATCTCTTGAGAGGGTACTAGTTTTGATTTCTTTTCGTTTACTGTGTACCCTAGGCAAATTAGTAATCTTTTTACAAATGACAGATGCTTCAGTAGAATGTCTGTTCTCTGCTTGAATAAGGCAGTCATCCAAGTAAGGGTATATCTGAATTCCTCTTTGTCTGCAGAAAGCAATTACTGGTGCCAGGCATTTTGTGAAGACCCTGGGCGCAGTAGATAAGCCAAAGGGCAGTGCAGATAATTGGTAGTGCATTGATCCAGCTATGAATCTGAGGTATTGTCTGTAATTCTGTCTGATTGGGACATGCAGTTATGCCTCTTTTAGGTCCAAAGTTACAAGCCAAGCCTTCTTGCCCAGCATGGGCAGAAGCTGCTGCAGAGTCAACATTTTGAATTTTGGAACGTCCAGAAAAGTGTTTAGAATAGACAGGTCCAGTATTGGTCTCTAGGCTTTGTTCTTTCTGGGTACCAGGAATAGTCTTGAGTAAAATCCTTGTCCCTGCTCTTGCTGTGGTACTCGCTGAATGGCCCTCATGCCCATGAGGGATGTAACTTGTTTTTGTGCCTCTGCCCATTGATTTTGTGGCAGGTCTGGTATACCTTTTGCCTTTGGCAGGGTGTGAAAGTGGAACCTATAGCCCTGGTACACTATATTCAAGACCCATTTGTCCTGGGTGATTATATGCCAATTTTTTGAAAAAAATGCTAGTTTTCCCCCTAAGAGAGCTGCCAAAAGATAAGTGCTTGGTATTGGCAGAGGAAAGTCATTGGGACTGTTTTCTATATGGCTGTGATTTGTCTTCTTTGCTTTTGGAGGTAGAAGCACCCCATTGTTTAGGCCTGTATGAGCCTTGGGGCTGGGATCTGCCTTTAGGGCATATCTGCCTCTTTGCGGCCTGTCTGACACTGGTAAGGACCAATTCTTTGAAGGCCAGTTCCTGCTAAATCTGGGTGGTTGTACCTGTAAGAAATCCTTAACTATCTGCATAGGTTTCGCTTTATCCTCCATTTTCTTCAACACCTCTTCTGCCTTAACACCAAACAAAGTATCATGCTGTAAAGGATCATCCAATAATTTTGCTTTAACATGATCAGGCAGATTTTGTTCCTTTAACCAAGCATGCCTTCTAATGACAGTACCCGTAACAGCGGCCCTGCAAGAGGCCTCCAGTGAATCAAAACAACATTGCAAAGTATGTTTTCCCACTTTTCAGCTGCATGCAATAAATCCTGCATTTCCTTGTCATCTGCACATTAAGAATTTGTCAACATTTTCTGTTTTAGCAGTGACATTAAATGTTGCTGATATTCAAGCATATGAAACTGACAATTTAAATCCCTTACAGCCAAGGTAGCAGAAGTGTAAACTTTTCCCCCCATCTGTCCAGTGCCCTAGAATCCCTATCAGAGGGGACAGGGTTTTTCGCAGTGGAAGCCTTGACCCCTTTGGGACCCTGAGATATAGTTTCTGGGTCAGCAGCAGAGTTTTTATATAGAAATTTGTGGGAATCTGGAACCCTGTAGTATCTGTCTAGCTTAACCGGTGCAGGGGGTAAAGAGTCAGGAGACTGGCTGGACTCTGAACATCATCTACTATGTCTAGAACAGGCGGAATAGCAAGAGGTCTGTGCTGAGGTAGTAAAAGAAAGTCTCTGAGTCTGTTCTTAGATTCTGAGTAATCTTGGCTCTCCCAGTGAAAGTGCTCCCTCATAGTGTGAAGGGTTTCCCCAAAAGAATAATCCTCAAGAGGAGAGGCTGAAGGAATAGACTCTTCAGCATCAGAATCCTCATAGGGAGGAAGGGAGTATCCCTGTTCAGAAGAGGAATCAGAGGAAATGGAAACCTGATCTGAAGATTCATATTCTGTCTCTTGCCTAGGCCTCTTATCTGAGGGGGATGGGAGCCCCTGATCAAAGTAATTAGGTCTTCTGCCATTTTAAGCATCTGTTTTTTAGGCATGGAAGTCTGTGCAGGAGAATGCTGTACTTGTTTCTTTGTCTTTAGAGCTGCTTTAGTCTTTGCCTTTGAAGCTGAGGTTGGCTTAACATATAACTATGTAGGTCTGAAAACACCCTCAGAAGCCGATACCTGCTCAGTGGCTCCGGACCCATCTGAGGGAATAGTTTCCAAATGTCCAATACCTTGAGTATCCAGATCTGCTCCACGTGGGAGTAGGAAGCGGCCTGTGGCTCTGAGGTAGCGGGCGTTAAGGGCTGCGAAAGTGCCTCACTGATAACCGGCGAACCAGCAACTGGCCTAGCGGAGGCCTCGTCATCGATTTTGGACCTTGGATGCCTGTCCTTTTCCTTGCGCTTTTTATAAACTCCGGTCATCGGCTGTTCCGATGGCATTATATAATTAAATCTTCGGCAAAAGTAATGAAAGGCAAAATTGAACCGATGCTTAATAGTGCGTTGGTTAAATCTAGCACAAAGCCGACAGCTAGCAAAGTCGTGGTCAGGGCCTAGGCAAGGAATACAGTAAGAATGAAAATCCTTATGAGGTATTTGCTTCCCACAAGAAATACAATTGTTAACTTTTTCTGACATCGGACTGGAGCAAGAAAAAAGTTTCCCCAACGGGGTACTTAGCTTTAATGAAGACTTCGGATCTGAAATTCGAATTTGAAAATCTCAGGAGTCGGCTGACCGGCACTTGCGAACTGCTTTTGCTTCGGGCACCGCGCAGCAAGAAAGACTGAAGAAAATAGTGTCGGCTGCATCTTTTATACCCCTGGCGCAATGACGTCAGGGAAGAGGTGACAGCAACCGACAACGGACCAGGACTTTGGAATTCAGGCCAACTGCGGGTAGCCTGCCAGCAGGATAACCCAAGTGTAATGACTGCAACAGTGAAACACAATGAACATTTGCAGATAGATTGGAAAGCAGTCTCTCAGAACAGGGAGACAACAGTTTCAACAGAGATCTAAGCAACAATTAAACTCAAACTCCTGAAACTCCTTATCTCCTGAAATCTCCTATCTCTGAAATATCTCTGAAGCTTATCTCTGAAATAAACTCCTTATCTCCTGAAATCTCAAGTTTTCATCAAACTCCGGGAACAGACAACAATGTTATGACCATTTTTCCAAATGAAAGCAATGGCTAATGCTCTCTTTTAATCTTTATTTAGATTCTGCAGGATTAACACAATTTTGTAATTTTTATACAACTGCAACCTAAACAGTGACAGTAACAGAAAACAAAACTAACTGTAGTGATATTTCTTATCATTTTCATGCAAATACATGTGCTTTCTTTTAAACAACGGTCATTCACTCCATTACATAAACTGTTCAACCTATGCCACTCTTAAACCCCATTTCTCCTCCTGAATATTATTCTGTAGGTATTGTTCTCACAAATGCCGTTTATTTCCAAGTAATTTGCTCCCTCTCTTTACAAAGAATCCACCTCAAGTTCTGTCATCTCCTTTATGATATCCAGTACTTCATTTTTACTTTACAACATTAGTTATACTTTTCACCAAACAGCTACAATTTTTCCATTCATCTCCACAGAGCTAATGGCACTTTCTTGGAACACAATACTAATGGCATAACATCAGGTTTTACTTGTAAATGACATTCTCCTGGCAAACATCCTAAGCCTGAAAAGAAATCATCATAATTGTAAGGGATATCATGTGAAGGCTTTCTGTAATATAGGAGATATTTCTGAAGTGTAACTATGCTAAATGCATGCAGGACTACTATCATCCTTACAACAAATTCACTTGTAAGAAACTTGGTATAGTAAAACATATTTACAGTGTAAAATAGAGCAAACGGGCCAATTAGCTTCTAGAACTACAATATGAAACTGGATATTATACTTTTTAATTCATGTCAGTCTTTCACTCAGTGGCTTTACCTGGCATCCAAAAAGGTAACCATGTGCACACAGATGTCTTTGCCTCTTATCTTCAGAGATAGGTTATAATCTGTACCTCTGTCTAGTTTAGACGCAACATTTTGTTTATTAACTTATGTTGTCACCAAACTGAACTGCAGTTATCTCACTGTTTGATACATTTTCTGACTTCATTGTACCAACTCTTAACTTTTAAGATCATGGAAAAAAAAAAAAAGTACAGTTTTGTACCTACCATAAATGTAGATGTTCGAGGATCCACATTGCTGCAGTCCTAACCATTGGGTAGTCCGCTGTCCAGTCGGCCCGAATACCAAAGTATATGGCTGACGTCGGTCAAGGCGCATTAGACTGATGTCAGGACGTCAGGGTACTAATGCGCATGACCGACGTCATATCCTCAGTCTTTTCTTGCCCCAGATGTCAGAAGACCCTAAAAAGACAAGGCCCAAACCAAAAAACCAAAAAACCCTGCACCAAACATATATACAATATATACAAAAGTACAAGAGTATATCCTAACCCACACCACCACCCCTAAACAGAGGGGAAGGAGGGAGGGTAAATTGGACTGCAGCAATGTGGATCCTCGAACATCTACATTTATGGTAGGTACAAAACTGTACTATGTTCTTCATTCCACATTGCTGCAGTCCTAACCATTGGGTAGAATCCCAAAGCAGAGGTAAGGGAGGCTGGCAAATCATAAGGAAGCAGGAGCTGTCAACATGCCTTGCAAAATAGCTGTGGCAAAACCAGCCCTAGATTTAGAGTAGAGAGGAAGGTGGTAATGCTTAGAGAAAGTATGCACTGAACTCCAAGTAGCTGCCTCCAAAATATCCTTAGTTGCCACCCCTTAGAAATGCTGTTGAAGTGGCAGTAGCCCTAGTGGAATGAGGCCTAATCCCAGCTGGAATCTCCTTGCCATGATGGGAATAACAAAATGAAATGCAAAACCCAATCCACTTAGAAATAGTTTGCTTAGACACAGGCTTGCCCTGAGAACTCAAAGCAAAAGAAACAAACAACTGCTGAGACTGCCTGAAATCCTTAGTCCTGCTTAAATAATAACGCAACTGCCTATGTACATCTAAAGTGTGCAAAATCTTTTCGCCGTTATTTTGGGGATCTGGATAGAAAGTAGGGAAATGAATAGTTTGGTTTAAAGCCACACTAGAAAGCACCTTAGGCATAAAGGAAGGATTAGTGCGTAATGATACCCTATCCTTATGGAAAATCAAAAAGGGCTCTACTGCCATAAGGGCCTGCAACTCAGAAACCCTTCTTGCAGAAGTAATAGCCAACAAAAAAGCAGTCTTCCATGACAAGTATTTCAATTCAGCAGTAGCCGAGGCTCAAAAGGTTGTAGAGTAAGTTTTCCAACACAAAATTGAGATCCCAAGCAGGAGTAGGAGCTCTACGTGGGGTCTTATATTCTTTGCCCCTCTAAGAAACTGCTTGAACAAAGGATGCGAAAACAATGGTGGGTCACAATCATAGTGAGCAGAAATTGCTGCAGCATGAATCTTAATGGAAGAGAAGGACAAACCTTTGTCCAATAACTCAGTAAGATATTGAAGAGCCACACTCAAATTAGGCTCAGAAATCTCCAAATTCTTTGCTGCACTCCAAAATAAAAATCTCTTCCATTTTTCTGCGTACACTTTCCTTGTACTAGGTCTTCTGGCTTCCATAATCACATTTAAAACTTGTTGAGGAAGTTGAGACCTGCTGTGTTTCAAAACAGAATATGCCAGGCTGTTAGATGAAGAGAGTGAAGCTTGACATTGAGCAGGTGACCGTCCTTCTGAGATAACAGATGTGGAATCAAAGGTAAAGGCCATGGAGGCTTCCTTACCAGACTCCTTAGTAGTGGGTACCAGTGTTGCGAGGCCAATCTGGAGCTATTAAAATCATCCTTGGCTTGTCTTGTCTGACCTTTAGGAGCACCTTTGGAAGAAGAGGCAGAGGTGGAAAGGCATACACATGAAGATTTTTCCAACTGAAAGAAAGAACATCCACTTTCCAAGCTGTGTGATGAAACCCCTTTGTGCAAAACTTTGGCAGCTGGTGGTTTAGTGGAGAAGCGAACAGATCTATGTCTGGAGTTCCCCATGACACTGTCAATTTCTGAAATACATGAAGATCCAGTTTCCACTCGTGGGGATCCATGATTTGTCTGCTTAACACATCTGCTAAGGAGTTCTGTGCTCCCGGCAGAAACCTTGCCTGAAGAGTTAGTTGCAAGCTGAGCGCAGTCTCCCATAAAAACATTGCTTGCCTGCATAACGGGTAAGAATGTGTTCCCCCTTGTTTGTTGATGTACCACATGACAGTTGTGTTGTCTGTTAGAATCAACACCTGCCCTGGAAGAAGTAACTCCTTGAAAGCCATTAATGCAAACTGGACTGCTAACATCTCCTTCATGTTGATATGTAGATGCTGTAGTCTGGCAGGCCACTTGTCTTGTATCCACTTTCCATTTAGATGAGCTCCCCAAGCAATGTCCGAGGCATCTGTCGTTAAAATCTGACTCGCCTCTGGCCGGGTCACAGAGAGTCCCTTGTTTAGGTGACATTCCTGAGCCCACCACAAAAATTCTTTTTGAATGCAAGGTATTATTTGAATGACAGTGTCCAAATCCTGGCAGTGCTGTGTCCATACATTTTGAGATACCATTGCAGCTTCCTCATATGCAGTTTGGCATTGGGAAGCACCAGAATACAAGATGCCATGAACCCTAAGGCTTGAAGGACTGTCCTTGCAGTCAGCCCGGACTGAAGAGATAGTTGATGGAAGTAACTGGAAAGATTCTTTTGTTTGTCCGGGGTTAAAAGGCCATCTGGGCTGCTGTATTCAGTCTCACACCCAGAAAGCACATGTCTTGAGAGGGTACTAGACTGGACTTTATTTCGTTCACAGAATACCCTAGGCATCTTAGCACTGCTATGACATATTCCAAATGCTGTAGAAGGTCTTCCTTTTCTTGAGCCAGAATCAGGCAATCGTCCAAATAAGGATAGATTTGAATTCCTTTTAGCCTGAAGTAAGCTATCACTGGAGCCAGAACCTTTGTGAATACTCTGGGCAGTAGATAAGCCAAAGGGCAATGCAGAGAACTGATAATGAGAATTTCCAGCTCGAAAACGCAGATATTTCTGCAACTTAGTCTTATAGGCACATGAAGGTAAGCTTCCTTGAGATCTAAAGTTACCATCCAGTGATCTTTGCCCAGCAGAGGTAAAAGCTGTTGTAACGTCAACATTTTGAACTTGGGAATGTCCAGATAAGTGTTGAGGATAGATAAATCCAAAATTGGTCTCCACGTGTTCCCCTTCTTTGGTACTAGGAACAGGCGAGAATAAAATCCTAGGCCCCTTTCTGGTACAGGGACTGGCTGAATGGCCCCTATTTGGAGTAACAGAGAAATTTGCTTGTGAGCCTCTTTCCTTTGTGGAGGAGGAACGTCTGGCATGCCTTTGAAAGGGGGCAAGGTATGGAAATAAAACCTGTAACCGTGGTGAATGATATCCAAAACCCATCTGTCTTGAGTAATTAAATTCCAATTTTCTTTGAAAAGAGACAGTCTTCCTCCCAAAGGAGCTGCCAGACGAGAATGCACTGACAGCTGAAAAGGCAGGTCATTGGGTCTGTTCTGAAAGGACTGACCCCTGCCCTCACCAGAAGTCTGAGCAGGAGAACTCCCTGTTCTAGGCCTAAAAGAACCTTGAGCTCTGCCCCTACCACGTCTAGACCTGCCCCTAGACTGGGAATCATAAGCAGGATATGTCCATCCCTTAGTAGGCCAATTTCTGCTAAACTTTGGAGGCTGCACCTGCAAAAATCTTTAACAGTCTGCATAGATTTAGCCTTGTCCTCCATTTTCTTTAAAACTGCTTCCACAGGCGAACCAAACAACACATCAGACTGCAAAGGAGCATCCAAAATCCTTGTCTTAACATGCTCAGCTAAATTCTGATCCCTCAACCAAGCGTGCCTCACGAAGAACAGAGCCAGTGGCAGCCACCCTCGAGGAGGCCTGCACAGCATCAAAACCACATTGCAAAGAATGCTTACCCACTTGTTCAGACACATGAACTAAATCCAGCTACTCTTTACACTCAATACCTTCCGCCAGAGCATCCACCTTAGATTTCAATTGTGAAAGGAGATAATTTTGATATTTTAACATGTGAAACTGACAATTCAACGCCCTCATGGCTAAAGTGGAAGAAGTATACACTTTCTTTCCCCATCTATCCAAAGCCCTTGCCTCTTTATCAGAGGGAACAGGATTTTTAACAACAGAGGCCTTAACACCTTTAGGCCCCTGAGAAACAATTTCTGGGTCTGCCCTAGGACTCTTAAAAAGATACTTATGAGTTTCAGGCACCCTATAGTACCTGTCAGGTTTAACAGGGGCAGGAGGCAAAGAATCAGGGTTGAGGATTTTGTCTGCAAAAACATCTTCCACCACATTCAACACAGGAGGTATAGCTAAGGGCCTATGCTGGGGTAAAACAAGAATTCCCTAAGCCTCTTCCTGGAATCAGAGAAATCTTGGCCTTCCCATTTAAAATGCTCCCTCATGGAATGCAGAGTCTCTGAAAATGAAAAATCCTCAGGAGGAGAAGCTGAAGGAGTGGAATCATCCACATCAGAATCAGAATAATGAGGAAACTCCTGCAAGTCTTCAACATAAGACTCAGAAGCCTCTGAACACTGTTCAAAACTCTCAAACTCAGGCTCCACCCTAGGCCTCTTATCGGGAGATGGCATAGAACCTCTAATCATAGTAATCAAATCCTCTGCCATTTTAAGCATATGTTTCTTAGGCACAGAACCTGAAGTGCTAGGAGAAGCCCCCACTGAAGCTAAACTTGGCCTACCTCTCAAAGAAGTCTTGGAAACAGAAGGAGAGGCTCTAACTACCTTAGGAAGAGAGGGAAGAACAGCTACCTGAGAAGCCCCCTCAGCCTGGCCTACCTCCTGAGAGGGCACATCCTGTAACAGTAAAGTCTCTGCCTGAGACTCCACAGAAACTCCTGGCAAAACCTCTGGCTCCACTGAGCCTTCTAAAGAACCGGGGTCCGGGAGTGCAGGTTCTTCAACCCCAGACTTGGCTGCTTTGTCCTTGCGCTTTTGGCCAGGCGGCCGGAGCATCCGACGGCATTTTATAATTACAACGCTTCCCAAACACTAACCTGGCACAGTCTAACCTTCTCTTAATAGTGCGTTTGTTAAATCTAGCATAAGAGCGGCATCCAACAACGTCGTGCTCAGGCCCTAAACAAGGTATACACAAAGTATGGTAATCCCTATGAGGTATCTGTTTCCCACAAGAAATACAGTTATTCACTTTTTCTGACATCCGGTTAAATACTGAGGCAAGAAAAAAACAAAATGTTCCCCAACGGGGTACTTAGCCAACTTTGATTCGGTCTGAAACTCCGACTTCAGAAAATTTCAGAACGCCAACCTGCACTCGCAAAACTGCTTCTGCATCGGACCATGCGGCAAAAAAAGACTGAGGATATGACGTCGGTCATGCGCATTAGTACCCTGACGTCCTGACATCAGTCTAATGCGCCTTGACCGACGTCAGCCATATACTTTGGTATTCGGGCCGACTGGACAGCGGACTACCCAATGGTTAGGACTGCAGCAATGTGGAATGAAGAACATCATCTGTTTCTGATCAACAGCATACATATTCCTTGGAATGTCTGCCCTTCATTTCAAGCATCTTTGAGAAGTGGTTCCTTCTACACTTGATACAAAAGGTTGAACTGCTACTGTACTTTACTCACTGTGCACCATATAGGTCTCTCTGTTGTTAACGTTATTGCTGCCACACATTCTCGCTTTATCTTTATTTCTCATGTAATCTTTTTTCACTTGACTTGTATTTTATTTTGCACCTAGCCATTTTAGCAGTCTATTACTTTAACCGTGTACATGTAATTCCACTCACTCCATATGCATCAACAGGTTTTGATCAGATCTCCTTCTCTAAACATCTGACCCTTATTTATTTCTTATACAAACAACTATTCTGCATCTTACCAAACAGCCATAAAACTCAACAAATTCACCACTCTTTGGCTCAGTTCTTTAGTTCACTAAAATAAGTATGTGACAGTCTGTCTCTATCAAAATCTGTGCTCTTGTACAGAAAAATAGTGAATAAATGGCACATTCTTTCTAGCCTCAGAATAGTTCTTGAGCTTTTCTTTAAACACTATTATGTCTCTTGCTTTTTCATTATAAAATATGTTAAATATAGCTTTTCTCCAATGCCATGCAAAATGCTGCACAATGTACCTTTTAAGGAGTTTGGCTTTTTCTAGCTATAGTGAAAAACTGAATTTCTAGATCCAGAGCTTCCATGTTTTTGATAAACTACCTTACAGTTACAAAATTCCTAGCGGTTGCAGCTGGAGCAGTTTTTTCTAACTGCAAATTATAGTTTCATACATTTAAACACGTACATTTTCTGAAAATATATATTTTTTCACTCCTGCAATTAAACACCATAGTATACATATTGTTTGTCAGAATGCTCCATGGCACTGTGGATGCATTACTAGCCTTCATGAAGTGCTTACTAAAACTGCTTCAAGAAAGTGTACCACTTAAAAAGTGAAAGAAAAAACAAGAAATAAAGGGAACCACTCGATATGCAATTTTCTTTGCTCTGGATAAGTATATTTAAAGCTAAACATCCCACTTACTACAACCAGCAGTAGAGACCTACCATGCAACAACAGCTACAAGGGAGGTGATTTCAGATCTGTACAACAGATGGAGCCAGTCTGGAAAGGCAACAGCTGTAGCATTCGATGAAATGAAGGCCAAGGTCTGAAAGTAGTTTGGGATGGTCCAAAAAGACGTTCTAGGAAACCATTCATCATCTTCAGAGCGGGAAGCAAGACACAGCCCAGGCTCTCCTTAAGAGTAAACAAACCTTCATGGGGGTATTGGTGTAAAGTGGAAGGAACATTGAGGAACTCCTGAACCTAAATGATATGCCCTCTTTTGAGAGGTCAGTGCCAGCCCAGAGGCAACTGTTGAAACTAGTTCCATTGCTGCAGTAATATAATCCATAGGAATCAACCAGATCTGTAGGAGCAAGACAGCAACAGTGGATGAGATCTGTCCTGAAATGTTGAAGGAACTGGATACTCTTGGTAGCTCAGGGTTAAAGGGCCTTTTTAATTCTGCACCAAATCCAGGAACAATACCTCCAAATTAGCAGACTGAGGTGGCAGAACTTGGTTTCAAAAATGAATCCAACTAAAGACGGATCATGCTCTTCAGCCTCCCTAGGAAAGCCAAAAAGTACAGTTTTGTACCTACCATAAATGTAGATGTTCGAAGATCCACATTGCTGCAGTCCTTACACTTGGGTAGTCCGCTGTCCTCGGTCGGCCCGAATATCAAAGTATAAGGCTGACGTCGGTCAAGGTGCATTTGACTGACATCAGGACGTCAGGGTACAAATGCGCATGACCGACGTCATATCCTCAGTCTTTTCTTGCCCCAGATGTCAGAAGACCCTAAAAATAAAGGTCAAAACCAAAAGACAGCAAACAAACAACCAACCACCCTTGCACTAATTATATGTACAATATATACAATATACACAATATTTACAACCCAACCCACACAACAACCTCTAACTACAGAGGGGAAGGAGGGAGGGTAAATTGGACTGCAGCAATGTGGATCTTCGAACATCTACATTTATGGTAGGTACAAAACTGTACTATATTCTTCATCTCACATTGCTGCAGTCCTTACACTTGGGTAGAATCCCAAAGCAGAGGTAAGGGAGGATGGCCAAACTATAAGGAAGCAGGAGCTGCCAAAATGCCCTGCAAAACAGCAGTGGCAAAACCAGCCCTGGATTTAGAGTAAAGTGGTAGGTGATAATGCCTAGAGAAAGTATGCACTGAACTCCAAGTAGCTGCCTCCAGAATATCCTTGGTTGCCACCCCCCTCAAAAAAGCTGTCGAAGTGGCAGTAGCCCTAGTGGAATGAGGCCTAATCCCAGCTGGAATCTCCTTGCCATGATGGGAATAACAGAAAGCAATGCAAAACCCAATCCACTTAGAAATAGTTTGTTTTGACACAGGCTTGCCCTGAGAACTCAAAGCAAAAGAAACAAATAACTGCTGAGACTGCCTGAACCCTTTAGTTCTGTCCAAATAATATCGCAACTGCCTGTGTACATCTAAAGTGTGCAAAATCTTTTCCCCTTTATTTTGGGGATTTGCATAAAAGTAGGCAAATGAATAGTTTGGTTTAAAGCCACACTAGAAACCACTTTAGGCATAAAGGAAGGATTAGTACATAAAGATACCCTATCCTTATGGAAAATTAAGAAAGGCTCAACCGCCATAAGGGCCTGTAATTCAGAAACCCTTCTTGCAGAGGTAATGGCCAACAAAAGGCAGTCTTCCATGATAAATATTTCAACTCAGTAGTAGCTGCAGGCTCAAAAGGTTGTAGAGTGAGTTTCTCCAACACAAAATTGAGATCCCAAGCAGGAGTAGGAGCTCTCGTGGGGGTCTTATATTCTTTGCCCCTCTAAGAAATTGCTTGAACAAAGGATGAGAAAACAATGGTGGGTCACAGTCATAGTGAGCTGAAATTGCTGCAGCATGAACCTTAATAGAAGAGAAGGACAAACCTTTGTCCAGTAACTCAGTAAGATATTGAAGAGCCACACTTAAATTAGGCTCAGAAACATCAAAATCCTTTGCTGCACTCCAAAATAAAAATCTCTTCCATTTATCTGTGTACACTTTCCTTGTACTGGGCCTTCTAGCTTCCAAAATCACATTCAAAACTTGTTGCGGAAGTTGAGACCCTCTATGGTTCAAAACAGAATATGCCAGGCTGTTAGGTGAAGAGAGTGAAGTTTGACATTGAGCAAATGACTGTCCTCCTGGGACAACAGGTGTGGAATCGAAGGCAAAGGCCATGGAGGCTTCCATACCAGACTTCTCAGTAATGGGTACCAGTGCTGTTGAGGCCAATCTGGAGCTATTAAAATCATCCTTGGCTTGTCCTGTCTGACCTTTAGAAGTACCTTTGGGAGGAGAGGCAGAGGTGGAAAGGCATACACATGAAGATTGCTCCAATTGAAAGAAAGAGCATCCACTTTCCAAGCTGTGGGATGAAACCTTTTCGTGCAAAACTTTGGCAGCTGATGGTTTAGTGGAGAAGCGAACAGATCTATGTCTGGAGTTCCCCATGACACTGTCAATTTCTGAAATACATGAGGATCCAATTTCCACTCGTGGGGATCCATAATCCTTCTGCTCAACACATCTGCTAAGGAGTTCTGTGCTCCGGCAGAAACCTTGCCTGAAGATTGAGCTGTAAACTGAGAGCAGTCTCCCACAAAATCATTGCTTGCCTGCATAGAGGATAAGAATGTGTTCCCCCTTGCTTGTTGATGTACCACATGACAGTTGTGTTGTCTGTTAGAATCAACACCTGCCCTGGAAGAAGTAAATCCTTGAAAGCTATTAATGCAAACTGGACTGCTAACATCTCCTTCAGGTTGATATGTAGATGTTGTAGTCTGGCAGGCCACTTGTCTTGTATCCACTTTCCATTTAGATGAGCTCCCCAAGCTTTGTCTGAGGCATCTGTCGTTAAAATCTGACTCGCCTCTGGCGGGTCACAGAGTGTCCCTTGTTTAGGTGACATTCCTGAGCCCACCACAAAAATTCCTTTTGAATGCAAGGTATTATTTGAATGACAGTGTCCAGATCCTGGCAGTGCTGTGTCCATACATTTTGAGATACCATTGCAGCTTCCTCATATGCAGTTTGGCATTGGGAAGCACCAGAATACAAGATGCCATGAACCCTAAGGCTTGAAGGACTGTCCTTGCAGTCAGCCGGACTGATGAGATAGTTGATGGAAGTAAAGGGAAAGATTCTTTTGTTTGTCCGGGGTTAAAAAGGCCATCTGGGATGCTGTATTCAGTCTTACACCCAGAAAGCACATTTCCTGAGAGGGTACTAGACTGGACTTTATTTCGTTCACAGAATACCCCAGGCATCTTAGCACTGCTATCACATATTCCAAATGATGAAGAAGCTCTTCCCTTCCTTGAGCCAGAATCAGGCAATCGTCCAAATAAGGATAGATCTGTATTCCTTTTAGCCTGAAGAAAGCTATCACTGGAGCCAGAACTTTCGTGAACACTCTGGGTGCAGCAGATAAGCCAAAGGGCAATGCAGAGAACTGATAGTGAGAAGTCCCAGCTCGGAAACGCAGATACTTCCTGCAACTTAGTCTGATAGGAACATGAAGGTAAGCTTCCTTGAGATCCAAAGTTACCATCCAATGAGCTTTGCCCAGCAGAGGTAAAAGCTGTTGTAACGTCAACATTTTGAACTTGGGAATGTCCAGATAAGTGTTGAGGACAGATAAATCCAAAATTGGTCTCCAAGTGTTCACCTTCTTTGGTACTAGGAACAGGCGAGAATAAAATCCTAGGCCCACTTCTGGCATAGGGACCGGCTGTATGGCCCCTAGTTGGAGTAACAGAGAAATTTGCTTGTGAGCCTCTATTCTTTGTTGAGGAGGAACGTCTGGCATGCCTCTGAAAGGAGGCAAGGTATGGAAATAAAACCTGTAACCGTGGTGTATGATATCCAATACCCATCTGTCTTGGGTAATTAAACTCCAATTTTCTTTGAAAAGTGCCAACCTTCCTCCCAAAGGTGCTGCCAGACGAGAAGGCTCTGGCAGCGGAAAAGGTAGGTCATTGGGTCTGTTTACGAAAGGACTGACCCCTGCCCTCACCTGAAGACTGTGCAGGAGAACTCCCTGTTCTAGGCCTGAAAGAGCCCTGAGCTCTGCCCCTACCACGTCTAGATCTACCCCTAGACTGGGAATCATAAGAAGGATACGTCCACCTCTTAGTAGGCCAATTTCTACTAAACTTTGGAGGTTGAACCTGCAAAAAATCTTTAACAGTCTGCATAGACTTAGCCTTGTCCTCCATCTTCTTTAAAACTGCCTCAACAGGAGAACCAAACAACACATCAGATTGTAAAGGAGCATCTAAAATCCTTGTTTTAACATGGTCAGATAAATTTTGATCCCTCAGCCAGGCGTGCCTGCGAAGAACTGATCCAGTGGCAGCCACCCTAGACGAGGCCTGTACAGCATCAAAACCACATTGCAAAGAATGCTTACCCACCTGTTCAGAAACATGTACTAAATCTTGTAACTCTTTACAATCAATACCTTCCACCAGAGCATCAACCTTAGACTTCAATTGTGAAAGGAGATAGTTTTGGTATTTCAACATGTGAAACTGGCAATTCAAAGCCCTCATAGCTAGAGTGGAAGAAGTATAAACTTTCTTTCCCCATCTATCCAAGGCCCTGGCCTCTTTATCTGCAGGAACCGGATTCTTGACAACAGAAGCCTTAACACCTTTAGGCCCCTGGCTAACAGTTTCTGGGTCTGCCCTAGGACTCTTAAAAGATACTTATGAGCTTCAGGCACCCTGTAATACCTATCCGGTTTGACAGGAGCAGGAGGCAAAGAATCAGGATTAAGAGAAGCCTCTGTAAAACATCTTCCACTACATCCAAAACAGGAGGTATAGCCAAAGGCCTATGCTGGGGTAAAACAAAAATTCCCTAAGCCTTTTCCTGGAATCAGAGAAGTCCTGACCTTCCCACTTAAAATGCTCCCTCATGGAATGAAGAGTTTCTGAAAAGAAAAATCCTCAGGAGGAGAAGCAGAAGGAGTAGAATCATCCACATCAGAATCAGAATAAGGAGAGTACTCCTGCAAGTCTTCAGCGAAGACTCTGAAACATCCGAAGCCTGCTCAAAACTCCCTAGTTCAGGCTCCACCCTAGGTCTCTTATCAGGAGGGGCAAAGAACCCTAATCAAAGTAATCAAATCTTCTGCCATTTTAAGCATATGCTTCTTGGGCACAGTTCCAGAAGAACTAGGGGTGACACCAACTGAAGCTAAACCTGGCCTGCCTCTGGGAGTAGCCTTGGAAACAGAAGGAGAGGGCCTAACCACCCTAGGCAGGGAGGGGAGTATAGTAACCTGAGAAGCCCCATCACCCTGACCTGCCTCCTGAGAGGCCACATCCTGCAATAGCAAAGTCTCTCCCTGGGATCCCAAAGAAACCTCCGGTGGAACCACCGGCTCCACCGACACCTCTAAAGAACCGGCGTCCGATACGGACGGTTCTCTAACCTAGGCTTAACTGCTTTGTCTTTGCGCTTCTTGAAGAAGCGGGCGTCGGAGCATCCGACGGCATTTTATAATTGCACCGCTTCCCGAAGACTAACCTGGCACAATCTAATCTCCTCTTTATAGTGCGCTTATTGAATCTAGCACAAGAGCGACACCCAACAACGTCGTGCTCAGGCCCTAAACAAGGAATACACAAAGTATGATAGTCTCTATGCGGTATCTGTTTCCCACAAGAAATACAATTATTCACTTTTTCTGACATCCGTTAAACCACTGAGGCAAGAAAAAACCAAAATATTCCCCAACGGGGTACTTAGCCAACTTTGACTCGGTCTGAAACTCCGGAATCGAAAAATTTCAGAACGCCAACCGGCACTTGCAATACTGCTTCTGCATCGGACCATGCGGCAAAAAAGACTGAGGATATGACGTCGGTCATGCGCATTTGTACCCTGACGTCCTGATGTCAGTCAAATGCGCCTTGACCGACGTCAGCCTTATACTTTGATATTCGGGCCGACCGAGGACAGCGGACTACCCAAGTGCAAGGACTGCAGCAATGTGAGATGAAGAACATCCAGAATAATATAAAGGAGACTTTGTCCAATAGTAAAGCCTCTGATTAAGGAGCAGCAATTCAGATTTCCTTCTGACAGTGTAAGTTAACTTTTTGTTCTTGCGGGCAAACTGTCACAACTTCTCCAGTGTCTACGCATGGTTTATACATGCTTCACTGACCTGTAGATGGCACATGACAGTGTACCCTGGAAAGTCTTGTGGGAGGTTCTTCAACAGTATGCAGTCTCAGAAGATTTACTACTAAATGTCCAAAGTGTCTATGCTCAACCAGCACGTGGTCAAAAGGCACTTTTCAAATGGGCAGAATGCCGAACCAAAACACATCGACTACACTACAGTGAATGGGTAGTATAGTTCGAGTATCTGAGTTCAGCACTGTGAACGGATATCGTGGTTCAGAGAGGAACAGGGAGTTAACCCATTTCCTCATTGTAGTGCAATCTCAGAGTTGGTATATTTAAATTGCAGGAGGTGTGGGGGTGCAGGGGGACATAGCCCCCCTGCAAAATAGTACAATTAATGTACCGTTGACTCGAGTATAACGGTATGTTAAGCATGGGTGGCTGACATCACCTCCTATGTTGAATACATCAAACTATGAATGTCGATGTACTCTTTATTGCCATGGCTGCTGTTAGACGTTCCGAATTCAGCATTTCAGGTCGACCAATGTGACCATTTGACAAATGCAGTTTCAGAATTTCAGTAGTAAACCATTTCAGAACTGCTGCTGCATACTATTTAGTCACTACATTGGCAAACAAAATACCTACAGTACATTTGCACTTCTGGCATTAATTCACCTACATTAAAGGAGGACACAGCATTCTAGCAAGGGTATGTTATGTTTCCCTTCCTATTCAACATTGTCAGGATATCAAAATGCAACAAAGGTTTAGAGAGCATCTTATATAGTGAACTGCTCTCCTGTATGCAGTGAAGCCGTTCCCTTTTGTATGTGAAGTATTTAAGATGAAGACCAAAATCTCCAAACCACAAGTTAGGGTTATCTTCCAAAAAAGAGTGGACTACTTTCTGTGGATGATACGAGAATGCAAGAGTAATAGTTTACACGCCTTCACAATTTCAAGAGATGAATTCCATGGCAGCCCGGAACAATAATTTATAATTAATTACCCAGTGTCCCTAATATTTTGTATTACAGACACTCTACAAATGATGTACTTGTTTTGGAATTCATCTGTAGAGGATATAAAAGTCTGACTTTTTCTTTTTTTAGACTATGTTAATACCAACTGATCCACTTTTACATTCTGGTATTAAGTTTGACTTTGATTCTCAACATTATTTAGATGTGATGGTCACAAAAAAACTACTAACCACTTGACAAAAATCTACAGAAAAGAGGTGAGAGGCAACAAGTACCTTTTGCATATTAAAAAGATTATTATAAATTAACAACTTATTAGGGTGTCTAGGCTGACTTCTGAAGGGGAACTTGCAGGTTTCAAAAGACGACTGTATTCTTTACACAAAAAAAATATTCAGCTCAACTGATTCAGCAAGTCAGGCTGAGGTCTTGAATGCAAGATTGATAAGTATGTCCCTGTTACCTGTACATGATTAAGGAGGACTGTGTAGTTAAAACAGGGTAAAGGCCAGGCAAGTTTCTGATACACACCTTAGAATCTAGAGAGTTAAAGAGCAAACGCTATAATGTCTTAAGAGGTAACTCAAAATAGAAAGTAGCAGAACTTCCTGTGGATAGGAGAACCTGTAATTTCAAAAGATATCTATGGAGTACTGAACAGAGTTCAATCTATGTGCTTTTCCCCTTTGTTATTGGAACAAGCTGGCATATAATGCAAGAACACAGTAAACAGCCCTTATGTTGCTAATTTATTTTCAGACAGTACTGGTGGAGCTGAAACAAGGACTACTTGAGAAACCAAGTATTTCATTTATCATGAGCACTTTATATGTTTGCACATATCTAGAAAAAAAGAGAACGATGTAGTGGCAGATCAGGTTAGAAACACCAGGATTAAGAACAGAAGAAATGCCCTGTAAACAGTGAAATATGTGCTGATTTTAAAAGGTTTATATTATTGTGCTAAAGATTCACAAGTGATTTTAGAAGAGAGCAACACATTTATTGTGCAGATTCAATGTAATGCTTCCTAACACTCAAGTCTCAAAGAAATTTTTAAGCTACGACTTTTAATAAGTCTAGTTATTTCAAACAATGCATGCTTCTTGTGTTTGTTTTGTAATTGCGTTTTTTGTGACATTTATGATTTTAGGGAATGAGTGACTGCTAAAATCAGTCAGCTGGATTAGCTTTTAATAATGATTCAATTTATCCATTTGCACCATACTTACATTTTAGCTGTAGCTGTGACTATTGCTGAAGTTTTTACATTCATCACAAAGAACAAAAGCACTTTATATATATATATATATATATATATATATATATATATATATATATATATATATATATATATATACGGTTTCCCTTCAGAAGATCGAATGGCTGGAAGCTCGAAATTCATAATCTGGAGACCAGAATCTCGAACGTCCATTCACTTGAAATTGTGAATGGGAGCCTTAGGTTTAAAAAAATAAAAAGTTAACTTACCTTATTGCAGGGGGCCAGGTCCCTCTGTACCCTAGCAGTTTAAATGTGAATGTTCCATGACCGCACTACAGAAAAGGAATGGGAAATCTTCAGTTTTGCGCTTATGCTTATAGCGTGGAATGGGAGATTTCCCTTTCCTTCACTATAGTGTGATCTCAGGGTAGGTATATTTAAGTAAAGGGGGTTTGGGGGTGCAGGACCCCCCTGCGAAAACATTTGAAAGGTGTTATTTATTTTTGTCCCTTTCATATGTTCCAGTTTCTCTAAATTCGAGATTCTGGTTTCGAGTTTATGGCTTTTGAGTTTAGAGAAATTCGATCATATGAAGGGGAACCAAATATATATATATATATATATATATATATATATATATATATATATATATATATATATAATATACAATATATATAGATGTACACTTGCTTATTGTTTTAATAAAAATATGTGCCAATGCATTTTATTCTTGTACACTGTGGTAGTTCTACTATGTAGTACCTTCAAAGAATGACAGATCCTGACAGTGATCCTACAAACACTTCAGAGCAATATTTAGAGCTATGCAAATGTCCTCTAGGATGTTCTATATCTGTTGTTTTTGCAATTCTAGCTGTGTGACCTAATCACCTGAAGATAGTAACCAAAAGTAAAAAGACTACCATGGACACTTGCAATGGAGTTTAATACAGTCAGTGAATCCAGTGAGTGGAGCACCATTTCTCTACCCTAACCAAATAAACAGAAATAAATGATGGATAAGACTCTGGCAGTTACAGCTGTTTTAAAACAGAAAAAAAAAGGTATATTTTACACAGTGTGACCTGAAGATTCCATCTCAGTCTATGCTTTATGATATTTAGAACACAGCAACTAATAAATAAATGCAACTCCATCAGTGGAGCAACTTCTGTAATGTAGGAAGAAAATGCATTAAATGTTTTTTTTTTTTTTTATCGATTGGAAAAAATAATTTAACTTAGTACATGAGATTACATCTAGTAATATAGAATGTTCATTGTTGCTGGGTTGAGGAAATTATTAGTTATGTACTTACCATAACCTGGTATCGCTGTTGTCTTCTTGTCATTCTGCATCACGTATGGGTCTCAGATCTGATCCTCAAAACTTCCAGGCTCAAACTCCTCCCTTACCCACAATCCTGTTCACCCAACTCAACCTCCTCAGATCGAGTTTGCTGCCCCCAAAGCCAAGGAAGAAAGAAAGAAAGATAACCAGGAGCTCAAGCTGGAACCAGGGTTCCAGCTACGGCTATCTAGGTCCTCTAGAAACATATCCAGAAGGAGGGAAATGGTTGGGCGGGAAGGTAAAGCAGAATGAGAAGAGGACAACACTGACACCAAGTTATGAAGTACATAACTAATAAATGTGATGTTGTCCTTCTAACTCCGCTTCACATATGGGTCAGAGTCTCCAGCTACATAATTTCTTGGACGGCCTCAAGGAAGGATATGCCACAGCACTGAAGAACCAAAGGACATCCTGCTCCTGCACACAAGATCCAATTTATAGTGTGACACAAAGGTGCGAGTGTTAGACCAAGTGACTGCAGCACAAATGTTATCAATGGGAACCCTGGAAGAAAAGGCAACACATGCAGCAATAAATATTGTCAAGTCAGCTTTAAGAGGACCTGGCAACTGCCAACTATTCTTGTCATAAATGAAGGCTATACAGATAGTGATCCACTTTGCAACTGTCACTTTAGACACAGCTTGACCCCTATGATTAGGGGGAAAAAAGAAACACATAACTGCTCCAACTTCTTGAACTGCTTAGTCCCTACGGAGGTAGAACCTAAGTTGCCTGTGAACATCCAAGAAATGCAGAAAATATTCTCCTTTATTAGAATAATTCAGAAAGAACACTGGTAATTGAATAGATTTGGTTGATACTGGAAGACAAAGTCACATGTGGGATGAAAAGAGAATTAGTGCGGAGGGACACTATCCTTGTGGAAAATGATTCAAGGATGTTTGGAAGTAAGTGTTGGCAACTCGGAAACCCTTTTTGCTGACATAATGGCAACAAGAAAAGCAGATTTCCAAAACAAAAACTTCAAGTCACAATCTTTAGCTGGTTCAAATGGACTCTGGGTTAAGGCTTGCAGAACCAGAGTGAGATCCCACAGAGGCGTAGGATCTTTAGTAGGAGGCCTCAAAAGAAAAAACCCTTTCATGAATGCTTTGCATAACTTAGCATTAGCAACAGATCCTAAAGACAATCCTGAATGAAAATTGGAAATGGCCGCTTAATGGTAGCAAATCTAGAACCTTGCTTATACAAGGATTCCAAAAATGACAGAATAGATGGAATCAGAGCTGAAATAGGATCAACATTATTATTGCTCACCAAAATGGAGAACCTCTTCCACTTACTTTCATGTACCTTCCTAGCAGAGTATTTCTGAGAGGCCAAAAGAATAGCCTTAACTGGAGTGGAAAACCTGGGCCCTCTAGCAATCAAAGGAACTGGTGAAACCATGCAGTTAACTTGAGAACATGGAGATCGGGGTGGTGTCCTAATGTTGAGTGAGAAAGGAGATCCGGTTTGGGTTCCAGCATCCATGGAGGATGTTTGAGATGCGACCGGAGAAAGGGGAACCAAACCTGGTGAGGTTAGAAGAAGGCAATGAGGACTATTGAGCTCTTCAACCATTTGGCTTTCTGAAGAAACCCTGGGATCAAAGGAAGAGGGGGGCAGGCATAGAGGAGTCCTGGAAGCCAATCGAAGACTAGAGCATCCCTCAGGGAGCCCCCTGAAGGGAGAATCAGACTGCTGCATTTGGTGCTGTAAGGAGATGTAAAGAGGTTGCAGCAGGGGAGACCCCCAACTGTCTAATATCTCGTTCGCCACTGATTGACTGAGGGACCACTCATGAGGCAACAAAATAAACCTGCTGAGCCTGTCTGCTAACACGATGGATTTCTCAAACGTGTTGCAACAAGAAAGTAGTTAGAAGAAATTGCCCATTCCCAGATCCTCATGGCCTCCCTGCAGAGAGAGCAAGAACAGGCTCCTCCTTGCTTGCTGATGTACCAGACAACAGACGTTGTCGGTATGAATCCCAATAGTCTCTGGAAGAAAGATGCCCTGGAAAGGCTTGCAAGAACACAAAAACTGCCCTCATCTCCAAGACACTGATATACAGACTGATCTCAGAGTCCATGTATGTGCCTTGGACCATCTTCCCCTGGAAATGCCCCCCCCCCCCCCCACACACACACACACACACACACACACACACAACACACACACACACTAGATGGGAAACATCCATGGTCACAATGGTTAAGGGCAAGGGGAGTGTGAATGGTCTGCCGACTGTCAGATCTGTTTGAATCAACGACCGTAGATGGGATCTGCAGATGCTGGTCAACCTGAAAGGAGCAGATAGGGGATGATGTAGAATGGACCACTGAACAGTGGCCATTGGACAATGTGCATCTAATGCTTTGCCAGTGGAACCAAAAGAATGGCAGCAACCATCAAACCCAGAGCTCTTAGAATTAATCTGGCTGCAGGAGACACAGAAAACAGAGTAGCCTGAACTTGGGACTTCAAAGTGTCACTGCAATGTCGGGGTAAGGCAGATATTTCAGTAGAAGTGTTTAAATGTACCCCAATGAACTCAAGTTCTGAACCAGCATTGGTTGTGACTTGTCCATATTGATAGTAATGCCTAGAAAATGAGACAACTGGTAAAGATAATCCCTGGCATGGCACAGTTGATGCTGGGTAGGGGCAGTCAGGAGCCAATCGTCCAGATTTGGGAATACCTGAAACCCTTGCAGTCGTAGGTGAGTTACAAGCTCTGCCATTCATCTGAACACCCAGGGGGCTGTGGTGAGACCAAAGGGCAGAGCTTGAAATTGGAGGTGATGGGCTCCCAGATGGAAGTGCAGATGACTTCTGGAACACCTGTTTACTTTTATGAGATAGTACGCATCCTTGAAGTCCACCAAACAAATCCAATCATGCTTCCTCAGCAATGGGAGTATGGGCTACCATCACCATCTGGAACTTGGTCTTCTTCATGAACAAACTGAGATTGCTTAGGTCCAGAACAGACCATAGGCCCCCGGTTTTCTCTAGCACCAAAAAGAAATGGCAGTAAGTTCAGGACCCTTTCTGTTCTGTCAGGACCTTTTAGATGACTCTTTTGCAGTAAAAAAGGCAATTTCAGCAACTGACTGGGTGGAATGCCATGGAGAGACTTCCGTGTATTTGCAGGAGGAAGGAAAAAGTGACTGTAGAAGCCTCTGGATATAATCTTTCACACCCAAGTGTTTGATGTGATTTGGGCCCAGGTGATTAAGTTTAGAGGAATGACCCCTGACTAACTCCAGAGTAGAACAGTGGGGCAGCATTTCAGGTGGGCTGGAAGGACTTGGTCGGGTAAAAAATTCCCTAGAGCCCTGGTTCTGTGGACCCTCTTTGCCTCTAGGGTGGCACCTCCCATTATAGCCTCCTCCTCTGCCTTTGGAGGAAGACTCGCCACTTTGATCAGGCAAGGAACCTTGAGACTTACGAAGCCAAGTTTTCTTAGCACCCCTGATTCCTAGAGTAGGTTTGTTGGGGACAGAACATTTAATTCCTACAGCAGACAAGGTCTTGCCTTCTTGCTCACAGCAGGTCAGGGTACCCTCCGAACAGTGAAGACCCAAAGGGGGAGTTAACAAAAGACACCTTAAAGGGCTCTGGGAAATTGGACAGCCGCATCCAGGCATGACAGTGCATCACAATACTGGTGCTGGCTGCTCTGGAAGACCTCTGAGTGTGAAATAAGTCACATAGAGGAATTGGCTAAAGAAGTGAGTGACTAGCATAGGAGAAATGTTATCAAACTCCCCCTTGGCCATAGACTCCACCAGAGAATCAGACAGTTCCTTGACCGTCTCTTGCCAAGTAATAGAGTGCCATTAGAAAGAAAGTTGCTGAGGCATAAGTGTGATTCCTGAACCTGCCATTGCTTTTGACTCCCTGTTTAGCGGATGGACAGCGGAACACTGTTGGGTGAGCTCCTTCTTCGTAGTGGCTGCCACCAACACAGCATCAACAGGAATATCCTTAATCCAGAAAATGCAGTCTTCAGGGGGTGAGAGTATCTTATCTGGACATTTACGAACTGATTCTATCATCTCGCTCTTTCCAAGCCCGAATGGTAACTAGCTCAACAAAGCGTGTCGGCCGGGGGGACCACCCAAGATGTAGAAAGTCCTGTACCGAAGGCCTCCAGGAATACAAATTCCTCCGAAGAGGGGGTTTGGAAGTAGAGCTACCTTTCACCTTCAAAATCTCTAATATGTTTGCAAAAGAGATATCGTCCAGTGGCGTTTTGGGAGACTCCTCTCCCTCATCGTAATCTGAATCCTCAGTAAGTGAGTGAGGGGCTCCATAAGGGAGACCATGTGCCTCCTTTTGTATGTCCTCTTCCATGGAATCTCCTCCATTGGATATTTAGGGGAGGAGTCGGAAGAGGAGGGGATCATCTCAGGTTGAGCAGGCTGGAGGTCCTTCGAGAAAGGCCGACCCTGGGTCAGAATGCCAGATCCAGGACCATGATCCAGAGAGGGAACAAGGGGTGGAGCAGCAGTCGAAGGGTTCGAACTCTTCTAGCAGAGAATGGCTCTTCCAGCATCTGAAAGGCAGAGGGTCCCGGAGAGACAAAAAGCCCCCCCCCCCGGCTTGAAGGTGCCAAGAAAGACTGAGGCAACCTGCCCGAACCCCGACTATCACACACAAACTGACCCGTGCTGTCTAGAGCTGAAGCTCACAGAGGAACAGACTGATCCAAAAGCAGCAAGAGCCGACTCTCTCCCCTCGGATTCGGCCACAACATCCCAGATCTGGGACATGCACTGATCTGAGGACAGAGGAGCAGAGGCAGTCAAGGCAACAGTCAGAACAGAGGACGCAAAAGCCCCCTGATCTGACCACAAATCTCTCGACAGCCTTCTGTCCTGGGTCTCTAAAACCGATAGTTAGATTGGAGAAAAGGTTGCAGGCTGGACAGGCTCAAATCAGAGAGGGGATGGTGCAGGAAGAACCCTCATCTGAATCTGTGCCTTTATTATGCATATGACTGTCTTGTCCATGTCCAGGTAGAGGCTTCAAGAGGGCCTAGAAGAAGCCACTGACAAAGTACGAGAGTGTCTGGGTGTTTGGACAATCTGGGTTGGTAACATAGGGGACACCAAAGTGACGGATCTCCCCAAAAAGTGTGGATCTGGAGACTGCCCAATCAGAACTTGTATCCAGAGGCTTAGCATCCAAGGGTACAGTAGAAGCAGAGGGCTCACTCAGAGCCGTTAGGTCAATCGGATCTGACAGAGCCAACAGAGGCATTGACATGGTCGGATCTGAGAAATTTGGAGCCTTGGCAGGTGGCTCTGAATAAGCTCTTGGCTCCTTAGGATGCTTTCACTTAGTGGTGAAGCCTAGTAAAGGCTTGGAGAGGGGTTGAGCCCCTGGAGAAACATCGGTAACACACAAAAGGCCTTTCAAAATAAGTTCATTTCTCCTTTCCTGTAAGGCCCTAGGGTTAAAACCCTCACAGATGTTGCAAGAAGAGTCAAAGTAAACTGCCCCCAAGCAATAGACACACTGGTCATGGGAATCTGAGTGGGGAATCTTCAGCTCGCACTGAGAGCACCTTTGAAAACCAGTAGGCTTCTCTATCCTAAGAAAAACCCAACACTACAACACTAACAACTACAAAAAGTTTTTTTTTTTTTTAAAGAAAGAAGGGCTGAAGCAAAATAGGGAGAAAGACCCTAATGCAACATGAAAACTACAGGGGAGGAGGGAACAAGAAAAATATTAAAGATAAAAAGAAAATTGATATCACTTAACTGGGCCTAGAAAATTCTGTCTGGTCGCACCACAGCAAATGAGATCTGAAGAGGCTGGGTTGAGTTATGGGGAGGGGAGGAGTTTGAGCCTGGAATTTCAAGTCTGTGGGAGGTGGCCAAGCCAGATCAGAGAATCAGATCAGAGACCCATACATGAAGCAGAATGAGGAGGAGAACATCAGATGTACAGTTGCGCAAGATCATGTCACAGCAGTAGATGTCCTTTTCTTCACTGTTGCAGTATTCATTGCAATAGGAGAACCCCCTGCCAAGGGTAGCCTGACATCCGGCCAGTGAACCAAAGCCTTAAGGTTGCTTTAAGGGATGCCACACATCACACACATGCTTCCCGCATAAACAATAGGGCATAAAGGTGACGTCTAGATGTACAAGTCTCAGAACTGACAGCCCCAGGAAGAATGTCAGTCCACGGAGTAGAGAGGTAACCAATACATCCAGAAGAGAAAGACCAGTGAATTCTGCAACAGTGAAGAGGGCATCTATTGTTATGGAAAGATCTTACAAAACTGTACTATGTCCTTCCATTTCACTGTTGCAGTATTCATTACAATAGGGAGAATGCAAAAACTCAGGAAAAAGTAAGAGAGGAGAAAGGACCAGCAGACCGGTCTACAAACCCATGAGGGAGGGCCCTAGCAAAACCAGTTCTAGCTTTGGAAATTTCATCCAACTTGTAGTTCTTTGTAAATTAATTCAAAGAAGTCCAGGCAGTTGCCTAAAGAGAGAAGTATCCAAACCTTTGAAAAAGGCACCAGATGAAGCCACAGCTCTAGCAGAATAAGCCTCAACAGACAGAAGGCAGACTCTTACCATGAAAAGAATAACAAAAAGAAATGGCAAAATCCAAGAAGCAACAGTTTGCTTGGACACAGCAAATCCTAAAAACCTAGAATGAAAGGAAACAAAGAGCTGATCAGATTTACGAAAAGTCTTGGTCTTATCCAAATAAGATTTGAGTTGTCTATGCACATCCAATGTGTGCAGCACTTTCTCACTAGCTAACTGCGGAGAAGGGAAAAACGGTGTGTAAATGAAGGGACTGAGAACTCATTCACCACCTTGGGCATAAAAGAAGGGTTAGTATGAAGGGACACACTGTCCTTATGGAACACTAAAAAAAAAGGGGCAAGCCATAAGGAGCTTGTAGCTCAGACACCCACCTTGCAGAAGTAAGGGCTAACAAAAGTATAGTCTTCCAAGAACAATGGTCTAAGGAAAATGAAGCAGCATGCTCAAAAGGAGCCTGGGTCAATTTTTCTAAAACAAAATTAAGATAACAGGGAGGAGGAACATTCTCCCTGGGGAGGCCTAATATGAAGGACACCTTTAGCTGCTAGATTTGAGGCTAAACAATTCCTTAAAGGAGATGATAAAGGCAGACAAGCAGAGACCGCTGATAATTGGGCCTTAACAAAATAAGCCAACCCAGCATTGAGCAGTTCACACAGATAAGAACCAAAAACAGCCACAGAAAGTGGTTCCATGTTAAGAGAAAGACACCAAACAGAAAATCTCTTAAATTTGGATAAGTAGGATTTCCTTGTAGTGGGTTTCCTGGCCTCCTGCAGGATCCTAAGCACATCCTCAGAAAAGTGGTGTCTATGTGGAATCAAAATCCTATTACCCACAGTGTCAGCTGGAGAGTGGACAGGTGGGGATGGATGAGAGATCCCCTGTCTTGTGTGAGTAGGTCCACCCTGTGAGATAACTTGTGATGACTGCTCTTGCCTAAATGCAGATCAGGTAAACAATGCTGTCTGAGCCAAATGGGAGTCACCAAGATGATTTTGGAAGCATCCTGTTGTATTTTGAACAGAAATTTTGGAATGAGGGGAAGGGGATGAAAGGCATAAAAAAACATCCACATTCCAAACCAGAGGACCTGGGACTCTGGCACGAAAGAGAGGAAGATAAAATCAATTTGAGGAGTACCCCACTGGTGGACAATGTCCAAAAACATCCCCTGTGAAGCATCCATTTGTGGGATTGAATTATGGACCTGCTTTCAGAGTCTCCCAAAATGTTTTGCCCTGAGGGGAATGTAAACAGCCTGAAGTGTCACTTGATACTGGACAGCTAGTTTCCACACCGAGTGCCAACCAGCAAGGAAGATAAGATCTTGTCCCCCTGTGAAGGCTGCCAGCCTTGCTGGATAGGATTTTGTAAATAAGTCTATGTCATTGTAAATATTAATAGGATCCACAGTGACAAATGTAAGAAAATTGTGTTATGCACTGAGCTTCAAAAATGTAACCACAATGCACCCTGCTGGAAGAAAGCTAATACTTCAAGCATTTTAGGACTGTTTGATCTCGAGCTCTGAGGCAGGATGTCTGTACTAAGGAATTATTTCTATTGTCTTAGGAAAAGAGTTAATTACTAGATTTTACATGTAAAATGCATTTTATTGCTGTGGCTTCCTGTAGGTGCAGATTACAAAAAGAAATGTAAATTTTAAGTTCTGTGAGCCTGGGAAACTAAATCAAAACTGTTAAGAATGATGTAATCTGAAATGACTCAGCAGTACTGTGTTATCAACTTAAGGACAGAAAGAAAGGAGAGCATTTCTGGATTTTGTCTGAACCTGAACATCAACTCACCAGCACTCTGCCTTTGCTCTGTAAGTAGGATCTTAAACTTTGGTATTTCTCTTAGAGTTAGATAGGAATTTAGCCAGATTAGTCTAGCTGTTTTCCTATATTTATGTCAAACTATCCTACAGTATTATTTTAAAGCATTTTCCTGTGATTTCTGAACTCTAATTCATTGTGCTGAAGTAATAAGTATTGTCTTGTGTTTTTATTATTTATTATTAAATATTTTAAACCTTTCAACTGTGTCTGTGTTATGTAAAGGTAACTTAAGCTCTAAGAGTACATTGCATGTATCTGGTGATACTGTCCAAGCCACTCCAAAAGCTTTAGGTCTGGGTCACACTTACTATTTGGATACAGTAATATTGCACAGTGAAATTGGTCACCCTTTGGGAAGTGCCTTATAGTAGCTAATATTAGTGGTTGGTGGCAGTGATTTCTACCTTGTAGTATGGAGAGAAGGGGGCATAGCTGGAGAACCTGTTCCAGCCTTCCACAGCAGTGTCTGTGTTTGTACGTAACTCATATCTCAAAAAGTGTGTGTGTGTGTCAGCTACTTGGGCAGGGACACTAAGCAACGGTTGGACAGAGAGGGTGCTGGAGATTTTGGCTTGACCACTAGGCTGAGATTTGTACCTTATAGATGTGCCAGGGGAGTCTTACTGGCACACAAAAGTACATTTACCATCTTATCCTGCAACACTATCATCTCAGCTGAATCTAGTACTAAATTGCTAGGTGTTACAATAGATGATCAGCTTAAGTTTGATCTCCATATTACTAACTTCATAAAAAGAACTCATCAGAAACTTGGACACCTTTTCTGTAGCAAGAAATACTTAACTAACACTGCCCGATAACTCTCCCAGGCTTTATTACTCCCAACTCTCCTGTACAGCTGCCACATATTCAGAAACCTAAATTCTACACTTATTTCCAAGCTTGAAACTACCTATAAGATCGCCAGATTTGCAGCTAACCAAACCTACAAGTCTCACCACTTCTTAGCACTACAGCAACTAGACTGGCTAGAATTCCCTCAGCTGCTCCAACTATACCAACTACAAATCATCCACTCTATCCTCTACCTACCCTCCTTCTGCCCCAGCCTCTCCACTATCATATCCAAATATTCCCCTGCAAGGACGCTACGCAGCTCAAATCAGGAATTATTAGACATCTACAAACCCAAAACCAAAACAGACTGCCTTCTCTATAACTATAACC